>NC_089252.1:23188784-23845140 GCF_963930625.1 Muntiacus reevesi | reverse complement strand
AATGTGAAGTCAAGTGGGCCTTAGGAAGCATCACTACGAACAAAGCTAGTAGAAGTGATGGAATTTCAGCTGAGCTATTTCAAGTCCAAGATGATGCTGTGAAAGTGCTGCACTCAATATGCCAGCAAATTTGGAAAACTCAGCAGTGGTCACAGGACTGGAAAAGGTCAGTCTTCATTCCAATTCCAAAGAAAAGCAATGCCAAAAAATGCTCAAACTACCACACAATTGCACTCATCTCACATGCTAGCAAAATAATGCTCAAAATTTTCCAAGGCAGGCTTCAACAGTACGTCAACCATGAACTTTCAGATGTTCAAGCTGGATTTAGAAAACACAGAAGAACCAGAGATCAAATTGCCAACATTCGTTGGATCATCAAAAAGAGCAAGAGAGTTCCAGAAACACATCTACTTCTGCTTTATTGACTATGCCAAAGCCTCTGACTGTGTGGATCACAACAAATTGTGGAAAATTCTTCAAGAGATGGGAATACCAGACCACCTGACCTGCCTCCTGAGAAATCTGTTTGCAGGTCAAGAAGCAACAGTTAGAACTGGATGTGGAACGACAGACTGGTTCCAAATCGGGAAAGGAGTACATCAAGGCTATATATTGTCACCCTGCTTATTTAACTTATATGCAGAAAGTACATCATCATGAGAAATGCTGGACTGGAAGAAGCACAAGCTGGAATCAAGATTGCCAGGAGAAATATCAATAACCTCAGATATGCAGATGACACCACCTTTATGGCAGAAAATGAAGAACTAAAGAGCCTCTTGATGAAAATGAAAGAGGAGAGTGAAAAGTTGATTTAAACTCAACATTCAGAAAACTAAGGTCATGGCATCTGGTCCCATCACTTCATGGCAAATAGACTGGGAAACAATGGAAACAGTGACAGATTTTACTTTTGGGGGGTTCCAGAATCACTGCAGATGGTGACTGCAGCCATGAAATTAAAACACGTTTGCTCCTTGGAAGCAAAGTTATGGCCAACCTAGACAGCATATTAAAAAGCAGAGACATTACTTGGTCAACAAAGGTCTGTCTAGTCAAAGCTATGGTTTTTCCAGTAGTCACGTATGGATGTGAGAGCTGGATTATAAAGAAAGCTGAGCACTGAAGAATCGATGCTTTTAACCCTAGTATTGGAGAAGACTCTTGAGAGTCCCCTGGACTGCAAGGAGATCCAACCAGTCTATCCTGTAGGAAATCAGTCCTGAATATTCATTGGAAGGAGTGATGCTGAAACTGAAACTCCAATACTCTGGCCACCTGATGCCAAGAGCTGACTCATTGGAAAAGACCCTGATGCTGGGAAAGACTAAAGGCGGAAGGAGAAGGGGATGACAGAGGATGAGATGGTTGGATGGCATCAGTGACTCTATGGACATGAGTTTGAGTAAACTCCGAGAGTTGGTGATGGACAGGGAAGCCTGGCATGCTGCAGTCCATGGGGTCGCAAAGAGTCGGACACGACTGAATGACTGAACTGAACTGCACTGAGATCTTTTACTATCAGCAGTCTCAAGTAAGTTTTGGTATATGGACCAAATGAATAATTCTGTCTGGCATGGCTGTGGGTCAACAGTAAAGCTGCATAGATTCTAACCTTCTGGTCTCACCTGTGTTTGTTGTCTGTTAGATGGACAGGAAGACCCCAACCGCATGGGAACACTGACAAGAAACTATGCTGAGGGTGATGGACGCACAGAGATGAAAGAATAAGAACAAAGTGCCAGCTAAATGTGACCAAATGTTTTCACATCTGAACATACTGCACATCAGAAAAATCAGTTCCTTTCATTCATTCCTTTTAACTGTTTACTGAATATCTAATACCATCCGTTAACTTCTGTCTCCTCTTTTCCATATAGTTTATTTATATTGTTCTGCAAGATTTTAGTTTATATGTTTCTGTGTATACGTATAGTTTTATTTTAAACATTTTCCTGTCATATGTTTAATGGTCTAAAACCAAATAATTATTTTATACTTCTTACACCCCACAAATACCTTTAAGATCTAAATATATCAAATGGTTTGATGTAATGTTTTAAATACCGGGTCACGGTATATATGCAGCTTCCTATTACAGGGGCTGGCAAACTCATTCTGTAAATAATTTAGTTTTTGTGGACTAAATGGCCTCTGCTTCAACTATTTCAACTCTGGCAAAGTATCTCAAAGGCAACCTCAGACGATTTGTAAACGAACTGCAGCAGCTGTGTTCTAATCAAACGTTACAAAAACAGGCAGTAGGTCAGACCTGGCCCTGAGGCCACATGGTTTGCTGACCTCTGTCCTGCTGGGAGGACAGCAAAGACCCAGAAAGTGTGGCCAGAAAACAAGACATTAAGAAATGAAAACGACCAGCCTTTATATTCCAATACTCCTAAGTAGTTACACTGAGGTGTCTAGTAAGGTAGAGATCTTATGTGTTCTCTGACTCTTTGCGACCCCACAGACTGTAGCCTGCCAGATTCCTCTGTCCATGGGATTTTTCAGGCAAGAATTCTGGTGTGGGTTGTCATTTCCTCTTCCAGGGGATCTTCCCGACCCAGGGGTGGAACCCGGGGTCTCCTGCACCTCCTGTGTTGCAGGATTTTTTTTTTACCACTTGAGCCAGACCCATGTGTACCTTAAGAATAGAAGTTTTCCCTTTAAATATGAGTCCAGAACCCAGAATTGTAAGCTGCAGATTGTAATCCTCAGCTGCAGATTATATTAGGGAATAATGCAAATGAAAAATGAACATGCCCATATCCTCTCACTGCATTTTAAGAGACCAAATTTCTAGGCACTTTTACTGACTTCCATTTTACAGCTTCTATTCTCTTATAAAAGAACCTGACACTCTCAGAGGAGTCAACTTGAAGTGCTCTGAGAAAGATGCTGAGCCACTGTGCTGCCCTATCCCCTGCCGCTGCTGCAGCCTGGAAGGCAGAACTTGTCAGAGTCAAATCTCAGGGCCAATCTAAAGAGTTAAGAACCCGTGCCCTGCCAAAATGTGAAATCAATTTACGTAACACATATTCCCACAACCCCCACACGGAGGAACTAATTTTTTAACAGACCATTTCATGAATAACAGTCTTTGTGCCACCAAATAAAAACATTTGGAGATCGCCGAAACATCTGTTCTGAGATGTTACTGTCAAAACCCTATTCCCGGAGAGGCAGGAAACTGCATTGTCTTTCAGCAGTTTTGTTAATTTCATTAAAAAAAAAAAAAAAAAAGTCTCCACTGAGAGAGCTCTTCTGTCTGCGGGACCCCAAAACTCCCAAGAATGAATCCAACAGCACGCTCGTAGTTTAGTTTACAGAAACTGAAGGTAATAATGTAGAAAGCAAAGGCTGGCAGTATTATTGATCTGCTTTCATGAGTTGCTTCTAAAACTACATTAATTAATATGCTGATAAAAACTGTCATTCAGAAAATACCCGTCTTTTGGTGTATGCCCCTCAGGAAAATCACAGCAATTTACTTTAACAGAGATGACACATTAAACACACAGCTAAGGGACTTCTCTGGTGGCCCATGGGCTAAGATTCCAAGTTCTCAATGTAGGCGGACAGGGTCTGACCCCTGATTGGGGAACTAGATCCCACATGCCACAACTAAAAAGACCCTGGGACTAAGTTAAGACCTGATACAGCTTAAAAAAAATTAAAAAGCACAGCCAAGAGGCCCGAAGTCCTACCTAAGGCGTCTATGTTTGAAGCTCCTATATGATGCTGAACAGACTGTAGGATTCTGTTACTTAGAAGAAAAAGGTCACTAGTGAGAGAGAAAAAATGGAAACAAATTTTGCTAAATTAACGAGAGAGCAACAACCCTGGGATGTGTAGAGAGAACAAGGAGAGTAAGAGGTGGTCAAATTCAATTCTGTCCTGTTTGCTACTGGCTGGGAAGTTGGGGACAACGAGAAGTGAGTTCTGTGCCCTTGAAGACGGGGCTTGCTGCGACTCGAGCCTCCCCGCTCCCATCACAGCTGGTGATGAGCACTGCCTGTAGGCAATCTCCTGTCACCACGCTGGTTTCCTGCTCACCTGCCCTTCAGCACAGCGGCCGACTTCATGTGTGTAAAGAAAAGCAAACTCAGCGGGAGCCAGGGCCGCTATTATCCATCTGTGGGGCCATAACTCAAGTCAACGGCGACAACCACCCAGTTTCCCCCCTTCCCCGCCCCACCTCCCAGCTTGGAGCAGGGAAAACTCACAGAAATCAGTACAAATGATAAAATAGAAAAGAAAGCAACAAAAATGGCACTAGAACACCAAAGTAACAATGAGCTAAGAATGGCTCAGAGGAATAAAAGTGGTTAAGAGTCCCAGAGACTTCCCTGGTGGTCCAATGGTTAAGACTCTGCGCTCCCAGTGCAGGAGGCGCAGGTTTGATTCCTGCTCAGGGAACTAAGAACCCACATGCTGAATGGCATGGCCAAAAAAAGAGAAAGTCCCAGAATGCTGAAAACACAATTACCAGGAATGTGTGATTTGCCTTGGTACTTGGTATTATACCACATGGGGCATCAAGCAGGGCTTATGAAGGAAGGAAGGAAGGATGGAATTCTTCTTACTTTTCTTCTCTTACCTCTTTCAGAGACAGGCCACCAACATGAAGTTAGGTGGTTTCAAGTCAGTTGTGTGAGTGAAATACACTCTAAATGGTTCAAATAACTGGGTCTTAAAACCACTGGGTCATTTCCAGATGTGAAGAAATGAGGATTCTCAAGTGACAGAAGCAACAAACCAGCTGCCATTTTTCAAGAAATAAATAAACACACAGTCAAAACTATCCTTTTTCCAGTAGTTACGTATGGATGTGAGAGTTGGACCATAAAGAAGGCTGAGCACCAAAGAACTGATGCTTTTGAACTGTGGTGTTGGAGAAGACTCTTGACAGTCCCTTGGACAAAAAGGATATCAAACCAGTCCATCCTAAAGGAAATTAGTCCTGAATATTCACTGGAAGGACTGATGCTGAAGTTCCAATACTTTAGCCACCTGATGTGAAGAACTGACTCATTATGAAAAGACCTTGATGCTGCAAAAGACTGAAGGCAGGAGGAGAAGGGGATGACAGAGGATGCGATGGTTGGATGGCATCACCGACTCAATGGACACGAGTTGGAACAAACTCTGGGAGACAGTGAAGGATGGGCATGTTGTAGTTCATGGGGTGACAAAGAATCAGAGACAACTTAGCAACTGAAGAACAACAAATAAACATGGACAGGAGTCTACACTTACACTCAATATTTAACTTAAAAGTGCTTTTGTACTTTTAACTCCATGGATGCAAACAGGTTGGATTTTCTATAGGACCAAAATGGAAAAGGACTGCCAGGTAAAAGAGATGCATCTAATCAGCTATTCTGAACTGCACCAACCAATAGATTGCCTTCTAAAAAGTGTATGTAAATGTTCACTTCTACCAACAATGTATGAAAACTCATTTACCTAAACCTTTCACCAGTACTGTTGGTGTTGGTGAACCACCTAGAGTCCCTTCTCCTGAGTAGTGTGAAGAGTTTTTTTATGAGTTACTTAATATATGTAATTGCCAAAAAATTCAAATAGTATGTAAGGGTAAAGTGTAAAAAGTCTCCTTCCCAGTCTGATCCTCAGATCTCCTCACATCATGTACATCCATCCAGAGATGGTATCTGACACAGTTCACTTGTACGCGTAAGACCACTCTTTCCCCCCAAAAATGGTAGGATTCAATATAGTTCTTCTATCATTCCATAAAAATCTGCCTTGTTCTTTTTAAGAGGTACACAATATTCTACTCTATGCAAATACCGTAACTAATTAAACAAGTCCCCTGTTGATGGGCATTCGAACTTATTCCAACCTTGTACCAAAAGCTTTGTGTGCTGAATGCAAGTACATTGGTGGGAAAATGCCTACGTGTGGAAACTGCTGGGCCAGAGGGTAAATGTGTTTTTATTTTTGATAGATATTGCCAAACTAACCTTCACAGAGCATGTGCCCACTTATACTCCCACCAATGGCTTCCTCATTTCCTATTATCAGTGCCAATCTGATAGGTGCAAAATAGTACCTTGAGATTTGAATTGTATTTTCCTTATTATAAAGGTACACATAACTATTTGATAATAAGGTAATTTATATTTCATATTCTGTTCAGCTTCTTACTACCAAGTTTTGAAATTTCTAATATGCTTAAGCATAATTAAAAAAATAAAAACCCAAGGACTTCCCTGGTGGCTCAATGGTAGAGAGTCTGCCTGCCAATGCAGGGGATGTGGGTTTAATCCCTGGTTCGGGACAGCTAAGTCCATGCTCCACAACTACTGAAGCCCAAGTGCCTAGAGTCCATGCTCTAAAGCAGGAGAAATTATGGCAATAAGAAACCCACACACCTCAACCAGAGTAGCCGTGCTCGCCACAACCAGAGAAAGTCCTCTCACAGCAACGAAGACCCAACATAGCCATAAATAAATCAATAAATCTTAAAAAAATAAAAAGGAAAACACAAATGTGAAATACTACAATACACAGTGTAGGATTTCACACAAATTACATATCTTATTCTACACTCTGATTCCTAATATTACTTCTAGTTAGTTCTTAAATTACAATTTTTTTCGGGGGGGGGAGGGTTGGAAGTGGAATTGGGATAAAAAGAAAGCTAAAGAACAAATCTCAGCACAAAAGTTCCAAACTTGTAACCAACAGACAACAGGAATTATAGTCAATGAACAGAAAGAAATCATCAACCAAAAAAAGTATGAATTTCATCATCAACCATCTGTGGGTATTTCTATTTGTTTCTCAATCTCCATGAAACAAGTGGTCAGACCATTGCTTTCAATTCTGAAACTCCATCCTTGAACTTGACTGGATTCAAAACTCTGATTCACTCTGGGACACATGTTCTAGCCAGCCAACTATTTCACACTACGCAAATTATTTTCCTATTTGTTGAAAATGGGAAAAATTATACTTTTCATTGCATCCAGTTGGTCATTTGCTTCTTCAGAATGATCAGAAGTTTTCCAGGGCTCAGTTTATCATAAACATGACATGCTTCCTAACATGTACTGGTGAGAATCACCAGTTCATCTTCACCTTGCTGCTTCTACATTTATTCTTGCCTACATCTTGCCCTTTCTTTCCCTGAAATCTATTTGTCCTCAGCATGCACTGTGACTACTCTGGTTTCGATCCTTATTGCTTCATAATGGTATTACTGTTTCAGATTTTAAGGCTGTCTCCATCTCTGCCTTTTCACTTTACTCATCTTGAAACACAACCTTAATGGATTTCATTTCACTCAAGAACCCAAGTGTTCAATACACATTTGTTAAATAAATGAATAAATATACGAACCTGTAATAGCTCTTTGATTTCTAACCACCCAGTCCAGGATGCTCTGTCTTAGCTTTCACGTCCCTCCCTGACCTGGCTCCATTCAGCTTCTGCAAATATTTCCTCCACCAGCTGGGTGACCAATATTCCTCCTCTCCCCTTGGCGTGTGCCCTTGCTCTCCTCTCAGTCTGCGCAGAACTCTGGGTCCTCCCAGTGTCCTCGTAAGTTGTGTGCGTGACTGCCTTCCTTCTCTCAGTCTCTTGGCTCTCCTGGGGGAACTTCACCTATCAACTTGGCTTCAAGGACCACGTGTAAGCTGACAGTACACCAACCTTCCCACCAGTCAGATCTCTCCTGAATTCCACACTGATCTACCCAAGACCTGGTTCCTATCTCCCAGTAGTTCTCCCACAAAGATCTCTCTCAAAAATCAATACATGCAACTCATCTTTTTATTTTTTGAATCAAGCAGCCACCCAAGTCAGAATCCTGGGTGGTCATCCTTGACTCCTCCATTTCCCTGAACTCTCATATTCACCTGGTGTCAATTCAACTCCATCCCCTTTCCTGAAGGCATCACTTCCTCTCTATCTCCACTACCGCTGCATATTCCAACCACATCGTCTGGCTTTGGCCAGTTTTACCCGTTGATTGCTTTGCCCCTTGACTTTCATTCCAGGAAACTATTCTTTCCACGACTGCTTAAAATTAAAATTGAATCATATTTTAAATGAGGATAATTTGCAGAGGAATTATTTACGGCAGGACCACTAATGATGGTGTGGGTGGGCTGCAGCGGAAGCACAGAGATAAGCTAGGGATAGCATCAGAGAAGAGTCACCACCATAGACCTGTGGGGAGGAGGGAGGGACTAGTTAACAGGAAGGAGAAGGTTATGTCAATAGGTCGCCCTGAGACGGGGAGATGCAGCTGTTCCCAGGCCATCCTTCAAGGGAGGAAAGAAGCTGGAGAACATAAAGATCTTGACCAGCTTCCTCCCTTGACCCCACCCCCACCCCATCTCCTGCTGTGGCTGTCTATCCAATGGCTGAACTTAGCTGGAAATCAAAGGTCATGAGAGTCTACAGATTTAGCCCTACCAGCCAGCTTCTGGGGTGCAGCAGGGCAGAGGCAGAGAAGAATAGATTGCCAGGATAGAGGGGGTAGGGGGTGCCCTTCCACCCTCTGATTTAAAGACTCTGGTGACCCTCCACCTCCTGTACAATTTAACTTCACAGAGAATATACAGGCCCTCTAAGATCTGACCTTCACTTTCCTCTCATCATGCTAAAAAACCATCTAGATCCATATACAGTGAATGATACCTTTTCTTATACTGAACTCCAGGTCGGGAATGCCTTTCCTCTATTTCCAGGTTTGGCCACGCTACTCATCCAAATATTGACGGCAGGAGGACAAGGGGGTGACAAAGGATGAGTTGATTGGATGGCATCACCAACTCAATGGACATGAGTTTGAGCAAGCGCCGACAGATAGTGAAGGACAGGGAAGCCTGGCGTGCTGCAGTCCATGGGATCACAAAGTCAGACACGACTGAGCAACTGAACAATAAGAACAATTCATTCAAAACCAATTCACTCGTCACCTCCTCTATAAAACATCTCAGGCAGATAGCTGACCACACTCTTGTGCTCTCATTGTCTATTTATAGATTTTCATCCAAGTACCTATTATATCCAAGCATCTATTTATAGATTTTTATCCAACACATCCAAACACATACACTTTATCATTCTTATTTGTTTACATGTCTTTGTAAATGAAACAGTAAACTATCTAAAGAAAGCATAGGATGTGTCAATCACCTTGTTATTCTTGGGGTCCAATATTGCACAATTTAGACAGTAGGTACTTAATAACAGCTGAGTGAGGGAATGAATTTAAAAAGTCCAATGTCATCCATGAAGCTCTCCCTCACAACCTCAGCTCATGCTGATCTTTGCTCATAATTATCACCAGAAGTTAATGTTTAACTATTCTCTACTTACTTCACTTATTTTTTTTTATTGTTCTTTTAATTAGACCACAAGCACCCTGACAGCAGGAATCATGTTGTCGTCTTTGACAGCTCAGTTTGAGTCCATACTAGAAATTTAATAAATTCTTGTTTTGAAGAGTGGATGTTTAGAACAGGGGAAAAAAACAAAACAAAAAGAAACACACACACACACACACACACACACACACACACACACATGGGCTTCCCAGGTGGCATTAGTGTAAAGAACCCATATGCCAATGTAGGAGACACAGGAAACGTGGGTTTGATTCCTGGGTCGGGAAGATTCCCTGGAGGAGGGAGTGGCAACCCACACCAGTATTCTTGCCTGGAGAATCCCATGGACACAGGAGACTGGCGGGCTACAGTCCATGGAGTTACAAAGGGTCGGACACAACCGAAGCGACTTAGCATGTACATACATATACAAACACACACACACACACACACACACACACACACACACACACACACACTTCAGACTCTCAAAATCAAGGATTTACATAGCCAGAGAAGTTGCAAATTGCTAAAATTAATAAAAAGGTGGAGATGGCAACCTCACAGCTTGAGCACCTGATGATTTCCAGAAGTAAGAAATCTGGATTTTTTAAAAATGTAAACACATCTAATTATTAAGTTTTTAACGGCTCACTCAAGTAAAAAAATCTCCTCTAACCCCAAGACTCCTCTGGGTTTCTAAGAGAGAGGAGGAAGTGGCTGTGGTTTGAACAAGGGCTTACCACAATACTGATGGACGTGATGCTGTACATAAGTGGGCAGACACCAGTCAGGAAGTACTTGAGAAGCTTAGGCGGGAAGTCTAGGCTCTTGAGGTGCCTGGACATACCGGGAGCTCCCACTACTTCTGGCCTCAGCCCCACATATTCAATCTAAACATGGTAATGAATGCATGATAAGACCTGACTGATTCCAAAGGCCTGAACTTGTTGAATGCCAGCACTGACAAAGCATGAGGAGAGAGAAGCATGTTCCAGTGCTCAATGAGCAGCTTCTTAAGAAAGAGACCCCACAGAATGTGGAAACACAAAATAGGAAAGAAAAAGGAGTTTGAACTTCTGGACGGGAGCCCTGTTGGGGGTGACTCCACAGCCAGCCTACGTTCACTCGAAAGGTTCACACGCACACATCACCTCATTCAACAGTCCACGGCGGTGGGCAGGGATTATTGGAGAATTACCTTTGGTCACAGCAAGTCAACAGCAAGTCCAGGATCATTACGCACGCATCCTCACCCCAAGCCCACCTTGATTATGCTGCTGCCCCAAACCACCAATACCTCCATGAGGATGAGGTCAACAGGGAGAGGAGGTGACTCTGCCTTGTAAGTTACTGGAAAAAATTCCCCCAAGCTGGTAGGAAGAAGGGTCATTTACTATTTACACAGGCAATGAATTCTGCTGTGCTAGTATGGAGGGCTAGTCAGTTGGTTTCCTTTAATTCCCATGTGACCCTGGCAATTGGTTACAAGATAAAACCTATCTTCATATCAGGGTAACTTAGGGTGACTGGAGCATGGAAAGTATATGGTGTCACCGATAATTCACCCATTCGGTTGGAACAGAACCTAGCTACTCTTTTTAATCTCTGGCACTGGTATATGAATTATACCTACATAAAGCTGTTGCAGAAAAATTAAAAAAAAATCAATGACCTGTATGTTTATAATGACACTTCAATAAAGCCATTAAAAAAATCTCTTACACTGGAAATAGTTGCTGGGATGAAGCAGCTACTGCTATTAGAGATCAAAAGCCCACATTAACAAAAACGAAAAAAGCAAAACACAAGGTTCTGATAAGTAAAAAAAGTTTGATTTGAGGTAGGATCTTTTTGGAGAAAGAGAAAATGATCTATTTATCTAGATTAAAAACTTATGAACAGCAAAAGTAAAACTTCGAGCTTTATTTATAGAACTGAAAATAATATAGTACCAAAAATTGAAGGGGAAAACAAAAGTTAAGAGAAAATGGGAAAGAGGGAAGAGAAAATTAGGTGTAAAGGAGATATGGAAACAAATCTGAAAAAGAAAATGAGACACAGAAATTGACACAAGAAAAAAAAACCACCCACAGATAAACACAATTTCAAGCAGAACAATGAAAAGGAAGACCCCACTGATACAGATGGACAAAATATGGACGTACACGACATCCAGACAGACTTTAAAGCTATGTTGTCATTTTACAACTCCAGGCAAAAGTGAAGGCACTCTGTGTAGACTCAGAGTTGAGGTCTAGGAATTTTCAGGACTCTGGTTCATATGATACGTGCTTCTCTTCCACGGCTTATGGAAGTATTTAAAAAGGAAAAAGAGAGCCAAACTGCTTGTCCAAAATGTGGGGAGGGTGAGGAGCACACTCAAGGATTTTAACATTCCACCATTCTTCCTCTATTGAAACATGACCCCTTTCTTGGATTCTGGTTTGCTCCCCTTTCCACAGCCCGACAGTCAACTCCCACACACCAGTGGGACCACAGAGCAGAGACAATAACACGAGCAGCTGCTCAAGCTGTGGTTTTCATTAGGAAAAAAAGTGCCTTGATTATAAGGGATTTAGTTTTGAACCTTCAGGCCAAAGCTGAAGTGATTAAAACTCCATGCAGAGAAACACGAAAAGTTTCTTAAAAGTCTGATGTAGAGCGTACTCAGCATAATCAGAGGCGGCTGGGAGAACCATGCACATTTTTTAACACCCACCTTGGCTTAGGGCATGGACTTAAGATGGAAAAGCTAGCAAATGAATGAAATGAAAACATAGTCCAGAGGTCCTAAGTTGCAGTTCTAAAGGTCAGGGGTACATTTTCATTAAATCCTTCAGCTACAAAATGTGAGACAATCAAGCCATAAAAAGATGTAGAGGAAACTTGAATGCCTATTACTAAGTGCAAGAAGCCAATCTGAAAAGGCTCTAGGCCTTTCTATGATTCCAACTATATGGCACTCTGGAAAAGGCAAAACTATGGAGACAGTAAAAAGACCAGTGGTTTTCAGGAAGTAGTGAACAGAGAGAGATGCATGGACAGAGCCTGGACGATTTTTAGGGCAGTGGAAATACTGTGTATGATTCCATAATGGTGGATGCATGCCATTATACTTTTATCCAAACACAGACTGGGCAACACCAAGAGTGAACTGTGACGTAAACCATGGACTTTGGGTGATGATGATGTGTCAATGTAGGTTCATGAATTTTAACACAGGTACTGTGGTGGGGGCTGTTGATGATGGGTGAGGCTGTGTATATGCTGGGACAGGATGTAGATGTACCCTTCCCTTTAATTTTGGAACTAAAATTAGTTAGTGTGGAACTTTAATTATGGAACTAAAACTGAAATTGAGTACGAAAGCGAAAGTGCTAGTCATTCAGTCATGTCTGACTCTTTGCGACCCCGTGGACTGGAGCCTGCCAGGGGCTCCAGGGATTCTCCAGGCAAGAACACTGGAGTGGGTAGCCATTCCCTTCTCCAGGGGATCTTCCCAAACCAGGGATCGGACCCAGGTCTCCTGCACTGCAGGCAGATTCTCTACCATCTGAGCCACCAGGGAAGCCCAAGAAAAAGTAAATGTGTGTATAAATATAAACACATCATATATAGACATATATGTATACACACATACATACGCACATGCCAGCAAGGCAACCCCTGAAAGGCTCTGCGGGTGATGTAAGGGCAGAGCTCCAAGGATGAGTACACTCTGGGAGCCAGGTGAGTTCTGTTCTCACGGCTCAGCACACACTCGTGAGCTATCATTTTGCCTCCACATCTTCACACGGCAATTAAGTGTATGGACTTATGGAGCTGGCTCTCCCTCCCACTGTGCAGCCCTGATTAGGTCACAGCCTTCCACTCCTCCCATCTGTCTCCTAGCTCTGGTATACGAGGGCAACACCACCCACATCAGCTATTGGGATGATTAAACATACCTAAAGGGTTACACTTGATGAGCAGCACCCGGTAAGGGCTCAACAACCATCAGAGGACAGTCAAATGTGACCAAGAGGAACTTGTTCTGAACGAAAAGGAGTGCAATCATCAGACTCTTCAGAATGCGGGACTGGCTAGGAGAAAAGTGTTGGCTCCTTCTTATATTAGTCGGGTAAAACTCCAGAAGAGGAGGAGCCACTGCCAAGCATTCTAAATTTAAGGAAGTGGCACAATTGGAGCAACTAAGCCTGTGCACACCTACTGAGGCTGTGAGCCACAGCTACTGAAGCCCATGTGCCTAGAGCCTGCGCTCTGCAACGAGAAGCCCGCACACCGCAACTAGAGAGGAGCCCCCATTTGCTCCAACTAGAGAAAGTCTGAGCAAAGCAACTAAGACCTAGCACAGCCAAAATGATAAAAACTTTAAAAAGTAATGACTATTCTAATATTTGTGACCACAGTGTTGTGGATGAGAGTCCTACGCTTATTAGAAATCAGTCAAGACTACAGTAAAAGATGAAAACTCTAGTCAAAGGAAAAGGCCCTACATGACAAAGAGTCCCTCATCCTTGTTAAACCTTTTTAATTAAAAAATGGAGACGCAATAGCCATGCTATGGCTCTGAGACCTGGGTCTCCATTTCTGCTCAAGTGTTTCACGAATGTGCGCCATGTCACGCTCAGTCGTGTCTGACTCTTTGCGACCCCATGGACTGTAGCCCACCAGGCTCCTCTGTCCATGGGATTCTCCAGGCAAGGATACTGGAGTGGGTAGCCATTCCCTTCTCCAGGGGATCTTCCTAATCCAGGGTTCGAACTCAGGTCTCATGTCTGCCTGCATTGGCAGTCGGGTTCTTTACCACCAGCGCCACCTGGGAAGCCTGTTTCTTGAATGGCATGCTTTCAAACAGTAGACACCGCTGTCCCACACTGCTGAACCAGGACGTTTTCCCTTCTAGCCCCTCCCACCAAAAAAAACACCCCTCTCTCCTTTTGTTTGCTTTGGTCTCTGCTGACGACAAGCCCCTGTTCTTGCTCCCTCTTGCATTGCTTCATTTTTATCCAAACGCCTCCACTTTTCTTTGCCGCACATCAAGCTTGTTGAGCATTCTCTAGTATGCTTCAGATCTGTGCTTGTTCCATGTTAAACAGGCTGTGGTGTGAGTGCAGGGCTGTGCTCAGTAAAATACTCCGTCCAACGAGGGCAGTTATGTAAACAGGGCTGTTCCTGGCAGGAATGTCTGATGGGATAAACAAGGCTGGAAAGAAGGACTCTCACAGAGGAGAGTGACTTTGTCAGGACACAGAAACACGTTCCAAACAAAAATACTCTTGCTTCTAATGTAAGATCAGGCTTTGAATAAACCCAAATCACTGGGGGAGATTTAAAAAGAACAATTAGGGCTGAGTCAGAGACTGTGATTTCTGAAACTATTCTAAGGGTCTTGGACTTTTTCCTTTTCTGGTTTTAGAGTTTTATTTCCTTAAAAGTAAAAACCACCAGTACAACACTGTAAAACGCAATTATCTTCCAAATTTAAAAAAAAAAAGTAAAATTAAATTACATTTGAAAAAATAAAGGAAAAGTAAAAATTTGAATGAGGATAGAAAGCAGTATTATTAAAACTATATAATAAAAAGCAAAAACATTTAACATGCCGGGGATGTCAGAAGGCTACTATATGAATTTAGAACATTTAAGATCCTATGTAGCTGCTGAATGGAAATAATGGCTAATCAGAAAGGATCAATTTGATGGCTATCAAATAAGAATCATCAGAAAATTAGTAGATTATGTCCATGTTGAAACAAAGGCTTATCACTATTTTAATTACTATTCAGCCCCTAGGAAGAGGGATGAAAGCCCAGTATTTAGCCATGTACAAGAGTATACATAGAAAATTCACTATACTTAGACAATACTAGTTTATAGTGAAGAAAACAGGTATCAGTGAAAACCAACAAAAATTCCAATACCTGAGGTTGACACCTACTTAATGTGATGGTTGCAAAGATTAAATTAGACCATGCAAGTACAAGAATACTCAGCAAAGAGCACTATGCACTTTTTAATAGTAAGATGACACTGGGCTTCCCTGGTAGCTCAGTGGCAAAGAATCTGTCTGTCAAGTGGGAGATGCAAGTTCAATCCCTGGGTCAGGGAGATTCCCTGGAGGAGAAAATGGCAACCCACTCCAGTGTTCTTGCCTGGGAAATCCCATAAAGAGAGGACTCTGGTGGGCCACAGTACCTGGGGTCGCAAGAGTCAGACATGACTTAGCGACTAAACAGCAATAAAAGATGATACTGTTTCTTTACTGTCAGGATTTAATAAGAGAATTGAAAATAAGGTCTGAGTTCATTTTCCCTCCCTATTTTAACTATTAGTTTAACTAATATAATAGTTCAAAGAACATGACTGACTTACTTAGTACTCTGTTCAAGGCAATGTTCAGAGTGCTAGGGGTATTTCAAACACTCAGAGATTACTGGGAAGAAAAATACAAGTCTCTATTTCTTTCTCTTTCATTTACATACATTTGAATTTTTCCAATGCCAATGCAATTTTTAAGATGTGAATAATTTAGGGGCGCATGCTTCTTTCACATGCCCTGTAAATAATTCATAAATCTAAAATGATTAGATGATTGATAAACCTAATCACTATAGGATAAAGTGGGGTAGGACCTGAATTTATGCTGGTTGATATAATCCACTCCCTGTAAATAGAATAGAAAACATCAACAAATAGTTTCTTTTAGCAATGACACTCTATTCCCACCTGGAGTCTAGTTGAAACTTTCCAAGGTCAGAATAAGGATGTGTTGACATTGTTTTCAAGAGTGTTATTACTAGTCAGTGAGAGGCGGCTTATTCTTCTAGCTTTCTGAGTCATATTGACTTATACAAACACTCCTATGGAATGAATGAATTTTGAGAGGGTTAGTGAAATGGAAGACAAAGGCATCATTATGTAATGTGACAAAGATAACTGGAAAAGATATTTAGCCTTTGAGATGTGGTAAAACTGGCTCCCTGTACAGAGGAAAACTAAAAATGAATCCCTACCTGACACCACCTACAGGCCAAGAAGGACTTCAGAAGCAGAGATTATAGCACCACATAATGATAACATTATAATTAAGGATTTTGGTTCAGTAAAGGATTTTATGAGAAAAGCTGACAGCTGATGGAACAGACAATGGCTTGCAAAGCCTGAAATTGAAAAGAGAATGATACCTGAATCAGTCAATGAAATGCTGCATATGACCAAAAAAGACACCGCCGTAAACATAACTGTGGGCCAGAAAATGAACAGACAATTGACTAATAAGCAGGCTTTGCTAAAGACTAGCAAGCAGCTGACGAGAAACTGAACGGTCAAATAAATGGAAATGAAGAGCTATTACTTCACATCACACTTGTTACTGATGTGGGTAAGGAATCTTGTTAGACTGTGGCGGGAACGAGGTTGGGGCAGCCATTCTGGAAAGCAATCCGGCCCCAGGTAGTTAAATGAATTCTACATATTTCTATGGCCAGTAATTTCATTCCAGGGTTCATATCCCAAAGAAATGTTCAAACAGGAGTATAAAGAGAACGCATGACTTTTGCTGCCCATCTTTGGGAAAGCATACGAACAGACAGTCAAATAAAAATGTTGCCGCTAAGTCGTGTCTGACTCTCTGTGACCCTGTGGACTGTAGTCCACCAGGCTCCCCTGTCCAAGGGATTTCCCAGGTAAGGATACTGAGTGGGTTGCCCTTTCTTTCCCCAGGGGATCTTCCAGACCTAGGAATCGAACCCATATCTCCTGCATAGCAGGTGGATTCTTCACTGCTGAGCCACCGAGAAGGCCCTAAAATAAAAATGAATTTTAAAAACACAAAGCATCCTTAGAACAGTGCTGAATAGGGAAAAAAAAAAAAGAAATATGAGACTTAAAAAGTGCAATTTATGTAAACCTAAAATATTTGCACACAAATCATTGCACTTTTGTAAAAACGTATCCAAAGAAAAAAGGCACAAGAGACACACTTAAATGGTTGCATAGACAAAGGCGGGAAGATAAACCACCATCAGCCTGGGACAGGATAAAATTCACTCTTTCCCCACATTTTTATTTCTAGACAGAAAACTCAATCACTCCTTACTGCTTGTTTAATATATCAGGAAGAAAAGAATAAAAGAAGGGAAGGAAAAAAAGAAGAATGGGAAACTCTGAATATCTGACAGGTCAAGCACTGACTTTGATCAACACATTAAAATATTTTTTCTGGAAACAACCGCTGCCATATAGTATTCTCTTCAAAATTCATACAGTACCCCAATGAGATATATGCCAACATAACCAGACTCTAGCTTTTGAAGTGAATGGGAAATATCTTCCAACCTCACCAAGTATTTTAACTCACAAAAAATCTGTTCCTCCTTCTATTTCATCATTTCCATCAAACTAAGCTAAGTACTTTCCTTCAATTCTATTACCATTCATTTTGTGAGTAGCAAAAATCTAATCATCTTTAAAACATTTCTCTCCCACACTTGTTTAATAAACCCACAAAAAATGGTTTTGGGGTTACAGCCTTTCCTGAGTTATGTACTCTATACTAATAAGAACTTAACTGGCTTCAGAGACTGTGAAGAATTTACCATGGCTTTACTTATACCATGGCTTCCTAAGCAGACCAAGACGAAATTACTAGTCATACGGAAATCGGTGAAAATCCCAGGGCTCTAAACCTGCGTGCTGGGTTTAGTCTCCCAGCTGTGTACAACTCTTTGCAACCCCATGGACTGCAGCCCGCCAGGCTCCTCTGTCCATGGGATTCTCCAGGCAAGAATACTGGAGTGGGTTGTGATGCCCTTCTCCAGGGGATCTTCCCAACCCAGGGATCAAACCCAGGTCTTGCACATGGCAGGCAGATTCTTTACTGTCTGAGCCACCAGGCAAGCCCATCCCAATGTATATTAACCTGTTAATAACACTGCGTAAAAAAGATGAATGTTGGCAAAATAATGGACTTAATAATTTCATTGTGGAAACAAACTGTTAACACACTTTATAAGAAAGTAAGATATATTTTATAATAAGAAAATTTCTAAGAAATAAGATCACATCATTAAATTCTTTATTTTTTAATTAAAAAATGTTGTTTTGGTTGCAACCATGTGGCGTGCAGGATATTCTTTAATCAGGGATGGAACTTATGCCCCCTGCATTGGGAGCAGGGAGTCTTAGCCACTGGACCACCATCGAAGTCCAACACATCATTAAATCCTAAGGGAGACACACCACTAGTGGTAACTAAAGCAGTGTCCACTGAAATCACCAGAGGGCTGTGACAACACAACCTGCCGGGCCCACCGTCAACTCTTATTGTCTAGGGGCAAGGGCGGGAGACTGACTCTGCTACTTCCAGGGCCCCTTATGGAGTTGGAGAACTTGTAACACAACTCCTCACAGAACCGGCAGGACCTATCAGAGAAGAGAGGGCACCGTGCCAGTGTTGGGACGGAGGTGAAAGTGGGACACGACGGAGACCCTGAGGGTGGGCTGGGCTTCGGGTCATTCCAGGATGTGGATGGAGCTGGAAGGGTGCGGAGAACCAAAGCAGAGGTGGTGAGAACACCCGAGCGCAGGAGGCGCTGCAGGCGGGAACGACAAGCAGGAGGGCCAGCCCGATGGGCTTGCCGACAGGTGGGAAGCGAGGTGGGGGGGCTCCACCTGGCCACACTGCTGCCGGGGATGTCCCCTCCGGCCCACGGGCCGTGCGCCCTGCTTGGTGGCCACCCGGCACCGACCCCTCGCCGGCAGACAGCACGGCGAAGCAGCGCCGACCCGCGCGTGCCTGCCACACGCTCGAAGCACTTCTCACAGTTCAGCTAAGTAAGACCCAGAGAGTGAGCATGTCTCCCTGTCACGGGTGGGCGCTGGGGCTGAGAGGCCCGCGTGTTGCTCTGCCCGCCTCCGGTGCCCACGGCAGACCCGCTGAATGAACGGGCGCCGGCGGCCAGCGCGTCTGAGCCGAGGTGCGCGGGTCAGGCACACGGAACTCCTCCTGGCTCCCTTTCTCTCCCTCTTTTGGACTCAGTGCCAAACCCGATGCCAGCCATGTGCACTCTCCTCCCCCAGGCAGGCCACAGGTGCCTGGCACAGAGAAAGCACCCCAGACCCAAGCCCTGCAACTCCAAAAAAGGGGGCGCAAAGGAGGAGGGAAGGCCAGTCCTGAAACCCTCAAGGGAGCTGCCCTCACAGGCAGCCTGGACGGACAATCCGGCCCCTCTGCCTATTCCGCAGGGCACAGTGAGTCCTGGGATGACTGAGAGCACAGAAACGGCGACATGCCTGTTCCCAATTCCGGGGTGACGGCGCAGGGTCCCTCCCACCGACCGCCTGACAGGAAGCGGGGAGGACTCGGGGATAAGCCCAGAGGAGCGGGCTGCCCCGGCTTGGCACTCGGTGCTTCACCCATTCGTGTCCCTGGAAGCCGGCCTGAGCTCCCCCTGGGAACGCCGCACAGCCGGGAAGAGCGTGGGTGACCAACGTGGTGGTCTAGGCCACGGGCTGAAAGGACAATGACAGAACCAGACCCTGCAAGATTTAGGGGGTAAAAAAAAAAGTTCTTTTCCTTAGTTAAGCTGAAGCTGAGACAATAAGAAAGCGGAAGTGTATTCAGCAGCAGCAGAGCTTTGGAATGGGAGACGTCAAGAGTAAAGAGTCACCTACAGGAGGTGGCAGTGGAAGCCCGGAGGGTTAGGTTTTCTGTGGAGAAAGGAAGACGCGCAGAGGGGAGTGAGAAAGAATGAAGAGGGAGGGGGGGAGAGTGAGAGACAGGCACTGAATCTCGAGACCCACACGGCAGGGATGAACCAAAGACGACTGAAGGAATGGAGACGATGAAGTGAAGCCGGGAGAGTGGACTGTCGTGGAGACAGGGCAGGGGTGTTTCAAGGATGGTTCCTGCTGGTATCTGACGTTACAGAGTCAAGGAACAGACGGAGAAGACCAGGGCTGTGACCAAGACAAGTCGTCATGACTTCAAGAGTCAGGTTTCAGGAGGTGGGGGTGCAGGCTGAGAAAACCAAGACCCCTCCAGGCACTGTTGGGATCCGGTTCTCCAAGTCAGAACATCAAGAGTTCCTGAGTCACTTATATTACTTCTAGAGCTAGGCAGATAAACTTCAACAAGTTGGAAACCTAGCCTATGCGTGCACACTCAGTCGTGTCTGAATCTTCGAAACCCCATGGATTATTAGCCTGCTACGCTCCTCTGTCCATGGGATTCGCCAGGCAAGGATACTGGAGTGGGTGGCCATGTCCTCCTCCAGGGGATCTTCTCAACCCAGGGATCGAACCTTCCAATGCAGGGAGTCTCCAGGATTGGAAAGCAGATTCTTTACCTCTGAGTCACCTGGGAAGCCCAAAACCTAGCCTACTCTTTTTCACTCGAAAGAGCCCCAAATACTGCAAGTCTATGTGACTTTCTGTGAAGAGGCGGCTGCTTCATGCCAACAGATCTCATTCTTTTCATCATTAGGTGCTCAAAGTACTCCTCCTTCATTGCCATGATGCATCATCTGGTGATTTTTTTTTTTTAAATTTTGGAAATTATATCTAGGTACTCACCAAGGGGGGTGGGGTGGGGCAGCAGCTGTGACAAGTTTAGAGAAAAGTTGCCCATCTGCATGCAGGCTGGAGTGTGATCTGCAGGTAGAGGGCAAAAGTGTATTTCTGCTCCACCATCACCATGCAGGCCCGCCCCTGCAGTGCTCGGAAGGATGGTTCAGGGCAGGATTCATCAAGGATGCTAAGAACCATATTGTACACCCAGCAGTTGAGAACATTGTGAAATTACACCCAGAAAGGAGCAGGTGTCTGGAGACAGAGAAAGAGTGACGCCCCACACAAGCTGTAACCGAGCCAAACGCTTCAACTCCCAGCCTCATTTAGCCACTTTCCCATCAGAAAAAACCGTAAGAGAAGAGATAGCTTTGTTGAAGGCTTAGTCAGTCAGACCCTGAGGGGTGCAGATTTCCGAGGCAGTTCCGAGGAACGATGAGAAAGCACACTGGTATATTTAGATTCCAGTGGGAACAGCTTGGAGAGAGATGACACCCTGAGATGTCACAATTGTAATTTTTGTGGAAATAAAACCTGCTGCCAAGTTTTATTTACCAAAACCTCTCACCTTAACGGAAAAATAAATAGAAAAGTGCAAACACTCAAAGAGTTACATACTGGGGGCGGGGGGATGGAAAAGGAAAGCAAGGATGGTCTCCATACTTTATAAACCCAAGAGGAAAGCTCCAACTTTATGTGGCTTTCCAACAGTTTCCTGAGTGGAGTTCCACTTGGGAAGAGAGAGACCGTAAAAGATGGGAGTTGTTTCGAAGGACACGAGCTGTCCTGACGTGGCATAACCTATTACTCATATTTTTGCTGTGGGTTTTGTTTTTTCTTTTTGTCTCTTATCAATGCAACTTTGAAAAGAACTAAAGATATGCCAATCTTGACTTCCTCCCTCAAAACATCCCTCTTGAGCTAAAAGAGGGAAATATGATTCCCATTGGGCTTCCCTGCTGGCTCAGACAGTAAAGAAGCTGCCTGCAACATAGGGGACCCAGGTTCGATCCCTGGGGCGGGAAGATCCCCTGGAGAAGGGGATAGCTCCCCACTCCAGTATTCTTGCCTGGAGAATTCCACAGACAGAGGAACCTGGCAGGCTCTGTGGGGTTGCAGAGCCAGACATGACTGAGCAACTAACACTTTACTTTTCACGTGACCCCCATTACATGATCACTTCTCTGCCTTTCCTCAGTGAAAATCCTAGATTTATCTATCTTTCTCATCTCCTGGTAGAAACGGGAAACAGTTTGGGGTAGGTGATGTGTGGGAACAACCAGGAGACTCAGCAGAAACACTGGAGACACCTGTACCTGCCGGGGTGGTTGGTATCACCCTGTCTTTGCCAGCTAATGCACCCTTGGACAGGGGAGCTTTCAGGATCGCTCTTTCTGCCCACTCCTTCCTTCCTCTTCAAATATAGCCACCTCCTCCCGCCACTGCCAGTTTTCCAATCGGCACAATGATTAATGACCCAGACAAGAACTTAATTTCCTGTCCAGTAGTACAAGGCTGATTTTCAATAAAAAGAACTCACTCAAGACAACTATTTCCTCTCCGCAGCTTCTAATTTGGTATTCAATTGTGGGCACTCCTCCCTCACGGGTGTGAAAGCAGAATCAATTTTTGAACTTCCATTTGGTGAGTGTTCCAAAGAATCACTGAATGCTAACACTGGAAGGGACCTTCAAGGCAGTGTAATTCGACCTCCTCTTTTCTTGTGATTCAAGCAGGACTTGAGGGGAAGGCTTTGCTTTCCATCTTCTCCGTGCACTTGGTCAAGCAGCAAGTGAGGAGGGAATTACTATCATTAAAGCACACAGCTTGGGTCCTCACTGGTCTCATTATGGAGTTACCTATAATGAAACAGTCCATTTTAAATTGGGAACTAATCACCATGGGAGAATATTTCTGCAATTATAGGCTCGGGCAAAACAAAACAAAACAAGTGTCAGTGAAACCCTTCTGATAAGAGCGGCACCCGTTACCATGTTCAATTACCTCAGGCCTCCTTAAATACCCACAGCAGATGTAATGAGTTGTCCTGATTTGAACTACACTGTATCCATTGCTTGTCTTTATTTCTCAGAAATGCTTGAGAGCTAACTCCACTGCTTGCTGTGAAATGAATTCTGAAGAGCAGAGGTCCCTCCACAAGCCGCTAATGGCTGCATAATACAGTACTTTCTTTAGATGCATGATTTCCCATCGACAATTCTAGTTACAACTCAGGAAATGCTTCCTGGGTTAATGCCTAAATTATCTGAAATTCACGAGGGAGGGATGCAAATGACAAGGGATGGGTTGGGCTGACGCTGGGTTGAGAGATGGCAGGGTGACCACAGTAGCAACAGAGCATGTTGTAAACTGTTCATATTAACACTGGACCAGGAGTGATGGACGTGGGGTTAGAAGACTCCCGTGCAGCCCTCAGCTCCACTTACTAGTCGTGTATGCTTCCCTGGTAGCTCAGCTGGTAAACAATCCTCCTGCAATGCAGGAGACCCTGGTTCGATTCCTGGGTCGGGAAGATCTCCTGGAGAAGGGATTGGCTACCCACTCCACAGTATTCTTGGGCTTCCCTGGTGGCTCAGAAGGTAAAGAATCCGCCTGCAATGCAGGAGACCTAGGATTGACCCCTGGGTTGGGAAGATCCCCTGGAGGAGGGCATGGCGACCCACTCCAGTATTATTGCCTGCAGAATCCCCGTGGACAGAGGTGCCTCGTGGGCTACAGTCCATGGGGTCTCAAAGAGTTGGACACGACTGAATGACTAAGCACAGCATCCTTCCTCAAGTATTATTCTTTTAGAAGCTAGGTTGGAAAAGACTCTTGAGAGTTTCCTTGGACTGCAAGGATATCAAACCAGTCAATCCTCAAGGAAATCAGTCCTGAATATTCATTCATTAGAAGGAAGGATGCTGAAGCTCTAATACTCTGGCCACCTGACGTGAAGAACTGATTCACTGGAAAAGACTTTGGAAAAGACTCTGATGCTGGGAAAGACTGAAGGCAGGAGGAAAAGCGGACGACAGAGGATGAGATGGTTGAATGGCATCACTGACTCGATGGACATGAGTTTGAGCAAGCTTCAGGAGTTGGTGATGGACAGGGAAGCCTGGTGTGCTGCACCCCATGGGGTCGCAAAGAGTCGGACACAACTGAGGGACTGAACTACTACTACTTCCTTATCTGTAAACAAGCAATAATTAAGAACTGCGGGAATGTTGTATAAATCGTATTAGATACAACGCGTGAAAAAAATCAATCACACAGCACCTACCAAACACTGGTGCTCCACAAATGCTTCTTGAATTAAATATCTTAATCCCCTGACAATATACTTTTTCTCAATTGAAACACTGATTGCCATCAACAATGCAAACACAGGGATTTTTAGTATTTCATTATTAAAGTTAGCATATAGCAACCATAGGATTCAACAAGCCAAATTTCCATTGGTTCTGACTTACCTCCCAGTCAAATGCTCTGCTGAACTAAAAATCAAATATGGGTCATAAATGGTCATAGAACTTAATGACATCAATCTGAACACTGTAATGAGGCAAAGCTGAAGGCTAGAAAAAGCCTGGGCTTCAGACCAGAAGAACTTTACTTGACCAGCAGCAAGACCTTGGAGAGACTCTTTAACTTCCCTGAAACTTCATCTATAAAGAATCCTGCCAGTGACTTTACAGGTTAAGAGGATTAAATAATATTAGCAGATGAAGGCAACACAGCGGGCTAGAATCAGTCCCCTGCCTCAGAGCAAGTGACTGAAAATGGTAGTTGCTAAAAATATGCAGTCCAGGGGCCTTTAGAGGAATGTTACCTTTGTTTCCACCTATTTTATAAGACAAGTACTGCAAAGCTTTGTCACAAAAATCCATAATCTAAGCAGTTCAAAACTATAAACTATTAAATGTCGCCTCTCTGCTCCATGCAAAGATACGTTATGCTTTTGTATTGTCTCTGGGAAATCCATCCCTGGAAAACATATGTTTTATTTTTAATGGCTTGTTTTTAGCTCCAAAAGATGCCAGAATCGGGACCAACAAAGCCACACGCAATTTTGTTGTGCAAGACCAAATGAAACCAAGGCAGATGATGTTCACCGTGAGATTTTGTGAAAAGTTACAGTATGTATGTAAGTACAGCCAATGAACACACGTTTTGCACTACAATTCGGTATCTGCTATATAAGCTTGAAAGCGGTAACACAAAAATTCTGTAGCCCTGTGTGCCATGGCTCAGCTCATCCACTTACGCGTGCCTGAGGACAACTGCTTCCCACCTACATTAGTCATCGGAAAGAAGGACAACCTTCACTTTCATGACCTTTGAGATTCAGATGATCTAATGTAGAAAGTTACCTTTTCAAAACTAAAGTCTTCACCACACTTAATCCGATAATGAGTAGGGATATGAACCTTCCGAATGGCCAAGAACTGGAGAGCCAGAAGATACTTCCAAGGGTCATAGGATGTCTTAGCAGGACGTTATTTTCTATTGAAAACTTGGTTTGTGCCCCATCCTTTCCCAGCCTAAAATTAGTGGGTGGTTTGCTCAATCATCACTCAAAGAACTCTCTCAAGTTGGACAGCACTTCTCCCTTAGCTGGCTCTCTTGGAGACAGTATTTTGAATTTCCTTGGTTGAATGCAAAACACATTAGCTAACTAACCAAACAAAGTGGAAGGAGGCATAACATGGGATCCAAACCTGGCAGACGCGATGACTGTGAAAACACTCTTAAATGCTATGGGGTGGGAGGGAGGGTGACCCAGAGAGTGAAGGAGGTGGTTTCTTTAGCGTTTCCATATTTATTTGTCCATAAATATAGTCAACCATAATGCCGAACTAGAAAGGAATGGACGGCAAACCTAAATTCCTCTGATGTGAAATAGCCACAACCCCAGAGGGATCAAGGCAAGCCCATAATCTGGTAAAATTTTTTATTTTTCCTATCCCGAATTCAGGTAGGAGTTCTGTAAATATTCATTCTCATGTTCATTCATAATCTCTCTCACAACCCCTCCCTCTTCTTTTAGAAATAAAATGTTATGGAACAAGGGGTTAGGGAGAGAGAAGAAAGGCTTGATTTAAAATGAGAAGACCTAGGTTCAACCCAGCCATTTAATGGCCAGAAATCTGGTACGAAACCTAATATTGGGCCCTCAGTTTCCTCATCTGTAAAATGGGAAATAAACCATGAAATGTTGATTTCTGAGTGTGAGGGCATGCATTTCCCTTTTGAAAGGCAATGCAACTACAAAACCAAACAAGGAAGCCATGATGTTTAACTACCTCTAAAGCGACAGCAAAGCTGAACTTTATGTAAGTAGTAAAGGCTTCTGGTTCTTTAAAGCCCTCAAAACTGTGGATGTTTTGGCTACTTTACATACAAGCTGTAGATGATCAAACTGTCTTTTATAGATCTGCAGCCCTTCAGAGCTTCTCTGGAGCAGGCTAATGGCACAAATAAGGGCAACCCATTGAGTGTGATGGTTAATTGTGTGAGTGTCAACTTGGCTCAGCCATGGCTCCCAGGTGTTTGGTTAAACACTATTCTAGAAATTTCTGTGAAGGTGTTTTTGGGGGATTGGATTGACATTTAAGTGAAAAGACTGAGTAAAGCAGACTGCCCTCTATAACGTGGTTGGGGCTCATCCAATCAGTTGAAAGCCTTGAGAAATTAAGACTCAGGTTCCCTGAGGAAGCAGGGTTTTTGCCAGTAAACTGCCTTTAGAATTAAACTGCAACTCTTCCCTAGGTCTCTTGCCTGAAGATTGTGACTTGCCAACAACCAATCTCTTTCTATTTCATACATACACCCCCTGCCCTATTGGTTCTGTTTCTCTAGAGAAGTCTGACTAACATACTGGGTTTCATCCTTAATTTTATTTAACACCAATTCATGAAAATTTATTATGTTCTTTGCTTCCATACCAGTTGCTGATGTGCCTGCTAGTGCTGTGAGTGAGTGAAGTCGCTCAGTCGTGTCCGACTCTTTGCGACCCCATGGACGGTAGCCTACCAGGCTCCTCAGTCCATGGGATTTTCCATGCAAGAGTATTGGAGCCCATGGTGAATGGCTGAAGAAGCACACCTACTATGAGTCCTGCATACCTAAACTATGTGAAAACATTGTCCCAGTGCTGCAAGGAGAGCTCACGGGGCAGGACTCACATTTCTGTTCGTAAGAGTTTCTCTACAGGCCCCTAAGAAAAACTACTGAAATAAAAAAAAAAAATGCTTGAGTGGCTATCTTCAGGGGCACAGAAAACTTTTATCTGTAGCCCAAGTTAGCATGTTCTAGGTAGTTGCATAATTTGGGCAAAACAGGCAGAACGACTGGCATCCCTGTAGACTGAAATTTCTTTACAGAAGACAGTGGGCTTGGGCTGAGCCTATGGGAATGACTGCTGCATGGACCACCCACCCACACCTTCAGCATCCACACCCACCTCTCCTAAATCTCTCTGTGTCTCCTGAGCCCATTCTGCTTTAAGTCTCCACTGGACAATTCCTCAAGGGTGCCTCACAAACATTTCACATACCTAAGTCTCATTTCATAGTGCTTCTCTCTAAATCTGATTTTTTACCTGCTGTTTCTTAACTTCTCAAATGAAAGTCATAATCCACAATGAAATACAAGCCAGGAACCTGGAAGCTGTCTTCATCACCCCAACACAGCTCCCCCATCCTTCCCATCACATAGTATCAGTCCTTCCATCCAAATATTTCTTCAAGTTGCTTCCTCTGCTCCATCCCTGCTGTCTAAGTTCTGAGCATCAACAACTTTCATCTCTGAATTGAATTACAGTCTGGCTCTGTATTCCACCCACCCATCCACCTCCCTGGTGTTGGAGTAACCGCTTGAAAATGCAACCTAATCCTATAATCATGGCCCTGGCTGACATCCTTCCCTAGCTTCCCCAAGATCTGGATACAACTCAAAACCTTGCCAGAAATGACAATATCCTTCCAAACACAGCAGCCCCCCCCGCCTCCCCAGGATTCCTGCTGCCAGGTCCTCACAGGGCCTAGGGGCTCCCCACACAGACCTGGTGGTTCTGTGGACACACTTTTCCTTCTCAGTTTCTCAACTGCTGTGCTAGGCACTGGCGATGGAATGGGGAGTGAGGCGAACAGTCTTAGCCTCTGAGAGGTTCTCATCAAGGGATGTAGTGTCAGGTACTAAGCAATCACTCAAGGAAATATGTAATTACAACTTGCTGTTTTGAGCAAAAAAGTTCTATGAGGTCAAGAGTATCTGGCCTTGTCTAAGGGGCCAATCAAAGCGCTTCATGAGAAATCACTGTGACCCGAGATCCGAAGATGAGCAGAGGTCAGGCTGCAGGAAATGAGAAGACTGAGGTGCTGCGAGTCCAGAAGAGCAAAGGAAAGTAGCATAAGATGAAGTTTCTAATAGGCGAGGGCCTGTCACACAGTGTCCTGCAAGCAGTAATAAGAACTGCCCTCCAATATCTTTGGATGTCTTTTTCCCCTTTTCTTTAAAACTATTTTCTAAATTTATGTGTTGTAAAAGTAAAGCATATTTATTATAGCAACTCGACAGTAGAGGGGAAAATTAACTGTTAATTAACAGGAAATTAACTATTAATGTATAGTACTTACTAGATGCTAGGCACCTTCCAAATGCTATCATGCTACTATTAACCTGATAATACAAAGAAGTTTAAGTGGGGCTTCCCTGGTGGTTCAGATGGTAGAGAATCCACCTGCAATGCGGGAGACCCAGGTTCAATCCCTGGGTTGGGAAGATTCCCTGGAGAAGGAACTGCCACCCACTACAGTATGCTTGCTGCCCAAGGCCATGGAGCTAGTCAGTACGTACTGGACATGGATCCAAGTAGTCTAGTCCTAGAATTAGGCTCTTAGTCACCATGCTAATGCCACAAATGGGCCCTGCCTCCAACCTTACACCCTTAAGGACTGATGTAAAGTGTTTTACTCTGTGCTCAAATACATAAAATCAAGTAGATTTCAAGAGAACTGACATATATTGAAATTATTTTCCTATAGAAGGGAAATTTTAACATTCACTTTAAGTGCAACCAGAAGCCACTTGAATTTGCTTATCATGGGAGTAGGTGATCAGATTTGCACAGGGGACCCTTGAACAACACTGTAGTCTGAACTACATGTGCCCACTATTACACAATTTTTTCCCCCCAATAAATACTTATTGTAGCATCCACAGTTGCTTGAATCTGCAGAACATTAGATACAAAAAAGCTGACTGTAAAGTTATACAGTGGATTTTCCACTCTGGATGGTTGGGGCCCTTAACTTCAACAGTATTTTAAAGTTTCTCATACTGTGGGTCCAGAATGGAGAAAAGGGGTGGAATGGGGCATGGATAGGCAGAGGGAAGCAGCAGCTTGTGAGGGCCTGCTGCAATCCTTGAGCACACAAGACCACGTTTTCTCTATCCGTTCATCTGTCAAAGGTCACTTAGGTTGTTTCCACATCTTGCCTACTGTGTGCAGTGAACACTGGCATGCTAGTACCTCTTCAAAATCTTGATTGCAGTGCTTTTGGAAAAATACCCAGAGGGCAGACTGTTAGATCAAAAGGTAGTTCTATTTTTAATTTTTTGAGGAATCTCCATACTGTTTCCCATAGCAGCTGTACCACTCTGCATTCCCCTCAATATTGTGCTGTTATTGTTCAGTTGCATTCTGTCCAACTCCTTGCAATCAAAGTTGCGTCAACTCTTAAGACCACACGGACTGAGTGTAGCCCACGAGGTTACAGATAGTCCTACACTATCTGGTGGAGTTTGCTCATGCTCACGTCCTCTGAGCCGGTGATGCTCTCTAGCCACCCCATCCTCTGACGCACCTGTCTCCTTTTGCCTTCAATCTTTTCCAGCATCAGGGTACCAATACTGTACAAGGCTCCAATTTATCCACATCCTTACCAATACTTGTTTCCTTAAGAACAGCAATTCTAGCAGGTATGAGGTGACTTCTTATTGTGTGTTTCTCTAAAGATGAAATGGACATCTGAAATATCTCTCAAGTGACAGAGTATCTTTGCATATACTGTTGGACATTTATATCTGTTCTTTGGAGAAATGCCTATTCAAGTCTTTAGCCCATTTTAAAATCAGGGTTTGTTTTTTTTTTTGCTGTGGAGTCACAGGAATTCCTTGTCCTTCATATATTTTGGAAATTATCTATTTTTGCCTTTGCTGACTGTCCATTTTATGTCATTATCAATGAAGTCATTGCCAAGACTGATGTCCAGAAGCTTTTCTTCTATGTTTTTTCTAGGAATTTTACAGTTTCAGTTCAAGTCTTTAATCCATTTTGAGTTGAATTTAGTGTATAGAGTCATGTAAGGGTCCAATTCCATTTATTTGCATGTGGATATCTAGTTTTCCCAGCACCATTTATTGAAGAAATGGTCCTTTTCCCATTGTGCACTGTTAGCACTCTTGTAAAAGGTCAATTGACTGTATATGCATGGGTTTATTTCCAGGCTCTCTATTGTGTACCATTGGTTTATATGTCTGTCTTTATGCAAATACCATACTGTTTTAATTACCGTAGCCTCATAACATATTTTAAAATCAGGAACTGTGATGCTTCCGGCTTTGTTCTTCCTTTTCAGGCTGATTTGGCTTTGCACGGTCCTTTGCGGTTCCATGTGAATTTTAGAATTGTTCACAAGAGCACTTTAAGACAAGCCGATTAAAACGAAACCAAACCTGTACTTCATATAATCAATCTTGCACCTTCCAGATTATTACATATTTTAGTGTTAACATATTACCATTTGCCTAACAAGCATTTTGGGCTCCCTTGGTGGCTCAGCGGTAAAGAATCTACCTGCAATGTGGGGGATTGCAGGTTTGACCCCTGGGTTGGGAAGATCCCCCTGAGAAGGAAATGACAACCCATTCCAGTATTCTTGCCTGGGAAATGCCATGAACAGAGGAGGCTGGTGGGCTAGTCCATGGAGTCACAAAACAGTCGGACATGACTGGTTGACTAAACAACAACAAGTACTTACTCTTCATAGGAAACAGTGGTTGCCATCTTTAGCACTAGAGTCTAGAGCCATCTGAGAGTTAGAAAGCACATGGACGTGTCAGCAGGCCACCCACTCCCCGGCCGCCTGCTGAGGGCAGCAGCCCAGGATCTCCACAGGCACCTCCCACTCCTAGGTCTTCTGCCCCATGCCCAAATACACAGGACCAGTGCCTGATTCCCTTCCATCCCAAGCACTGGGGTGGGGCTGGCACAGTGTGACCCCCTCCTGGTCACACTGGCAGTCTTTGTATCATATTCTGTTTCTGCCAAGGCTCAGATCTCCAGGGGCCTTTGTGCATCCTACTCAGGTCTTCTCACATCCTACTCAGCAGGAAGTCTTGGAAATGCCCAGCTTGGTAAGTGGTATTAATACCACCTCTGCATTATATCCAAACAACTGTGCTGCCTCCCTGCTCCACCTCCACACCCCAACTGTCAGCCTGTTTCTTTGGGACAGGATCTCTTTTTGAACCCAGGTGTCAAAATGAACTTTGATTGAAAAGACTACATTCTTATTGAAACCTGGTCTTGTACTGCTAGTTTTCTCATAGAAATTATCAATAATTACACTAAGGGGGGAAAAAAGTAAATACTATGCTGAATAAACAGCAATTTACTATATCTAGAAATGCCTAATTACTTGAATAATTTTGGGGAAATTAAACTATGTGGGTAAAAAATTAAACAAGGATTTCTGATACAAAAATACTTTTAAAATAAAACATTACTAGATGATAAAACACATACATATGCTTGTCCATACATCTGTAATAATGAAGTAACAGATTACAGAGCTACTGAATAGCCTCCAATAAAATAGTCTACAGGCAAACTAGATAAGTAAAATGTATGAGCAAATCAAACACAGTCTACCCTTGATTATCCAGGACAGACTAATTACAAAGTCATGGGAGTTGGACAAGGTTAAAATGAGAATGATTAAATGAAATGACTATGTACTAGGAGAGTACTGTTAGGAATCCAGTATTACTAACACAGCATGGGAAATCCTCTCCAGCAGTCATACTTAATCTCATTTAATTGTTGAAATCTAAATTGATATGAAATTTGGCAAAATTTTCAATTGCTAATTAGAAATGCCATTCAATGATAAATCAGTAGAATATAAAATTATAATATAAAAAAGATAACTTGTGTATTCATTGCTCAGTCATGTCTGACTCTTTGCAACCCCATGGACTGTAGCCCATCAGGCTCCTCTGTCCATGGGATTTCTCTAGGCAAGAATATTGGAGCAGGGAGCTATCCCCTTCTCTAGGGGATCTTCCCAAACCAAGGATCAAACCCAGGTCTCCTGCATTGCAGGCAGATTCTTTACTGCCTGAGCCAAAAAGATAAAGGACAAAATAATTCTATTTCAATCAATACTGAGTTCTTCCAGTAGACTAAGAAAAAAAAAAAAAGGAAAACCTTTCAGAAGTCTTCTCACTACAACCTTGATAAGGTAATGCTCATTTGGTGAAACTGGCAATGAGCACAGGAAATGGAATCCGATCCCATCACTTCATGGCAAATAGAAGGGGAAAAAGTGGAAGCAGTGACAGATTTTATATTCTTGGGCTCCAAGATCACTGTGGATGGTGCATGCAGTCATGAAATTAAAAGACTCCTGCAACTTGGACAGAAAGCTATGACAAACTTAGTTCAGTTCCCAGTTGCCCAGTTGTGTCCCACTCTTTGCGACCCCATGGACTGCAGCAAGTCAGGCCTCCCTGTCCATCATCAACTCCTGGAGCTTGCTCAAACTAATGTCCATTGAGTCGGTGATGCCATCCAACCATCTCATCCTCTGTTGTCTCCTTCTCCTCCTGCCATCAATCTTTTCAAGCATCAGGGTCTTTTCCATTGAGTTAGTTCATAGCATCAGGGGGCCAAAATACTGTAGTTTCAGCTTCAGCATCAGTTCTTCCAATGAATATTCAGGACTGATTCCCTTTAGGATGGACTGGTGGATCTCCTTGCAGTCCAAGGGACTGTCAAGAGTCTTCTCCAACACCACAGTTCAAAAGCATCAATTCTTCAGCTTTCTTTGTAGTCCAACTCTCACATTCATACATGACTACTGGCAAAACCATAGCTCTGACTAGACAGACCTTTGTTAGCAAAGTAATGTCTCTGCTTCTTAATATGCTGTCTAGGTTGATCATAGCTTTTCTTCCAAGGAGCAAGCGTCTTTTAATTTCATGGCTGCAGTCACCATCTGCAGTGATTTTGGAGACCCCCCAAAAATAAAGTCTCTCATTGTTTCCAATGACAAACCTAGACAGCATATTAAAAAGCAGAGACATCACTTTGCCAACAAAGGTCTTTATATAGTCAAAGCTATGGTTTTTCTAGTAGTCATGTACAGATGTGAGAGTTGGACCATAAAGAAGCCTGAGTGCCAAAGAATTGATACTTTGGAATCACGGTGCTGGAGAAGACTCTTGATAGTCCCTTGGACTCCAAGGAGATCAAACCAGTCAATCCTAAAGGAAATAACACTGAATGTTCATTGGAAGGACTGATGCTAAAGCCCACCTGATGTGAAGAGCCGACTCACTGAAAATGACCATGATGCTGGGAAAGACTGAAGGCAAAAGGAAAAGGGAGCGGCAGAGGATGAGATGATCAGATAGCATCATTGATTCAACAGACATGAATTTCAGCAAACTTTAGGAGATAGCAGAGGGCAGAGGAGCTGGTGTGCTACCATTCATAGGGTTGCAAAGAGTTGCACACGACTTAGCAACAGAGCATGAGCACTAGCACAGGAAGCAGCTAAGTCGACTGAGAACAGAATTTTAAATATAATGATAGATTGGGGTCCCCTTATGGAAAATAAAATCTTTTACCTAAATTGGCTTAAATCTACCAAAGCACTCCCAATACAATTGGACCATCCTTTTATGAGAATTCTCTTAAGTATTCTGCATACGTTTCATTCTTTCAAGTCTTCTGCATATGTTTCATCAATATAGAGCAAATCCTCTTATAAAATGATAGATACTGTTAAAGATAACAGTATTTTGAAAACATATCCAAGCCCTGGTTGATCTGTTTCAGATCACATACAAAAATAAAATTCAACACACCCAGAGGGTTTGGGCTGTCCTTTGGGGTCAAGAGAACAAATAGTTTATGGTGCTGCTTATATTACGTGCATTAATGTTATGGGAATCAGAGAAATGATTGACATTACTCCCTGGCTGTGTTTCACACGTTGAAAAGTGAAGACACGTGGAGTTACTGGATTTTGGAGAACTTCACAGCATCTGATTCAAGAACTTTCACCAAGGTTCCCCGAACACTAACTTAACATTAGAAGAATGTTTATAAAGCAGAGTTGAACTGCAGGGAAGAACAAGCCTTGCAGAAGGTGGCAGGTCTGAAAAGAACTTCCCACAAAAGGGAAGGAGGTTGTCACCAGGGTTATCAGCACCATCTCAGTTCAGTTCAATCTGGTCAGCTTTGTTCACACGACATTTCTGATTGGAAGGAGAATCTGGATATAAAATCTGATATAAACCCTCGCTAAAGCCAGGTTTAAGGCCTTTGAGGGATGTGACTATGCATACATTGTGTCCTCAGATTGTTAGTAGTGTGCATACAATTAAAAAAAAAAAAAAGAAACGACCTTAAGACCATTAAAGATGAAAAGAAATCACTGAGAGAATAAGAGATTAAAGTGTAGCAGCAAGGACATTAAAAACAACCAGCCGAACACACAGCGCCATCCTGGCCTGTGGAAAGCATTGCTCTGCAGCCAAGGAACCGGCGTCCTGTCCTTGTGGAGCCAGACCTCCTCAGGACTCCAGGTGGCTGCTTGTGAACAAGACAGACCGAAGAGAGCTCATATTAGAAACAAGGAGACAAGAGAGGTATGGAGACAAGGAGACAAGTGGGGAAAAGCAGCCTTTCAAAGGTGAATGGAGGCAACTGTGCTCTCACTCACTCAGTCGTGTGACCCGCCAGGTTCCTCTCTGCAACCCCATGGACTGTAGCCCACCAGGCTCCCCTGTCCAAGGGATTCTCTAGGCAAGAATACTGGAGTGGTAGCTATTCCCTTCTCCAGGGGATCTTCCTGACCCAGGGCTCAAACCTGCATCTCTTGGGTTCTCTACTGCTACCGCCACCTGGGAAGCCCCTGGAGGCAACTTGTACTCAACTGGGTAACAGAGGATGAGTTTGGGTCCATTTGAAGAAATTTTTGGAAGAAAAGGACTTTTCTTTAGGAAATGCCATAGAATGCAGAAAACAAACAACTACTTTAATTAAAATCACAGGAAAGGACCAAATTGATGCCAATTAAAAAACATATATGTATTTTGTATGTATTTGTATTTTGTGCAATGGATAAAAGTGGGAATAAGGACTATAACAGGGTTTATGAGACAGTTTCTTTCCCTAGAGAGACAATGGTGATCTTAAAAACAGCACAACAAAATCTGGGGCCAGCAGATACTAGTCCTGGTACTCTTTTCAGGCCAGGTTACTATCTCCTTAATTTGAAGACCTCGATGATGTTCCATTATATAAACATGCATTAAGCAATTCACTACTTGTGATCTGTCACTGTCATGAGTTACTTTCTGGGAAGGTAGGACCTGGAAGTCTGACCTGGTTGGACTTCTCTTCTAAGCTCTGTAAATTTACTCTCGACATTCCAGAGAACATGATGAGGAGTCCTAAGACAGGAAGGAAACACTGGTTGAGGCCTCCCTGCTAATTTGAAAACTACTTTTGGAATCTGCAATTATTTCTTAAAATAGAGATTTAAAAATCTCTGAATTCAAACTAGATTTTAATTTGCCTAGTTTAAACTTTTGTAGAAAGCCACAAGGAACTACTCTAGAAATTATCAAAAGGATACACTATGCCACTCAATGAGAAAGGCAGAGGGCCAGGGTTCTGCCTGTGATTAACAATACTTGTCTTCGATTTGGTGAGGGGGTCTGTCTCAAAAAGTTTCATTATTTTGGATGAATCAAAACTGGGTGAGTACAAGAACACTCTATGTTTCACATCATCATAAGAGAAGTGAAAAGCAGGCAACATGCAACCTCAGCCTAGAAAGTCAACCAGAGCTCAATACGAACATGAATATTAAAGGAAAATCCCCCTTTCCACTTAGTAAATATGTAATTTACCAACTCAAATAAGAGGATGTAAAAAGGATCAAATACTATAAATATTAACTGGTATTTTATTTTTTAGGCTAATTAGGTCATTAATGAACACTAACTAAGAAATTCATGTAAACATCATCTGTTTGGTGTTTACAGAGATTTCTGAGGACAAATATATTTCACAGATTTTATCAAGTTTAGTCCATTTCCTAACATGTAAACTGTCCGGAATGCAGTAGACATAAAATAGAACAGACTTTAACTGTGTGTTCTCTGAGAGTTCATAAAACTAAATGTACACACATTTTAATTACAGCAAGAACTAAACTTTTCAGGGTCCTCATAACTTCTCCATAGAGTTTAACAGGACAGATATATAAAAAGTTAAACTATTCACTTCAAATGCAGTTATTTCTCTAAATAATCTTCAAATATTATCAGGTTTTTCTAATGTTTATGGCTTACTGGCCAAAATCACTTATTACAAAACTAGAAATAACCATCTAAAGCATAGTGATTTCCAATCAGTTAGCCAAGAACTAAGAAGTACTGTAAGATATTTAGTAATTTTGTACACTGAGTAATATCTACTATGGATGTGCTCAGTTGCATCCGACTCTCTGCAACCCCCATGAACTGTTGCCCGCCAGGCTCCTCTGTCCATGGGATTCTCCAGGCAAGAATACTGCAGTGGTTTGCCATGCCCTCCTCCAGGGGATCTTCCCGACCCAGGAATCGAACCCTCCTCTCTTATGTCTCCTGCATTGGCAAGTGGGTTCTTCACTACGAGAGCCACCTGGGAAGAACAGGTAATGTCTACATATGCCTTTCCAAATACAGGTAGAGGCCACTGTTATTTATAAAAGTTTGAAAAATCGATAAATATATTAAAATACATATAATGAATTATGAGATGAACAGTTGCCAAATGAGGGAATACTAAATTAATACAATTTCAACTGACTAGACAGGCAAGTCTTACTGGTTTTACCACCTGATACACGTCTGGTCATTTTGTATTTTCTTAACCAACAAATACAGAATGGATCAAGGGCTTGTAAACTGTCATGCTGTTAAAAACGGATCCTTGATTTTGAAAAGGTAGCATAAAGTACTGAAAACAAGGCATGCTTTTTAAATCCAACCCTAAAACTTGAATGAGCTCTAAAAGGACATTTGCTCGAGTCCAGGGAATGTGGAACCCAGCATGAGAAATGTGAACATTCCTGGTAAACTGACATCATCATGACAACTTTGGCAGGGCTCCAAGTGTCTGAAGCAAAACTGAGTCTTGTTTATGAAGCGGACAGAGAAAACTTGGGCGTTCTGATTTACACCTTGGCAACCAGTAGAGATAGTTAAAAGAAAGGGAACGCTTTTTATGTACAGTAACTGACAAGTTTCAGTGAAGAAATGGGAAAAGGAGAGAAGAAAGCTATTTGAAAAGTTTAAAACTACCCCCCTCACCCCCCGCCTTTCAGAATGAGTCATTCAGAGGTTCTTTCCTCTCTAAATATACATACACACAGAGACTTAAAAAAAGCCTATTTATGAAAGTAATATAACCACTTCACAATTTGGAAAGTAAGAATAAAATAACCCATAATGGTCCAAACTCAACAGAACTACCCTGATTAGAATTTTTGACTAATATTAGCACATTTTTGCCCCAAATGTTTTAAAAACAGAGTCAGGGTCTTTATGATATTAAATATGGACCCAAAGACATTTAAATTTGGTATAAGAAAAAAAAAAAATTTCTACTCAAACTTGTGGATGTCAATATTTCTGGTGATACATGAGGTCTAGCTGTTACTGCTTCAAACTAAAGATAAGACTCTTTTTAAGAAACTAAGAGTTTTTAAATACAGTTTTAAAAATAGCTTTCACATGTCAAGTCAACTCTTATAACATTGCAAATTATTTCTTAAGGTTCTTATTCAGATATTTGTTCTCTATTTTAGCAAACTATAAATTGAAGAATTTTCATTTTTACTTCATATGATAAAAAGATAATGTGAGTTTAAAAAAAAATCAAAGTTCATATTGTGGAAATAAACCAAGTGATGGCCTTGTTTCAAAACACATGCACTCCACTGGTCAAGGTTTTACATTTCTGTTCCACATTAAGTTTTATGGCCTATCAGGGATGTAGAGCAAGATGTTTCAATAAAATTGCAATTTAGTAGCTAAGTTCCTACTTTTTGATAAATGTACTTTGTTTTTCAATGGTATATACCATTTTTCAACTGAAAAGAGAGCAAACATTAGCAAAACACTTTGCAAGAGAAAGCTGATATGAACATTTTTCTAGGAACTTGTATCTTAATTTCTGAGTCCTTTAGTTGAACTTCAGGTTCAACTTTAAATTTTATAGTGCACTGTTATATTTCCTTACATCACTAAAAAAAAAAAGACTTGAATGTTATCAATGATGCTATTTTACTATAACTAGGAAGTAATTTTCATTCAATTGTGTTACTTTGGCACCATACGAAATGTGTTTGGGTGTCTTTTAATCACAATTCTATATTACTTTTTGGCTCTCCAATGGTTTTAAAAGGTTTATCTTTAGATTTATTACTCACTAATCTGACTCAAATTTATCAGTAGAGAGAACTTATGTAAAAGTATTGATGCAAGCAGGAAAACAACAATTACAGTTTTTGGCCCTAATTTAACTCAGACTTAAATAATACATTAATAAAGGTTCAGACATTCTCCATGAAAAGCTTTACCGTGGGGATCGAGGAGCCTGCAGGACGCAAGTTTCGCACAGTTCAATCAAGTTCATGAATATACACTTTACGTGGCTCAGTGGGTAAAGAATCTGCCTGCAATGTGGGAGACCTGGGTTCGATCCCTGGGTTGGGAAGATCCCCTGGAGAAGGGAAAGGCTACCCACTCCAGTATTCTGGCCCCGGGGAATTCCATGGACAGAGGAGCTTGGCAGGCTACAGTCCATGGGGTCGCCAAGAGTTGGACACGACTAAGCGACTTTCACTTTGAACCAAGAGAAGTGTGGAGGTAATTAGTTCAAAACGATGACCTTAAAATTTGATGTCCTGAAAACCTGATTAATACACATTCTGAGTAATATCCTGAAAAATGAATATGTAAGTATTTCTAAAGCCATACCTTCCTTTTTTGTTCTGGCCTCTTACTTGAACAGAAAACATTACTAACCTAAAAAAAAGAACCAAATTCTGCTCGGCATGACTCGATACCACAGTTCAATTCTGACCAGCTACCCTACGTTAAAATTCTCAGCACATTCTTTGAAAAGACGGATTAAAATATTAGTTTTCATGCCATAAAGAAATGCCTGTGAAAGGGAATCTTTTCTTCAGTGTAGGTACACAGCTGTTGACATGTAGATTTATGGAATTCTGTGTGTCTGCAATACATGTTTTTTCTATACGAATGTATTATGCCTAAAATGCCCAAATTTAAAGGGAAAAATACTGTAAATTAAAATGATTAAAAAGTGCTTTTAGAGCTAAAAATTCTCAGTGTTTAAAGAAAAATGAACAACCCTTTCTTCTCTTTCAACTCCCACCTCAAACAAAGTCCTTTTGAGCAGCTGCAGGATAGACCCTTATCAGAAACAGGCTGGCACCAATTTCCAAATGTATGGGTATTCCAGAGGTTCATTTATTAGCCAGTTCTTCAAAACTTTTAACATCTTCCCAGAGAAACAAGATTAAAATTGGGCACACAAGACCTGATTTAAAATATAACAACACTAACACAGGACCAAGAGTTCTACAGAACGCTGGGGCAATGCACCCAAGGCCACCCCCAGGGTGGGCGGCAGGAACCCGCCTTCCTGTTCTGTGATGCTGGCCTGAGAGTGGGGAACCCTGTCTTGCCACTGGGAGCCCAGAACCCCGCCACTGCCAGTCATGACTAGAGCATTTTGGGGTGTTTGCTGGGGAGGGCTGGGGAGTAGCCTTTAGGAGGCCACAGTTTCAGGAGATGAGGGACAGAAGCAGACATCTGGGGAGGACAAGTTTGGATAGGACCACGGGAGGAGGTGGCGAGGGACAGGAAAGGGAGATGGAGCAGAGAATGAAATAGAAAGAGGAGGGGGCAGGGTCTAGGGGTAGCCAGTGAGCACAGCTAGGAGCCAGAGGTTACCTTCCTCCTTCCTGTGTATCAACCTTCTCTTTTCCCAGGAGTAAAAAGACCACACCTGTGAGTACCTCTGATTATGAGGGACGGCAACGATCTTCGTGGAAAATGGGATTAGAAGGACAAGAGGGGAGGAGGGACAGGTTGATTTGGGGCCTGAGGAAGAAGAAACTCTCCAGCTGTAGCCATGGCACAGAGGAGCTTGAGATATAAATTAATACTAATTAATTATTAATACTTCCCTTTGGGAACTGCTGGAACACATACATGGTACAGACTGAGAACACAAGGGTGCTGTGAATGCAAATAACAAAGCGAATGAGTTCAATTATTTGTTTTTTTATTAATGAGAAACCAACTCGCACTAAATCTTTCAATTATAAATTTCCACACGCCAACCAGACCATCTGTTGCTTCTGATAGAGTACTCAGGTTTCAGAAGAGTCAGATGTTAATATGGAAATAAAAGTTATATTGATATTTTATTTAGAATGAGAGTGTACATGCACATGATTTCCCACACTTATTCCACTTATGTTAAATTAATATCTTAAAACGTCCTGACGTAAAGAAATGTACAAGTTCTGATTAGAAGCTAATTGGGAGCACTTTTTTCAATAAATACCTATTAAGTGTGAAGTATTTTCTCAGCGTAGGTGATACAGCAGTGGAGGGTCAGAGAAACCCTAAAATGCTACTTTGATTTCCTAGTGACAATTCTGCCACATGAAGAAGTATATCCTCTTACTTTCTAGTTGACCTTTGAGCACAACTATTTATTTACATAATAGCTGTTTCATTGGAGTATGGCCAACTTTTTGACCTTGGCCCACCTAAAAGGACTAAGAATTTGTTACACGTCAATAACTTCTCAAGTAACTGGCTTAATTTACTGAATTTCTTCTTTGATTATATAAGTATCTTTTTTACCTATAGACTTTAACTTCTGAGTTGCATTAAGCAGAAGTACATTGAAAATAATGAAGTTTGACAGTAGATTAAGGATAAAAAGACAAAGATGGATCATGGAAGGAGAAATGACTTTTTTTTCTTCTTTTTTTGATTGATGTACAGTTCATGTACAATGTTGTGTTAGTTTCAGGTAGACAGCAAAGTGATTCAGTTATACATATATATTCTTTTTCAGATTCTTTTCCATTATAGGTTACTAAAAAAAAAATGAATATAGTTCCCTGTGCTAATACAGTAGGTCCTTGTTGGTTATCTATATCTAATAGTGTGTATCTGTTAGTTCCCAAATCCTAATTCCTTCCCCTTTGGTAACCATACATTTGTTTGCTATGTCTGTTTTCTAAGTAAGTTTATTTGTATCATTTTTCTAGATCCAACAGACCTAAGTCTGTAGGATGTCTTTTGTTTTGCTTATGCTTTCCTTTTCTTCCCTGGTAGCTCAGATGGTAAAGAATCTGCCTACAATGCAGAAGACCTGGGTTCGATCCCTGGGTTGGGAAGATCCCCTGAAGAAGGGAAAGGCAACCCACTCCAGTATTCTGGCCTGGAGAGTTCCATGGACAGAGGAGCCTGGCAGGTTGCAAAGAGTCTGACATGACTGAGCAACTTTCACTTTCCTTTTCTTTCAAAAAACTTTTAAGTTTGATTAGGTCCCATTTGTTTACTTTTGCTTTTACTTCTTTTGCCTTGGGAGACTGATCTAAGAAAATATTGGTACAGTTTATGTCAGAGAATGGTCTGCCTATGTTCTCTTCTAGTTCTATGATGTTATGTCTTATACTCAAATCTTTAAGCCATTTTGAGTTTATTTTTGTATATGGTGTGAGAGTGTGTTCTAACTTTGTTGATTTACATGTAACTGTTCAACTTTCCCAACACCACCTGCTGAAGAAACTATCTTTTATCAATTGTATATTCTTTTATCCTATGTAGAAGATTAACTGACCATAGGTGTGTGGGTTTAATTCTGGGCTCTATACTGTTCCACTGATCCATATGTCTTGTCTTTGTGCCAAAACCATGCTGTTTTGATTACCGTAGCTTTGTAGTATTGCCTGAAGTCTGGGAGGGTTATGCCTGCAGATCTGTTCTTTGTCTTCAGGATTGACTTGGTAATTCTGGGTCTTTTCTGGTTCCACATAAATTTTATATTATTTATTCTAGTTCTATGAAAAACTTCCTGGATAATTTGATACAGATCACATTAAATCTATAGATTGCTTTGGGTAGGATGGGCATTTTAACAATGTTAATTCTTCCAACCCAGGAGCATGGGAATATCTTTCTGTTTCTTTGAATCACCTTAAATTTCCTGTATTAATGTTTTACAGTTATCAACATATAAGTCTTTTACTTTCTTGGTAAGGTTTATTCCTGGGTATTTTATTTTCTTTTTTTTTAGTGATATTTTAAAAGGACTCTAAAAATAACTTTTTCCTTTCTGATATTTTACTATTAGTGTAAAGAAATGCAACAGATTTCTATATGTTAATCTTCTATCCTTTTACCTTACTGAATTTATCAGTTCTATTAGTTTTTGTGGGGAGTCTATAGGGTTTTCTATATAGAGTATCATGTCATCTGCATATAATGACAAATTTTACCTTTTCCCTTCCAACCTGGATATCTTTTCTTTTTCTTGTCTGACTACTATGGCTAGGACTTCTAATACTATGGCTGAATAGAAGTAGTGAAAGCATGAATCCTTGTCTTGTTCTAGAATTTGGTGGGAAAGTTTTCAGCTTTTCACCATTGAGTATTATATTGGCTGTGGGTTTATCAAAGATAGCTTTTATTATGTTGAGATATGTTCCCGCCACCATTTTGGTGAGAGTTTTTATCATTAATGCACATTGAATTTTATCAAATGCATTTTCTGCATCTGTTGAGATGATCATGTGGTTTTCGTCTTTCCTTTTGTTGGTGTGGTGTATCACATTATTAATTTGCATATGTTGAACTATCCTTGTGACCTAGGATGAATCCAACTTGATCATGGTGTATGATCTTTTTTATGTGTTGTTGAATCTGACTTGCTAATATTTTGTTGAGAAGTTTTACTTCTCTATTTATCAAAGATAATGGCCTGTGATTTTCCTTTTTGGTTCGGTATTTTTCTGATTTGGGTATCAGGGTGATGGTGACTTCATAGAATGAATTTGGGAGCATTCCTTCTTCTTTAATCTTCTGGAAGTGCTTGAAAAGAATCAGCATAATTTCTTCTTCACATGTTTGGTAGAACTCACCACTGAAGCCATCTAGTCCTAGACTTTTGCTTGCAGGGAGTTAGTTAAATTATAGACTCTATTTCAGTTCTAGTGATCAGTCTATTTAAATTATCTATTTCTTCTGAATTTAGTTTTGGAGGGCTGTATGCTTCTAGAAACTGTCCAAGACATGACTATTTAATCAGTGTGACTATACTGAAATCACAGGATCTTTACGGTGGATTCTAAGATGCCTTCTGAATGAGAAATGATTCCATGCTGTCTTATGTGTAAATGGAAATACCTGTCAACGGAACCTGGACCTTTCCGATTTAGAACTTAGAGAGCTGGCACTCGTGATAAAGAACCTGCCTAACAATGCAGGGAACACAAGAGACACAGGTTTGATCCCTGGGTCGGGAGGATCCCCCGGAGAAGGAAATGGCAAGTCACTCCAGTATTCTTGCCTGGAAAATTCCATGGAGGGAGGAGTCTAACAGGCTACAGGCCACGGGGCCACAAAGAGTCAGACACGACTGAGTGAGCACAACACGGCGGAGAGAGCTGGGGGGAGTTCATATGGGGAAAGGGTGGGGCAGGGGCGTAGTGGAACTTGTAAAGAAAAAGAGGAGGGGGAAATGAAGCGGGTGGGGATAATGGAGAACTAAAACTCTTAAGTCAAGAAAACAAAGTTTTGTCATTAGAAAGTTTATAAAGTCTTCTATTAATAAGCTGACTAGTTAGAAATGAATCATTACAAATAATACAATGATTCACAAATGATGTCTTAGATGGGTCTGTGTTAAGAAATTGATGAATATTAGGGAAGCCAAGGGAACCACAGATAACATACGTGAAGTATAAATCATCTTGATAATCTAAACCAACAAGTTCATTAGAACTATCAGGTTGGAGTAAAAAAAAAAAAAAAAAAATTCAGTACCACAGATTTGCTTTTTCTGCTCCATGTTTATGCTGTGGGAATCTTACACTGAAATTCCTATTACTGGTAAAAATGTTATTTAACAATATAAGCAAAATAGCATTAGGAAAGGATTATGTGAAAAAGTTTCATAGATTTTGTGGCACTTCTAAATGCTAATAGATTTGTCTGAAACTATGAAAGAAATACATTAAAATACATAGGTGTGTCAAGTTTGAGACAACTGTTTTATACAATACATTCTATTTCAGTGCCTGGTACCCAGCACATTAGGTCAACAAATATTTGTTACATTACTGAATGAACATTAAGGCAAAGGAGAGACAGCTATGGCTGGAAGAATTTAGTTTTCATCTGGGAGAATCCAAAATTAACTGTAAAACCACCAGGACTACCTCCACATGAAACCTTGTTTCATTTCTATCTACACTGCAAATCTGAAATTTTAATAACACACTGTAGCTAAGGGAGAAACAAGCTATAATTCTCTCTAAACCTCTATGAAAGTAGGATTGACATTTTGACCACCCTAAAATGGGTTAGAAGAGAACACGGAGACAGCAAAGGCCAACTCCCTTGCTTCACTGGTTAAACTTGGCCCAGAGAGGTCAAATGATTTGCATGAGGTCACACAGCAGACCAACAATTAGAATTCTAGTCCTATGATTTCCCTCCAGTGTTCTAATCTTTACCGTGTTTAAAGAAATACTTTGTAAGAAAGCAAATGTATGGGTAAGATAAATGAAGAGGGAGTGACAAGAAGTTACTCTGTGTTTGCCTGATGAGAAATTTACCACAGAGATTGCTATGTCACTGGACTCTGTTCCAGAAAACTCCACAAATTGTCTTTACGGGCCATTAAAAGAATGAAAACTTGGAGCAGAGATAGAAGAAAGAAATGTTTAAGTGAAAACAATCCTAAGATCATTATCCACATTGAAGAGTTCATGTCTAAATCTGATGGTATTCTAAGTTTTTTCCAAAACTACCTAGCAGTTATACAATTCTACACATCTATATTGAATTCCTTAAAAAAAAAACAAAAAAAAAACCCTCTCAAAACAAGAAGCGTATGATGAAGAACAAAATGATACCATGGAGAATTGTATATTTAGGTAAGTGAATAAAATTTTCTTACTTTGTACCTTTGGAATGGAAACATTTTAGATATGGCTGCTTTCCCTGGATTTCTGTTTATGATAATTATTCACATATTTTACTTTAAGAAATCAAGAACAGAGAGGAAAGTGGAAAATCACTAGTTTTCCACTCTCGTTTTAGAGTTTTACAGCTCAATGTTTCAGTTACTAACAAGAGTTGGGAGGAAAAAATTCAACAAACATACAGACACATTAGACATTATTTCATTTTTATCTTCTTCAATAATGACAACTAATAATTACTGGTTTCATCCTGATATTTATAAATCCAGAGGAATGAAGGGTTTTTTCCCCCTAATACCTTGACAAAGTTTGATTTACATTCACAGACAGAACAAAGAAGAGTGTGTTAGCAGGTAAAGAAATAGTCTATAAAAGAAACGGAGGCTTTTTAAGCAAACAGAAGTAATCAAAAAATTATAAGCCTACCAAACCGAATATGTCTTAGGTCCACACAATTGTTGAAAAAAAAGAACATTCAATAGAGTTCAGGAAAATTCCAAACACACTTAATATTAGAGAAGGCTTATTTTAGAAAATGAATATATCTTCAAGTGCTCTTCGTTGCTATGAGCAACATTCTTACAACCACATTCTACTGCCTGAATCAGGTCATGATTACCTCCAAACAGACCTTGCCTTTCTAGAGAAGCACTTTCCTTTCATTCAGGATTTCTAAGGAAACGGCTTTCATCTTAGGCAACCAAACATCTGGCCTCTTGGTTTGTTTTAAGGCACAAAATGGGAAAAGAATGAATCACCATGAAGCAGGTCTGGTTAGCAATATTTTCCTATTAAAAAAAAAAAGTTACGGTCTCCAAAAACTTTTCTTTGAGAAAAATGACTAGTTCCAAATGTACTGATAATGATAGATCAGGGATTTTTGATTTTGTCTCATGAACATGCACATTAATCTTTCATGTTTGCTTTCTAAACTTTTACAAGCTGTTTAAGGTTATAATTCTACAAAGTAAAAATGCCCAGGAGGAAAAACAGTGAAACTATTCAAGTTCTACTGCTGGGCTTTTTGAGTTTTCCCATCATAAAGACAATTACATAAATGTAGTTTTGAACACTCCTTCCTTTGATTCTTAGAACATGCTCTTCTATTTATCTTTCCTATTTAATGGCTGAATAGTCTGGTTATTTATCACTCTGCTCCTCTGCCCACTTATTCTTGTTTAAATTCCTCAAAAACATAACAACGGCAACAGAGATGACGACTGCTATTCTCCACCACCACCATCTGTTAAGAACTACTAGGTGTCAGATGGTGTACAAGTGCCTCACATAGGTCTTTCAATCTCTACTATGGTATATGGTATTATCATGCCAACCAAGGATCACCAAATTAAGCCACTTGCCCTGGGCCACATGGCTCATGAACAGCAATCTTAACCCAGGTTTATCTGAGCCAAAAATCTCCAGTAAGGTGTGAGAGCTACCTCCCAAAAGGACCATCATCATGATGATCTCTGAAGACCCAAGACTTACAGTTTTGCTGTTAAGACCTTTCCTCGTGTATCAATGGCTTCTGCTGCATGTGTGAGTTTAAAGCAAAAACCTTACTGGAGTTTTGGGTCCTGACTGTGTGGTCCTCTACTGTCTTGGCGATGTGCTACCTCTCCTTCTGTCCTGAGCTCAGGGACACAGACCTGTGGATTCCTTTCACACAAACAGTATGTTCCTGACTCAGAGTCTTCACATACTCTGTTCCCTGTGCTGGCCACACTCTTTCTTTTCTAGTGCACTGTTCAGGTTTCAGCTCATGGATCAGTTTCTCAAAAAGGTTTTCCCTAAACTGAACCTAATTTAGCTCTTTCTTTTCGGCTCTAAGGACACCTTGACCTTTTCATTTATTGCCTCTGTCTCACTGTGGAGCTGATCAGCGCCTCTCCTCCCTGGACCAGGAGCTGCCTGATGTATCCAGTGTCCAGCACAGTGTGAGGCATATGACCTGAATGGACATGAAGAAGAGCCACTAAAGAACAGGAAAGAGGCCCGTTTCTGATTGTTTCATCAGCTCTAGCTAGTACCCTAAGGCACACCATAGGAGAGTTATGTTACCTGCATCAGAGCTTTTCACCCTTTACAAAACTGTTTATACCTAAAATGGAAAGAAAGATGCGGCAACGCGGACGGGCCTAGAGACTGTCATGATGAGAAAGTGTCAGAGAAAGAGAAATAGTGAATGGCATCCCTCATATGCAGAATCTGAAAAGAAATGATACAAATCAACTCATTTATAATACAAAACAGAAAAAGACTCACTGACTCAGAGAACAAACTTATGGTTGCCAAGGGGAATGATGGAGGGAAGGGACAGTTAGGGAATTTGGAATCAAGATGTACGTACTGCTCTATCTAAAACGGACAGCCATCAGGGAGCGCCTATATAACACATGGAACTCTGTTCAATGTTATGTGGCAGCCTGTATAGGATGGGAGTTTGGCGGAGAATGGATGCATGTATATGTATGGCTAAGTCCCTTTGCTGTCCGCCTGAAACCATCACAACATTGTTACTCAGCTATACTCCAGTATAAAAAATTATTCCAATATATACACACCAATAAAATTCCATGGACTGTACAGTCCATGGGATTGCAAAGAGTTGAACATGACTAAGCGACTCACTTTTTCACTTCCAATATAAAAAAGTTTCAGAAAACCCAGTAAGAGGTTTTTAAAAAGTTAAAAAAAAAAATACAAAGCAAGAAGAGAAAAAATTTCATCTAAGTCACATCTATTCCTTCATACTAAACAGTAACTGTTATAATTTTAAATAATTTTAATGGATCAATAAGATATAACAAAAAAATAACAACTTTTCATAAAAAAAGTTTGGACTGCAAGGAGATCAAACCAGTCAATCCTAAAGGAAATCAGTCCTGAATATTCACTGGAAGGACTGATGCTGAAGCTGAAGCTCCAATACTTTGGCCACCTGATTCGAAAAACTGACTCATTGGAAAAGATCCTAATGCTGGGAAAGACTGAAGGCAGGAGGAGAAAGGGAGGACAGAGGATGAGATGGTTGGACGGCATCACCGATTTGATGGACATGAGTTTGAGTAAGCTCTTAGAGTTGGTGATGGACAGGGAAGCCTGGCGTGCTGCAGTGCATGGGGTTACAAAGAGTCAGACACGACTGAGTGACTGAGCTGAACTGAATAAATACAGCAGAAGGCATATATCCAAATTAGCAATGCATTTCAGACACAACACTCTGGGCGCTGCAGAAAGACTACTGTGGCTGTTACTGCTTTAGACATTGCTAAGACTCCTCTTTGGAAACTGCTTTTAAAATGAATTTACTTAAACCAAAGAGGAAAACGTGCCTTCTCACTTTATGGCAACAGATCACTATTTCTCAGCTGGCACTGCCTGCTCCTCTGTACACACACGACAGACTCTGCTTAGCCTCCACTTCTGAGCTCAAGCGACATGCACGGGTCAGATCAGCAGCAGACTAGACAGATTCAGTCAGCCCATGTGTCACAGAGGAGACCCTTTAAGTGAGCACATCAGATGTACACACATCCCCAGACTGGTCTTGAAAGGAACACACAGGTGGGATGTGCCAACAGCCACGCGGTGACCAGCCAGGATATGAAAACTGCCTACAGAGGGCGCTGCTCACTACAAGACGTCAAGTGAGACCAAAAGGGACCTGATTTTAGTCCTCTCTGTGTCCTCCTTGGTTGAAGGAGTCCTTTCATACCTCAGTGTCACCATAAAGTTGGAAGATCACCAACTTCTTCCTCCTAAAATGATGTTACAGTTTAGCTTTCTACTTCTCTGTTGGGCAGTCCAGATATCCTTTCCTAAGAAAACCGTTTAACTCAGTCTATAGTTCAGAATTAAAAATAACTAGGGCCTGGGGACAAGCAGGGATGAACAGGCAGAGCACAGAGGATTCTTAAGGCAGTGAAACAACTCTGCATGGTATTAAAACGATGGAGACACATCATTATAAAGTTGTCAAACCCACAGACTCTACAGGGCTGCTACAGATTGAGTATGTGGCCCCATTCCCACTTAATATGTTGAAATCCAATCCTCAATGTGATGGCATTAGGAGATTGGCCTTTGGGAGGTGGTTAGGTCACAAGGGTGGAGCCCTAATGAGTGGGATTAGTGCCCATATAAAAGAGAACCTGGGGCTTCCCAGGGGCACTAAAGGTAAAGAACCCATCTGCCAATGCAGGAGACATAAGAGATGTGGGGTTCAATCCCTGGGCTGGGAAGATCCCCTGGAGGAGGGCATGGGAACCCATTACAGCATTCTTACCTGAAGAATCTCATGGACAGAGGAGTCTGGCAGGTTATAGTCCATAGATTTGCAAAGAGTCAGGCACAGCCGAAGTGACTTAGCACTCACGCAGAGAACATAAGGGAGCCTCTGCCCCTTTTACAAATGTGAGGGCACAGGCCTGGGCCTTGATCTTGGACTTCCCAGCCTCCCAAACTGTGAGAAATAAATTTCTACTGTTCGTAGGTCACCCACTCTACCGTACCGTTACAGTAACCGGAGCGGACTAAAACACATCAAGAGTGAACCCTGATGTAAACTAGGGCCTCTGGGTGATACAGATGGATCACTGTAGGTTCATCAATTGTAACATGCTCCATTCGGGTGGGGGATGTTGATAATGCGAGAAGCCATGCATGTCTGGGCAGGAATATATGGGAAAGCTTGGTACCTTTCCCTGAATTGTGCTGTGAACCTAAACTGCTATTAAAAAAAAAAAAAAAAAAAAGTCTATTAAATGTCACCAAGGGCTTCCCTGGTGGTTCAGTGGTAAAGAATCTGTCTGCCAGTGTAGGAGATGCGGGTTCCATCTCTTGGTCGGGAAGATTCCCTGGAGAAGGAAATGACAACCCACTCCAGTATTCTTGCCTGAAAAATCCCATGGACAGAGCAGAAGCCTGGCAGGCTACAGTCCATGGGGCTGCAAAGGAGACGGACACGACTTAAGTAGCTGAACAACAACGACCACCACGAACCACAACAGCGTCTTTCTGTGTCAGGTAGCTTCTTTAAAGAGGCCATTAACTAACAAAAGATTAGTTAACTGACTGACCAGGACAGTTTTCTGGAGGGGGCTCACGTAATCCATGACTCCTAAACTTTCCTGGGAGGAACGTAAAGTTTACTCCAATCCTTGCAGCCACAGCAATGCCTGGGTGAAAACAGGCCACTGGAAGGTCAGGGTCAAAGGAAGGAGCAGCAACCTCAATCAGGCCAGAATTTGAACAATGTATCTATTAGAAGCCGGTCTGGCTACATAATTTGCACAGCTCAGGGCAAAATGAAAATGTGGGGCCTCTTGTCCCTAAATTATCAAGAATTCTGAAACAGGGATGGCAGAGCATTCTGCCAAGCGTGGGGCGCCTGGGACAGGAAGGGCAAACCCTGGGCAAACCACGGGCGCCAGTCCCAAGGGGACCACAGAGTCTTCCTCAGACTGCTCGGCTGTCCACTCAGTTCACATCGCGCCTGCTGTGACATCCATATGCTGTTTCAGAACCATATATGGGAGGTTTTGTTGCAAAACCTGTCTCCTCCTTTTATTTTCAAAGTAAAGCATGCCCGGAGTTTTAATAGTCAGATGGCACTAAGTGTCTTATAATAAAGAAATAGCAGCTCCCACCTTGCACCTTCCAACCTGATTCCTGGTCCCCACAGCTGTTCATTTTTAACTCTTTGGGCATTTCTCATGACATCCGTCTTCGTGTTTCTAAACACGTATCCCTTGTATATACCACCTATTGATTTCCTGTCATATAGGAGGCTTATTTACACCACATACGCTCCTTCTATGCTCTCCTGCCCTAAACCACCCAACTAGTTCCATGACAACTTAATGTGGGCATTAGAATCAAAATTCAGTGCTTATATTATACAGGTCACAGTGGAACCAAATGGATTACATATTCTTTCCTGTGTGATATTTAATCCCCCTCCCACCCCATGGCTGGGTAAATGACTGCCATATAGCTGCTTTGTGTTTTAAGTAACTAATTCTTGCTATTTCAAAGCATAAAAGCCCTCCCAGACTCGGTCAAACATATCAGGTATTGGCTTTCTCTTTAAAAAAAAAAAAAAAGACACTGATGATCACCTACATTCATTCCCTTTCTAGAACACCTATTATTCAAACATTGAGGCTTACATTGCCTCCTCTGTTCCTCTTCCTTCCTAGTCTATACTCTTCTCCTTTAGAAAATTTTACTTCCTGGAAAGTTCTTCAACTTCAGTTATATAATCATTCCACTGAATTTCTTTACTTCTGCAATAAGAGCTTGCTTATTTTCTTTTAAAACCTTGTTTTTGTTTAATAAACATCTTCTATCCTATTATCTCTTTTAGACAATTAAAGAACTTTTCTTCTGGTTCCTGGATGGAATCGGTGCTGAGATTATTTCTTTTGGTGTGTGGTTTGCTTGAACAGTCCTGTTGCAGACACTCCCCCACAGATTTGATGCTCTGTGGTTACTGACCATCTTCATTTGAGACAGACATTAAAATTCAGATATGGAAAGTTCTGTGCAGGTGAATGGATTTGCTGACTGGTTAATTTCACTTCAGGTTGATCACCTGGGGAGCATTCTATAAGGGAACCCCCAAATGTTAGTATCTAGGGACTCTTTTCTGGGGGATCACTTTTTCAAAAAGTCATCCTTCTACATGCAAGAGTTACACTGACCAGCAAACATCGCAAAGCCAAGTTGAGGGCAGGTTCTGGGGACTAAATAGGGTGTTTTGACTTTCATAAAACTCTTGTTTTTAATACTGGCATCTCCATGTCACTATGGTTTCTTTCTACTGAAAATTTGAAGATTATGGGTGATATTTCCATGATTTATTCTAGAGACTTGTTAGTATCTCTCACCTTCTGCCATCTCTTCTCTTCTGTTTATCCTTAAGGGTCTATACTGTCAACTACAAATTGGCACTTACCAAGAGCACTGCCAACAACTGGACAACAAGGGCATTTGCCATCTGCCTCTACAGAGACTGAACCCCATGCTGCTATGGCTGCTGACCTTCAACAACCCCTGAGGGGGATTCAGGGTGGAGTGACTCTGTGCTTCAGGGAATCTGGTGGAACAGGTCTTTAGACAGTTGGATGTTTTTAGGAATAGAGTTTATGATCTCAGTCCTTTCATCTCCTCGTATCTAGAGAAGCACTAAATCCCTTCATGGTGACATCAGATCCTCATGACTAACAAAAACCTTTTATAAAATGAGTGCTGCATGGTATTGAACTCCCCCTTCACCAAAACCAATATATAAATTGACTTTCCCCCACTGACACTTTGGAGCAGTCTCTCAGAGCTATCGGAGATGCTGCCTCCCAGGCTGCAGTCCTCATTTTGCCTCAAATAAAACTTAACTCACAACTCTCAAGTTGTATATCTTTTTTAGTCAACAATACCCTACTTGCTTCTGCACTTCATTTTTTCTTGATTTTGGGAAAGAGCAAATATTACAACATTTGTGCTGAATCAGCACATTTAATCCGGGTTCTCCCTTTGAAGCTCAGTTGGTAAGAATCTGCCTACAATCCAGGAGACCTCGGTTCAATCCCTGGGTCAGGAAGATCCCCTGAGAAGGAAATGGCAACCCACTCCAGTATTCTTGCCTGGAGAATCTCATGGACAGAGGAGCCTGGCGGGCTACAGTCCATGGGGTCGCAAGAGTTGCACAGGACTTAGCGACTAAACCACCACCACCACCTCTTTGCTTCAGACCTCAAACAGAAATATCCTCATTATGGTAGCATTTCCAGTTAGGTGGAAATACAGTTCTACTTAATACTCTTTTTAAAACACTGAAATTCTCAGAGATGACAGATTTCTGATTTTTATCTAATCCTTAGATCCTGCCATGCAACCATAAGAAAACAAGGCACACTTCTGTCTGGTCCTAGATGGATGAGTCTTCTTTCCTCCTAGTCATCACTACCACCGCCTTTATCACCCCACACACTAGCACATTCATATGCAGATAATCTATTGCTGGGATCACCCAGAGATAATCCTGAAATCTGAGACCAGCTCCACCCCATAACCACACACACCTGTCTCACTTCCTCATACACTTCTTGTTGGCAAGAGCCTAAGAACTCTGACTATTTTTAATGTTAGGGTCAGTTAAGCATGATGAGGAAGGCAAATCTTTGATCAACTGCAAATATCAAAAATATAATGACATTCCCAAATTAAAACAAAGTATTTTTGGATATTTGTATCCCTTCAATGAAATTCAGAAGGAAGAATTGACTTGAATATTACTTATTGACTTCAACAGTATCATTAACTGTAAATTCATCTGGGTGTACAAGTTATCCCTCTAAGTTTTTATTTTAGATAGAAAATTATTTTCAAAGTATTTGGAAAACTGACATTCCATTCTCCCACTTCCAATGAATAGGAAATGGAATTAAGATATTCCATGAAAAACTTTACATCAGTATTTTAGAATTTCCCAGTATCTTATTTAAGTCAATTATTTTACAAACATTTGTCAACTAATTATGTTTCCTTGTAAGAATTTATAAAACGTATCATGATTACCTCACATAAAATCAGCATCAGTAAGTTAAATCTAAAGGTAGAAACTGGAATGGAAACCAGTCATTCAAACATCTTTTGAAGATCTAGGTGCCAGGTTAATAATTTAATAGTTGAGTATAGTGTATGTCTTTACATTAGTGTGTGTCGCCAATTTAAGTGGAATCATCTACATATGCTGCTTAACAACAGCTTAACACTACTGTCAAGCAATCATACCAAAATAAAAGTTTATAGACCATTTCTGTCACCTTCAACAGCTACAAGCAACTACCACAGCTGGTCTGGCAAGGAGGAAGGCATAATACAGAGGCACCATGATCAAACATGCAGATTCTCAGTATTTAGACTAAGTAGCTACAGTCTTCAGTACTACCAGGTATCTTGCTTCCAGGATACAGTTTCCTCACCCTCACATCACCTTCACTATTCACACCTTCTTTCCATACTGGTACATTTACCCTCAGGGACCCAAATGACCTCTCTGGAGCTTATCATTTGTCTACAGTAAGGCCTTTTCATGTCCTTTTTGGTGGGTTTATAAGGATCTAACTCCTCCTGCATTCCTAAATTAAATGTGCTTTAAGTTATGAAAAGGTCAGTTTTCATTCCAATCCCAAAGAAAGGCAATGCCAAAGAATGTTCAAACTACTGCACAACTGCACTCATCTCACACACTAGCAAAGTAATGCTCAAAATTCTCCAAGTGAGGCTTCAACAGTGAACCAAAAACTTCCAGATGTTCAGAAAAGGCAGAAGAACCAGAGAACAAATTGCCAACATCCGTTGGATCATTGAAAAAGCAAGAGAGTCCCAGGACATGGAACAACAGACTGATTCCAAATTGGGAAAGGAGTATATCAAGGATGTATATTGTCACCCTGCTTATTTAACTTACATGCAAAACATCATGCGAAATGCCAGACTGGATGAAGCACAAGCTGGGATCAAGATTGCTGGGAGAAATATCAATAACCTCAGATACACAGATGACACCACCCTTAAGGCAGAAAGCAAAGAATTAAAGAGCCTCTTGATGAAAGTGAAAGAGGAGAGTGAAAAAGTTGTCTTAAAACTTGACATTCAGAAAACTAAGATCATGGCATCCGGTCCTATCACTTCATGGCAAATAGAAGGGGAAACAATGGGAACAGTGACAGACTTTATTTTCTTAGGCTCCAAAATCACTGCAGATGGTGACTACAGCCATGAAATTAAGACGCTTACTCCTTGGAAGAAAAGCTATGACCAATCTAGACAGCATATTACCTTACTTTGCAGACAAAGGTTTGTCTAATCAAAGTTATGGGTTTTTCCAGTAGTCACGTATGGGTGTGAGAGTTGGACTATAAAGAAAGCTGAGAAGAACTGATGCTTTTGAACTGTGGTGTTGGAGAAGACTCTTGGGAGTCCCTTGGACTGCAAGAAGATCCAACCAGTCAATCTTAAAGGAAATCAGTCCTGAGTATTCATCGGAAGGGCTGAAGCTGAAACTCTAATACTTTGGCCACCTGATGCAAAGAACTGATTCACTGGAAAAGACCCTGATGCTGGGAAAGACTGAAGGCAGGAGGAGAAGGGAAGGACAGAGGATGAGACGGTTCAATGGCATCACTGACTCAATGGATATGAGTCTGAGGAAGCTCAGGGAGTTGGTGATGGACAGGGAAGCCTGGTGTGCTGCAGTCCATGGGGTCTCAAAAGAGTTGGACACAACTGAGTGACTGAAGTTACAAATAATATTTGAAATTATAATGTTCCTCCATTTGCTAAATATATATAGCTGATCAGCAATGGACAAAAGGAATGTGTGATTTTCTCAGTTTTTCATACTTCAATTGTAAAGGTAAATTACAGGAAAGAGGAAGAAATGACTGAAAAGCTCAACTGAAAAACAAGTGAGACAAACATATATATGGTTTAACCAAGTGATAACTAAACTAGCACTCACTGGGATCAAGCATCTAATGCTGTGCAAGATATTAAGGAAAAAACTTCATCTATTTATATTACAATCTGCACTTCTAGTTTGTCTCAAAAGAGAAAAATTCTAGGTATTTTAAACGTCAAAACAAAAGAATGTACATTACTGAAGAAAGAAGAGCTGCTTATTAGCCGAGTTTGCATTTTGAAACCAGTAATATTCACTGATTATACAGTTATCCATGTGTGTACCTCTCTGAAAAACTACATTTTCATCTACAGTGAGTGATTTTATACATATTCGGTAAGATTGTTCTTCCAAGGAGTCCTATGGCAAACATATAATCATTTAATCTATACATCTTCATATCTGAATTCACATATTAAACTTGCTTAAAATAGAATAAATAGGAGTTGTAGCTTGTAAGTATTCAGTTCCATCAATAAAGAACATGGAGGGGCTGGTTTTCAGCCCAATCTGATGAGCCTTACTTAACAAAAACAGTGCATGCTCAGCCGCTCACTCATATCCGACTCTTTGTGACCCCATGGACTATAGCTCGCCAGACTCTTCTGTCCATGGAACGTTCCAGACAAGAATACTGGAATGGGTTGCCATTTCCTACTCCAAGGAATCTTCCTGATCCAGGGACCAAAACCCGTGTCTCCTGCATTGGCAGGAGGATTCTTTACCACTGGGCCACCTGGGAAACGCAACAAAAATAGTAATATTCCTGAGAAACTGGATATACAACAATCTTCCTTGTCAAGATTACAAAAGCATACTTATGTTTCTTAAGGGAAAAAATATTTTTCTGTGTCAAGGCAAAAAAAAAAAAAAATCTTGTTTAAGAATACAGTAAATCTTTAGAACACCAATTATTTTCAGGAAATAAAAAACAATTGCCGGGGCTTCCCTGGTGGTCCAGTGGCTAAGACTCCCTGTTCTCAATGCAGGGGACCTGGGTTCAATCCCTGGTCAGGGAACTAGACCCCACATGCTGCAACAGGGAGCCTACATGCCACAACTAAGACCCTGTACAGCCAAATAAATAAACAAATATTTAAAAAAACAATTGCCTGCCATTAATTCTATCATGGCTTCATTCCTCTGGAAAAGTAAATTTACTTTTTGGATATTATCTCACCACTGTTTCTTTATAAAATGAATATAATATCATAGTTGTACAGAATATCATAGTTGTACAGTTAACCACCCTGGTTAGAATTATCAGTGATTAATTTTTGATTGAGGTAGAGCTGATTTACAATGTTGTATTGATTTCAGATGTAGAACAAAGGGATTCAGTTATATATATACTTTTTTCAGATTATTGTTCATTGTGGGTTATTACAGGATGTTGAGTGTAGTTCCCTGCACTATACGGTAAATCTCTGTTATTTATCTGTTTTACAGGCAGTAGTTTGTATCTGTTAATCTCATGCTCCTAATTTACGCCTCCGCTATTTCTTTTCCCCTTTGGTAACCATGTTAGTTTTCTATGTAAGATTCCTTCTATCTTGTATATAGATTCATTTGTATTATTTTTTAGATTCTACATATAAGTGATATCATATAATTAAAAACATTATTAGTGATCATCTTATATGCTATTTATAGCTGGTAAAGCTGATATATAAAATTTCTTCAGAAAACAACAAAAAATTCTGTAAAGCAAGTATCCTTCAAATAAAAAATAAATTTTTTTAAAGTGTAAAAAAATTTCTTTAGAATTTCTCTTGATTCAGTTAAAATTTCAACTCTTGGTGGGAGATCCTTTTAGATCTGGGCATTGAAAGCCTAGGTCTCAGGCTTAATTCCTAACAAATCAAGCTTCAGTAAAGGATTTGAAAATTTATGCAAATATTAGAAAAGGTTTAATGAGCTGACTCAATTCCCTTACCCCCAACTCCAGGAACATTGTAACATTCTGAGCTTTCATCAGCTACAATACCTTTGTAGATTTTCAGTCATCAACACATAGAAGGGAGGGTTGTTCTGAAGAGGCTCCGGTAACTTCCTAGAACTTTCTGAAGTATCACAGAAGCCCTTGATCAATCTGACTAAGACACACTCAGGTCAAGGTCATTTTTCTGATTCCATAAAAAGGATCATTTCAATATCTCAGGGCCATAAGTGTACACCCCTGTCCTCCCCTCCCCCCACACAGCATGCAACACAGGAGGTGTGGGAGCAAAGCAAAATCCAAAAGCAAGAACCACATTCACTGAGTTTATAAAAGCCTGGTGTGCCAGTGCTAACAAAAACACTGTAAGCTGTGAATACATTAATGTTAGTAAAATACACTTCTACAGTTCTCTAATCTAACTCATACAGAAAATTATAAACATAGGCAAATGCTATAACAGGAGAAAATGTGGGAAAATGTAGGAAAAGGACACATGAGATGAAGAAAATCAGATTAAAGTTGTAAAATATGAGAACATACCCTGTACTAGGCACATGTAAGATCACAAGAAATCAAGTGAGGAGAAAATCAGTCTCCAGAGTGTTAACTTCATGAAATCACAGAGTAATGCAAAAGCTCAAACCCACGACTCTTTAAAACCTGTGCCTTTTGACCACCTACAGGAACTTTTAAAAATGGGCAAAAGACACTAAGATGGAATTTTCATTTCTAGCCTTCACAAGAACACTGGTTCAGAATAATAATTTAAAATACTAACCAGAACCTTCATATATATACATGGAATTAACTTTATTTTTATGGATAAACAATAAAAATCATTTTGATTGCCTTTAACGTTGATGTTCTACTCTGGCAATGCTAGATATTTTAGTTTATTCAACAGAAAAAAAAAATCAGTCATTCACATCATTGTGAAATACCATCATTCCATACCCACGGCTATACTAAAGCACAGAAACCACCCTGATTTCAAATATTCTTTTCATTATACAAACATGTCATGGAGATTTCCTGCAAATCCAGTAAGAGTCTACATATCTCAAAATAAGTGGTATAAAAATCTTTCATAAGATCATGGTTTCAATTTTGGGTTCAAAAACTATGGAAGCAATAGGTGAATGCCCTGTATATGTTATGATGGGGAAATGGGAAGCGGAAAAGAGGAGGGAAGGTTGATCAAAACACTAGTAAAACAAAATAAGATGGTCCTCCAGACTGGGTTCCTATTTACCAACTTAGCTCTACCTCTCCATTTTCCCTTCAACAAATTGTTGGCTTCAGTCATTTCTAATGTATAGTTTTATTTCAGTGCAATGCTCTGCTCTCTCACCCTGCCTATACACCTGTTCTCCTCTCTCCACCCTGTGACCTGGCAGGAACATCACCGTGCAGTTCTGCCAGCCTTCCCTAAGTTCAGTTCGCAGCTCCTTCTAGGTGATGAAGTTGCTCGTATGCTCAGTCTTGTCCGACACTTTGCGACCCCATGGACTGTAGCCCACCAGGCTCCTCTCTCCATGGGATTTCCCAGGCAAGAATACTGGAGTGGATTGCCATTTCCTCCTTCAGGGGATCTTCCAGATCCAGGGATCGAACACATGCCTCTTGCATCTCCAGCATTGGCAGGTGCGTTTTTTAATCCCTGCACCACCTGGGAAGCTTCTCCCCTCCTTAGTGCTACTTTTTCTTTTTTTAAAATTTTTATTGGAGTACAGTTGCTTTGCAGTGTTATGTTAGTTTCATACAGCACAGTCAATTAGCTATAGGAAGATCTTCTGGAGGAGGAAAAGGCAACCTGCTCCAGTATTCTTGCTGGGAAATTCCATGGACAGAGGAGCCTGGTGGGCTACAGTCCATGGGGTCACAGAGTTGGACATGACTGAGCAACTGAACGCACACAGATACATATATCCCCACAGCTGATACTATGTATAAAATAAATAACCAATGAGGAAGTACTGTCTAGCACAGGGCACTCTATGTAATGTTCTTCAGCGCTACTTTTCAGCTACAGCGCCACACACACCCCTGCAGGCTCACGGTTCTCTGGTGCTTCAGAGACTGGGACACTGACTGGCATAGGAGATCCTTGCCCAGTATCTGCCATACAAATGAATTTATAAGCAAAGTTATGGCAAAGGCTGCCCCAGGAGAAAGAAAGAGAAAAGTCTTTAAAGTGTATTACGTATATGTTTGTTTAGAGGAAGGGACCTGAGTGTAACAGAAACATTCTTGTTCACACAGATCCATCCATTCAAAAACCTAAAGCGGCAAAGACTAGGAAGCTGAGCCAATGCAGCTTTTAACCCTCTTCCTTATTTCTTTTACAAGAAAGTCTAACCACTACATCATAATATGAGATAAACTTTGATTAAGGCCATTAAGGAAAACTAAGTGCAGAAGTCAACAGTAGTTATGCAACAGAGAAGAGTGATTTAAATTATACTTTGCTTCCGGCTAGCCGGGAGGTCTACATACCAAAGCTGGGTTGGCAGCTCTCAGTGGTTGAGAAAGTTCTACAAATATTCTGGAAAAACCAGTGGGTGGAATTTAGGTCCTCAGTAATAACACAGCTTCTATGGCCAACAGGTGAAATGTAAGGTTGAGAAACCAAATATCATTATATGAGGGTCAAGAGTTTCACAGTGAACACCCTGTATTTAAAAAAAAAAAGAAAAAAAAAAAAACCCCAACTACTCTAAAGGATAATAGTACTTTTTATTTAACTTTTTTTTTCTTAAATGGAGAGAAGTTACTGATGCTAGGTGTATGGACAAAGGCAAGTTGATAATCTATCAGAACAACATCTTAATCACCCCTAAGCCCTTCCCTACGCCTTCTAGCAGTGCTACCATTCTTAATTTATAACCTTGCCCTTCAGAGTTTCAAACTGATTCCTGTCAACCAAAACTAACAGCAGTAACAACAAAAAGGCCCACACCAAACAAAAATGGCACACACTTCACTTTCTTTTAAAATATATCTATGTATATTCCTTGGTCTTCTGCAAAGCCCAAGAAAATTGCCTCTAAATAAAACTGCTCAACTACTGTTTTCAAAACAGTAGTAAGAGAAATTTAACTGATAGCAATAATGATTAGGGTTTAGGTCAGATACTGATTTTTGACTGGTAGAAGAACACTGCTTAGTAGATATTATTACATGAGGGTCAAGAGTTTCTTACCTGTCAAAGCCTCTTCTTACCCATATCAGCTGATACATGAGTAAGAACAGGGTTTTCCTTACTATAAACTCAGTAGCAATAAACTGGTTGTTTTAGAGTAAGATTACATACTGATCCTAAGCCTAGACTAAGCCTTTTTCTTCTTCTAAGATATTTCATTTTAAAACATTTAGTGCATGTATGCATGCCCAGTTGCTTCAGTCAAGTCCAACTCTTTGTGACCCTGTGGACTGTAGCCCACCAGGCTCCTCTGTCCATGAAATTCTCCACGCAAGAATACTGGAGTGGGATGCCCTGCCCCCCTCCAGGGAATCATCCCAACCCAGGGATCAAACCTTCACCTCCCGCATTGGCAGGCAGATTCTTTACCACTGAGCAACCACAGAAGCCCTTATAACATCTAGGGATAACCCCAATTCCAATGATTTACAGAACACATGCTTCTACTCTGAGACATTTCTTACACTTCACCTAATTTCCAGATTACCTCTCTGATAAAACAAGAAGAGCAATCCCTCAATAAATGTCCTCATTGCCAAAGTCCAAATTTTATTTTACTTTGCTTTGCTTTCTTTATTGAGTATTTTCAAGCTGGGCACCCTCTTAAGTTTTAGGGCTACAAAGGTGATGAACTAGATCTAGCCCCACTCCTGAGCAAGTCAGGGAGACACTCACAAAACAAAATAATGATTTAAAGTGAAGGGCTATGTGGAAGGAAGAGCAAGGTCGGTCACAGAAGAGATGACTAACTGCCCAGGGAGCTGGGCGAGGGTGTACATGGGAGGCAAGATTAATCTGGGGCTTGAGGGATGGAAGGGAGGTGGGTGTTAAGTCCGTGCCAAAAAGACTATGACACATATGAGGTGTTCACTCTGAAAATAATCTCCTCCTAACAAATCCATCTCCTTTTTTCTTTTTCCTAGAGCAGTTTTAGGTTCATGGCAAAACTGAGAAATACCAAGATTTCCCAAATACTTTCTGCCCCCCCCCCCCCCCCACTCAAGGACAGCCTCCCCCGTTATCAACATCTCCACCAGAAGGGGACATTTATGACAACTGATGAACCTACACATACACAATGGAAGTGCACAGCTAAGGGCTCACTCTCTGTGCATTGCAGAGGTCTGGACAAATGTGTAGTGACACGCATCTACCATGCCAGTATCAGCTTGAGTAGTTTTTACTACCTACATCTTTGGTCATCCACCAAGGGAAAAAAAATGCTTAGTGAATGTTGCTTGCAAATGAGGACCAATGACCAAAACTGAGCTATTTATTATTTAAACTCTTGATAGAACTTCTATGAATCTCTGGATCTTCACATCCCTTCATTATGTGTCATAGTTGGTGGGAGACAAGTAACTTTCATGGAAAATCAGGCAACAATGCTGTGCCGGAGAACTGAAAGAGATGTCTCAATATTTCCTCAATGGTAAAACCACCAGTCTCCTCTTCTCTTCTGCATCACTGTTCCTACTGCCTCAGTGATAACCTTTAGGTTATGGGAACTCTATTTTTCATATATTAAGGTCATCAAGTCTCAGCAAACCCTGGTGCTGAGTCCTAATGAGGTAAATATTAACTTCAATAAGTGAAAGTGAATCTATAAAGACCACCATGTGTCTAGATCACTCCCTGACCCTCTGGCACATTCATTCACATACTCTTCCTCTCCTCCTCCCCTTTTCCTCCCCTCTCCACTCACCCCAAGCACATGCAACAAGAATATGGCTTTTCAAAAACAGGCTCTGCATTTTGATCAGGAATCTGAGAAATCTAGTTCCCTATCAATAAAGAGTGAAATTAAACAAAAGGCATTCCTGCTGAGCACTTTCATTTAAATATCATCAAGGGACTTCCCTGGTGGTCCAGGGGTTAAGACTTTGCCTTCTAATGCAGAGAGTATGGTTAGATCCCTGGCTGGGGAGCTAAGATGCCACAGGGCCAAAAAACCAAAACATAAACCAGAAGAAATCTTGTAAGAAATTCAACAAAGACTTTAAAAACAGTCCACATAAGAAAAAAAATCTTTAAAAAATAAGCAAGCATTGCTAACCAAGAAAAATCTGCTTTGGGAGGTCAACATGAAATGCAGTAACTGTCTGTTTAGAAAGTGAACAATTAGTCTGCACTTGGTTTGAATGGTACACCTACACCATTGTTCGTGAAGGTAGATGGGCACTGTTACAGCAGCTGGGAGTTCCTTTCACTGGATCCTCTTTCCCACACGTCAGCTCTAAGGGTAGCTACATTCTGGCATGGCTACATGCCATCAGACATTCTGAGAATGAGTGAAAGACAAAATGAGCGCCGGATGCAGATTCACATTTCAGGGCCCATATGCTTTTGTTTTAAACGATGTAGAAAAACTTCCGCATCGTGAATTTGGACAATGATCCAAACGACTGAAAGTCTGCCTATGTTAAAAATATTTGCCGGCATGTTTCAGAGAAGAGTTGGTTAGACATCAGCCTTGTAGAGAGGTTTTCAAAGCTGACTAATCTATATCGCTTCCCTTCTATTTTCAGTACCAACAAATACTTTGTTGATAATATTGTTTGTTGCAGGTTAAATACACACACAGGCATACATACACATCTCAAGCCTACAGGGAGGTTTGTTTTCTTTCTTTTAATTGTAGTAATAATTGGTCTATAGTGTTGTTTTAGTTTCTGCTGTACATAAATCATGTATACGTAGACACATATCCCCTCCCTCTCGGACCTGTCCCCCACTGCACCCCTCATCCCAACCCTCGAGGTCATACAGAGCTCCGAGCTGAGTTATCTGTGGTACACAGCAGCTTCCCACTAGCTATCATTTTACACACGGTGGTGTATATATGTCAGTCCTAATGCGAGGATAATACTTCTGTGGTAGCTAATAAACAATCTTTTTAGTTGAAAATATCATGGTGTTTTTTGTGGGGGGCGATCGAGTCAGGTATGATTTAAAGTAAACACACTGTATTTAATTTCTTCCTGATTAACTAAACCACACTATGGGGCACTTTGTCAATAAAAAAATAAATCAACCACAATATCAATGATTTCTTCCAACATCACTCTGACATAGTCATCACTTTGGTGTCTTCCCTCTGAATATCAATGTGTATGCCTTTCATTTCCATCAGCTGTGAAATTTGGGCGATGAAGAAGACAACCTTTCTATCCCAGCTGTAAGTTGCTATAAGCATCATCAGAAAGTACGTAAGATTTAATATCTATTTTCTCTATGTTGTGGATGAAGAAAATCATGAAAGTTTCCACTGCCTGAGCACTTATGCACTACTCTGTGGCAATTTGAAATAAATGTGACCAGTTTTTAACGACACACTTATAGAAGTGTAAAAATACAGAGTTCCAAAGAATAACAAGGAGAAATAAGAAAGCCTTCCTCAGCGATCAGTGCAAAGAAATAGAGGAAAACAACAGAATGGGAAAGACTAGAGCTCTCTTCAAGAAAATTAGAGATACCAAGAACATTTCATGCAAAGATGGACAAAATAAAGGACAGAAAATGGTATGGACCTAACAGAAGCAGAAGATATTAAGAAGAGGTGGCAAGAATACACAGAAGAACTGTACAGAAAAGATCTTCATGACATAGGTAACCACGATGGTGTGATAACTCACGTGGAGCTGGACATCCTGGAATGTGAAGTCAAGTGGGCCTTAGGAAGCATCACTCACTACAAACAAAGCTAGTGGAGGTGATGGAATTCCAGTTGAGCTATTTCAAATCCTAAAAGATGATGTTGTGAAAGTGCTGCACTCAATATGCCAGCAAATTTGGAAAACTCAGCAGTGGCCACAGAACTGGAAAAGGTCAGTTTTCATTCCTATCACAAAGAAGGGCAATGCCAAAGAATGTTCAAACTACCACACAATTGCACTCATCTCACACGCTAGCAAAGTAAAGCTCAAAATTCTCCAAGCGAGGCATCAATAGTACATGAACTATGAACTTCTAGAAGTTCAAGCTGGATTCAGAAAAGGCAGAGGAACCAGAGATCAAATTGCCAACATCTGTTGGATCATAGAAAAAGCAAAAGAGTTCCAGAAAAACATCTACTTTTGCTTTATTTATTATGCCAAAGCCTTTGACTATGTAGATCACAACAAACTGGAAAATTCTTCAAGAGCTGGGAATACCAGACCATCTTACCTGCCTGAAATCTGTATGCAGGTCAAGAAGCAACAGTTAGAATTGGACATGGAACAACAGATCCGGTTCTAAATTGGGAAATGAGTACATCAAGGATGTATACTGTCACCCTGCTTATTTAACTTATATGCAGAATACATCATGCAAAATGCCGGGCTGGATGAAGCACAGGCTGGAATCAAGATTGCGGGAGAAATATCAATAACCTCAGATATGCAGATGACACCACCCTTAGGGCAGAAAGTGAAGAGAACTAAAAAGCCTCTTGATGAAAGTGAAATAGGAGAGTGAAAAAGCTGGCTTAAAACTCAACATTAAGAAAACTAAGATCACAGCATCTGGTCCCATCACTTCATGGCAAATAGATGGGAAATGGTGGAAAAAGTGACAGACTTTATTTTTTGGGGCTCCAAAATCACTGCGATCGTGACTGCAGTCATGAAATTAAAAGACACTTGCTCATTGGAAGAAAAGTTATGGCCAAACTAGACAGCATATTAAAAAGCAGAGACATTACCTTGCCGACAAAGGTCCGTCTAGTCAAAGTTATGGTTTTTCCAGTGGTCGTGTATGGATATGAGAGCTGGACTGTAAAGAAAGCTGAGTGCTGAAGAATTGATGCTTTTGAACTGTGGTGTTGGAGAAGACTCTTGAGAGTCCCTTGGACTGCAAGGAGATCCAACCAGTCCATCCTAAAGGAAATCAGTCCTGAATGTTCATTGTAAGGACTGATGCTGAAGCGGTAACTCCAGTACTTTGGCTACCTGATGCAAAGAACTGACTCATTGGCAAAGACCCTGATACTGGGAAAGACTGAAGGCAGGAGGAGAAGGGAAGGACAGGGGATGAGAAGGTTAGATGGCATCACTGGCTTAACGGACAGGAGTTTGAGCAAGCATCGGGAGTTGGTGATGGACAGGGAAGCCTGGCGTGCTGCAGTCCATGGGGTCATAAAGAGTCGGACACGACTGAGACACTAAACTGAACTGAACTTTTACTACAGGCATGACTCCCAAAATTTGCAGTCATGTTTTGTGGACTTATTTAAGCCATATGTTCCTCAACTGATAAACCACACTCTTTTCAAGATTCCCAAATTTCTGTTTCCCTTGTATTTAAAAGTTCAAAATAAATTAAAACTTGTACAGGGCCTACAACAAGAGAAGCTTAATACTGCGTGTGCCACTTCAAAACATTCAAGCTCAATTCTCCTCACCTTCACACACAGGCTGGCGATCAATGATAGAAGCCAAGGTAATATTAACACAGCAGATAAATTAAATTATCTGCTGTTGAAAATCTTTATATATCCTAATTCTTATTGGCAATTCATACTACCATAGGCATATTGTTAATGTAAAGATTTACTGTCTTATTATATGCCAGATCCTCTGATGGGCACTAGCAATGCAAAGGAAGATCTGTACTCGCCCTCAAAGAACTCAAGATTACTGGGGAAAAGGCCAATTATAAATGCAGACATGCAACATCAGAGATAGAGGGTTATATATAAGAAGGCCAGAAGCAGCTTCCTGGATGATGGATGACCATCCAAGGCGGAGAAGAGAGCATGACCCAGGGAAAGACACAGCAGGTGTGGGAACTGCACAAATGCAAAACTGGACAGGCAGGACCGAAGTCAGAGTGTCTTAATTGTTCATACTGACCTTCTCTTGTTGGCCTAGGGATCCATGGAAAGACTTAAAGCAAAGGTGTAAGGTGTGTAAATGAAAACTATTATGTGTCTTAAATATCAAGGACCTTTTAGCTACTGTGTGGGCTGCAAATTTTAGGGGAACAAAACTGGAGGCAGTCCAAAGGCTGTTGTAAGCGAAAAACCAAGCAGGTTTGAATGAAGGCTACAGACGTGTTTTTTTTTAAACAGAGGATACACTTGATATGTAGAGGAGATAGAATCAGGGAATTTTTCATCACAGGATGTGGGGGATGAAGTCGTGGGCAGACTCCCAGATTTCTGGCTGGGGACGTGATGCCACCAAACAGGATACAGGAAGAAGAGTGGGTTTAAGGGCGGGCGTGGCAGCTTTAGAACGAGCTCCGCTGAGCTGAGTGGGCCGAGGATGACACTGTGGGTGACACCGAGCGCCAAGGGGCGGATGACACAGAGAGATGGAGCTCGGAACCGGGAGCAAGTGGGACGCCCTGGCGGTCCACAGCGCCAAGGAGAAAAACAAACAGCAAGCTCATGTGTGGCAGAGAGGGCTGGTGAGGAAGAGACTGGGAAATGCCCGCGAGATGTAGACAGCAGGATGCATGAAGGACCTCTGTAAAATCTGTTAATATGTCCGCCAAGCTATGAGAACTGATGTCAGGCCATGGCGAGTGAGGAGGTGAAGGGGAGTGAGACGCGGGGAGGTACCGCTGAGGGGCCGCCAGGTGGAGAAGCAGGGCTCGAGGTGGGGTTTGGGCTGGTTTGTTTTTACAATCAGTTGAAATCGCACCACCTAGAGATAGTCAACACTGACATTTCAGCGCTCATTTTTTCCACACACACACACATACACAGGCATACCTCAGAGATATCAGACCACCGCCATGAAGCAAATATCACAAAAGGGTGAGTCACCCACATTTTTTGGTTTCCCAGTGCATATAAAAGCTATGTTTACACTCTACTGTAACTTATTAAGTGTGCATTAGCTTTATGTCTAAGAAAACAATGTACATAACTTCATCTAAAACGGATGCTGCTAGAAAAAATGGTGTTGACAGACATACATAAAACATGCATAAGACAGTTGGTGAGAAGCTGCTATATAACACAGGGAGCCCAGCCTGGCGCTCTGTGATAACCTAGAGGGGTGGGATGGGGGGAGGAGGGAGGCTGAAGAGACATGGGGTATAGGTATAATTACGGCTGATTTGCACTGTTGCACAGCAAAAACCAACACAATGTTGTAAAGCAATTTTCTTCCAACTAAAAAATTTTGAAAAATGGTGTTGACAAACTTGCTCAACACAGGGTTGCCACACACTCCCAATTTGTTAAAAAAAAAAGTACTATTTGTGAAGTGCAAGAAAATGACATTCACCTGTACATAAATACACATACATAATAATGCACAGACTTAAGGAACATTAATTGTCTACAAAATTATATACTAACAAGGCAAGCTGTGTCTTTACACCGAAACTATTCTTGAAGTTATCAGAATCGCAAGTGTACTCACAACAGAAGCAGTTAAAACCCAACATCTCTAAGACACGCACTACCCTTTGTCAACACTGGTTCTTTACTTCTGAGAAACTTAATGGAGAAAAGTCAGCTGAGGAAACAGACACACCCGATCCATTGATTTCAGAAGGTGGAGAGCAATTACCCACTTGAAATATTTCCAGGGGGTTAAGCATGTAGTCTTACGAGCAGAACCCTAGAAGCTCAACCTCTTGAGGTCAGACAACCTCTTGCAAGGGAGTAGTAACAAGGTGCACCCAAAGAGCAGCGCCCCATGAGTCACCAGCGGGGCGAGTTCCACCCTGTAAAGCTCCCACACCTGCGTCCTGTCTCATCACCACGGAAGGAACAGCGCACAAAGCTCTCTACTGTGGGGCTACAATGTCAACAGAGCTGGGAATACTGGTTAAACTGGCCCAGTCAGCTGAATGGCCACTGGGTTTGACTTGGGGTTGACTCTACTAGGAAATGGGACAAGAGGTCGTAATTGTAACACAGAAAAGGTAGCACCCAAAGACTTCCAAGTGGGCTTCCCAGGTGGCTCAGTGGTAAAGGATCTACCTACCAAGCAGGAGACGGGGTGTTCGATCCCTGGGTCGGGAAGATGCCCTGGAGAAGGAAATGGCAACCCCCTCTAGTATTCCTGCCTGGAAAATCCCATGGACAGAGAAGCCTGGTGGGTGTCAGCCTAGACATCCTGCCCACCCCCCACCCCCCTACGAAGGCAGTCAAACCGGAAATCATTTGATGAAAGGCAACGGTTGGAAGTTAGATCTGGTGATTTGCATCCATGCTGCAAGCTCAGTCATGTCTTAACTCTTTGTGACTCCTCAGACTGTTGCCTGCCAGGCTCCTCTGTTCATGGAATTTTCAGGCAAGAATACTGGAGAGGGCTGCCATTTCCCACTGCAGGGGATCTTCCCGACTGAGGGATCAAACCTACATCTCCTGCATTGGCAGGCAGATCCTTAACCACTGAACTATCTGGGAAGTCTCTGGTGATTTGGAATTGATTCTAACAGTGAATATACTTTAAAAGAAAATGATACATACCTGGCCTGGCTCTTAAAACCAGTTTATATCTACTTTTTAAAAAAATTTAAGCCTAAAAATATTTTTTTATTAAAATATAAAAAAAAAATTTTTTTTAATTGAAGGATAATTTCTTTACAGAATTTTCTTGTTTTCTGTCAAACATCAACAAGAATCAGCCACAGGTACACCCATGTCCCCTCTCTCCCAAACCTCCCTCCCATCTCCCTCTCCATCCCACACTTCTAGATTGTCCCAGAGCTCCTGTTTGAGTTCCCTGAGTCATAGCAAATTCCCATTGGCTATCTATTTCACATATGGTACTGTAAAACGTCCATGTTACTCCACACATTTCACCCTCTCCCTCCTCCCTTCTTCCCATGTCCACACATCTGTCCTCTATGTCTATGTCTCCACTGCTGCCCTGAAAATAAATTCATCAGTGCCATCTTTCTAGATTCCATATATATGCGTCAGTATACGATGTTTATATTTCTCTTTCTGACTGACTTCACTCAGAACTGACTCGAATGTGTTCCTTTTCATGGCTGAGTAGTATTCAATAGTATGTGAACTGTGCAATTCCAGATGTTCAACCTGGATTGAGAAAAGGCAGAGGAACCAGAGATCAAATTGCCAACATCCACTGGATCATCGAAAAAGCAAGAGAGTTCCAGAAAAACATTTACTTCTGCCTCACTGACTATGCCAAAGCCTTTGACTGTGTGGATCACAACAAACTGGAAAATTCTTAAAGAGATGGAAATAACAGACCCCCTGACCTGCCTCTTGAGAAATCTTATATGCAGGTCAGGAAGCAACAGTTAGAACCAGACACAGAACAACAGACTGGTTTCAAATCAGGAAAGGAGTATATCAAGGCTGTATACTGTCACCCTGCTTATTTAACTTATACGCAGAGTACATCACGAGAAATGCTGGGCTGGAGGAAGTACAAGCTGGAATCAAGATTGCCGGGAGAAATATCAATAACCTCAGATATGCAGATGACACCACCCTTATGGCAGAAAGTGAAGAGAACTAAAGAGCCTCTTGATGAAAGTGAAAGAGGAGAGTGAAAAAGTTGGCTTAAAACTCAACATTCAGAAAACCAAGATCATGGCATCTGGTCCCATCACTTCACGCCAAATAGATGGGAAATGATGGAAACAGTGACAGACTTTATTTTTTTAGGCTCCAAAATCACTGCAGATGGTGACTGCAGCCATGAAATTAAAAGACACTTGCTCCTCGGAAGAAAAGTTATGACCAAACTAGATAGCATATTCAAAAGCAAAGATATTACTTTGCCAACAAAGGTTCGTCTAGTCAAAGCTATGGTTTTTCCAGTAGTCATGTATGGGTGTGAGAGTTGGACTGTAATGAAAGCCAAGCGCTGAAGAATTGATGCTTTTGAACTGTGGTGTTGGAGAAGACTCTTCAGAGTCCCCTGGACAGCAAGGAGATCCAACCAGTCCATTCTAAAGGAAATCAGTCCTAAATGTTCATTGGAAGGACTGATGGTGAAGCAGAAACTCCAATACTTTGACCACCTGATGGGAAGAACTGACTCATTTGAGAAGACCCTGAAGCTGGGAAAGACTGAGGGCAGGAGAAGAAGGGGATGACAGAGGATGAGATGGTTGGATGGCATCACCAACTCAATGGACATGAGTTTGAGTAAACTCCGGGAATTGGTGACGGACAGGGAAGCCGGGCGTGCTACAGTCCACAGGGTCACAAAGAGTCGGACACGACTGAGTGAGTGAACTCAACTGAACTGAGTATTCCATTGTATATATGTACCACAGCTTCTCTATCCATTCACCTGCCAATGGATATCTAAGTTGCTTCCATGTTCCAGCTATTGTAAATAGTGCTGCAATGAACATTGGAGTACATGTGTCTTTTTCAATTTTGCAAACCAATTTATATCTACTTTGTCTGTAAAGTGATCCATAGATTTTGCTGAGACTTATGGCCATCCCAGAGCAAGAACTACCACAGTCACCACTGCAGCTACACACAGGTTGCCAGGAAGGTTAATTTCTAACAGAGAGTTTGCATGCACTTAGTTTAAAAAAAATCTGGACAATAATCTTAAGAAAACTGTCTCGTCACATGTCCCCATGTTCAGACAAATGACTGAATTAAAAGTATGGTATGAACTCATTAGGATATCTCAAAATAGATTTTTGGAAGAAATCTGTAAATAAGATCCTCCATGTAAAGGTAGGAGGCACATATTAAATATTAAAACAATTCTATACCTACCATTTAACATGTTTTCATATGCCAACAAAGAAACACATGTCTCTTGGCAATAACAGATGTGTTGACATCTCAAAGCTTAACTATCTTCATTGAGATCAAGAGGAAGGTCCTTACAAGGGAAATGAGACTGTGTTCTGGATGCAGTGTAAAAATTACATTTTCCACTTGGTGATTTCTAGTGTATTAGTGAGCATTATTGATTTTATAACCTAACCTTGAATCTGACCACTAAATTCTAACATTCTTTATAATCTTTGGTTCACTTGATTTACTGGGATTTTCTAAGGAGACAATCATATATTTTTCTCTTCCTTTCCAAAGTTGGAAATCTCATTTCCTTTCTGTCTTACTACATCAACTACACCATAACAGCTGTACAGAAGACTTAAACAGTGCCCAGCATATGCAGGTGGTGTTCTAAGCATCAGTTATAAGCTCTTTCAGCTGAAAAACAAGTATTGGTTCTGTTTAGTCACCAAGGTGTGTCTGACTCTTTGCAACCCCATGGACCAGAGCTCACCAGATTCCCTGTCCATGGGATTTCCCAGGCAAGAATACTGGAGTGGGTTGCCATTTCCTTCTCCAGGGGATCTTCCCAACCCAGGGATCGAACCTGCATCTCCTGCATTGCAGGCGGATTCTTTATAACTGACCCGCCTGGGAAGTCCCAAAACAAGTATATATAGGTATTATTTCCCCTATTTTGTAAGTGATGAAATTGAGGCACAGCAAAGTTAGACAACATATAGAAATGATCATAAAGCCCCTAAGAAGATGCAACAGCTTCGTAATGGTTCCTGCAACAGGTAAAGAGCACCCCCCGACCATCCTTCCACTACTTCACAGAAAAGACACACTTGCCATGAAGCACGGTGTATATGTGTGTGGGCTCAGGAGCAGAGCGGGGCTGAGATGAAAAAATGTATGCCAGGAATTCTCTAGTTCAGTTTAAGTGCCTTTATACCTGACACTTCCCCAGCTGTCTGCCCTGTTTATCTGGACACGGGGTTCGTGATTTTTTCCCCCCAGCCCTTCTACACCCTGGGAACACACAGGAGGCCTTTCTGCATGGCGCTCCTATGGGAAGGGGGAGGAATAATACAGCCTCAAAGTTGTGAGCTTTCCCTGCTGGACGAGCAGGACACTACGTGTGTGTCCTGGCTGAAGAGAGGGCGCCAGGTACAGGGAAGACGGAAAAACAAAGAGGATAATCACAGCCCCAGTCAGAGCGCTGTCTCACGCCTGAGATGGCATCCGTCTCTTCAAGACCCACCCGCCTGCCGGGACAGACTGGGGAGCAGCCCCGGGAACAATGGGCTGCGTTACTGGCTGCTCCACCTTACTTATGCAATTTGCTAGTCACCGAGGGCTATCCCCACCTGCTCCCAAAGGGTTATCTCTGAAACACAGATTAAAAAAATATCACGGAGGTGAGTTTATGCTGACAGGGTGCAACCCAAACCCAGAAGGCCCGTCAGGAGTCTGTGACCTGGCCCCCGGGGCAGGTGGGCAGGCTTCATGGCTGGACGGCTCTGGGTTTCAGTCTCCACCTACTGACGGTAGCACCTTGGCCAGGATCCCAGAGCCGTGGTTTTTTCATCTGGAAAGGGGCCGTTTCTACCATGAAACGAGATCACAGGTCTGGGTGATAAAGAACCCCCTTCCATGCAGTAGGCGCCCCCAGGTGCTCGCCACGGCGGGTCTCACGTGCTATCGCTGCTTCCCCTCCACTCGTCAATCCCCCCCTGCGCCCACTGCCCAGCGTCCGGGAGGTGCTTCGTTATTCAATCAGCGTCTGAAGGCAGCCCCAGACCTGCAACAGCACTGCTTCACTGCAGCCTCTCCCCCTGGACTTGGATTCCCTATGCAGATGCCTGAACTTTCTTAAAATGAGAAGGAAGCTATAACAATAGAGAAATGATGACCAATAGTGAAATGATGCTGTACTTCTAGTTGGAGGAGGCAGGGCTGATCTGGACTCTTCCTCATGTACAACATGTAAAATACTTAATGTCAACAACATCTGAAGAACCACATATGATGTACATACATACTGCAGTCTGAAGTAGAGACCAGGTTTTACAATGTCATTTTAGTTCTCTTAAAATTTGTGTACTCCAGGCACTTACATATATACCTTTTTCTTTTTTAATAAAAAGGGAGAAGGAAGGGGCCAGGGTAGTCCTGGAGGATAAACAAAGCTTTGCACTGAAAGGGGTTTGTACCTTCACTGTCCCTGAATTTTTCTGCCATGATACCCATGGCTGCTGTCAGGAGCAGGCAATGTGTGCAGAATACAGTGTCCATTCAGAATTTTGAGAACAGCAAAAAAATGCTTCACATGCTTTTTTTTCAGTCTGGGCAATGACTTCTTATGTTTTACAAATCAACCCTGACACTTTTTTCCTAGGACCTGTCTGCCTGGCAGTTGCTGTGCAAAATCAGAATTTTTGTCAATATGAAATAAAACTGATACAATAATGTTGTTATTATATTATAGTTATATATATTATATAATGTTATAAAATAATAACATTATTGTATCAGTTTTATTTTATTCTGTATTATTAAAAATTCTCATTTTATGCTGAGAAATTCTCTATTTTATGCTGAAAGCTGAGCACTGAAAAATTGATGCCTTTGAACTGTGGTGCTGGAGAAGACTCTTCAGAGTCCTTGGACAGCAAGGAGATCCAACCAGTCAATCCTAAGGGAAATCAGTACTGAATATTCATTGGAAGGACTGATGTTGAAGCTGAAGCTCTAATACTTTGGCCACCTGATGTGAAGAACTGACTCATTTGAAAAGACCCTGATGCTGGGAAAGATTAAAGGCAGGAAGAGAAGGGGACAACAGAGGATGAGATGGTTGGATGGCATCACTGACTGGATGGACATGAGTTTGAGTAAACTCCGGGAGTTGGTGATGGACAGGGAAGCCTGGGGTGCTGCAGTCCATGGGGTAGCAGAGTCAGACACCACTGAGCAACTGAACTGAACTGAGTAACAACATGATTACTGCTATCTGATTTTCTCCATCTCAGCACCACTGGCGTCTCTGTAGTGGAGGCCCTCGGGGGCCTTACAGGATGATCAGCAGCATCCTTGGTTTCTACTCACCAGGTCACAGTAGGTTCCCCTCCCCTTGTTACAACAGCCAAAAGTGTCTCACAGTATAGCCACATGTCCTGGGGAAGGGGAGGTGTGTAGAAGTTCGCAACTTGGTTGAGCAACTTGTTTGCTCAACTTGGTTGAGCACCATGGGTCTATGTTAAAGTAAAGAAAGAAAACAAACACTCTTTTTCCTAAATAAAGGAAGTAACAGTTATTAAGAATTATAACAGATTCCATAACGGACGTTTTGATCTTAACAAATCAACCTATGAAACACATGCTCCCTTTCACAGAGGAAGATCTTTATCATAGCACTGGAAATATACGACCGGACTATTTCATTCAACTCAGTTTCCTAGATTTTGACACACAGAATGAAGAATTCCTATTGCATGGAGGAAATAAGTAATTGCCAGATATAAGCCAAACTATTAAATCTTTGTGGTATCAATCTTTTTGACCTTTAGATTTTTGTATATAATTTTTTTCCCTCCTTTCATCTGATGCCTTGTATGAAACACGTTTTTCAGTGGAACTCCTATCCCTGATTACCTGGCAGGCTCAAAAACTAAAAGGAAAAGCACATTCTTGCCAATCTAGAAGTCTAAGTGCGTGTGTGCTATGTCACCTATGTCCGACTCTTTGCGACCCCATGGACTGTAGCCCAATAGGCTCCTCTGTCCAGGGGATTCTCCAGGCAAGGATGCTGGAATGGTTGCCATGCCCTCTCTTTCCAACCCAGGGATAAAACCCATGTCTCTTATGTCTCCTGCACTGGCAGGCAGGTTCTTTACCACTAGCACTACCTGTACCTGAGGTGACGGGAAACTTCTACTAGAAGACCCTGAGTGTCCCCAAAAGATCACAAAGGCATTTCAAAAGAAATCTGAATCTTTACTCTCTTACTCTATTTATTTTTAGGAAGAACCTGAAATTTATTTTGTTGACATTTTAAGAGGTAAGAGTGTTTTAGCGAAAAAGAAAATGGTAGAAACAAATGAAAGCCATTAGGGAAAAGCATGCATGAGAAAGGCCTATGCCTGGGAGGTTGAAAACAAAAGTCTGCTTCCTTAAAAACTGGACCAAAACAAAAACAAAAACAAACTCAGAAGAATGAGCTTTCTTTTTCCTTGTCCCCTGCATCTCAATATCAACTTGTTCCTCATCAGCATTTCCTCCAGTCTAGGTCAGGTCTTCATTATCTTTTCATCAGGTTATTCAAACAACTTTCTATCCTCTTTCATTTCTCAGTGTCCATTCTGAATCTGTGTAGGAGGAGGTGGCCTCCAAAAGACAGACTATGAGGGCTATTGCCCCCAAGACACAAAGACTACTGTTCTCATTATTCATCCTAGAACTCAAATCGCTTCAAATCTGTTCCAAGCTGACTTTCTAACCTTACGTTCTAAGCACTCCTTTCCCCTCTCACCCACAAAGCACTTGAGTTATCTTTACCACTGTCCATAACCCACAGCTCTGCTCAAGCTGGCGCTCGGTCAAGACTCCTTCTCCTGGAATGGTCACCTGAGGGCCTCGCCTCTCATCCCCACCAGAACTGCTCTCTCCTTATTCAACAGTTGGCGCCTCCTTCAGAGCATCACCATTATCTCTCTTACTGTCCACGGAGGGGCCAAGAGCCACACCTGCCTGCTTCAAGGGGAAAGGAAATCGGACTGTTCTCTGGGCATCTCAGGCATCTTTGTAAACCGACTGGAAAAAAAAAAAAAAGTTCATTCTTTAAAGATGACTCAGGTTCCATGCAGTCAAAAATATCTAGTGATCCCTTAAACCATCCAAGCCTGTGCCAGGTTCTAAGAGGTACAGGACTGTCCTCAAGGAGCCTTTAGAAGTGGGGAGGATGAGATCACGACATAAATGCTCTTGGACACAAATTACTACAGGATTCCACCACACAGGAAGGACCTTATCTGTATACATGGTGTGGAAAACTGGGAAAAGCTTCTTGAGGGAGGTGGTGTGTGAGGGAGAACCTCACAACTCGGGGGTGACGGAAGTGTGAGCCATCCAAGAACTAGAATCAGCATGGAGTGCGGCAGGTGGGTGCAGCCCACCCGGGGAACAACAAACAGGCTGCTGTGGCTGGTGCCTGCCAAGGTGTCGAGGAGAGACCAGCGCTCTCAGCTGAGTCTATTCTGGCCCTCATTAGAAGACAGTCTGTACTTACCCGGAGAGTGGTGAAATAACAGCAATAGTTGAGGAAGAATAATCTGACTGATGGGGGCAGGGAGGAGGCGTTAGGGTCTTCAGAGACCCAGTGAGAGCAGGCTGGAAAAGGGGAGCAGCTGCAGCAGGGGCTGTGGAGGTGGTGGCCACAAGACTTGGCCAGGGGACTTCCCTGGTGGTCCAGTGGCTAAGACTCTGAGCTCCCAATGCAGGGGGCCCCGGGTTCGATCCCCGGTCAGGGAACTAGATCCCTCATGCCGCAAGTGGGCCCACATGCCACAACTAAAGAAGTCCAGTGTGCTGTAATGAAGACTCAGCACAGCCAAAAAAAAAAAAAAGATGTCAACAAGAAGAAGAAAGCAACAACAGCAACAAAAAACCAAACCAAGACTTGGCACACAATTACTTTGAGGGGCAAAGAGGAAAGGGCATGAGGTGGACAAGGGGCTGAAATCTCCCTCTCTGGGTGACTGGCTTCACCACTGCAAGTAAGAAAGCTGAGGGACTTCCCTGTGGCCCAGTGGCTACGAACCAACCTTTCAATGCGGGGACGCGAGTTTGATCCCTGGTCAGGTAACTAAGACCCCGCACGCTGCAGAGCAACTAAGCCAGAGCCCTGCAACTACTGAGCCTGCACACTGCAACAAGACAAAATAAAGCGTGCACACAGACAAAATAAATCTTAAAAAGAAAAATAAAGAATGCCGAGGTGATGAAAATAGTGTGAAGCACTGTACAGAAAGATGTAACAGCCACTAGGTATTAAGCTTACAAGATGCAAAAGACATGAGGGGAGACATGGAATATTTCAAACATTGATGAGCCCACAACATCTCATTTACCTACAATTTTTCATGTGTAGATGATAAAAGCTCTATGTTTCTTGTTTGTCTCATGCTCACTCATTGGCTTGACTCATTCTTAGGGACAAACCCCATGGTGTTCTGTAAACCAGTCCTAACAGGTTGGAGGCCTTGCTGAGGTACACCTTCCGGAAAAAAAGCACATGTGAGTGTCTGAATCATCTCCTTGCCCTCAATGTCAGAAAGGTTCACACGGTACACGTGGTCTGTCGTTTTTCTGTGGATAGCATGCCTGACAACCCCCCAGCTGGGTAAGAGGTTTAACAGAAGGCCAGCACACGGCGGCCCTGGAGGGTGAGTCATGAAGGTAAGTGACTCCAAATCTAAGAAATGGAGCAAAGTGACTTCATGAAGCTTGACCAGCACTGCATCAGTTTTGGAACATATGAAGCCTGTTTTCCGCAAAGAAAAAAAAAAAAAAAAAAAAACAACCTCAGAGCAATTCTTAAAAGCTGAAAGGGAACCTTTGAAAAGGTCACACCACCTCTCGGAGGTACAAATCCAACATGGAAATCAAATTACGAAGTGAGACGAACCCATCCCCACCCATGTTATAAACACCCCATTAACAGCGTGGTTACAGGCAGCTTGTTCAAACTTTCCACCTGATGTTAATCACATCATCTCATAGGTTAAACCAGACTCGAGCTGGAGTGATCCTCTTTCAAGTACTAACTTTCCATTCGGGACTGACATATAAGCTGGGCGGGGGTGGGGGAAATGGCAACCTGGAGTTTTGAACTCTAAACACCATCCCTGTTTGCATACCCTGTTTGTTTTACATTTCAGAACCTAGATTTTCTGTGTGTAGATTCAGTATGTGATTTTCAAGGATTCTGAGAGTAAACATGCTGAAAAGTGAAAACAGCAATCGAGGGATTCTCAAATATTTTATGAAAGTTTTTTTTACCGATGTTTATAGATCAAGAAAAGCCACATACTGTGACACTGATTCACTCTGCCCTGTATTTACTCATATGCCCCCTTTCCATTTCTCTCATAGAGCTGATTTTAAGGAGAAACTAATGAAAAAGAATTTAATGAAAAAAGTTCCTTTCTTCTCAAATCACACACACACACCCTCTCCTCTATACTTAAATTACCACCACCAACTGGGTCAACCCTTGGGAGTCGAGAGACTGGGAGCAATCAAGCCCCCAAAGGAAGCTGGGGACAGTTCCACCACATGGCAAAAAGAGAATCATTTCTCTCTGGTTCACCTCGCACTGGGCTGTTTCTACACTTGACCCTGGAACAGAACAACCCAGGGAAAGGTGGACTGTCACCCCTAAAGAAATTACCTAGAACTGTAAGTAGGGTTCAAGGGCTGAGGGAGGAGCGGTTTTGTTAAGAACACCACTGAAGAGTTAGACACAAAAATTAACTTTGCTGCTGGCTGCTGTCGGGGAGTCCTTTTCCCCTTGTTATCACAAAAAATTTTGAAACATACAAAAAATGAATACCATCTACCCTTTACCTAGACTGAAGAACTTTAACAGCTTGCCCAATATTCATCTATGCTGATGTTTGATTTTGAAGTATTTTATAAATGAAAATCATATTCCCCTCCCCTAAATAATTCACTGTGTCTCTAACAAATAAGGATGTTTTCCTTCAAAACTATAACACTAGAATCACACCTAACACGAAATCAAGATAATTCCCTAATATCATCTCAGAATGAATACCATTCACATTCTAGTTTACTTGTGTTATTATTCTTAAGTAATTAGAAGTAAAACCAGAGAACTATACCGAAGGCTGACAACAATCCTGAAGTCATTCTTCTATCAAAGGCTGATGCTTACATTAAGTTCTTTGTCTTTGTTTTGACTTAAAACATCTGGGCGGACACCCAAGTGTGAAAGAAACAATTCATCTGACCTCTGACCACAAACACGATGGTACAGTAGCTATACCAGCTACATGGTGAAGAAGTGGAAACAATGGCAGAGACAACTTCCTAGACACTGGGCTATTATATTAATTAGTTTCCCCTTTTATCCTCTCTTGAGTAGTCCTCCAACCAAGAAAGATGCCTCCAACCCTGTTATTGTTTTAAAAAAAAAACAAGAATAATATTAGAAGCCTTTCACTCCTATGTCCTCTCCCTCAGCTTTTCTTTAACACACTGTGACAAACAGTTATCCACGCTTGCTGTCTCACCTTCCACTCATTTTTAACCCCCTCATGAAGTCTGATTTTCCTCCCATTTATTCACTGGAAGATCACAAATGTCCTCAGTCACACTTACAAGACCCTCTCCCCGGGCCTCCAGACTTGGGTAGGAAGCCCCCCAGGTTCCCTCCATCCCCTCCCCGGCTCTCCCTGCAGATCTTCTGTCTTTGCTGCTTCCTATAATTTACTTGAGAGATGAGAACGTCACCTGTATGCAGATGACTTATAAATCTAGAAAAGGTCAAGATAAATATGCTTCCTTAGTTTTCCCCTAGAGTCAGAATACACGTGGGGAGCTGGGTGAAAGGAGAGCCAAGCAGAAGCTTTACTAAATTTACCAGCGAATTCTAACCGATCTCTCTTCTCTGTGATGGTCGGTATGACTTCCGTGTGCAAGCGCCTTCTAGCACATTCAAGAGGAACTGCGGTGGGGGAAACAGGTTGTGGAGCTGCAAGTCCTGGGTTCCAATCACACCCATTAGCTGGGTAATAGTACAAGATCCTTAATGTCTTTAAACCTCAGTTCTCACTGGTGCACAAATACAGAAAATAGAACCTGCCTCATGGGTTTGTTGTGAAAGTAACACGAAGACATACAAGCAAAATGCTGAATTAGCAAGAGAATGTAGTGTGTGTGTGTGTGTGTGTGTGTGTGTGTGTGTGTGTGTGTGTGTGTGTGTGTGTGTGTGTGTGTGTGTGTGTGTGTTTAGTTGCTTCAGTCACATCTCTTTGTGACCTCATCGGCCACAACTCACCAGGCTCCTCTGTCCATGGGATTTTCAGTGTAAGAATACTGGAGCGGGTTGCCATCGCCCTCCTCCAGGGGATCTTCCCAACCCGGGGACTGAACCCGCATCTCCTGTGTCTCCTAAACTGTAGGCAGATTCTTTACCGCTGAGTCACCAGGGAAGCCCGACAAGAGAATATGTGCTAATGTCACTCAGTTGTGTTTGACTGCGACCCCAGGGTCTGAAGCCCGACAGGCTCCTCTGTCCATGGGGATTCTCCAGGCAAGAATACTGCAGTGGGTTGTCATGCCCTCCTCCTCCAGGTGATCTTCCCAACCCAGTGATCAAACCCAGGTCTTTCCCATTGCAGGCAGATGCTTTACCGTCTGAGCCACCAGGGAAGCAACAAGAGAATAGCAAACACAAAATAAAATGAAGCTATTGCTAACTGTAACCTAAAGATTCAATTATGAAAAAGCGTTATTTCTTAGCTAATATTTACTACTGGTACTGGCAAAACTGGTTGGGATAATATCGCTTGCCATACTATACGTGTACTGTTGTTATTTAGTCATTAAGTCATCTTTGACTCTTTTTTTTGCAAACCCTTGAAGTATATTATAGCCCACCAGGCTCCTCTGTCCATGGGACTTCCCAAGAAAGATTGCCATTTCCTTCTCCAGGGAATCTTCCTGACTCAGGGATCGAACCCAAGTCTCCTGCACTGGCAGGCAGATTCTTTAGCACTGAGGCACCTGGGAAGCCCAATGCTGAGGGCTTTCTAAAAGACAGACTGGTTACTTTCCATTTTATCACATAAGCTTTATACCATATAACAGAGAAAGTACACATGCTGCTCTACACAAGTAGTTACTTTTATAAGCGGATGATTCACACTAATTAAACTCACACCCCAGGAGAATAAAATTAGCTTGTTTCAACATTTCCTTTTGTTCAGTGATTACAATTCAAGGTTATGCTAGATACCACATTACTATAATTTTGCCTGAGAGACAGACACCGCACATCCTACATTTTTAAAAACAGGTACTGTTGATGTAAATGCAGGTGCTTGCTAAGGGCCTTGCAGATTTCATAAGCAATTCTAACTAACCTTGGGTTCCACTGTTACTTATTTCTGTACATATTGCATCGAGGAGGGAAGCTGTTGTTGATGTTCGGTCACTAAGCTGTGTCTGACTCTTTGTGACCCCCTAACTGAAGCATGCCAGGCTCCCTGGCCTCTTCACTATCTCCTGGAGTTTGCTCAGATTCATGGTCCATGGAGTCGGCGATGCAATCTAATCATCTCATCCTCTGTCACCCCCTTCTCCTCCTGCCTTCAATCTTTCCCAGGATCAGGGTCTTTTCCAATGAGCTGGCGCTTTCTATCAGATGGCCAAGTACTGGAGTTTCAGCTTCAGCATCAAATATTCAGGGTTGGTTTTCTTTAGGAAAGGAGGGAAGTACTTTAGGAGGGAAGTACTGAGATCATTTTAGGTTGTTAAAGAGTCACTGGATTTGCAGGAGGCTGAGAATGTAAAAATAGAACCAAATGTGGCTGGGGTTTATCTCAGATGCTTCTGTTTGCTGACGACACCGGGCATGCCATCAAATGATATGAATTTTCACAAACCCGGTCAGGGTCCCACGACTTCCCCAATGGTGGACCGTGGGTACACAAACACCTCACATTCTGATTCATCTGACTTCTCAGAGCTCTGTCCCTGGACAGCTCTTTGAGGTTAGTTTTCAGGAAAGGGGTGAGAACAAGGAGGTAACATTATTTAGTAACTCATCTTGAGGTAAGGAAGCTGTTGAGTCAATTGGAGCTCAGAGAATCTTCACGATATTTTCTAAGGAAAATCTCCATTTTATAAGTTGGAAACTTGGAGCTTAAAAGGGCAAATTCCAGAGGCAACAGCATATCCAGCTTTTTGTGGAGTCTGAAGTTTACATTAGTTTTAACGGACAAAATGTCAAATTGTGAATACCAAATCAGGGTTAACGCCCTAGGAAGGTTCAGCCTAACCCCGAGACACTTGCTTTAGTGTAAGCAATGTGAGTGAGCTTGACTGATCGCTCTGAACTGTAGAGACAAAAGGAATTTGACGAAGAGAAATCTGAACTGTTAAATGGAAATCATTCATCTTTACAAACTATTGGCTATAACTAAGTTGCACTAGGTTCCTTTTCCTAATTTTTTTTATTTTTTTTTATTTTTCAGTGGGTTTTGTCATACATTGATATGAATCAGCCATAGAGTTACATGTATTCCCCATCCCGGTCCCCCATCCCACCTCCCTCTCCACCCGATTCCTCTGGGTCTTCCAGGCCCACCAGGCCCGAGCACTTGACTCTTTTCCTAATTTTTTAAGAGATTTTTTGTTTGTTTGTTTCGTTGTTGTTGTTTAACAAGTCAAGATACACTGGGGAGGTAGGAGATGTTCAGGGTGAGTTAGCAGTGGAGTGGGTCAGGCAGGAGTTTAGATGGTCTGAGTATGCAGAAAAATTCCAAATTCCCGATTGTACACTCCTTAGGAAATCTTTGCCCTTTCAGTAGCAACAAGAAGTTAGAGCTTGGATAAAACTGATCTGTGATGCCTTTTACTAAAACATGTGTGAAAGTGGCAATCACTTTTCTAAATACTATGCCAATTTTTCTTGAGTGGTTTCTCTGCTGTTAGCAAAATACATGATGCTGACTAAACACATTCTCTCTCTCGGAATCAATTGTTTGTTAAACCAAGAAAATTCCTTTTATTCCAAATAAAAAACTTACTTTGTCAGAATGAGGGACATTTTTTTTTTTTTCTTCTCAAAGCACATCTAATAATTTCAGAATTCAGAGTAAGGTGATTCTTATCACCACCATGTGAGAGTGTAATTCTGATAAGAACTTCAAGTCATATTTCTCTTCTCTGAAAAGTTTATGAAAGTATTTCTTTTCAAATGAAAAATTTCATGAAAATCTCTGATTAAAAATATGGGAAAGTCACTCGGGATTGTGATTTTTCTAAGAATGCTGAGTTTTGCTATTTTTCAGAATGTATGTGTACGGAGTTGTGTACGGCTGCCTAGGCTGTGTACTGCACAACTCCAAGGGGCACCGTTTACAGAGATCACAAAATAAGGGGTGCTGCCTTGGACAGGACAGTGCAGTGGCCCTGATGGAAATGGGACACTGAGAAGGAAAAAAACAGCTGCCACCTATACCAGAAAAGAAGGACAAAGGGGGCAAGGCACAAAGATGGATGGGCCAGCTTGTGCCCACATGGCAAAACATGGACAAGTCGAGCATCAAAATAAACAAGGACAGGAAGATATTTTGATCCTTTGCATGAAGTAAGAATCTGTAACTCCATGCTGATAATAACAGGTAATTAGGGGCACAGTGGGAGAGAGGACTAGCTCTTCCTTACAATAGAATGACAACACATAGAAGAAGGAATGATGGACTTAAGTTAGAAATGCCCTATTTTACCTTCAAGGTAAACATTGAATCAGACAGGTATCATCAATAGCTGCTCAATACAAGGGGGTGGGGAGTTAGAGAAGGAACGCGACACCCACAGAATCTCAAAGAATCTTCCTCCAAACTTCCCAGTAACACAAAGCACATGCTAATTATATAACAGAGAAATCAGACATCTTAACCGAGTGATCAAAATCAAGGTCACCAGTAAGGGACAGACGGACACCCGTGTCTCCAGATGTGATTTCACCAAGGAGGACACAACCAGCCCAAAGTGCATAATCTCAGACTAATCATGAAGAGCCTGTGGAACCCAAAGTGAGAGTTATTCTAAAAAGCAACTTGCCTACATGCTTCTAGACTGTCAAGAAACACAAGAAAGGCTGAGGAACAATCCCAGATTAAAGGAGACTAAAGGGACATGATAGGAAAAAACAGTAAGTGGTCTCAGACTAGATGCTGTCCTGGAGGGAGAAAAATATTATTGGGACAAAGACAAAACCGGAACATGCACTGCAGATTAAATCAAAGTATTAAATGTCCTGAATTTGCTGACAGTAGTGTGCTTACATAAGAGGATATCCTTGTTTTTAGGAACCACATAATGAAGTACAAGGGGGATGTGTGTGGTCTGCTCCAAAGATTTGGGATAAATAAATAAATAATATGGGGGGGGGTGTGTGCGTACATGTAGAGAAAGAGATGGAGGAAAAGAATACAACAAACATGGCAAAATGATGATAAAAAATGGGTAAATAATATAAAGGAATATATCATACTATTGTAGCCTCAAAATAAGAAGTTTAAAACAACAAAAACAACAAAACAGTAGCCAAAACAACTGAGGGTGTCAGCATTCAGTCTGCTTTAATGCACAGAAAAGTAATTCAATTTGTAATCTGTACTTCAAAACAAAGAGTTAAATCTTCAGAATCACTGTACTGTTATCATTACGATAATCACCACCATTAACACCATGGGGCACTTGGTAAGTATTAATAGTAAGCATTTCTCATGTCGCTCAGCGGTAAAGAAGCTGCCTGCAATGCAGGAGACTGGGGTTTGATTCCTGAGTTGGGAAGACCCCCTGAAGAAGGAAACGGCAACCCACTCCAGTGTTCTTGCCTGGGAGAACCCTATGGACCGGGGAGCCTGGAGGGCTATGGTCCATGGGGTTGCAGAGGCAGACTCGACTGAGTGACTATACAAACAGGAACTCAGAAAGGTGCTTCCCTTGCATCACCTCTTTTAATCTTCACAACTACCCGAAGAGAAAGGCACTCATTGTCTCCACTTTATAGATGAGGAAATTAAGATCCAGAGAGGTCGAGTAACTTGCCCAAATACACACAGTAAGTGGCAGAACCAGGAATCCAACTAGGCTGATTACAAAACTGGTAGATTTTATTCCTACTTCAAATGTATTTAATTATTAATTATTCATTAATTTTTCTCAAAGAATGAGTGATGACTCTCAGTGTAAATGAAGTTATAACAAATTAGTGAAATATGCATGAATAAGTGTTTCTTCTACTACCTAAAATTAGAACACTACTAAACCAGAGACATAAATGGTATTTTTAGCCTCCACTATTTACTTTATGCTGTCTTTCTTCCAAAGGCTGGACTTGGTCATAAATCCTTTGAAATAAAATATACCCGAGGATGTTCTTTGAAATGATTTTATCAAGTCTTATAAAACACTGGTTCCTTGCCATGGACTGAATGTTTACATCCTCCCAAAGTCAGATGCTGAAGGCTAAATCCCCAATGTGATGGAATTTGGAGGTGGGGTCTTTTGAGGGCAATTAGTCCTGAGGGTGGAGCCTTCATGAATGAGATTAGTGCCCTTGTAAGAATAGACTTGAGAAAGCTTATTGTTCTCTCTCTCTTTTTTTTTTTCTCTCTCTCTCTCTACCATATGAGGACCCACCAAGAAAATAACCATCTGAGAACCAGAAAGTGGGCTCTCACCAGACATCAGACCTACTGGCATTTTGATCTTGGACTTCTCAAGAAATAAATTTCTTTTGTTTACAGTGCATCCAGTCTATGGAATTTTGTTACAGCAACTTGAACTAAGACAGTTCCATTTCAAATTTTTCTTCCTTTAATATATTTTCTTTCTTTTCATGTAAAGTGGTACAATCTTAGTGCTCAAATTTTCTTTTAGTCTGGGCATCTCTACTTTACTTTTAAAAAGGAAAAAGTATCATTTGCAATATACTGCCTGTGGTTCCCAATTAAGTGCACTATCACTTTTCTTGCAGATAAAGAGTAAGCTGTTAACATACCATCTTTTATCCCAGTGGAAGATGAATGTTAAAAATATATATATATTTAGAACAAAACATTTGCAAGTATTTGCAGGTGTTTGGGGAAATCTCATCATCTGACACAGTGAATGCCCATTCCAGAACAAAGGATTTCCAACTTTGGCTGAATAACAACAAGAGAAGCTATTAAAACCCTGATGCTCAGCCCACACTCAAAGCCAATTAAATCAGAACCTTGGATGTGGAAACTGGGCATCAGTCATTTTTAAAGCTTCCCAGGTGATTCCCAGATATGTAGCCAAGTTTGAGATCCCTGGATGGAACATCCACAGCCATAAAGAATTGTATCTTTTTGTGTACAGATCCAAAGGACTCACAAAGGCTTTTTGAATTGGTCTCACTTGTTAAGGAGTGTACAGTCCAACTGGCAAGTGGAGATATGGGTGCATGTAATGACTCAGCAGGTAAAGAATCCACTTGCAAAGCAGAAGACATGGGTTTGATTCCCGGGTCAGGAAGATCCCCTGGAGGAGGAAATGGCAACCCACACCATATTCTTGCCTGGAGAATTCCATGGACAGAGAAGCCAAGTGGGCTACAGTCCATGGGGTCACAAAGAGCAGACATGACTGAGTGACTAAGAACAAGTCCAAGGAAAAGGTAACAGTGAAACCTGAGGACATGTGCCAAAGGCATGTGATACAAGGTAAGTGCATCAGGAGACAACATGGGGACAAGTCGGGGGTGCCAGCAGCGTCCTGATGCAACGACAGGCTCTGATGGAAGCACGGCTGAGGAAGGCAACTCCGGCCAGGGAATGGTTACACGGAAGAGTATTCAGGATGTCCAGGACACAGGAAGGGGACTAATCTAGCCAGAGTGGAAGGCCCACTCTTCGGAGTGGAAAAAGGTAAGTTGGGAGAAGTGGACTAGAATCAGAGGATGAGAGCTTTGAGCAATAAGTTAGACTGGTGGCATATGGGGTCTCTAAAGAAATCTGCACATCTGATCAAATGACAACATTCATTTGGGACAAGTGATGTCACAGTGCTATTCACAAGGGTTTGGGGGAAAGACTAAAAGTCAATCTACTAAAAGAACACAACAGATTAGGTAAATTTATTCATCTGAATCACAACCTTACATCTTCCTTCTTGGTTTTCCATGAAGTACAGGAACTGTAATTTTGGTTCTGCTAGAACTAGCATGGAACTCACCTGTCGTGTGACCACTGGCAGGAGAGACCAGGCAGGTGGAGGCTCTCTCTCATCCTCTGCCCCTTTGCCTGGCTCACAATCTCACTCTTATAGCTACTTTCTGTAGCTATATGTTCCTCCTTTTTCTATGAAGGCTACACCTATGGCTGGGAAAGAGAATTCTAGGACAGGGTTTCAGGCAAGAGAAATCTTTTCTTAAAATTTTTCTGTAATAAGGATTTTGAGAAGTTTAGTGACCCGTAGGTCATATCCAGCAATGAAGACTCCTATGAATAAAAGGGGGACCAAACCATTCATTCATCCCATAAATATTTACTGGACACATACCATTTACTGCTGTTCTAGGCAGTGGGAATACAGTGAAGCCCCTTTTCCAAACAGACAACTCTCTGGGCAATGCAGAGATTTCACTCAAAAACATGACAGCAGTCTAGGGCATCCTGCCACAGACTTTTGAAACATTAATGATAGCAGAGAAAAAGAAAAAGATCCTTCACATAATGAACTATAAGGAACAGAAGGAAGTATAGGATATATATATATATATATAATGTTTTAAAAAACTGCATGTATAAACTGCCACTATTGAAAATGGATTCAAGTTACTAGATGGATCCTAAACTCCTAGGACAGTGCTGGTACTTAGAAAGCCCTTAATAAAGATTAGTTAAATGACATGGACAGGAATTAGTTAAATAGCAGTAAAATTACTTAACTAACATGCAAACTAAACTAGTTAAAAATTAGTTAAATAAATGCAACAGTGACATGTTACACTGAACGGAACTCCTCAAGTGAGGCAGGAAAGTAGTTACTATCCTAACTCAACTAAAGCAGTGAGGTCACCTCTGATGCCTGTGTTCTAAACGCTCCTTTGCAGAGGGACATGTGCAGGCATCTGACTTTTCAATTCAATACTTCTAAAACCAGACCATAATGCTTGTTTGTGCAATGGTATCTCGTAAAACCATGAAATCAATGTCTTTCACAAATTGTGCTCAGGTTAATGCAGAGATCCTCGTGCTCAGAGGCTGCCTACACATACGGACTGCCATTCCAGAGATGATATTTGTTAACACTTTCATTTTATGAATCTCTAAGAAGAATTTGTGCTTAACAGGGAACTCTGCTCAATGTTATGTGGCAGCCTGGATAGGAGGGGACTCTGGGGGAGAATGCACACATGTACATGTATGGCGGAGTCCCTTTGCGGTCTACCTGAAACTTCCACGCCATTGTTAATTGGCTCTACTCCAGTACAAAATAAAAAGTTAAAAAAATGCACAAAATCATTAAAGGAAAAAAAAAAAAGAATTCGTGCTTAACTACATGCATTAATTAGAAATTCCTATGACAAAATGAATCTGATTACCAAAGTGTTTCGATCTTCTTTGTCCAAGTCATTATGTCCTCTTTGTTTACAGACAACTCCTACTTTCTCACTGTGGAGGAGAAAATTAGCATATTCAAATACCCTTCCTTGGCCCTGTCCCTTGAGAGGAGCTTTACCTGCATAATGTACCGGAATCTCTATCTTTGGCCCAATGACATAGTGCCCCTCCTCCAGGCTGTGGGCGGTGATGGTGGTCCACTGACGGCACGAGTGAATCAGAAGGCAGTCGTTTTCCCGCAGCCCTTCTATGCATTCTCCTGGAAAATAAATTTTATATAAGAAACTTAGAATTAGCATCTGCTTACTCCATTCTCTGCAACAAAATTTCATCAGTTATAAGTTCACTAATGGAGAAGTTGATAGTTCATCCCAAAATGAGATAAAGTCCACTTCTGAATCAACAATTAAAAAAAAAAAAAAGGCATTCCATGCCAAGTTGACAACTATACACAGGATTCTATAAAAATGTTTCCCATTTACCTGCAAAGAGATTTCCAAATACCTCATTCTATCTTAGTGGTATTTCAACAATAATATAATAAAACAAACATATACTGAGTGCCTGCAATATATTGAGCACATCTAATGAAATGTCTTATATATATTATTTCAATGTAATAGAATAACATTATGAGGCAGGTACTGTTTCGTCTTTACAGACAAGAAAAATGAAGGTTCAGAATGTTAAATATAGGGGTTCCCCTGGTAGCTCAGCAGTAAAGAATCCACCTGCCATTGCAGGAGACATGGGTTCAATCCCTGATCCAGGAAGATCCCACAAGCCTCAGAGCAACTAAACCCACGAGCCACAACTACTGAGCCTGGTCCCTAGAGCCTGGGGAGCCACAACAACTGGACCTTTGTGCTGCAACTACTGAAGTCCATCTGACCTGGACCCCATGCTCCACGACAACAGAAGCCACCGCAATGAGAAGCTTACACAACACAACTAGAGAGTAGCCCCAGCTCTCTGCAACTAGAGGAAAGCCCATGCAGTAATGAAGACCCAGCTCAGACATAATAAGTAAATAAATAAACGAAATTATTTTTAAAAACAGAAATGTAAAGTATAGTCTAAGCTCACAGATTCAATAAGCAGAAAGGTGTGGATTCAAGCATAGGTCAGATTCCAAAGCTTATGCTCTTTTTTTTTTTTCTTGGCCACACCATGGCTCGTGGGACCCTAGTTCCCTAACCAGGGGTAGAACCCAGGCCTTTACCCATGAAAGCATAAAGTCCCAACCGCTGGACTGCCAGGGAATTTGCCCAAAGCTTATGTTCTTAATCACGACAATATAACTACCAAAAATAAAAAGTAAATTTCTCTCTCTCTGTTGAAACAGTACTTGAGATTAAATGCTTATATCTCCTTTCAAATTTTACATGTTTTAGTACTGTACTGGTACAAAAACAGACACATAAATCAATGGAACAGAACAGAAAGCCTAGAAATAAACCCACACACTTATGGTTAATTAATCTACAACAAAGGAGGCAAGGATACACAATAGAGAAAACACAGTCTCTACAGCAAGTGTTTCTCTGAAAACTGGCCAGTTATATGTAAAGGAATAAAATTAAAACATTCTTCAACATCATATACAAAAATAAACTCAAAATGGATTAGAGACCTAATTGTAAGACCATGTAACTCTCAAACTCCTAGAGGAAAAGAAAACATTGGCAGAATACTTTTTGACATAAGTTGCAGCAATATTTTTTTGGATCTGCTTCCTAGACTAATGAAAATAAAAGCAAAAATAAACAAATGGAACCTAATCAAACTTAAAAACTTTTACACAGCAAAGGAAGCCAGAAAGAAAATGAAAAGACAACTTACAGAATGAGAGAATATATTCACAATGTGACTGACAAGGGATTAATTTACAAAATATACAAACAGCTCACATAGTTCAATATCAAAAAAACAACCCAATTAAAAAATGGGCAGAAGATCAAAATAGACATTTCTCCAAAGACGACATACAGATGGCCAACAGGCACAAGAAAGAACACTCAACTAATTATTAGAGAAATACAAATCAAAACGACAACGAAGTATTACTCACTTCAAACCAATCAGAATAACCATCATCAAAAAGTCTACAAACAATAAATGCTGGAGAGGGTGTGGAGAAAAGGGAACCCTCCTGAACTGTTGGTAGGAATGTAAATTGTTACAGGCAAGATGGAGAACAGTAAAGAGGTTCCTTAAAGAACTAATAACAGAATTACCATATGATCCAGCAATCCCATCCTTTGGCAAATATCAGGAAAAGACAAAAACTCTAATTTGAAAAGCTACATGCACCCTAATGTTCACTGCAGCACTATTTACAATAGCCAAGATATGGAGGTAGCCTAAATGTTCACTGACAGATGAAAGGATAAAGAAGATGTGGGATATGTATACAATGGAATATTACTCAGTCATAAAAAAGAATGAAATAATGCCTTTTATAGCCATATGGATGGACCTACTAATAGGTCCATACTAATGGAATAAGTCAAAGAAAGACAAATATCATAATATCACTTTCATTTGGAATCTAAAACTATGATATAAATGAACTTATATCCAAAACAGAGACTCATAGGCATAGAAAACAAAATTATGTTTATCAAAGGGGAAAGGGGAGGGAGAGGGGTAAATTAAGAGTCCAGAATTAACAGATATACACTCAATATACTCAATATAAAAAAGAAAAACAGCACTGGGAACTATATTCAAAATATCATAATAATCAATAATGGAAAAGAACCTGAAAAAGAATATATATGTAACTGAATATATGTAACTTTTTCTGGAACTCTCTTGCTTTTTCAATGATCCAACAAATGCTGGAAATTTGATCTCTGGTTCCTCTCTGCTTTTTCTAAATCCAGCTTGAACATCTGGAAGTTCACAGTTCACATACTGTTGAAGCCTGGCTTGGAGAATTTTGAGCATTACTTTGCTAGCATGTGAGATGAGTGTGAAGAACTGACTCATTGGAAAAGATTCCAATAGTGGGAAGGTTGAAGGCAGGAGAAGGGGAAGACAGAGGATGAAATGGTTGGATGGCATCATCAACTCAATAGACATGAGTGAGAGTAAGCTCCTGGAGCTGGTGATGGACAGGGAAGCCTGGTGTGCTGCACGCCAAGGGGTTGCAAAGAGTCGGACACAACTGAGCGACTGGACTGAACTGAGTGCAACTGTGCAGTAGTTTGCATGTTCTTTGGCATTGCCTTTCTGTGGGACTGAAATGAAAACTGACCTTTTCCAGTCCTGGAGCCAGTGCTGAGTTTTCCAAATTTGCTGGCATTTGAATTGAATGCAGCACTTTCACAGCATCATCTTTTCTGATTTGAAATAGCTCAACTGGAATTCCATCACCTCTACTAGCTTTGTTTGTAGTGATGCTTCCTAAGGTCCACTTGACTTCACATTCCAAAATCTCCGTCTCTACATGAGTGATTACACCATTGGGGTTATCTGGATCATGAAGATCTTTTTTGTATAGCTCTTCTGTGTATTCTTGCTGCTTCTTCTTAATAACTTTTGCTTCTGTTAGGTCCATACCATTTCTGTCCTTTATTGTGCCCAGCTTTGCATGAAATGTTTCCTTGGTATCTCTAATTTTCTTGAAGAGATCTCTAGTCTTTCCCATTCTATTTTTTCCCTCTATTTCTTTGCACTGATCACTGAGGAAGGCTTTATCTCTCCTTGCTATTCTTTGGAACTCTGCATTCAAATGGGAATATCTTTCCTTTTCTCTTTTACCTTTGGCTTCTCTTCTTTTCTCAGCTATTTGTAAGACCTCCTCAGACAACCATTTTGCCTTTTTGCATTTCTTCTTCTTGGGGATGATCTTGATCACTGCCTCCTGTACAATGTTACGAAACTCCATCCATAGTTCTTCAGGCAGTCTGTCTATCAGATCTAATTCCTTGAATTTATTCATCTCTTCCACTGTATAATTGTAAGAGATTTGATTTAGATCATACCCGAATGGTCAAACGGTCTTCCTTATTTTCTTCAATTTAAGTCTGAATTTGGCAATAAAGTGCTCATGATCTGAGCCACAGTCAGCTCCCAGTCTTGTTTTTGCTGACTGTACAGAGCTTCTCCATCTTTGGCTGCAAAGAATATAATCAATCTGATTTTGGTGTTGGTCTTGTGATGTCCATGTATAGGGTCTTCCCTTGTGTTGTTGGAAGAGGGTGTTTGCTATAACCAGTGCGTTCTCTTGGCAAAACTCTGTTAGCCTTTGCCCTGCTTCAATCTGTATTCCAAGGCAAAATTTGCCTGTTACTCCAGGTATCTCTTGACCTCCTAGTTTTGCATGCCAGTCCCCTTTAATGAAAAGGACATCTTTTTTGAGTGTTAGTTCTAGAAGGTCTTGTAGGTCTTCATAGAACTGATCAACTTCAGCTTCTTCAGCATTAGTGGTTGGGGCATAGACTTGGATTACTGTGACACTGAATGGTTTTGCCTTGGAAACAAACAGAGATCATTCTGTTGTTTTTGAGATTGCACCCAAGTACTGAATTTCGGACTCTCTTGTTGACTGTGAGGGCTACTCCATTTCTTCTAAGGGATTCTTGCCCACTGTAGTAGATAAAATGGTCATCTGAGTTATATTTTAGTTCCATTCCAGTACATTTTAGTTCATTGATTCCTAAAATGTCGATGTTCACACTTGCCATCTCCTGTTTGACCACTTCTAATTTGCCTTGATTCATGGACCAAACATTTCAGGTTCCTATGCAATACTGTTCTTTATAGCATCAGACTTTACTTCCATCACCAGTCACATCCACAACTGGGTGTTGTTTCGCTTTGGCTCCATCTCTTCATTCTTTCTGGTGTTATTTCTACCTTCAGAAAAACTCAACATTCAGAAAACTAAGATCATGGCATCTGGCCCCATCACTTCATTTCAAATAGATGGGAAAACAATGGAAACAGTGAGAGACTTTTTTTCAGGGGGGCTCCAAAATCACTGCAAATGGTGACTGCAGCCAAAAAATTAAAAGGTGCTTGTTCCTTTGAAGAAAAGCAATGACCAACCTAGACAGCATATTAAAAAGCAGAGAAAATACTTTGCCAACAAAGGGCCATGTAGTCAAAGCTATGGTTTTTCCAGCAGTCGTGTATGAATGTGAGAGTTGGACCATAAAGAAAGCTGAGCACTGAAAAACTGATGCTTTCGAACCATGGTGATGGATAAGACTCTTGAGAGTCCCTTGGACTGCAAGGACATCAAACCAGTCAGTCCTAAAGGAAATCAGTCCTGAATTGGAAGACTGATGCTTAAACTCAAGCTCCAATAGTTTGGCCACCTGATGCAAAGAAGTGACTCATTGGAAAACACCCTGATGCTGGGAAAGATTGAAGGCAGGAGGAGGAGGAGACAGCAGAGCATGAGATGGTTGGATGGCATCACTGACTAGATGGACGTGAGTTTGAGTAAGCTTTAGGAGTTGGTGATGGACAGGGAAGCCTTACATGCTGCAGTCCATGGGGTTGCAGAGTCTCGTATGACTTAGCAACTGAACTGAACTGATATGTAACTGTAACTACAACTGAAAGTAACACAACACTGTAAATCAACTATACTTCAATAAAACAATAAAATAAAATTCTATGTTTTGCCAATTCTCTCTGGCCTCCTACTAAATTTCCCAATCAACTGAAAACAATGAAACTTTGTAACATACAATGAAATGATTTTTCATTTTAATATTTTCTAAAGTAACTTTTCAGCATTTGACCCAATAACAAACTATTTCAAAAGAGAAATCTATCCTCTGAAACTTAAAAAAATGTTTTTTTCTAGATATTAAAATAATCCATCCTCCACTAACCCTGGTTTACAATTTTTCAATGGTCAAAAAATGAACCAACAAAAAAAGCAGCAGCCTGAAAAGACAAATTTCTTTATACAGAAAACAATATGCCTTCCTTATTTTTGACATTATATCAAGATGTCAAAATATATTAAATATATTTCTATATCTGAATAAATGAATTATTATTGATTTCACTCTGTGTTCTGAAATAGCATTCATAAACTTTTCAAAAATTCTTAAAAGTGTCAGTATTTTTTCAGAAAATAAAGTAGAGGAAGCTGTAATGATCAACTTGGTTATCAGAGTCATAAATGGTGGGAGAACGAGGTTCATAAAGCCACCACCAGGGGACCACTGGTTCTCATGAGCCCTCTGCATCCCTGAGTGTGAAAGAAAGCAGGAAAGAAAGATCTGGAATGGCTGCACCAAAGGAGAAATTAAGCAGCCTTCTAGGCGTTCCCCTTTGGGAGGCAGGATGGTAGGAAGGGCCTATATACAGGAGGCAGGAGTTACAAGATTGCATTTTGAGGTCCAGCAGACCTGGTCGCATCCGAGCCCTGCCCCCGACATGGTCTGGTCCTGGGCAGGAACCTCCTCTTTACTGTGAGATGGGGCAACAATGGTCCTTGCTTCACAGAGCAGCTGTGAAGACGTGCAGTGACAGTGATGGAAAGATGCAGCACACATCTGACCATGTTAGGAACAATCTGTAAAGGTCAGCTATTAATTTTATTGGAAGCTTTTTCTCCCTAAAACTCAGCCCTCACATAAACACTGTAATTTAGGTCCATCCTAATAATCTTCCCCAGGTGAGGAAACGACCTTTAGAGCAGTCAAGAAGTTTGTCCTTTTCTCGTAAATGGCAGAAAACTCACCCCATGATCCCGCTCTCTACTCTGCTCTTCCAACACCACAGTCCTTTGCCTTTGAAAACCACCAATGAAAACCCAAGAAACAGGGAGACACTGACCTTCGGCCTCAAGGCTAACTCCTTGACTCAACCTATCAGACAGGCGCGCCTCGGAGTGCTTGAGATGCAGAAGCAAAGCAAACAAATGGCCCTGCCCCACGGATGCTCAGGAATCCAACAGGAAGGCGACAGACAGGACCACTAACACAAATGAATGATTAAATTATGAATTACAAAGTGAAAGGCACCATGGGAAAAGGTAAGAGATCAGGAACACACAAGAAAGAAGAGTCACTTGCAAGTTTGTCATTTTGAGATATTTCTCATTTATTTATCCAACAAACAAGTATTTATTTTGCCTTTTTAAAAAATACAGCTGGAGAGGCAGCCTTGCAAGCATGACTGAGGGGATGAAAAAGCTTGAGGAAAATGTAAAAAGTACATTATTCTTTAGTCAATAAGAAAAAAAAAACAGAGGCCATTTGAAATTCCAGGGAAGACAAAAAACCTAGATAAGAAAGCTTTGTCCAAACATGATGAAAATAATAAAGAGGTATGATTTTAAGCAAAAATCAAGACAATGATACTAAAAATCAAACAACCCCCTGACCTGATTTACCGAGTTATAACTGATATTCAAAGAACTGTATGTATTTAATGTGAACAATATGATGACCAACAAACATTTGAGAATTTTTTATGCACAAAGCAACTGGGGAGTGAGCAAAAATATAAAGAAGACCTTGCCCCTCATTCTCCTGGGTGAGATACGTTCTCATGTAATTTCACGTAAGGCAGGATGGGATGAACACTATTGTAAGAGGAGTAAGATACAGAGAGTAGAGGTGGGGACTTCAGCAGAGGAGATCAACAAAATGCTAACGGGGAATATACAGCACTTGGGTTGATTCTTCTGTGATGGATGAGTTGGGCTTAAATGAGGATGGAATAGGGAGCCACTGAAGAGTTTTGGATAAGAAAATTGTCAAAATTTTGCTTTAGGAAAATTAATATGGTGGTACTAACGAAAAATGGGCTTCCCTGATGGCTCAGTGGTAAAGAATCCGCCTACCAGTCAGGAGACGTGGGTTCTATCCCTGGGTTGGGAAAATCCCCGGAGAAGGAAATGGCAACCCACTCCAGTATTCTTGCCTGGGAAATCCCATGGACAGAGGAGCCTGGTGGGGTTACAATCCATGGAGTCGCAAAACAGTCGGACCCGACCTAGTGACTAAACAACAACTATGTACAAAAGATAGAAGAGGGAGGAGAAACCAGAACCACAAGGTGTATGCAGGAAACTCAGAAGGAAAACAGTGCCATTCAGGGAAAAGAGAAAATGTCATTTTCTGCAACTAAATTGTTGTATCATAAAAACTGTTTTAATTTTATTCCACAGTGGGCTCTAAAGAGGCAGCCAAGAAACAACTGCAGTCAAGTCAGTCAGAAAATTTAACGTGAAATCCTCCCGTGATGCAGTAAACATTCTATCAAGAGGATTCAGAATGATTGCTGAAGCCATAAAGTAGTAAGAAACTAACGCCTATTTTTCAGCTTATGTCTTTTTCATTTTTTAAAACAACTGAACCAAGTGCCTGCTTGAGGCAAAATAAGTCTCACAAAAATTGTCTAGGAAAAAAAAGCTTAATATGATCACTTAAAATATCCTAGGGCAGGTCACTAATAGAGACACTATTTAAATGAATTCATGAAGTAAACATTTTTTTGTGCTATAATTATCCTGCTGCTTAAGTACTATGTATAACATGCTAAAACTTACATATTTAGCTCAAAGATGTAGTAAAAAGAACTCTCAAAGAACTGTGTGTTAAATTCCAAAATATGTTAGCGCCATCCTGAAATTTCCCCACATCTGGGATATACTTACAAATATTTGACTGGTTTGCCCTTGATTCTCAAGTCTCACAACCTGTTAAAATCATTTCTCATGTTAGGAGAACATGAATCCATGAATTCTTTAAAGTCAATCCACTTAAAAAAATCAATCTCAAAATTTAAAATAAATATTTATAATCTGGACTTACACAAACTGTGTTCCTCTGTTTGACCAACATAATCTCCTGATTCACCTTTCTGATGTCTCCGTCTTACCTACTCCTAGTTTTCTCCTCTTTACATCCATCTACATTAACTGTAATTATAGGAGTTAATCCAGGTTCCCAAATGGTTTCCCAGGTGGTGCTACTAGTAAAGAACCCGCCTGCTAATGCAGGAGACACAAGAGACACGGGTTCAATCCCTGGGTCGGGTAGATCCCCTGGAGAAGGGCATGGCAACCCCTCCATTCTTTCCTGGAGAATCCCATGGACAGAGGAGCCTGGCAGGCCATGGTCCACGGGGCCACAAAGCGTTGGACACGACTAAATGACTGAAACACACACAATTAAAGTTTCGCCCTTAGCCTGCTCACCTTTTCTCTCTCTCCTTTACAATCGTATGCATCTGTCAATGGTCCAATTAGTTACGGACAACTCTCGAATCCATGCTACCGATCACTAACTTCTCTCGTGGGTTCAGAATCCAGACTTTACCTTCTGCCATGCTATTCATTCAGGCACCACACATTTATTCAATACTTATCCAGGACCAGCTATGTTGTAGGACCTCTATACGGCAGTGAACCAAGTACCTGCTCTCATAGATCTAACCTCTTAACTGGGTTTTCAATCTTCTATTCTTCACTCGTTCGATTTATTGAAATCTTGCTGCAGACCAAACTTTTAAAAGAAAACAGCACTGCTCATCTTCTTCTTCGACTCCCATCTGCCTTCAGAGGTTCCCAGCCACAAGGAGGCCTTAATTCCATGGCCCAATACTCAAGGCCCCCATGATCTAGTTCCGAGGAGTCTCTCACCTTATGTTCCCCACATCATATACTGGAGTGCAAAAAAACAGTTCTCTGGTCCACATACACATGGCACTTTCATACATCTGGGTCCTCCTCTCACTTTCTTTCATTTTCTTGCAGTGAAATGCCTTGTATTTGAATTTATCTCCCAATGCCTATTTACTCATGACTCATCTTACTGGCTCTTGAAAGACCAGCTCTCTGAATGTCTTCCTGCTTTGAATACCAGTATTTTTCACTTAAACAGTACTAATTTTGTAACTTTGCTTATAATCTATCCTAATTTATAAGTTTTAGAGCTATAAGCACAAGAAATTTAGATTGACTGTTTAGTGTTCATACATATTTAAGTGACATAATAAAAATTAACACTGAAAATTACAGGCATTTTCTCCCTTCTAAAGCTAGTCTTTACATTTATCAAGTTTGAGAACTGTGAAAGTGTTAGTCACTCAGTTGTGTCTGATTCTTTGTGACCCATGGTCTGCAGACCGCCAGGCTCCTCTGTCCATGGGATTTTCCAGGCAAGAATACTGGAGTGGGTGGCTGTTCTCTTCTCCAGGAGATCTTCCCGACCCAGGGATCAAACCCAGGTCTCCCACATTGCAGGCAGATTCTTTACCGTCTGAGCCACCAGGGAAACCCCTTGAGAACCATGGGGATAAGGAACAGACATTCAAGACCGTTAAGTGCTATTGGATGAGATCCTCTCTAAACCATCTGGTTCTACCAGTATCCACAGTAATGCAATGAAACAGCCCGGATTCACTGCCCTAATGGTTTTTTTGTTTTTTAACTGAGGTATAACCGACACAACATGGTGTTAGTTTTAGGCATAAATATTAACAATATGATTCAAATATACCACAAAATAATCACCATAAGAAGTTCAGTTAACATCTACCACTATACACAGTTGCTATTTTTTTTTTAAAGAAACTTTCAAGATACACTCTCCTAGCTACTTTCACATGTGCAATACAATTATATTAACTATAGTCACCATGCTGTATGTCAAATTCTCATGACTTAGTCATTTTATAATAGGAAACTTGTACCTCTGGCTCCCCTCTGCCCCTTCACCCATTTTGCCCACCACCCTCAGCCCCCACCTCAAGCAACTGCCTTTCTTGTTTCGCTTTTTAAGTATTCTACAATAACTTTTAACGTAGACTATTCTCCCCAACATTAAACCTTGTGGGTTTTTTTTTATGCTTTCTATTTTAGTTTTGTCTGAACTGTAATGAAATTCATTATAGCTGAATGTATCTGAGAAAGTGTATAACTGCAGTACCTTTATACATGAATTACTTAGAATGTGTCTGAATCAGCTCAAGTCCTCGTGTCTGGCACAGCAGAATCCAAATTTCTATGAAATGCTTTTTTATTTTTAAACATGAAATATGACTGTACTCAGATGACAACTGACAATGTTTTGATATTAAACCTGTTAACTTACAGCCGATGAGTTCTGTATTAAGGTTGGGTTGAATGCAGAAAAGAAAGCAAATACTTACGGTGTTATTTATTTATTTATTTTTGCTGTTCTCATGTCGCATGGAACAAATGAGGGACTCTCTCACTTCTCTAAGTTGTGTTGTGATTTTGGCAGCTAGTAAATTAAAGTGTTTTCTGATTTTCCGCATTTGTGTCTTTGCTCTTGGTGCAGCATTTCACACCAGAGTAACAGGCTCTATCTCCACAGAAGGCACATATTGTTAATCCTTTAAGTCCTGACTCTGCTTTGCTTTAAAAATAATATATCATCTTAATGGAGCTTCCCTGATGGCTCACTGGCAAGAACCTGCCTGCCAATACAGGAGGCATGGGTTCAGTCTCCGGGTGGGGAAGACCCCCTGGAGGAGGGCATGGCAACCCACTCCGGTATTCTTGCCTGATGAATCCCATGGACAGAGAAGCCTGGGGGACTCCAGTCCCTGAAGTCACAGAGAGTCGGATATGACTGAGCAACTAACAGTACACCACTTGACTATGGTCTTAAATTGCTATTTATTTTTCTCTTGTAAAGTATCATTTTAACTTGATTTCCTCTCAGGGCATCAGCAGCACCCTCTCTGTGGTGGGTACTCCCGAATCTGCTGACTAATAAGGCCCCTCTAAAATAATCTGATTTGTTGATACATGTGTACTGAGAGTGAGGTTTACTGAATTGGATATTCTTTAAATCTGTTTTAGACACAGACTGTTAATGTCATAGCTAAGTCTATCAACAATGGGTAAACTGAAATGTTCTACTTGTTTTTCTGACTACAAATCTAACTTAACAGTTGTACACTGCTTTATTTTACCAATGTTAAAAGGAAAGCTACTTGAGTGATAATATTGTACATATACTTCCTCATTACTAATAGTGTTGCCTAATTTTAATTATGTATTTATTTGACCTTAAAATCCTTTTCATGCATAAAGGAAACCTACTGAATTAACTATTCAAAGCACTGCATTTCTCTCACTAAACATTTTAAAAAATACCTTTGATGTCAGGAGCTGATTACCAGGCAGGTTACTTTTTCCTTCCAACCCCCCTCGCAGTTAAGTGGTATCACGTCACTTAGTGATCAGCCAATGTGTGGGAGCAGAAATGACATTTCCTACTTCCTGTCCTGACCCATGAAAACTGCCCACAAGCCATCCTTTATGCTCTTTCCTTGCCCACGGGCTGAATATTGATTCCCAGAAAGATCTTGGAACAAGCTGAAGATAGCCCAGTTGCCAGCAGTCTGGGTTCCTTAATTAATATAGAGCGGAACAAACCACCTGCCCCCACCTGGTATCGATAAACCATCGATGATAGTCCTACATGGTCATTTTTCACTATTTAGCTCCCATACATTTAACTACCAGATGAAATTAAAGGTATTTACCCCCTTTTTTGGTCTTATATTTTGCAAAAGAAATAAGGAAAATTCTACTTTCTCAGATTTCTCTTTGTATGTAAAATCTTAAAAAACAAACAAACAAACAACCAACCAAGTTATTATTTCAGGTGCATGGGAAGCTTTACATCTAGCACGACTGTCGACCTAACCATAGTAAATTGTAGCTTTTTTAAAATTAGGATTCACCTTTAACTTGGAAAGTGGAAGAGACTGCTGCCACTAAGTTGCTTCAGTCGTGTCCCCCTGTGTAACCCCACAGACGGCAGCCCACCAGGCTCCACTGTCCCTGGGATTCTCCAGGCAAGAACACTAGAGTGGGTTGCCATTTCCTTCTCCAATGTGTGAAAGTGAAAAGTGAAAGTGAAGTCGCTCAGTCGTGTCTGACTCTTCGCAACCCCATGGACTGCAGCCCACCAGGCTCCTCCGTCTATGGGGTTTTCCAGGCAAGAGACTGGAGTGGGTTGCCATTGCCTTCTCTGAGAGATTGCTAGAGACCCAATAATATCTCACTGACTGCCTGCCCTCAGTAACACTCCCCTCGTGGGCACATGGCTACCCAGAATACTGTTCCCAGGCCCCACAGCAAGTAGGTGTAACTCTGTAAGTAGGTTATAGCCAATGCGATGCAGTGCAACTAGTATATGTAACTTCCAAGATATATATGCATTTAAAATGTTTAATACACCAGAAAATTCACTGATTACAGTTTACAATTCAAAGTATATTGTGTAATCATCACCACCATCTAATTATAGAAAATTTCTATCATCCCAAAAGAAATCTCAAACCCATTAACAATTAGTCTCTACTCCCCACCCCAGCCTTAGGCAACCTCTACTTTCTATATCTATAAATTTGCCTATTCTGGAAATTTTGTGGGAATGGAGGTATAAAATGTGTGAACTTTCGTGTCTGACTTCTTTCATTTAGCATGTTTCCAAAGTTCATCTACATTGCAGCATGAATCAGTACTTCATCCCTTTTAATGGCTGAATAGTATCTGATTATATGGATATACTGTTTTATTTATCCAGTGATCAGATGATGGCCATCTGGGCTGTTCACAATTTTGGTAATTACTGAATACTTCTGATAAGAACATCTGTATACAAGTTTTTGTATAGACATATGTTTTCATTTCTCTGAGATATATACCTGGGGTAGAACTGCTGGGTCATATGGTAACTCTATATCTAACTTTTGAGAACTCCCTGACTTTCTTCCAAATCAGCCACACCATTTTACATTCCCTCTAGCAATGAATGAGAGTTCCAATTATTCTACATAGTCCAACACTTGCTATTATCAATCTTTAATTTAAATTATAAGAATCTTAGTGGGTGTGAAGTGGCTTTTGAACTGTGGTGTTGGCGAAGACTCTTGGGAGTCACTTGGACTGCAAGCAGATGAAACCAATCTAAAGGAAATCAAATTTCTCCAATCCTAAAGGAAATCAACCCTGAATATTCATTGGAAGGACTGATGCTGAAGCTCTAACACTTTGGCCACCAGATGCGAAGAGCCAACTCATGGGCAAAGACGCTGATGCTGGGAAAGACTGAAGGTTAAAGGGAAGGGGGCGACAGAGAATGAGACGGTTGGATGGCATCACCGACTCAATGGACCTGAGTCTGAGCAAACTCTGGGAGATGGTGAAGGACAGGGTAGCCTGGCATGCTGCCAGTCCATGGGGTTGCAAAGAGTTGGACATGACTAAGTGACTGAACACCAACTAACTCAGGATAGCTAAGATGCAAATGAAAGGAATGATTTCAGTGAACCCAGACTCTTGCATCTTCCCATACATAGTGCTAAATTCCTTAACATGGGATATCTGGTTTTCTTTAACTAATAGTTATCTTTAAAGATTCAGACTACCTGCCCTTTGTTGCAAAATGTCTATATAACCTGGCTCCTTCCCTTGCCTCCCAGGAGCAGTTCTCGCAGGGTTACTTGAGATACTGTCTCCAGGGTTTGAAGTCCTAAAAATTCCCACCAAATAAAATATAACTCTCAACTTTTAGGTTGAGACTATTTTTTAAAATGGACAGTTAGTTAGCCTAAAAGTGATGTCCGGTTCCTTTACTGAGTAGAAAGTATCAAACATTTAGAAAGATGAAACAAAAGCTTAGAACCATTAAATCTGCATTAATCTTGACTTGAATGCATAGGCATGAAACAACCAGGAACTTTGTCTCTTCAACCAGATTATCACCTCTTCAGGCCCAACATCATCTGTTTCTCTTCTGGTTTGCATTCCACAAAACCACCGTGGAACAGAATAAGGATATAATGAATGCTTTCTGAATGAATAATCTTGGGTAGAAATGGGTAAGCACTCACATTAAATAAGTCTAAGTATAAATGAAGCACTAAGGTCTTATTCAGTATTTAAGCACCTTGAGGAAAGCAGAATATGTAGAAAGGCTGTTTTTTTCAAATTTCCTATTGATCTCTTCCCACCCTAAACCAAATCCACAAATCTACACTAAGATCCCCTCCTTAGATGAATCCTCTGTTCAAAGGTCCCAAAACTGTAACCTTGGGTTCTAAACAACAGAAAGAGTTTTCACGTTTTATGCTTCACTGTGAAATCCCAAGAAGAACAGAAAGAAACAGAGATGAATTCAGACAAAGCACTAAGTGGGAAGGGAGTCAAAGAACCTCATAGCGAAATCTAAACCAAAAGGAATGTAAGAAACACAAGAGAAAGATGCTGAGAGAGGCAGAGAGATTAAGGATATATTATTACCTCTTTTCAAATGAACCCTGGGACAAAGGACTCCCTTTTCAACAGCAGATTTGCCAGGAATAATACTCCTGCTGTAGGAAACAGAAGTATGCCTACTTAAATCTGAAATTTTATGCTCTGAAATACTGTACTTAATATTTAAAAGATAAGAATTCTATGTCAAGGGATTTTCAGAAAAACAGGTGAACCATTGTAGTACCAGTATTTCTACAAACTGACAATATACTAAATCTCTTACTACAGCGTCTGGCACAAACCCTGGAATCACATTTCTGGCAGGTGAGGGAGATGCAAAAATGACACTTTGGCAATCCATTTAAAAAGGCAGAATATAGACACTCCTCTCTCTGTAAGTCTGATACAGCCCACGTGTCCTCCCGTGTTAGACAGAGAACCTACGGTGATGCATTTGGTTGGCGTGATGTGCGTCTATCTATCACATGGTACGGGGCGACATTCACACCATAAAATGACACGGAGAACAAGCACTGGAGCAGGCAGGTGTCATCTCGGACTCTTTCAGAGACCAAGCTCTGAGATGGGCGGGCAGGCAAAGGCCAGATCACCAGGCACATTCCTAGGATCCTGCTCCTTGCCCGAAGCTCTTTGCTTCCATTAATTCAAAGGAGTATATGATGATTCCAGACGCTAGGGGGAAGGCAGTTTGGGATTTCAATAGCCTAAGATTCAGAGCCAGATTTAGGTTTGAATTGAGATTTGAATATTTATTAACTAAATGACTCTGGGCTATTTAATACCTTTGAGCCTCAGAATTCTCAGTTAAAATGATGGTGATAATACTGTTAGGAGGGACTTCTCTAGTGGTCCAGTGGTTAAGAATCCACCTGCCAATCAAGGGACATGGGTTTAATGCCTGGTCTGGGAAGATCCCACAGCCATGGAGCAACTAAGCCCGTGAGCCACAGCTACTGAAGCCCGAGAGCCCGTGGTCCACAACAAAAGCAGCCATGGCAAATGAGAAGTCCCTGCTTGCTGCAACTAGAGAAGGCCTGCAAATAGCAACTAGAGAAAGCCCACGAACAGCAGCAAAGACCCAGCACAGCCAAAAATAAATAAGTAAATAAGATAATAAAGAACTATAAAGAAAGCGATAAAGAAAGCTGAGCACCGAAGAGTTGATGCTTTTGAACTGTGGTGTTGGAGAAGACTCTTGAGAGAGTCCCTTGGACTGCAAAGAGATCCAACCAGTCCATCCTAAAGGAGATCAGTCCTCGGTGTTCATTGGAAGAACTGATGTTGAAGCTGAAACTCCAATACTTTGGCCATCTGATGTGAAGAGCTGACTCATTGGAAAAGACCCTGATGCTGGGAAAGATTGAAGGCAGGAGAAGGGGGTGACAGAGGATGACATAGCTGGATGGCATCACCAACCCAACGGACGTGAGTTTGGGTAAACTCCAGGAGTTGGTGATGGGAAGGGAGGCCTGGTGTGCTGTGGTCCTTGGGGTTGCAAAAAGTTGTACATGACTAAATGACTGAACTGAACTGAAGATAATAAAATGCTAAAAAAAATACCATAAGGAAGTTGGGATGAGTGGGTGAGGATAAACATAAAGGACTCAGGATAGTACTGTATAGCTAGAAGGTTCGTGAATAATATGCCTTTGACTTATTTCCTTCCTCAGTGAGTTCCCTTTCTCTTACCAGCCAGGCTCAGGTACACAGTAGTTTCTTTCTCCAATGAGAAAATGCTCTGATAATTAATGTGTTATAATTTGCACTGTATGCTTCACATCAATTATTAAAATAAAGCCATGATTTTCACCAGGTTTAAATGTCATGTTAAATCCAACTATTTTATTTCAAGAGGCTAAACTGAGCTAGCTGTAAGTCACACAGGATTTTTCACTGTCATTTTTAGTTTCAAATGTGGTTTTGAGTCCCTTGAGCTTTATTATGTGACAAAACAAACATAAGATACTGAAAAATCAAACCAAAAACTATGACTTACTGCTACAGAAGTTGTAAGAGAAGACACATTCTTAGAAAAATAACTGAATTACGTATTTGACAGTTTTTAGAATTTTCTTACATTAAGTCGGTTTCTAAAAATCCTGCACAGCCATAAAAAGAAAACCAAATAAGATTTTGAAAAATAGACACAAAGACTCACACATACACCACTGCTGAAAATCTAATGTTTCCAGTGTCAACACGCAAAACCACTGAATTTTAATATTCCCTGTACACCTAAGAGAGGGTAATATACAAAAAGTACAGTTGCCAAATAACATCTGAATGTCTATTTTTCCAGTCGGGTTGCCTTTAAGGTGGAAGCAAGACGACGCTTTACCTCTACAAATCAGAATACATGTAATAAAAAACTTCAACATGAAAGAACACCATATTAAAATACTGAAAATAAATGGCCAAAAGCTTTAAAAAATATCAGATCACCCAATTTTATAGATAAGTCTATAAAATAGATAGGCCTATACAGTAGGCCTAAAAGTATAGAGTGCCTCTAATAAGCAGAAAATAGAACTGGAAAACAAACCAAGAAAAAAATAAAACCCTTTCTTTTTAAAAAAAAAAAAAAAGCAAAAAAACCAGAAGCCCCCCACCCCGGCCACTAAACTAGGAATTTACAGATAGTAATGGGAAGACATCATCAATTAAGTTCGTTAGTTACACCCTCTAACCAACTATACTGTTCACAGATAAATTACAAATTATCTGAGGCAAAATGAAACAAGAAAAAAAAAATCACTTTGACATTTAATCCTCCGTACACAGGGCCATTTCCTAAATGTGTAATCTAAGACATGGACTATTTAGCTGGCTTGAGGAAAGGCAAAATATAGTTGCATGAGTTGTCAAGTGTTTTATGTACACATATACTTTTTAAAATGAAAAATCTATTTTAATGGATCAAAATTATGCTGGCAATTATTCATAACAGTCATTATTAGTAAATGTTAAATTATGTTAAATTTAAATAACACTTGAAAGGTTTCCATATTGACAAATAAGGGAAAGCCCAGACTGGCTCAATTAATGAAGGGCTCCCCACAACCAAGATCTATTCATGAGTCACTATGTGAATGTGACCAAATGACTCAGAATGTTCTAAGCTTGCTGAGCTAGACAGGAGATAACTGGAATGTAGTTCATCATTTATAAACACATTTATTTTTTTCAGACAAGGGCATGCCTAATTAAAGAAATTTACCTGAATGATGTGGAGATAATAGAAATGAATACCAAAAAACCTTCTACCCCATCCCAATTTTCTTTTCCAGCTCTAAGAAACAAAGAAGTAACTATAAATTATCCAGGGGACCAATATCCAGAAATATTATTCCATTAACTTAATAAAAAGAGAATATTTTCTTCCATTTCAATATTTTTCTTCCAGATGCAAGAGAAATCTAAGCAGAGGGCCTAAATAAAACCAAGGACACTAAAATAGAACAATCACACACATATAATATAACTGACAGCTTGTGTTCTCTACTCCCAAGTCACGCAGTCAAAATGAGATATTTTCTTCTTGGCATGCTTGCAGATTGCAGTGGTGGGACTCTGATGCCCATGTCCGGCCAACTGCTCCTTGCTGCTGTGTTCTGGAAAAATACCTGCCAGCCAATCCCACACATTTCTTTCTGTCTGGGTCCCAGTCCCACCTCTGCTATAGAATAGCCACATACCGCTCTTTTGCTAAGCGTACACATGTGAAACGGGAATAACAGGCCCACTTCAATGGATAACCGGCTTCCCAGGTGGGTCAGCAGTAAAGAACCCGCCTGTCAATGCATGAGACCCAAGAAACTCGGGTTCGATCCCTGGGTTGGGAAGGTCCCCTGGAGGAGGAAATGACAACCCACTCCAGTATGCTTGCCTGGACAATTCCATGGACAGAGGAGCCTGACAGGCTACAGTCCACGGGGGTTGCAAAGAGTCAGACACGACTGAGCAACTGAGCTCACCACACCAATGGGTAACATGCAAAACAATTTCTACAGCAGAATATAACATCACCAAGAACTAAATCAATAAAGGGAAGAGGAACAGAAATGATACCCTCAGATCACTTTAAGCAGAGGATAACACCATGGAGAGGATGAGACTTCCCCATCTCCCTGCAATGGCTGGAACCTATGTGAAGGATCATGTAACACAGAACCAGGGAGGGCTTCCCTGCTGGCTCAGTGGTAAAAAATCCGCCTGCAAATGCCGGAGACACTGGTTCGATCCTTGATCTGGGAAGATCCCATATGCCATGGAACAACAAAGCCTGTGTGCCGCAACTACCAAGCCTGTGCTCTGGCTCCCAGAGACGGCGACCAGTGAGCCCACAAGCCCCAGAGCCCGGGCCCCGCAACAGAAGCCACTGCATGACAAGCAACGAGGAGGAGCCCCCACTGATGGCAACTAGAGAAAAGCTCCTGCAGCACAGAAGACCCACCCCCACAAAAATAAACGCATTTGTTTAAAAAAAAAAAAAAAAAAGAACCAATGAGACTTGGCTCAGGATTTTAAAAGAGAAAAGGGGAAAAGAAATAGGATTTGCCTTAATTCACTGCAGACGTGGCTATTAGGGCAACAGATGGAAAACACACTAAGCTGAGAAGTGGTAACACTGCAGCTGAGAAGAGCAGTGATCTGCATTAGTAGAGAGAAGGGGGGCAGGGACAGTGTATCTGTTTCCTAATCCGCTGACTCCTCTGTTCTTTGGCTATCACAACACTGACCCTGAACTGCCACCCTGGCAGTTAAACTGACCACCACCTCACTCATCTGTCCCAAGGACCACCAGGAAACCATACACCTTTGGGAGGTCTGTGATGGATACTTTTCATTTAGATTGTAAAGAAGGGAATCCTTCTGGACACAAGAGAGCTACAGAGTATCTAACTGCATTGACTTCACACACAGGAAGGTTTTTCTGCCTTGGAGCTGTATTCACTGCAGAGAATCCAGCAGCCAGGGGTTCCCCAGACTAGTCCCACTTACTGTTTCACTGGAGTTCCCATCCCAGTATTTCTGCTGCGTGGACATATGTAGAGAAGTATTTATAAAATACTTCTGGGGAGATACAGAAAGAGCCTAAAGCTCTACCCAGAGTCAGATAAAGGGCAATTATGAAAGGGTCAAGGGCTTTCCTGGTGGCTCAGACTGTGAAGAATCCACCTGCAAGGCAGGACACCCAGGTTTGATCTCTGGGTCAGGAAAATCGCCTAGAGAAAGGGATGGCAACCCATTCCTATTCTTGCCTGGAGAATCTCGTGGACAGAGGACCTTGCCGGGCTACAGTCCATGGGGTCACAAGAGTCAGACACGACTTAGCAACTAAACCATGTGAACGGGTCACTCAAACTATATTCAGCTTCGCCAATTTGTTAGTTTGTCCCGATAGCAAGTGCATGCAGAGCTATACACAACTGTCAGGCACAGGCCGAGCCTGAGCTCCAGGCCTATGTATCTAACTGATGTCCAGATATCACCAGCTGAAGGCCCCCATGAGAACCTGAAAACTTGATATATCCCAGAATGATGATCCTTCCTCCAAGAGCTCTGACTCCTCCCATCTCAGAGTAGGGTAGCTCCACCACCACCCCCGAACCCCAGTCAACCAGGCAGTCATTGCTGGGGGTACCTCTTCCCAGCCCCTCACCAAATCTTGTGGGTGCCTACTGATCCAGAGGCAACAGAATGCAGTCATTAAGGGTGTGCACTGTAGAAGTAGCTTGCCTCAGTTCACATCCCCAAACTGCCACGTGCTGTTGCGTAATTCAGCAAATTATTGCAAGATCAGACCAGCCAATCCTAAAGGAAATCAACCCTGAACATTCATTAGAAGGACTAATGTTGGAGCTAAAGCTCCAAAATGCTGGTCACCTGATTTGAAGAGTGAACTCATCGGAAAAGATCCTGATGTTGGGAAAGATTGAAGGCAGGAGGAGAAAGGGATGACAGAGGATGAGATGATTGGATGGCATCACCGACTCGATGGACATGAGTTTGAGCAAGCTCCAGGAGATAGTGAAGGACAGGGAAGCGAGGCGTGCTGTAGTCCACAGGGTCACAGAGTCAGACACGACAGAGACTGAACAAATAAATCTCAGTTAATATTTTGGTGTTATTATCCTGCCTCAGTCTCTCTGGGCTCCAGCCCTTTCTATACATCCCGTCTGCTCTCACTGAAGGCAGGCTCCCGACAGCTCTCAGCGGGATATTGTGAGGGTGTTTCCATCTACATCCTGACACCCCTCTAACCCAGGTTCCATTTTGCTGCAATTAGAGTCTTTCAAATGCAAATCTGCTCTCATTACTACTCAGCTTGGAACTCTTCTGTGGCTCTTCACTGCTAAGAGAAAATCCATGGAGTACAGCACGGAGGCCTTCCTGACCTGGCCTCAGTAATGACACTGGGAAGGTCTGAGGCCTGAAAGGGCCAGAGACCCACAGGTGAAGACTAGCTCAGCTCCGTGTGCTATCTAACTCAGGTCTCTGTAGGCTCTTCTCAGGCTTATCCTGTTGCCTAGAGTGCCCTTCCCCCACAGCTGTTGAAACTTGAAATTACAGAGTCTAACACTGCCTCCCCTCTGCCACCTTTGCAAGAGATCAGTTTATCCTTCTGTGAGACATTTCATCAAATATCTCCTTCACGCCTAAGATAGCCTCAAGTCCATAAAAGGCTGGCCCAGGCTGGATGTAGCTTACCTCCCCAGCAAGTCATCCTCCGGCATGTGATAGAAGCAGAGCTACCTGGGGTTCTCTGAAGAAGTCTCCTGCTTTTCTGACAGGCTTCCTTCTGCCTCTAGGATGGTCTACTATCCTTTCTCCCCCTGGGAAAATCTCATTCTTAGTGAAGTCCTCATTGGTGCATTTCTTCTATTTTCCATCCCACAGAAGAAACGGTTTCCCTCTCTCCTCTTCCTGACACTCTGTACTCATTCCTCCCTGGATCCTTCTACTTGTAATGACATTTCATATTTGTCAGCTTGCTTTCCACACTCAATGCACATGAATTTGAGCAAACTCCAGGAGATAGTGAAGGACAAGGGAGACTGGCGCGCTGCAGTCCATGGGGTTGCAGACTCGGACATGACTGAGCGACTGACTGAACAACAATACTTCCATGCTCAAAGTCTTGGGAGTCCAAGTACTTAATACTAAAGCTCAATTTACATTTGGGGAAGGAACTCCTGTATAATTGGTGGTCTGCAGTGATTTTGACTCTTTACATTCAGAATGTGTCTTACCATGTGACCTTATTTCTTACTCAATAGAATTTGGGATTTTGTTACTATACCATCCAAAACTCAAAGCCTATTAATTCCTGGCATAGATTATTTTGCTGCTGTTGTTCAGTCACTGAGTTGTGTCTGACTCTTTGTGACTCTATGGACTGCAGCACACCAGGCTCTGCTGCTCTTCACTATCTCCTCAAGTTCATTCGAATTCATGTTCATTGAGTCAGTGATGCTACCTGACCAACTCATCCTATGCCACCCATTTTCCCTTTTCCCTTCAATCTTTGGCAGCATCAGGGTCTTTTCTAACAAGTCGACTCTTCTCATCAGATGGCCAAAGTATTGGAGTTTCAGCATCAGTCCTTCCAATGAATATTCAGGGTTGATTTCCTTTACGATTGACTCGTTTGATCTCCTTGCAGTCCAAGAGACTCTCAAGAGTCTTCTCCAACACCACAATTTGAAAGCATCAATTTTTTGGTGATCAGCCTTCTTTATGGTCCAACTCTCACATCTGTATATGACTACTGGAAAAATTACAGCTTTGACTAGATGGACCTTAGCAAAGTGATCACTCTGCTTTTCAACATGCTGTCTAGGCTTGTCATAGCCTTCCTTCCAAGGAGCAGGTGTCTTTTAATTTCACAGCATCAGTCACTGTCCACAGTATTGTAGAGCCCAGTCATCAACAAGGAAAAAGTTAATGTAAAAAGGTGGGGTCATCATATGAAGCAAAATTTTTTTGTAATTCTAAATGGAGTAGTAATAATGAAATGTGGAATCACAGAATTTCAGAACTAGCAGGAAGCCTGGAGAAACTAAACACCACCTGCCTTCATTTTCTGTTTGAAGAGAAGGACACAAGGTTCCCAATCAGTGAGTGGCAAGCGAAGACTTCCTGGTTCTTGGTCTTAAAACCACGCAATCCCATTACGCCAGATGAAAAGGAAAACTAAACTGCGTGTTCTATAAATGATTTACCTGGATTTCACACGAGCACATATGCAGCTCACCTACATTATATGTCTCAGTGTAGTTTCAGAGCAAACCCAGCCCACGTGAATATTGTGATGAACAGACAGACGACAGACAGCTGCTTCTGAAGTCTGAGGGCAGAGTCTGAATCCTGGCCCAATACTAGCTGTGTGATCCCAGGGAAGCCACAATCATCTCCAAGATAGTTTTCTAATTGAAATGTGAAGAACAGCACCTCTTTCATAAACTGGTGTGAGGATTAAATGAGGATGCTGATGAATGCATTCTGCGAATCACAAATGCCACATAATGCCAGATACTCAGAAAATAAAATATAAGGGGTAGAGGGAGGATACTCGCTTACACTGATGCAATAAACATGAACTTGGGCAAACTCTGGGAGATAGTGAGGGACAGGGCAACCTGCAGTACTGTTAGTTGATGGGGTTGCAGTGTCGGACATGCCTGGGTGACTGAACAACATTAGTTTACACTCTTTAAAGCACTGAAAACTAGTCACTTGTTAATTGTTTTGTATATCCTTATATCTTTCTCTCTCTTTCTTTTTAAACTTTTGCATTCATTTCGCTCATGAGTGTTGCACCAGATCCTAAATAAGGAAAAGAAAGGGAAGGGAGTGTATTGTGTGCTAAGTCACTTCAGTCCTGTCCCACTCTTTGTGACCCCACGGACTGCAGTCCACCAGGCTCCTCTGTCCATGGAATCCTCCAGGCAAGAATCCTGCAGTGGGTTGCCATGCCCTTCTCCAGGGGATCTTCCTGACCCAGGGGTTGAACCTGTGTCTCCCGAGGCTTCTGCATTGCAGGCAGATTCTGTACTGCTGAATTACCTACTTGATTACAAAAAAATTCAGGTTTTCTTTAGGCTCTATTCTGGTGACAAAATATAAATATCTCTCTTTAAAATAAGGTTGAAAAAAGTGCAAGTTTAGTCGCTCAGTCGTGTCCAACTCCTTGAGACCCCGGGGACTGTAGCCTACCAGGCTCCTCCATCCACGCGATTTTCCAGGCAAGAATACTGGAGCGGGTTGACATTTCCTTCTCCAGAGGATCTTCCTGACCCAGGGATTGAACCCAGATCTCCCACATCGTAGGCAGACCCTTTACTGAGCCACCGGGGAAGTCCACAGTGTATCGTCAACCTACAACTATGTAACCCAGACGGCTACTGACCCTGCATTCAGACCGTTTACAGGCCTCACACAAGCTCAACATCAGGGAAGCACACAATCTTCACACTGCAAGGGGCACTGGGAATATCTAAACCCTATCTTATTTTTAAAGCATATTTAAGAAAGAAACCTAACTAGAAAAGAAGGCACAAAATCACTATGCTATTTTATACCTCAACACGTGATTATTTCATAGGTTATTCCTGACTATAGAGTAGATGTTTATTAATAAATAGAACTACATTTGAATGTCTCACCAAAGTACTTTCATGAGCTACAATCTATGATACATTAAACTTGAGACAGTTATGACACATGCCACTGAAATATATGTAGAAATATTATTAAAAATTTTGAGTGCTTTCTCCCTTTACTTATGATTATATACAAAGACACTAGGATGAGATCAAAGTCAAGGTCAAGAGATAGGAAGCAATCAAGGAAACATCCCAGGTTACAAATCAGTATTGCACGAACTTGGTTAAGATAAATCAATTTACCAGGGCCTGATACATTTCAAACTAACAAGAAAAAAAAAACTGGCATTAATTATATAGAGATATGAAGTGTATATATAATTGGATAAAACAATTTTCTCTCAGCATATACATTCAGATGGATGAACAAAATTTTAAAAATAAAGCTTTAAGCATGGCTTTATCCTGTTAATGTACATATAAATAGAACTTGTAAACATCAGATGTTTTACCCACTTTCCTGCGTGAAACATCCTTATAACATTCTCTTAATTCAGCATGTTGTCAAATAGTACTTATTAAGCAGTATTCTCAGTAAATGAAACAGAACAGCCCCTTGTTCTGTGTTGTAATTTGGCACAGACAACGTCCTCGCAGGCCAGCCTTCTGAAGGGTGTATCAGGACTGTTCTAAAGAAAGATCACAACAGTAAGGCCCAAAAAAAGGCACTTAAAATTCTGTGCCAGTCCCAATTTAGTGGCTGTGTTTGAGTAAAGTGTCAACCAAATCATCACCCGGCTCCTCCCTTCCACTACTTTCACCCCAATGGGATGGCATACATCAATTAGTTACCACTGACTCATACAGTCCACTATCAATGTGCTTAGAATTTTCTATGCATTCTGCTTTTAAACTATTAACTCAGTGGCTCCCACTCAAAAAAAAAAAAAAAAAAAAAGAACCTTCTCCATATTTAGTGATAGGAAACACAGTGACTTAACCAATTGGTTAAACTGTCGTCATGGGACAAAAATCTTCTTTGGAGACTTTTCCCATTAACGACTGTGAAGATTTCCCTAGGAAGAGGGTTATTTTTTTTTTTAATTTATTTTGTGGCCATGTCACGAGGCATGCAGAATCTTAGTTCCCTGACCAGGGATCAAACCTGGGCCCCCCAAGAGTGGAAGCGCAGAGTCCTATCCACTGGACTGCCAGAGAAGTTCCCAAAGAGTTATTTTCAAATGTAATTCACTACTGACTGAGGTAAACAGTGATTCCAAGTATATATGATACACATCGCGGTGGGGCCACCTCCCTCAGCAGTCTGCTGATCACTCAGGTCTGAGAGTCTTTAGTGGCTACAAGAATTCATTCTGTGCTCTGTATCATCTTGTAATCTGGAGCAGATAAAGAAGAGAGATGGGCATGAAGAATCAAGAAATATAAGATGATACAAGATTTTAAACTGCTACACCTGCAGCTGAGATTTTAAGTCCACACAAGTTCAGTGACAGTGTGTGTCTGACCTCAAAAGAACACAGACAGTCAAGGAATCAAGCAGTCTAGTCCAGTCAAAGACACATGGGCCAGCTACCCTGACCAGAGATTTCACGCCTTGCTCTTCTCCTCAAGGAGTCATTCTTTTTATCTAACCTGTGTCTCTCTGGAACCATGCCCCTTCCTTCAGTTCTCAGTGAGAAAGGAAACGACTGCTCAGTATCCTTCTCATGACAACCCTTCACATATACGAAGACTTATTAAGTGGCCTCTTAAACTTCTCTTCAAACAGAAGATTCACAACTCCTTCACCCCTTCCTCATGGGCCTTATTTTTTATAGTCCTTTGGGTCTTGCTATCGCTCTTCTCTGGATCCTTTCCAGTTTTCTTTCTTTAGTTCTAGAGCCCGAACGAGAAAATAAAACATTCTGCTAAAGGCCTGGGGGCAACAGTGAGCAAAGCAGCATTATTTCGCTTTTCTTAAAAACTGTATACTCTTACTGATATTAAAATGTGCATCTCAGGATCTAAGGTGAAGTGTTAGTAGCTCAGTCATGTCTGACTCTTTGTGACCCCATGGACTGCAGCCCACCAGGCTCCTCTGTCCATGGCATTTCCCAGGTAAGAATACTGGAGTGGGTTGTCATTTCCTTCTCTAGAGAATCTTCCCAACCCAGAGGTCGAAACCAGGTCTCCTGCACTGCAGGCAGATTCTTTACCAACTGAGCTACGAGGGAAGCCCTAAAATACACGGGTGACAGCAATTCTCGCTTCAGTTTAATCTTCACTTCGTTGTATGTGGGTTTGTCCTTTCAGTTACGTCTTCTATTGCACGTATGTTGAGTTTCAGTCTTCAAATGCATTATGACTTAATTCTACAAGAATTCCTCTTTTTGATTCTATTTAGAGCTTTCACAGTGTAATCAACTCTATCAATTCAACATGACCTGAATAGCTAGTAAGTTTGCCACTTATTTTATCAGTTCACTCCTATGCTTGAATTTCCCTCACTGCCCCAGCTTCCTAAGATAGCTTCTGGGAGCTCCACGTTTAGAAGCCATATTCCACTGCAAAGCAGTAACATGGATATCAATTTAACTAGATAGGAGATTTTCATTGATGAAGTTACATTTTATAAGAAACACATGTCATCTAAAAATTAACAGAAACTAGCATTAAGTAAACAGCAATGAACTTCCAGGAACTGTGTTAAGTATTGTTTTTAAAGGTCAATAGCTCTGTCAGTAGCATTGGGGGAAGGGAGGTTGGAAGGAGGTCCAAGACGGAGGGGATATATGTATACATGGAGCTGATTTTCTTCATTGTACAGCAGAGACTAACGCAACACTCTAAAGCAATCATACTCCAATTTTAAAAAAACAATATTTAAAAAAAAAGGTCAAAAACTCTACAAACTCTTTCCCCCACATTTACAGATGAGAAAAACAACAGCTCTGAGAGGTGAAATGATTAGCCCAAGATCACTCTGTTAATAAATGACAGAGCTGGAGAGAGAGAGGATAGTGCTTGACCGCAGTGACATCTAAGGTAGCTGTGGTCGGGGTGTAACACCACTACCATCAGAAGCATGAATAGAAAAGCTGGCAGATGCAACATGCTTACCACCCACAACCACACATGCAAACTTCTACTCCAAAGGACTGTACCACTTTACTCTGTCATGACACAAAGATTAAAGCCAGGCATATGGAAATAAGTGATACCCTGCACTGAAGTTAAGCATCTAACTTTAGAGGGAAAATACTGGCATTAATCTGAGAATGAAAATGACTCATAAATATTTCCTATTTTCTTCCAACCATAAAAAAAAAGTGACCTTTCAAAAATGCCACATCATTTACTAATATATTAAAGCTATATTTTATAAATCTGAAAAGTTAAATTTCTTAGGTCTCAAAAATGTGCCAACACACAACAGTATGAAGAAAGCGAGGGAAGAGGTTTAGTGTAATTTCAGATAAACTGAGTAAGAGAACATGACTATATGTGGAGGGAAAGCGTGTATATAGAGAGTTCTAAAAAGGGTGATGGGTCATGTTAGAGCAAAGGGAAGTCATCCATTTAAAAAAATTAAATGTTATTAGAAATGCAGTGATTTTTGAGATACAGAGCAGCCACATGGAAGAAAACTGTTAGAAAGTTATGATAGTTTGCAAAAGAACATGGTTGAAAAGCTTACTACATTTGCAAGTTTGATAAATTGTGTAACCTTCCTAAAGGTCACACACCATTACAGGCTTTAATTATAATAAGCTGGCAAGTTTAAACACTGTATTGTAATAGATCACTTTAGGGGGTTCTGTCTAGATTAATACTTAACCATTACATATCACTCGTTTCCCACAGAGAAGGAACCCCAGACAGAACATTTGGACTACATGCCCGAATTCCTGGACACAGCTGATTGGCTCAATGGTGGGCAAGTGACCCAAGATGAGCCAATAAGATCATTTTCCATCTTTTCAGTTCCTTGTTTCATCCTCTGTGGCCTTCTTGCCCTTGCATTTCATAACACTCCAATATTCTTTCCTGATTAGGCAGCTTGAGTTTGTTTTTATTGTCTGTAGAGCCCCTGCAAAAATTCATATCTTCAAAAGCATTTATGGAATGGATTTTATGTTTCTCGGTGTACTGCCCCTTTCCCTGAATAGATAACTCTCTAAAAATGAAACCTATCATCACTTCCTTCACTACTGGGGGGTAAAAAATAAAGGACAAGGTAAATGTTGGAGATCTCCAATCTACTGCTGATATTACAGCTTATTATCTCCATCAAAGAATGAAGGGAGATGACCCAGTTCAAATTTGTATTCACTGTTAGGCTTTTTGTATCTCAGTAACAAGTTAATTCAAACTGTGTATCATTCTATACTAGCTATTGGAAATTCACTCTTCTTCAATCTCCCCAGTGAAGTTCTAAATCATTTGAGTGACATTAACACCAATGATCTACCACTTGGGATTATTTCTATCATGTGAATCAAATATACGTAGTTCGTAAGACAACGTCAGCATTGTGCATAATAATGCTCACCTCTCAGAGCCACTGTCACCAGCACTCAATAACCAGGCCTGAAGCCTTCCTTCACAAAACAAAAGCTCTTCTGCAAAGGCAGCCACGGTCCCCTCACAAGGAGAGGCTGCACGCCATTCTGAATTCTGGTGCTGCCAAGATATTTCTGAGTTTCACAGTGCAGTACTGTCAAATCCTAAAAGTGATTCCAAGCTGAGACAAGGAGAGAGCACTTCAGTTTGCCGGCTGTGTTTCCGGCTCCGGTTCTTGACAACATTTTAATCTACATGGATAAAAGACACTTTACTTCTTTAATGAAAAGCACTGATCCAAATAGCCTTTCCAGCTCACCCCCTTCCTGATGCAGGGGGAAAATGACATTCTTTAATCTTTACTGTCATTAGCCTAGAGTATACACATAAAAAACAAAAATAAGCTAAATACTTGGCTACTTTCTATACTCCACGGGTCACAAGAGAGTCAGAAATGACTAGGTGACCAAACAACTTTCTATACCTCAAAGATTGGTGAACACATTCAAAAAAGACCAGAAATCATGGTTTGTCACACACAAGCCAGTAAGGTGAAATCCAGTCACATGTTACCACATCCAGTCCTGATAGAGTAGAGTTGGTTTCCAACAGCATGTCACAGTAGTGTTACATCTTCATGTGCACTCTAAAACACCATGGATGTTACAGGAAGTTTCAAGAAGCCAGCCTTGTCTTTTTCTGTCAGCAAACACACTATAGGTCAATCGTCCTGGCATAATCACCAATCAAGTCCCAGAATACTGTTTACATGTCAGACTTTACGACATTACTGCTGTGAGCATAGACAACAGCGCTGCTGAGTGAAATCAAAGTGAGAGGAGGCTGGTAAATGGGAGAAACAAGTGACACGGAAGCACGGCTCTACATGCGCTCAGACCCAGAAAACAGACCAAAGGCAGTCACGCTGGAGTGTGCCGGCATCTCAGAGTATCTTAAAGATGTGAAACCTAACCTTCAAAACGGTGTCTTATCAATTGAGTCCGACTATACTACAGGTGAACTGTGCACATAAACGCACTGACGGGGATGGAAGGAGCTGACACTAGTAGGTTTGAAACCCATGTTTGTAACTTGCTATTTCCAGGTTAAAGAATAAAAGACTTGTACACAAATACTGTACACTAATTGATAAACTTGTTTTTCCACAGAAGTGTGGGTTCAGAAACCTCTCTCTCCCCAAGCCCCAAAACACACACACACACACACACACACACACACACCTCTCTCTCTCTCTCTCTCCCCCTCTCTCTCTGGTTGAACAAATAAGCAAAAACATTGAAAACAAGGGGACGTCAACCTGGCTGGCACCCTCAGGGGAGCCACAGCCTTTCTAGATTCTTTCAAGATTCCAGATAAGATACAGTAAGAAATGCCACCATCTCTTGACTGAATGCAATCACAAACCCCAGACAGAATGCACGGTGTTAAGACTCTAAAGTCTCTGAAAAGCAAGTGGCAAGCAGGCAGATTAGTGAAGGGGGCGAGAAGCTGACACAGCAAAACACCGGCGTCTTCAAGCAGTCTGGTAGCACTGGTGTCAGGAGATGGGTGGGTCCCTAAGACTCTGAGGGGGTGAATCCTCTCCGACCAGGGAAGTGGTGGTCCCAAGAGGATGGGCAAAGCACTGTTGCTTAAAAAAGAAAAAAAAAAAGTATTTATTTTACTGGAGCATAATTGCTTTACAAAGTTGTCTTAGCCTCTGCTGTATAACAAAGTGAATCAGCTGCACGTATACACATATCCCCTCCTTCCTGAGCCTCCCTCCTTCCCACCCCATCCCACCCCGCTAGGTCATCACAGAGCACTGAGCTGAGCTCCCTGTGCTACCCAGCAGCCTCCCACTAGCTATGTACTGTACATACGATGGAGTATATATGTCAATGCTATTCTCTCAATTCATCCCACCCCACTCCCGCTCCACCCGTCCCTCTCCCCCTGGCTGCCGCCATGTCCACAAGTCTGTTCTCTACCATAGCTTTTTTGTCTCTCTGTCCTCCTGCAATGTAGTCCTGGACACAAACGCAACTGCAGGAAGAGCAGGGCAGAAAGGAAAAACACAGAGCTTTGACTTCTTGGCTAGAAGATTGGAAAGGGAGCACCAAGGAGCCAGAAAACTCTAGTATAATCACAAAGAAAAGGGAGCTCAAGAGAGAAATTGCACAAAATTGTGCAGGACTCCTGGGCTCACCTCCAAGCTGCACATGGTTCTGACAGTTAACAACCTACCAAACACTTTGGGCATTAACTGCAGTGTAGACCAATGCCCAGACCCAGACTGGCTACAGGGTGGGGCACAAGAAAGTCAGACCCAATCAGCACTGCAAAAGGCTGTGAAAACTAAACTGACACTGGAACTATCGCCTTCTAAGCACGTTGAAACTTATAACCTAAACCTAACCTGTTGAATGAATACTAACACAAAGTAAGACACAAATCAATTTTCTGTTTAAAATTTAAACAAGACCTCAAGACCCTGAATTTCATAACAGGATATTCAACATGTCCCACCTAAGAACCAAAACTACATGGCATACAAACAACCAGGAAAATATTAACTTGGAAAAGACAGAGACCAACCCGAATACTGGAATTATGAGACAAAGACTTTAAAGCTGCTGTTAAAATTATGGTTTAAGAAGTAACAGTGAACACTCATGAAATGAATATATTAAAAGGTCTCTCTCCCAAATCCGGAAATATAAAGGAGCAAAGAAAAATTTTAGAACTGGAAAATATAACAACTAAAATGAAATCTTAAGTGATGGAGTCTATCAGTTCAGTTCAGTTGCTCAGTCGTGTCCGACTCTTTGCGACCCCATGAACTGCAGCACGCCAGGCCTCCCTGTCCATCACCAACTCCCAGAGTTCACCCAAACCCATGTCCATTGAGTCAGTGATGCCATCCAACTATCTCATCCTCTGTCGTCTCCTTCTCCTCCTGCCCTCAATCTTTCCCAGCAGCAGGGTCTTTTCCAATGAGTCAGCTCTTTGCATCAGGGGGCCAAAGTATTGGAGTTTCAGATTCAGCATCAGTCCTTCCAGTGAACACCCAGGACTGATCTCCTTTAGGATGGACTGGCTGGATCTCCTTGCAGCCCAAGGGACTCTCAAGAGTTTTCTCCAACACCACAGTTCAAAAGCATCAATTCTTTTGTGCTCAGCTTTCTTTATAGTCCAACTCTCACATGCAAACATGACCACTGGAAAAAACACAGCCTTGACTAGACAGACCTTTGTTGGCAAACGAATGTCTCTGCTTTTCAATATGCTGTCTAGGTTGGTCATAACTTTCTTTCCAAGGAGGAAGAGTCTTTTAATTTCATGGCTGCAATCACCATCTGCAGTGATTTTGGAGCCCAGAAAAATAAAGTCAGTCACTGTTTCCCCATTTATTTGCCATGAAGTGATGGGACTGGATGCCATGATCTTAGTTTTCTGAACATTGAGCTTTAAGTCAACCTTTTCACTCTCCTCTTTCACCAGGATAGAATTCATAGAGGAAAACATCATTTGTAGATAAAAATCAATAGAAATTATCCAATGGAAAGAAAAAAGACAAAAAAACTTTGGCCAGGTCCTCAGGATTCCATGAGAATATACCAAAAGGTCTAACATTCATGTTATCAGAGTCCCACAAGAAAAGAAAGAGCAGGTGCTGAAAAATAGGTTTGAAAAAATAATGGCTGCAAGCTTTGAAGCCTGGTAGATACAAATGTACAGATTCAAAAATCTCAGCCAACAACAGACTGAACAAACTCAAAGAAATCCAGGCTCTGACACACTATGAAACTGCTAAACATGGAAGACAGAGACAAAAGTCCTGAAAGCAGAACTGCTACAGTGATTTGCTGCCTTGGAAAACAGTGAAGCGACTGCTGACTTTTCATCAGAAACTGCGGAGGCCAGAAAGAAGTAGAGCAGTTTTCAAGTCCTGAAAGAAAAAACTGTCATCCAGTGAAAATAGCTTTAACAAATGAAAGTGAGATAAAGACATTCTCAGATGAAGAAAAACAAATGGAAAATCTGTTGGCCAGAAGATATACTCAAAAAAACCAAAAAACAAAAACTGCTAAAGACAGTTCTTCAAACAAGAGAAATGGTACCAGAAAGAAGTATCAATAATAAAGAAAAGCAACAGAATGGTGAATATCAAAATATAATACACTATCCTTTTCCTCTTAATTCCCATAAAATATGAATGGTGATTAAAAGCAAAAATTATAACAATGTCTTTCGGGATTTTCAGTGTACATGGGATGCTAATGAAGCAGTGAGTAGAAGGATATTTAGAACATGAAATGTTTGTACTACAAAAGTAGAAAGGTCTGAAATCAGCAATCTATGTTTCAACCTTAACAACTAGAAAAAGCAGAGAGAGATAAACCCAAAGCAATCAGAAGAAAGGTAGTAAGAGCATAAATTTTTAAAATGTTAAAAAGAGGAAATAAAAACAGAAATCAATGAAATTAAAAACAGAAAAATAGAGAGAAAAAAATCAATCAAACCTAAAGCTTAGTTCTTGGGGAAAAAAATCAATAAAATTGATAAATCTCTAGCCAGGCTGACAAAGAAAAAAAGAGAGAAAAAAAATTATCAGCAACAGAGGAGTGGGGCTATCAATAAGACCTAGTAGGCATGAAAAGGAAAACAAAGTAGACCATAACTTACAGGTGTGAATTCAACAATGTAGACAAAATGGAATAATTTCTCAAAAATCCAAACTACCAAAACTCACTGAAAGAAAAAAACAGATAACCTGATCAGTCTTCTTTTAAAGAAGTTAAAGCTGTAGTTAGAAAACCTTCTCCCAAAAGAAGTCTCAAAGGCCAAATCACTGCCAAATTTTACCGAACATTAAAACAAAACAAAACAAAACAATTCTACATCCCTTCTAGAAAGCAGAAGACAGTTACTCCCAAACTCATTCTGTGAAATCAGAATTACTTTAACAACTGACAAAGACAGCTCAAGAAAAGAAAATTACATCAATATTCCCCTCATATACCTCAAAAGGTAAAAATCCTCAACAAAATGTTAAATTAATAGTAATATACCACGTCCATCAGGAGTTCATCCTGAGAGTTCATAGCAAGATTAATATCTGAAGCCAACTTATGTAATTTACCACATTAATAAAATAAATACATAACCCACATACGATCACTTTCAGTTGATACAGAAAAAGCATTTCACAAAATACAACACCCACTCATGATAAAAAAAACAACTTTAAGTAATGAAGAGAATCTTTCTAATCTGATAAAGGAAATTACCAAAAAAAAAAATTCAAAGCTAACATCACACATCATGGTAAAAGAATAAATGTTTTCCCCGTAAGATCGAGAACAAAGTAAGGATATCCATTTGTCTATTTCCAACATAATACTATTTACAACAGTTACAAAGAAAGAAAGAAAAACTTATGTATAAATCAAACAAACAGGACAGGTATGTTTTTGTACACTGAAAACTAGAAAACCTTTGAGAGAAATCAAAAGATGTAAATAAATGGAGAGAAAGCATGTTCATGGATGCGAAGACTCATTATACTCAGTAATATCAATTCTCCCCAAAATGATTTACAGATTTAATACAACTTCAACCAAAATCCTGGCAGGAGTTTTACTGGTAAACACAGACAATCAGATTCTAATACTTATAGGGAAAGACAAAGGAACTAAAATAGTCAAAACAATTTGAGTAAGACAAAGAAAGTCAGAGGACTCAAACTGGTTGATTTGAAGACTCACTATAATCAAGACGGTGTGGTATTTGTGAATGCACAGACACAAAGATCGATGCAGCAGAACAGAGAATCCAAAAATAGACCCACACAGATATGGTCAATTGGTTTTTGTTACTGAAAGTCAGTCTCTTACTGCTGGAAAAAGAAGTTAAAAATAAGCAAAGGAGGAAGGTTAAAATGAACCTTGTGCTAGATACGAATCCAAGGTTATATAGTATGAGCCCTCCAGTTCATATACAGAGAGATATAGAGACGTGTGTGTGTATACATGTGTTAGTTTACATACACATACTCCCTAACTTTGTCTGCAGAGAGGCCTACAAGCAGTGACACTCCAGTAGAATAAACATAACCTTTATTAAAAGGAATCGGGGCTCCTTGGAGAAGTGAAGCCCGAGGCAGGGAAAACAGAAAATGAGCCTGGAACATCCTGTAGTGTCAGAAAGTAAGAAAGGGGGCTTTTAAAAAGAGATGGAGGCACACTGCTGGAGGACACAGAAACCACCATGAGGAACTCCTTGAGGCCAACGCTGGAACAATTTGAGCCACGAAGGAAATAAAGATAATGTTAAATTATAACCCAAAGGATAAAATTAATATCCATCATTCATTCTGATATAAATGATAATTAATAAGTAAACATGAGAAGACAAACCTTCCTTGTAGAAGAATTCTAATTCAAAATGTAGACAGAATGGATGAAAAAGAAAATCATTATTAGCAAACCCTGCAACATTACTGCAGGCAAGATCCACAGAAGAATGCTAAAATGAGTGGGCAAAAGTTAAGGAGAAACAGGACTTCCTTGGTGGTGCAGTGGATAAGAATCTGCCTGCCAATGCCAAGGCCATAGGTTCGATCCCTGGTCTGGGAAAATTCCACATGCTGCAGAGTAACTAAGCCTGTGCGCTGCAACTACTGAAGCCCACATGCCTAGAGTCTGTGCTCTACAACGAGAGAAGCCATTGCAAGAGAAGGCCAAACTCCACAACGAAAAGCAGCCCCCTCTGCCAGCAACTAGAGAAAGCTCACGCAAAGAAGCAAAGACCCAGTACAGCCAAAAAAAAAAAAAAAAGTTATTAAAAAAAAGTTAAGGAGGAACCCTTGATGAGGGTGAAAGAAGGGAGTCAAAAAGTTAAGATTCAACACACACACTACTAAGATCATGGCATCCAGTCCTGTCACATGCACGTGTGCTGAGTCACTTCAGTCATGTCCGGCTCTTTGCAACACTATGGACTGTAGCCCATCAGGCTCCTCTGTGCATAGGATTCTCCAGGCAAGAATACTGGAGTGGGTTGCTGTGCCCTCCTCCAGGGGATCTTCCTGACCTAGGGATCGAACCCATGTCTCTTAGGTCTTCTGCACTGGCAGGCAGGTTCTTTACCACTAGTGCCACCTGGGAAGCCCCCGATTCCATCGCTTCACAGCAAACAGAAGGGGAAAAAGTGGGAGTGCTGATAAATTTTATTTTCTTGGGCTGCAAAATCACTGCAGAAGGTGACTGAAGTCACGTAATTAAAAGAAGCTTGCTCCTTGGAAGAAAAGCAATGACAAATCTAGACGGCGTATTAAAAAGCAGAGACACCACTTTGCTAACAAAAGTCTGATAGTCAAAGCTGTGGTTTTTCCAGTAGTCATGTGAAGATGCGAGAGTTGGACCATAAAGAAGGCTGAGCACCCAAGAATAGATGCCTTTCATCTATTGTCATGCTGGAGGACACTCTTGAGAGTCCCTTGGACAGTAAGGAGATCAAATCAGTCAATCCTAAAGGAAATCAACCTTGAAAATTCACTGGAAGGACTGATGCTAAAGACCCAGTACTGTGGCCACCTGATGTGAAGAGCCAACTCACTGGAAAAGACCCTGATGCTGGGAAAGACTGAAGGCAAAAGGAGAAGGCAGCAGCAGAGGATGAGACGGTTAGATAGCATTACCAACTCAATGGACATGAACTTGGTGGAGGACAGGGAAGCCTGGGTGTTGCAGTCCATGGGGTTGCAAAGAGTCAGACATGACTTAGCAACTGAATAGCAACAACTATGATTTTTAGGGAAAGATGAGTTAAGGGGATATGGGAACTCATGATACTAGTTTTGCAATTCCTGCAAATCTAAAATTATTTCAGAATACAAAATCAAAAAGTAAAGCAAACATATTCTAACATTATTAAACTGGTTTTCTGAAAACAAGGCCATTTTTGTCTTCAGAAACATTATACATGGTGGGTAGGTTTACAAGAACATTCCACAGACTATTTAACCAATAATGTGGGATTCTTTTCATAACAGGAGAAATCAATGTAGAAATCAATGGCAACAATTAAACAAAAATAATGACATAAAATAAAAACTTGGTTTTTTTAAACAATTATTACATGAGGAAAAGCAAGCAGTCTTTGAAAAGGAGAAAGATGTTACTTACTTCATGAAATTAGAGTCACTATGCCTAATTTCACAAGGGAACATGAAAAAAGGTGAAAGACAGGTGTGAGGAATATTCAGGTTTGAATTCCTGGAGTGTGCCAGGAGCAGTTTTAGGTCTTTTCCTGCATGATCTTAACTAATCTTTATTACCTTGTGGGGGAGGTCAATAGCCCTGTTTTACAAGTGAAAACATCATCACTGAGGTCTCACAGCTAGTTAAGCAGCAGAATTGAGCTTCCATCTCAGGTCTGAATAAGATTCATGTTTCTTTCTCTGTATTTACTGCCTTTTTAAGAAAACTGAGTCATTCTCCTCAGATAAAGGGCACAACTTCAGAGGCTGAGAAGAACAGAGAAAGGCACCAAAGGGAGTGAGTGTGATAAGGGAAAGAAAGAAGGCAGGACTAATTAAGTCATCAAATGATAAAGCAAAGTGCTGGTGGAAGAGGTTTAGACCTGTATTCTCCACGCAAGAATTTCAGGGTGGGGAGGGACGGATTAAGAGCTGCCGTGCAGAACTAGCCCCCAACATAGCCGTTCTCTTGAGAGCCTCGAAAGGTCAAGGAAGTTACGGAGACCAGCACAGAATATAGAGCCACCACAGCTGTCCAGTGCGGTCCTCACTGCAGCTCTGCCTTACTACTCATGCAGACGAACGTGTGTAAAGCTGTCAGTGTTTTAAACCCAGTGATTCACAAGCAAGAAAATTAACTATTACATGAAAAGGACTTATATCTACATCTTTCTAACGTAAAAGAAACACTCCAAATTAACCACTGGAACATAAATTCTGAGTAAGAACAAGGCCTCTTTTTGTAGCCAATTATCAATGTCCTCTCTCATTCAACCTGATGAAGCTGCTTAAGTCAGAGGTCATTTCTGTAACTTCAAGCAGCTTCATTATCAGGACTGCTTACATGCATCCCACTATTCATTCCAAGAGTTTGTCTTGAATTCTATTTCTAGATTAAAACAGAGCAGGGTAAATAGTTCAAGAAAAATACATTATCCTGATTAGATTTAAAACTAAAATGAAAACCTCAAGTATAAGAGGTTTATTTATTCTGAAAATGTAATTGTGAGGTACTGAGGGGGCAGAGATTTCGCAGAGAGAGAGATTCAAATCCGAGCTCCCTCACTGACTTTAAAAGTTACCATGGAATTAACCGAGAAATGCTATGTCTAGCTGTCAATCCTGCCTCAGCAACACAGGGAGCCCTTCCTCTATGGGTTAAGAGAAAGTCACAGTATCACGTGGCTCTTCCTGTCACACATGGATTTTAAGCCATTATAATGATACAGGATAATTACAATGACAAAAGGGACAGCTGGGAAACAAACAAGTTTAACCAAAATAATGTGTTATGGTTAAAATAGCACCAGACAGAGCCGGAGACATGGGTTTCAGTTCTATTTCAACCATTACTCAGCCAGGGACCTGGAGACAAGACGTAACCTCCAGTTCTTGCCTCCTCCCATGACATCACACGATGGGGACACAGTGGGACTACCCTGGAGCTTCCTTCTAGTCCCTGGATTTTGTTACGTGGTCTTGGGGACTGGATAAAGAGCTAAAGAGCTGAGTGAGACCACGCGTAAGGGGCTGAAAACTGTCTGCTGTTAGTCCTAAATGGAAAGGCAAGAGGTGAAGGCAACTCTAGCCTTTACAAGTGTTAAACACACAATCCCAAGCTCTCTGGGGTCTAAAACTCCACAACCAGAGATGCTGGTAGAAGCTGACTTTCTAGACTGTTTAGAAGTAAAGAAGAAACTGAAAGCCTGGGATGATGAACATCAAGGATGACGATAACATCTTGAAACAGGCTACCAGGATGAATGACCCTGGAGCCAAGGCCATCCTGCCTTCAGATGCAGGGACAGAATTACCTACCGATAAACAGAAACGAGGGGGTTTTCAAACACCAGAAAATGGGACCAAAAATGAGCCTTTAGTCACTGCGTCTACTTCTTTTTTAAAAATCCAATACAAATAATTTAAACAGGTGTTTTAAAGAATGTTTCACTTTTAACTTACTTGGGAAAAAGTGTTTTTATTCCATTCCTGTGCTCTTTATGGAGCACCTGATGCAAAGAACTTATTCACTGGAAAAGACCCAACTGCGGGGAAAGATTGAAGGCAGGAGGAGAAGCGGATGATAGAAGATGAGATGGTTGGATGGCAATACCAACTCGATGGACATGAGTTTAGGCAAACTCCAGGAGTTGGTGATGGACAGGGAAGCCTGGCGTGTAATTGTGAGGTACTGCGCAGTCCACAGGGTTGCAAAAAGTCAGACACGACTGAGCGACTGAACTGAACTCCTTACATCATTAAACCAAGCAAATTGAGCTTACCTTTATGCAATGTTTATTACCCTCATGTTTCATCCAAAGTGAACTGGACTAGTCTCTTCACAATGGTGAACTGATAGCCAATAGCTCAGAATAGGGGCTTCCATTCTGAAGCCCCTTCCACACTTCACACAAGTGGTGCTAGTGTCAAAAGTCCATCTGCCGAAGCAAGAGATTTGGGTTTGATCCCAGGGTTGGGAAGATTTCCTGGAGAAGGAAGTGGCAACCCACCCCAGTATTCTTGCCTGGAGAATCCCATGGACAGAAGACCCTGGCAGGATACAGTCCATGTGGCTACAAAGAGTCAGACATGACTGAGTGACTGAGCACACACATAGCTCAGAATAACCAAAATCCACTCTAAAGCCTAGAATAAAAACAATAAATTGAACTACTGTTCCCACCAAAAACATGAAACACTCAACATGTATAGTGCGCCCCCCCCCCATTTCTATATTCTTTCTTTTTCACTTGGAAAGGAATGATCTTCAGCTGCCATTTCAATTCTCAGCGAAAAATAGGAAAGGGAGAAGGCCTATAACATACAACTAAACAAGAGACAAAAATAAACATGCTTTATCTGGCAGAGAAAGTGTGTTTGCTCTGGTCTAACCCTCAGCTCACAAGCAAACTAGCAGCCCTGGGACAGCCACCAGCCCTGTGGATTTATGGCTTCGGTCCATGAACTTCCTTCCACAAGGTCTTGCTAAGCCCTCACACTTTCCTCACCTTGGCGGGGTGCCTGGTTCCCATGATGACAGCTAGCACTTCTCCACACGGCCCCCCCGGCCCTGGAGGCAGCTGAACCCCTTATCAGACTGACCCTTCCCCTCAGGGAGCTATGAATCTCACAAACTGTGCTGAGAAAGGGGGATCAGAAACAGAAGACAGACCCCATTCTCTCCTGACCCTGGAACTACAGAGTGTCAAGAACAAAAGCTTGTCAAGCCTTCATCCTGATAAATGACACTGAAACACGAAAACCAGGAACTGACTTTGGCTGATTTATAAGTTTATGATGGAACTTAACTTTTACTTTTATCTCTGGGCACTTACCTAACTGCTGAATCTCAGTTTTCTTATCTGTAAGATGAAAACTAACAATACTACCTCCCAAGGTTGCTTTGACGATACATATGGCTGCCAAAAAAGATTTTAAAGTGATGATGGTTGAAATAAGCATTGATCTTCTCAAGATGAATAACCTGGGGGCCTCGTATCCCCCATGCAAGAGTTTCAGGGTTAGAGGATGGAAAGAGAAGCAGGACATTGTCTTTGACTTCTGTCCCCACCCTGATGAGTAAGAGTGACTCATTTCAATAAGGACTCTTGGTGGGGAGCATGTGTTGTTTGGAAAAGGTCCCCATCTGGATCCCTGTTCCCATCCCCACCCCTGCTTTAGACAAAGGTGTGATATCTAACTGTGACTGAGTTTTACTGACTTTACTGGGCTAGCACTGTTATTTGAAAGATTAAGAGCTGAAGCTACAACACTGCAGAGGGTTCTCCTAACTGCTCTCTGGAGTAAGTACCAGCTTCTCTAGTAGAGAGAGTACAAAACTCAGGTGGGAAGCCTTGCCAGGCACTGGGTGGCAGGTTACAGAATTCCCAAGCCCATTTGCTCTGCTCTGTTACAGAGCAGAGCTGGGGGTTACAACTGGGGCTTCCCAGGTGGCTCAGTGGTAAAAAAAAGATCTGCCTGCCAATGCAGGAGATGTAGGAAGTGCAGGTTCAATCCCTGGGTCAGAAAGGTCCCCTGCAGAAAGGAATGGCAACCCACTCCAGTGTTTTTGCCTGGAGATTCCCATGGACAGAGGAACCTGGCAGGCTATAGTCCATGGGGTTGCAAAATACTGGACACGACTGAGAACACACACATGGGGGGCGGGGTAGTTACAACTTCTGTATTTAACATGAGGAGTTGTAAAGACATGAAGTTGAGTTCTCCACCCTCCCACCTCCCTGCTCAGAGAACACGGAGGAAGAAGGTAGAAGTACTTGAGTAATAGAGCCTTGGTTCTGCTCCAGGCTGACTACAAATAAGCATGGAACTGGCTCACCCATCAAGCACCCAAAGGGGAAATCTGTAAAGGAGAAAGCCCATGATTGCTTAAGTAAAAGTACTTCTGATAAGAATGCTTCGGAAGATTTCTCCAGTCCTATAAAACCTCCGGAACTGAAGAAGGCTCAGCAGATTTACATCCTGTGGGTTGGGCCTGATTCTGGGCCACTTCTGGACCAAACGATATTGAAGCAGCAATGGTTTAAAAGCACGATAGAAATTAATTCACTACAGTAAAAGACTCTGAGGTGGAAACTATCCTTTTTTTTGGGGGGGGGGGGGATGAAGAAAATGGGGCACAGAGAAGTACCTTGCTGAAGCTCACACAGCTTGCATGTGACTGTAATGGGCTTCTGGCACTTCTCCACATCATGAGACATTCTAGCTTCAGATCCCAGGACTGCTGCTATTTCCTATTAAACTGTCCAGAGTGAATTCACCAACCAGCCATACATAACACTGGAAAGAGTACACTGCCTGTTTCCTTGTTATCATTACTCATAATTAGCATAAGCACATTCCGGAGATAAAATGATGAACCCCAGTAAAGGTGATGAAGTTAAGATGTCTGGGCTTTTGATTTTTTTCTTCCTCTAATATTACAACACCACATTTTGACTCTACCCTGCATCTCCAAACTTGGCCTGCATCTCACCATCACTGCCTGCCTAGGTGGTGGTTCTGATGTCTTCTCATTTCCTGTGCATACACGCATTAGAAGCTGTAGTTTCGAAGATCCTAGAGACAACGGTAGAGCATTCCTAAGAGATGAGGCCTCAACAATGCTCTCGACTACACAGAGGCCTATACTGTGTGGGAAAGCACAGACATCTACAGCTAGTGGCAAAATGAGGCCAAACGGTTCTGCTTGGAATGTAAAGAAGACTGAGAAATACCCTAATTTGTTTCACATATATTTCCTTGTTTCTATGGCCCAAGAATGAAAAAAATCTAAGTAATCTCAAAGAATATAACTTACTCTTTACTTACTTTATACAAGTATAAAATAAAATTGTAGGTGATAAACAGCACTGTTCCACTTTATTTGGCATTTGTTTTCTTAGCTATATATATAAAAACAATACTGCCTTTTAGTTGATAATTTTGTAAGATTCAATGAAATACAGAATCAGAATCATAACTAGCAGAAGCTGTCTCAGAGGGACTTCACTGGTGGTCCAGTGGTTAGGACTTCACCTTCCAATGCAGTGGGTGTGGGTTCGATCCCTGGTGGGGAAGCTAAGATCCCACATGCTCTGGGGCCAAAAAACCAAAACATAAAACAGAGGCAATATTGTAATAAGTGTGATACAGGCTTTAAAATTGGTCCACATCAGAAGCTGTTTCAGAGACTTAAAAAGATATTAGGATCCCAGTTCCTACAGTATCTTTGAAAGAGAAAAAGATCCTCTGAGGAAGCCTAGAGGTGCAGAAGCAAGTCTTCAGGTAACATGCATTTTGTTGTTTAGTTGCTAAGTCATATCTGCCTCTTTTGCGACTCCATGAACTATAGCCCACCAGGCTCTGCTGTCCATGGGATTTCCCAGGCAAGAATATTGGAGTAAATATACAGAAAGTAGTATCTACTGTAACTAAGAAGATTTTAAAACTTTTCCCCAAAGTTCACAAGAGTTTGGGGTCTGGCAGCCAACTCCACGGACAACCTTGATTCCTCATTCTTCTCGGTCAGGTGGGGTAACTGTTTCATTCCGTGTTGCTGCTTGTGCGACCTCACAGACTGCAGCCCACCAGGTTCCCCTGTCCCTGGGATTCTCCAGGCAAGAACACTGGAGTGGGTTGCCATTTCCTTCTCCAATGCGTGAAAGTGAAAAGTGAAAGTGAAGCCACTCCTTTGCGTCCGACTCTTAGCGACCCCATGGACCACAGCCCACCAGGCTCCTCCGTCCATGGGATTTTCCAGGCAAGAGTCCTGGAGCGGGCGCCATCGCCTTCTCCGTGCTGCTGCTATGAGGATTAAACAACCTAAGGAAACAAAAACACACTACTTGGTACAGAATAAACACTTAATACATGTTAGCTGCGGCCAGTAATCACCAATCAAAAATACACAGCTTTTCCAAAAAAATGGAAGAACCAGAGGAGGAAAGCTGCTACCCTGACCTGGACTTCTGCAGTCGTGTTCTCTATTTAGTGACTGCTCATTGGGAAGCCCGGGGAGCTCAAAGGTAAAGGACCCGCCTTCCCAAGGCAGGAGACGCAGAGACACGGGTTCCATCCCTGAGACCGGAAGATCCGCTGGAGAAAGAAACGGCTACCCACTCCAGTGTTCTTGCCTGGAAAATCCCATGAACGGAGGAGCCTGGTAGGCTACAGTCCACAAGGTTGCAGAGAGTTGGACATGACTGAGGACGCACACAAACACACATGCACGCACACACACATGCACACACACACACAGAGACACAAACCCTTTTTTTCTTGACAGAGGCCTTTCCTCATATCCGGAAACAAAAGCAGCCCCTGCTGCTGCTTTATTTCTCCAATTCTGCAATCAGACCCAAATCTGAATAGGCTCCTTCTTCGGACACAGGCCAACCCACATGGTAATCTCTCCTTACACAGCCCACCCTCCTGACCTCGGGAGAAAGAAAAGTGCTCTGAGAGTCCTCTGGAGACGACAATGCACCAATATTTTCACTTGCATTCCAAAATACAGCAAACTTCCTGTCCCAGCTGCCGCCTACCAAGTTCCTTGGAAAGGTCGCTGTCACAGCGCTAGGGGCAGGTCACCAGCCAGCCCCAGAAGGCAGCCCCATGAGGCTGAACCCTGCTTCCATCCATGTCCATGGCAGGTGCAAACTGATTTCTTTTTGAAGAAGAAACCCCTCCGAAGTGACTAAAAGCAGCTTTGCCAACTACTAAACTAAGTTACTGAACTGCTACATGAAAACCATTATTGATCTACTCTTTAAAAATATAAAAAGCAGTATTGAAAATCTGTTGTTCTATTTAATACTGCTAAGTAAACTCTTGTGGCTTTATATAAGGCCTGTTACCCTTTATATCACAATGACAGAATTTACCAGATAATTCTCAGTTTTGATATTCATCACCATAAAGTATGAAGCTAAGCTATTTATTGCAAAATAATTGTTAAGAACATGAAAAGCAAAGTATACCAAAACAATAACTAAAGAATAGAAACGAATATATGTGGATTCAGTACGAAAATTCCATTTCAGCTTTTCATTCAACGTGTGATATTTTAGGGTAATAGAAGCTCTTTGAGATATAAAGTACATTTAAAGAGAGATTGACACCCTTACATTTAAAACACAATGTTTACAAAAAGAGCAGTATCGCTGTGTGAGTTAGGCATACTATAAAACTAAAAAAACCTCCTGTTTCAATGAAAAATAAAAATAATCAATGACTTTACAAGAAAAATGTGTAGCGTGTTATTTGAAGAGTAGAGTAGATGGTAAAGTTTCCCAAACTCAGCTTTGATTTGGATGTAAATTTTCAGCGCTACAGCATGGGATATGGCGGTTTTCAAGTCACCTGCATGTTTTAAGCTTTTTGCCTTCTACTCAGTAGCTTTGTTCATTGTGCAGATAAGAGACTGATGCAAAGAGAGATGCTTTCATTGAAAGATCCCAAACAAATGTTCTCAGAAAATGAAGACATTGTCCTAGAACAGAGACCAACTGTTCAGGTTAACAGAGCAAGAGTCTTCAGTACTACACTGACTTGTATTTGCTACTGTAAAAGAGAACATGTGTATTCTTCAGCTCACAATAGCGTTAGGTTAAAAAAAAGTTGAAATTAATCACTGTATGTCATTAAGTAGATTCCCTCAAATGACCAAACATAAGACCCAGAAAAGTGAAAACAAGAATTTTTCTTAAAACTTTTCATGTAACTTCATGTGAACTGAAACATTAGAAAGATTAATAATTTAAAGATAAAATAGCTGGGAAGCACAAAGAAGTCATCACTTAAAAGTAACCTATAAAAAACCAGCTAAAACTGGATCAACTCAATAGACCTGAAGGTAAGAACTAAAACTATTTAACTTTTAAAAGAATACAAGAGAAGAAAGACAAGATGACTTTTCTTCCTTCCAAACTGAATTGGTGTATTCTTAGTTATCAAAATACTCATAGCTTTGGACTTTGAAATGGTAAATATTCATGATGTGTGAAACAGCATGATATATAACTGTAGGATCTTAATTACATAAAAATGAATGCTTAGCTGTGAAATATACAAATGAGACCTACAAGAACATATCAAATAGTAAACTGCTTGTGATTATGAATGACTTTGTTTTTTGCTTCTTCTGTGTTTGCTTTCCTATTATGCACATACTAACATTTAAGAAATAAATGTTATTTTAAAAACCTTAAAAAAAGAATACAATAGAAAATAAATTATTTGTGCCTTTGGAGTAAGCAATGGTTTCTTACATGTAACACAAACACGCATGACAATAAAAAACAGATAAACTGGACTGGAAATTATCAAAATTTCAAACTTTTGTGTTTCCAAAAACACCATCAAGAAAGTGAGAAGATAACCCACAAAATGGGAGGAAATATTTGCAAAACATATATCTGATAAAGGGCATGTATCCAGAATACATAAAGACTGCTTGTAATTCAACAAGGAAACAAATGACTCAATTTAAAAATGGGCAAAGAAATGAACAGTCATCTCTCCAAAGAAGATACACAAGTGGACAAGTACATGAAAAGATGCTAAACATCATTAGTCATCAGGGAAATGCAAATCAAAACCACAACGAGATAGCACTTCACACTCTAGAATGGCTATAAACAAAAAGACAATAAGGATGTGCAGAAATTAGGACCTTCGTACATTGTTGGTGGGAATGTAAAATGCTGCAGATATTTTGGAAAAGAGTCTGGCAGTTCCTACACTGATAAAACACAGAGTTACTATACGACCCACCAATTCTACTCTGAGGTATACATACGTCCAAGAGAAAAGAAAACATATGTCCACACAAAAAGACCGTATTTGAAAGTTCATTCAGCAGTATTCATTAGAGCCAAGAGTGGAAACAAGCCAAATGTCCACCAACTGATGAACGGATACATAAAATGTGACAGATCCATACAGTGGACTATTTATTATTCAGCCATAAAAAGGAATGAAGTGCCCATATATGGTACCACATAGATGAAGCTTAAAAACATGATGCCATCTATGTGAAAGAAGCCAGTCACAAAGGGCCACACACTGCATGATTCCACTTAGACAAAATGTCCAGGACAGACAAATCCTGACAAAGTAGACTGGTAGTTCCCAGAAGCAAGGGAAAGGGTGAAAAGTGACTGCTCCTGGGTCTGAAGTTTCTTCTGGCAGCAACAAAAATAGTGGTGACAGTTATACAACTCCTGGAATATACCAAAGACCCCTGAACTGCACACTTTAAAAAGAGCGGATTTCATGGTTTGTGACTTATTCCTCAATAAAGCTGTTGGTGGGGCTTCCCAGGTGGTGCTAGTGGTAAAGAATCTACCTGCCAACATAGGAGACATAAGAGAACCAGTTTCCATCCTTGGGATTCACTGGAGAAGGGCATGGCAACCCACTCCAATATTCTTGTCTGGAGAATCCCATGGACAGAGGAGCCTGGCGGGCCACAGTCCATAGGGTCACGCAGAGTCAGACACGACTGACTCCACTTAGCATAGTACAGCACAAAGCTGTTAGTGTTTTAAAAAGTGACCTACTCTGTGGAAATAGCATCGAGCTCAGGGATAGGGGTTTCAAGTCCGGCTCCAGTTATGAACCTAGGCTTGTTAAATGCCAGTTTTCCTGTGAGCCTTAGTTTAGGTGTCAACGGCTTGGCCTGAGCTAAGACTGAGGGCCTATATGGCTTCAAAGAGGTCACTGTACCATCATGCCAGATCTCAAAACAATCCCAGGGCATGTTTAGGAGTTACTAGAAATTTCACATTCTATCAGGTTAAGGTACAGTCATCACATGAGTGATAACTATCAAGAGAGTAAATATTCCAAAAACAAAAGAAGATCAAAAAGGAACAGAAAAAGCAGCTGAACCAAGCTGCCCCTGGAAACGTCAGCCACTCAACAGTGCTAGATGCCATCCCACACCTTTCCAACCAGCCCTGATGAATTAAGCTGTCACTGTGCAAGGGAAAAACCTATGTCTCTTTTCTTAGGACTGGTTCAGAAAATTCTATATTGAATGATTATATGCTTGTAGCACAAACATTTAAAAGGGTAAAACTTTCAAAGATTAACAGGAGGCCACATCATTAAGAAAGGCAAAGGAAAACAGAGCAGCCCTCTTCGCTAGCTAATTTCTCCCTGTCCTTCAAGATTTAGCACAGGAAACAACTCCTCCTGCAGGTACATATTCTGCCTCCCTTCCCAATCATCAACCTGGACCCAATGTCTATATGTGACCCCAGAACACTTGGGCCCATGGATGGGAGCAAGTAACTACCTGAACTACATCTTACCTACATGGCCCATCAGCAACTCAAGCTCAGCACATCTAGCCCCTGATCGTATCATCTGGTCTCCCCACTACCCTCCCCAGGTCTGCCATTTTTCCTAGTTTTGGAGAAGGGCATCACCATCTATTGCTTTCTAACTGTGATGCTGGAAAAGACTCTTAAGAGTCCCTTGGATAGCAAGGAGATCAAACCAGTCAATCCTAAAGGAAATGGACCCTGTATATTCATTAGAAGGGCTGATGCTAAAGCTGAAGCTTCAATACTTTGGACTAACGGATGCTGGTGGGAAAATCTACATTCAGCAGTAAAAAGGGTGAATTATAGATTTTTTAAAAAAGATTTATAGCTTTCATTCAAGACCACACACACAAAAAGGCCAAAGAACTATTATAGATCTTTCAGAGTATCTTTTAGGAAGAGAAAAGAATTTATGACCTACTGATAAGACAGTTCAAACCGTGGAAAATTCTTAAAGAGATGGGAATACCAGACCACCTTAACTGCCTCCTGAGAAACTGTATGCAGGTCAAGAAGTAACAGAACCTGACATAAAACAACGGACTGGTTCAAAATTGGGGCAGGGGTACATCAAGGCTGTATATTGTCTCCCTGCTTATTTAACTTCTATGTAGAGTACATCACGTGAAATGCCAGGCTAGATGAATCACAAGCTGGAATCAAGATTGTCAGAAGAAATATCAACAATATCAAATATGCAGATGATACCACTCTAATAGCAGAAAGTGAAGAGGAACTAAAGAGCCTCTTGATGATGCTGAAAGAGGAGAGTGAAAAAGATGGCTTAAAACTCAGCATTCAAAAAACTAAGATCATAGCATCTGGTGTCATCACTCCATGGCAAACAGATGAGAAAAAGTGGAAACAATGACAGATTTTCTTTTCTTGGGCTCCAAAATCACTGCAGATGGTGACTGCAGCCTATGAAATTAAAAGACACTTGCTTCTTGGAAGAAAAGCTATGACAAACCTAGGTGGCATATTAAACAGTAAAGTTATCCCTTTGCCAACAAAGGTCCGTCTAGTCAAAGCTATGGTTTTTCCAGTGGTCACGTACACATGTGAGAGTTGGACCATAAAGAAGACTGAGTGCCAAAGAATTGATACCTTTGAACTGGGGTGTTGGAGAGGACTCTTGAGAGTTCCGCGGACAGCAAGGAGATCAAATCAGTGAATCCTAAAGGAAGTCAACCCAGAATATTCACTGGAAGGACTAATGCTGAAGCTCCAATACTTTGGCCACCTGATGCAAAGAGCTAACTCACTGGAAAAGACCCTGATGCTGGGAAAGATTGAGGACAGGAGGAGAAGGGGGCGACAGAGGATGAGATGGTTGGATGGCATCATCAACATAACAGACATGAGTTTGAGCAAACTCTGGGAGACAGTGAAGGACAGGGAAGCCTGGCATTCTGTAGTTCATGTGGTCACAGAGTTGGACACAACTCAGACTGAACAACAACCAAGATAGTTCATCAGAAAGACCTAACAGCAGTGTACGCCTCAAATGGAGGCATATACACCCCCAGAGCATCATTCATGTTGTTACAGGAAGGAAGGAAGGAAAGGAGGAAGAAAGGCAGGAAGCAAGGAAGGAAAAGGAAGAGTATAAATAGTCTTGTTAAATTATTACATATGGTAATATTTAGAATTCATGAATAATTTCTTGCTTTTGAATATAAACCAGAAATCTTCTAATGAAAGATGATTAAGTGAAGAAGTTAAAGACTCCTAGCTTAAACTGCCAAAGTTCTATGTATAAATATGTTTAGTGTGCTTTGCAGGATTCTAATGCACAATTAATCATCTTACTCTAGCATGACAAATTATTTCCACCTTCTAAAAATAGTTTTAAATCCCTACAGTAAATCCAGTATCAAATTAGCATATATAATAATCCCAGAAACAAGTCATATGGTCTTAAACTAGATTCATTTTTCTACCAAAAAATATAAGATTATGGTAGTATAACAGAAATTAAGTCTCAAAAATTATTTCAGTTGCAAAAATGTGTTATCCCAGGAAATGTAATGTTGAGGTAAAAAGGCATGTTGCTCATCAGAAGAACTGCTCTGAATTTTAATTCCTGCTCTGCCACAAGGCACCAGAGCCTTCAATTTAATTCAGATATAACAGACAGGGACATTAAACAATGATATACAGAGCTGTGCAAGCAAAATTTCTAAGGCTACAAACTCAGGAGTAAGCACGCCTTTCAGAATAAAGTATTCATTCCTGACGCACCATAAATGGCCATCAAAATAGTCTCTCCATTTCACACACAGCAACTTCCCTATAATACATACGTATGTAAAAGATATCTATCCATCTATCACGACTTCTGAATAACATGCATACATGTAAGATAACTGAACAAAATTATTCATCATTGTTATAGAATTCAAGGTAATTCACTGTAACAAAAACTTTATTTTTCATTTTTTGTCAGCCAAAAGAATCATGCTGGTCATTTTCATGTTGTTTCATACAATCACCAGATATCACAAGCCTGGGGTGGGAGGTATTATCTCCCCTTCACCGATAAACAGGATGTACATATAATGTATCTTCCAAACCAGGGCCCTTCACAGATGAAACAGGATTCTATTAATACTACTCTGGGACAAGGGATGCAAACTGGGACTATCCTGGGCAAACCAGGATCCTCCATATAGGCAACAAATCAAGAAAAGCTCCCTAATTTCTCAAATTCACACACAAGGTCAAGACGGAACTGGAGAGAAAAATCCACGTACAACTGGAGATCAAAAGAATAACAATCACCGCCCCCACCCAAAAAAAAACCCCCTAAAACACAAAAATCAGCAGGAAGTCAACAAATGTAGTAGCTGTGCTTCTTTCTTTCATACACTGCTGTTATTGTGAGCTTATCACGATGACTTGTGTGAGACTTCCTGAGTGACTATTATTGCTTCCACCAACACTTTCTCAAATCCCCTTGCAATTCCTATAATTATGCTAGGTGAGTTATGTGTAAGCTAAATTTTCCAGGCACTGGGAAGATGAAACTGTCTGAAGTGTAGAATGAAAACAAAAAAGTCTAGACCTGTTGAGTGTTACCAAGCACAATCTCCCAACAATAAGTGGGCAGCAGTTACCTTATTAAAAGATGTTTACTGTGTACATCATCCTAGGAGGCTCAACTGCCACAAGCCATCAATGGCCTTGATTGTCCTGAATACACAGAGAGAACTAAATACATGCAACTTTGCTGCTTTTAAAACTACATATGCTAACCAAAAAAAAAAAAACAACCTATATTGCTGCGCCTGTTGTAAGCAGACACAAACAGCAGTCACAACTGTTTCACAGAGATTAACAGCATCCATCACCATCTAATTTACATTCAGTAGGAAGTTATGAGTGGGTATCTGATAATTCATTTACACTTACTACACAAATTATTCCCTCATGCTTTAAGCCAAAGAATCTCTGAATAGGTATTACCAAATTTAAGACAATTTTTTTTTCTGGTTATAGCTCTAATGAGAAATCATTAGCTGTATATCATTCAACTAGATTCTTGATTTTCAAATTTTACTTCTGCATGTTTACAAATGTATTAAACGAAACCAAGTAAATTTTCTAAGTCATAATCCTACAGCTCCTTCTCTCAATATTATAAAAAAATTCTTTGCATTTATAGAAAAGCAAACTTTTTTAAAGAGGCAATATACACATTAATGTAACTTTTTCTTTTTTTCTCATACCATATCAATGTTTGGTGAAGTCTACAATTGTTTGAAAACTACATTTGTTTTGCAGGAAAGCAATAAGTAATTAATAACAAGCTCTCTGAATTGGTATAGATTCAGTTCTCTTTCTTAAATCATACAAATCTACTGGAATAGTTGTAAACATTGATACTAGTACTAAAAAATTAAGTACTAAATTTTAAATTTTATGAGGCCAGGGGCCTTGTACTTGTTTGTTCTTCCCATCTGCTTTATTCATCAAAGACATTTTCCCACAACTGCAATTTTCATTTCTATAGACAGTTTTTAATGACATTAATGAAAAGTACTATGGATAATCCAAGAGACACACAATTTAGAAGTTATGTTGTTGAAATTCATTATGTGTGATTAGTGAAGTGGTTTTGTTTTCCTCATTCTATGCTATGTAATGACACTAAATAATTTAGTTTGTGTTGACTAAGTATACTCTGAGAGGACCAACAAGTACCCAGCCCAGCACGAAACTTAAACCATTTCACATAGAGGTAAAGTTATAAATAATCAAACTGCTCTACTCTATTTCTAAAGGGGTTATCTGGAGATCTCTCTTGTCCTGTTTTCAAAGAGATAAGCTACCACTGATTAAACCACTGTTAAATGTGAGTGTTCATAAGACTGGTCTGTCCACATCAGTTCATTTTTCAGAATCTAGGAAGATCTCTTGATGGTTGTTCAGTTGCTCAGTCATGTCTGACTCTGAGACTCCATGGACTGCAGCACACCAGGCCCTCCTGTCCTTCACAATCTCCCAGAGATTGCTCAAATTCATGTCCATCAAGTTGGTGATGCCATCCAATCATCTCATCCTCCATCGTTCCCTTCTCCTCCTGCCTTCAATCTTTCCCAGCATCAAGGTCTTTTCCAGTTAGTCAGTTCTTCGCATCAGATGGCCAAAGTATTGGTGCTTTAGCATCAGTCCTTCCAATTCAGGACTGATTTTCCTTTAGGATTGACTGGTTTGATCTCCCTGCAGTCCAAAGTACAGACATCTCTACTTTCATCAATGTAAATAAACAACACTAATCTCAAAAAAAAATGCTTACCTGATCTCTGAAAATTATATTGATGTTTACAACTCTTTCAGTAGATCTGGACAATTTAAGAAAGAGAACTGAATCTATACCAAGGCAGACAGGTTGTTACTAATCATTTGCTGCTATTCTGCAAAACAAATGTAGTTTTCTAGATTTCACCGCTACACTGATAGGACATGAGAAGAAAAAGTTATACTAATGTGTATGTGTCCTCTTTTAATGCTTCTCTATAAAGCCACTACTCGATTCTAGTATTCTAGTGCAGAGGCAGCCAGAGACAACAGGTGAATGGGTGGCTGGTAAAACTTCATTTACTAAGCAGGCAGCATGCCAGACCTGGTCCCTGGGGGTCACAGTTTACTGGGGTAAACTCTGGGTGCTCTCTGGTGGGGGGAACTCAAGCAGAGTGAAATCAGACTTGTGTGAATGGCGGAGATCCCTTTCTGAGAGCCCTTCTTCACCACTTCCCACCCCTGGGCACTGGACCACCACCACTCCCCATGGAGGAAACCCCAATGTAAGGAATGCTATCTAGTCACCTGATATTTTTAAGGAAAAATCATAAACTCCTAGGATGGGGTGTTCCTTTCCCCTCCTAATGCCATTGTGACTGTCTTCTGCTATGGTCCCCACATCCTGTGCAGTGACAGGACACGCTAATTCGGGGTTCTGAGTCCTTGGCTTCAGGCGACAGGTGGGCAGATAAGCAACACTTGGAAGTTATGCGACAAACATACCAATTTGCAGCTTTCATCAGATCTCCAAAGAGTCAGGCAAGAATTCCTGCTCAAGTTGTTCCCATCCATACACACTGTGAACACACTGCCTGGTATAGATGTGTATCGGGGCAGGGGTGGATGACCTCGGGGGTCGGAGCCTAAGTGTGACCACAGGCCCTGATGGCACCTCTCATTTTCTTTCTTACCACCTTGAATGACACTGATCCACCTGTTTTCGCTTGGTTTCCAAAGCACTTGCGATATCACACTGTAAACATAAAATACAGTATACTCCTCAAAGGAAGGGACTTGACTACAAGCGGTGGACTCTGTGACAGATGGACATTGGGGGCAGACGTTCTCTGGAAAGGCTGGCATTTCGTCAAGCCTTATCCCAAGGTAAGTGAAGGCTTTGACTCTACATATGGGTTTATGTATACAAATACACACACACACACGGTTGGTTGAAAGTTCGTTCAGGTTGTCCCATAAGATGCTATGGAAAAACCCAAATGAACCTTTTGGCCAACCCAATATATATGCATGCATAGACCATGGTAGGCAATTAAGGAACAAGCATTTTAAATGCCAAGAACGAAAAATGAAGACAGCTCTTATTTTGGTTTTACATGCCAGTTTCTACTCACCCCCCCACCCCAAGTCTTTCTTGTTGGGAGAAAGGGCTAGGAAGACAAGAAACATTTGAAACAGAAAACCTCCGTCGGCTGGCAATTCCCAGAATCCTGTTGAGTTCTCACCTTGCACTAATAATTCTCCAGGGCCCTGGCTTTTCCAGTAGTCATGTATGGATGTGAGAGCAGGACCATAAAGAAAGCTGAGCACCGAAGAATTGATGCTTTTGAACTGTGGTGTTGGAGAAGATTCTTGAGTGTCCCTTAGACTTCAAGGAGGTCAAACCAGTCCACTCTAAAGATCAGTCCTGAATATTCATTGGAAGGACTGATGCTAAACCTGAAGCTCCAATACCCTGGCCACCTGATGCGAAGAACTGGCTTACTGGAAAAGACCCTGATGCTGGGAAAACCTGAAGACAGGAGGAGAAGGGGATGACAGGATGAGATGGTTGGATGGCATCACCAACTCGATGGACATGAGTTTGAGCAAGCTCTGAGAGACGGTGAAGGACAGGGAAGCCTGGCAAGCTGCAGTCCAAGGGGTCTCAGAGTCGGACACAACTGAGTGACTGAACAACAATGCGCAATGTGAGTGAGGAAAAATTCTTGTGGGTCAGAGAACTGGGAGAAGCAGAGGAAAGGAGGGAAGCAGGGTTCTCGAACCAGCTAGCAGTTCACTACCCGGCTTTCCAGCTATGTGACCTTGAGCAAATGATTTCCTTTCCTTCAGCCTCTTGTTCTTGGTAGGCAGTCTTATGTCAAAGAGCTATTGTGAGAATTAAATGCAGTAATGTATATAAACTATTGTGCAACAACCGGTACCATCATTACCCTCAATAAACGTTAATTATAATTATCATCCAGGAGTCAACACCAAAGGTTCTGCCTGACTGAGGAATAAGGAGGAGCTGCTTTTAATACTTTTGTGGGTCTGGGACAAGAAGGTAAAAGGCATCGCTTCCTTCTTTTTTATTTTGCCACCATTCAAGATACAGTGCTAACAAAAAGTGGAAGTCTGACGAATACTCATTTGCATCAGCTGTGAAGACCAAAATGATCATTTTAATCATCACTGCTGTTGTAAGTTTGAGTTTCCTTCAAAGAAATAATGGTAACATGCCTTACACCAGGTTTGGATTTTTTTTTTTTCTTATTTTCCTGTTAAGCATGTACTCTTGAAGGGAGGAGAGTTTATTTGGGGTAATCACATATGTCTGAAAAGATTGTGTGTAAAGATTAAAAACTGTGTCACTTAGGTGTGTAGACTACTGTGGAGGTCAGGAAGGCAAAAGCACAAGAATCTTTTAAGAGAAGTGAGAGGAGAAATAGTATGTCTCCTTATGCGTGTGCACTGGCCAGTGGGGAAACGTGCTATTAACTACCTCCCTTTGCCAATAATCAGACCTATAAAAAGAGATCATTACAGCATGGGTAAACCCGTCCCTTTCTGTCTGAGACACAACCAGTTAGAACACTTTATAAGGTATTATAATTTTCTGAGTACTCAGCAATCTTAGTATCCATCAACTTATAACTGATCTTCAGTTCAAACTACAGAAGCTATCCTTGGCAACACTTTCCCCTCCCTGCCAGGCCAGAAAATTGGCCGAAATCCCACAGCAAAATCTAAAGGCACCTTTTAAAGCACTAAATGCAAGTCAGCAATTTTGGAGTATGAAAAAGCTAAACTCCATTTAAGTGATTAATTCAACTCCTATGCCAACAGTTACTTAAACTTATTTAAAACTTAAAACAAACAGCTAAAAAAAAATACAGCTTTGGGGCTGCAATATTTGGATCCACAAGCTTATGAACCTTGATCTCCTACCATCGTTAGCACAGGTTCTACTCCAGCCTGATGAATTACTCACTCCCGTGACCTGTTTTATGACTACGTTGAAATCTCCCAACACTATACCTCTAGCCCTGAACTCTCTCAAGATGTAAGCCAAGTCTTCTAATTCCTTCTGAACCGAATTTCCCTTAAATACCTCAAAGCTCAACATATTCAGAAATTAGCACAAGATTCTTGAGAGTCACACTCCTGGCCCACACCTCCATGCTCCTGACGCTAGATGTGGCCGTGGGATCTGCCATGATAAACAAAATATAAGAGGGACATGAGGGGCAGTGCTTCTGGGTGGACGCTTTAAGGGGCCAGTGCGTGATCTGTGTATGCGGTCTCCTATCTCATCAGGTGTGGAAGCATCAACACAGGCCTATAGGGAGGATGAGGACTCAGAGGAGAGCCCTCGGTCAGCTTGTGATAAACACGTGACATGAAGAAACAAACCTCCGCTGTCTTCAAAGGCTGACATTTGGGAGTGGCTACCACAGCCTCCAGACCACAGGCTTCCCAGGTGGACCTAGTGGTAAAGAACCCACCTGTCAATGCAGGAGACTTACGAGACATGGGTTCAATCCCTGGGTTGGGAAGATCCCCTGCAGGAGGGCACGGCCACCCGCTCTAGTGTTCCTGCCTGGAGAATCCCAGAGAGGAACCTGGCCAGCTACAGTCAGTCCATAGGGTGGCACAGAGTCAGACACGACTGAAGTGACTTAGCACACAGCACACACACCACAGCCGCACCTGGCCTACCCTGACTAACGGCCTCACCTGCCATCTGCTTCTCCATCTGTGTTCTCACCTCTGACAAGGGCATCGGCACCTGCGCCGGGAGCCTCAGGACTTCTGAGCGCTTCTCTCCTCCTCATCCTCGGCCATCCTGGAAATCTCACCTTGAAAATTATTTCCAGGGCATCACCCCTCAGCATCACCCCTCCTCTGCATTCCCGTTTTAGATTTGGCTGGAGGTCATCTTTCTCCTTGATTATAACCCCATAGCTTCCAAATATTGTCTTTCTATAATTCCAGGTTCTTCCTGCTCTAAGTGACCTTCCAGAAAGATACGAGAGTGATCCTTCTAAAAATCTAAATGTGATTTTCCATATTGAAAGCCTTCTGACATGTCCCCTTGGCTCATGTTAACCACCGATGGAGGAGTGCTTCCGTAGGGGGGCCGTGCTAGGAGCACAGCAACAAAGACAAGCCCTTGGTCCAAACACTCCTCGGCACCCGTGATGTGATGACGCAGCTGGTTGCAGACTATGCTGCTCAGTACTAGGATTAAGTGAAGCACGAAGAAGTCTGTGAGATAATTTATCCCTAAAATAAAAAACTGGAGTGGATTCAAGTTTCTCTATGAAAATGTGACTCACGAACCCTAACAAGTTTTTTTTCTTTTAACTTTTTATTTTGTACTGGAGTACAGCCGATTAATAATGTTGGGATAGTTTCAGGAGGACAGCAAAGGGACTCAGCTGTACATATATCTGTATCCATTTCCCTCCAGACTCCCCTCCCATCCAGGCTGCCACGTAACACTCAGCAGAGTTCCCTGTGCTATCCAGTAGGTCCTTTTTGGTTATCCATTTTAAATATAGCAGTGTGCACAAGTCCATCCCACACTCCCTAACTATCCCTTCCCTGATCCTTCTCACAGCAACCACAAGCTTGCTCTCTAACAGGTTTTCTTGAGACAGAGATGGGAGTTTATCATTAGCTGGCCAAGCAAGTGCACATGGCCCAAGATTCTCCCCTCTTGGGAGCCTCTCCGGAGATGGCTCCTGATATTTGCAGCTCACACATTATTAGGGAAAAACAAAACAAAAAACTCCTTGTTGGTCTGAAAACTGGGAGACATGCGCTGCAACATGTTGCTGCAGTTCGTTATTTACTATTTCACACTAAAGTGCACCAAGATGTGGGACCTGAGTAGATGCCACTGCAGGGGAGTCTGTTATCACACCACCTGTTATCTGTGTCCTAGAAGGTGGAGGGGGGCGGGGGGGGGGGGAGGCTGAGGGCCATCAGCTAAGCCTCAGGATAAACATGTGACAGCTCTCCAAGATCCTCCCACCCCCTTCCACGCCTCTGTTCAGGATGTTCCCAACCTCGGGCCGGAATAGCAGCCTCCCTCCTCTAAACCCAGTGAAATCCTACTCACTCTGTCTGGGGCTGGCTCGGTGGTCAGCGAACACTTTCTGTGAAACCTGCCTCCGGAGCTCCTGGCAACATTAACCTACCTCTGGGATGAAGCATGTCCATGCTTATTACATGACAAGAGTTAATTCTAAGCATCTACCTACTCAGCAGGCCTCGGAATTCCCTGAGCATCGGGACTGAGCTTGTTCACCTTCATGTTCCCAGCACTCGACATTATGCTGATAAGACAGTGAGGGTGTGAGCCACAGCTGTGCCGCAAACACCGAGGGAAAACCACATTCCATAATCCCGCGTCTCCATCAGCCTATTGATGGATGTCAGGGTATGAAGTCCACACTGGGAAAATCCAGAAAAGGAGGTTGTATATTTATAGCTTCTAATGTTAAAAAAAATTATCTGACACTTTAATTATAAGCCAGCAAAACTTGTGTGTGTTCACACATGTGTGTGCTTCTATGCGTGTGTGCTTCTATGCGTGAGTGTGTGTGTGTGTGTGTAGCAGTTTCCTCTGGCTGCCATAATAAATTTCCACACATTGAGTGCCTTAAAACAACAGAAATTTATGCCCATGGTTTTGAAGGCCAAAAGTCCAAAATCAAAACTGTTTTCTTGGAAGGCGCTAGAGAGATTATGCTCCCCTGCCTCCTCCAGCTTCTGGTGGCTTCAAGTAAACCCTGGCTTGTGGCTCTGTCGCTCCAGTCTCTCCCTCCTCTAGAGTCTGTCTCAAACTCCCTCTGCCTTCCTCTTGGAATGACACAGGTCAGTGGACCTGTATAATCCAGGTTGATTTCATCTCAAAATTCACCTGCAAAAATTGCTTTTGCGAAGAAGCTCACACACAGGTTCCTGTGATCTGATGTGGACATATCTTTGGACATGTCTTTTTGGAAGCTGCCATTCAACTCACTACACTGTGAGAGAGAGAGTGTGTGTGTGTGTGTAAGCGTGCACTGTATATTGTGCCAGAGAAGAGTGCTTAAGCCAAGTTCTACTGAATGCCCTCCTGTTGCCAAGGTGACGCAGTTTGGAAACCACGTTGGGTGCTGGAAACACAACAGGGAACATGAAAGACACAGTCCCTGCCTTATGGAGGTCATAACAAGTCAAAGATTTTAAAGCTGGAAAATGTGGTATGATGGAAAATTATGCTCTGATTGTATACAACAGGGAACCTTGCCTTATCTGTTAAGTGTTAGATGTGACCCTGATATTTTCTCAGTTAGAGATGGATTGCACAGAACATTCTTTGATTTTCAGTCTGGATTATCTTCTACCCTGTAGTGTGGCATCCACTAAGAGTCCTTGTTTTACATATATGCTTTGCACTTGAAATGATCTGACGCAAAGATACTCCATGAAACTATCATAGTTCATATAGTTTAGGATGCCATCACTTGTAATACAATCATTATTTTACAACAATCAAGAAGAATAAACGCTGCTGATTAAACTATATGAGATGTCATTAATTATCAGATGCATCCCAATTTCATAGATATTGAAACATGTACCTTAGAATCAGTGAAATGTGTTCATTTCTACTCTGACATATGTTCTCACAAATTAAAGATCTTCTGATTAAACAGTACAGCCAAGTATCAATGGTCTACCAACAATATTTTAACGCTGATTTGGCTTCACTAAGCCTCAGAATATTTTTCACCTTCTTTTCATGAGGTTAATATATGTAATTACAATTCACTAAGTCCTAAATTAAGACATTGGCTCAGCAGTAAAGAATCCACCTGCAATGCAGAAGACACAGGAGATGTGGGTTCAAACCCTGTGGGGGTGAAATGTTACAATGGAAAGAGAAGACAGGATCCCTGCTCTTGGGCGGCTTAGGAAGACATCTAAAAAGAGAAGTGATGAAACTTTTAAACACACTCGACTCCAAGCTCGTAAAGTCTGGAGGACTTTATGGAATGCAGGATTGAGATTTTGCTGTAATTCTGCACAAATGTCATAACATACAGTAGAAAAAGTCTCAAAGAATGACCTTTGTATAAATTCTCTTCTTGCACTTATTTCTCATTTTGTCATGCAGTTTGGGACATTGAGATATCACATCCACATTTCCCTGTGTTTTTCCTACGAAGATTTAATTTTGTTCCTTGCACATGAAATTAAGAGGAATGAGGAAGACAATGCCATCCACAATTTGTGGGGAGGTACGGAAAATATAAGAGAAATTTAAGTCTTTAAAAATGAACAGATGTGGGTCAATGTGGAATTTTTAAGCAAGAAACACACATACACATTAAGAATAGTGTGTGAACTATGCTCCTCATCCTCCAAATAATGAGGTAAATCAATACACTTTCAATTAAGTAGTTTAAAAAAACAAGCTGAACTCAACTTGCAAATTCTTCTGAAATTTTGAAAGGTGCAAACTCTCTCTTACACACACACACACACACACACACACACACACACACACACACACACACACACACACACACACACACACACACACACACACACACACACACACACACACACACACACACACACACACACACACACACACACACACACACACACACACACACACACACACCAGCTTAGTAAAGTATCATTTTAAAACAAATTCTTCCCTGGAGAAAACTTATTGCCAAAGCATCTGGTCTGTGCTTTCAGAAGGCATTTAACAAGTTACCATCATTTCCCAGACTCACCAGGGTAGCACTGACTTTCAAATGAATTAAAATTTTCTTTAGAAAAACAAATCTTGGGCCTCCCACAGCTATTGGAAAGGAAGAGTAAAGCAAGGTTATGGGCAGATCTAGCCAAACTCCTTTTCTTTGGGGAATAAAGGGATTGTTTTCAGATTTTGGTAACCATATATGTTTTTACACCACATCCCAAGGCAATCTCTGAAAGACAAGTATGGATGAAGTGTGGATTTTCTACTGTTAAAGAACAAAACAAATTTGGCAAAGATAGTTCAATTTAGTAAGCCTACTTTTGAATAGATGGACTGCCACAACAACAGTCTGGAAGAAAATAAAAATCTTATGTCATATGCAAAAATTAATTCCAGACAGACTAAAGACTTAAAATTAAAAAATCTTCCTAGAATATCTAAGGAAATGCATATACAATCCAGGAGTCACTTTCTCAGCCAAGAGTGAAAACACAGAAAAAGGAGACTTGTCTAAATAAAAATTTAAGCTCTTGAATGGATACACATAATATAAACAAAGTCAACAGATTCAGTAAATATAAATAAAAAATATCTCTATAATACATAAATGGCATCTAGAAATTGCCAAGAATAAATATACAACAGAAAAACCAGTAAAAATGATTTCAATTTGCAGAAGAGTAAGTCTATGTGATAAACAGATACATAAAAAGGGCACAAAAATCACTAACAGTCAGAGAAATGCAACTTAACATAGCAAAGATCTTATTTTGTATCCATTAGGCTGGAAAATACTGCCTGTAAACTTCATATCTAATGGTTGTCACAGATTTGGAGAAATGGTATTCTCATACATCAATAATGGAAATGAGTATTGTTTCCGACTTATCAGATAGCATTTCAGCGACTTCTATTTAATCAGTTCCACTTCTGTGAATTGGGTTTTGATATTGGGACAGAGGATTCCCAGGTGGTTCAGTGATAAAGAATCCACCCACCAATGCAGGAGATGCAGGTTTGATCCCTGGGTCAGCAAGATGCCCAGGAGGAGGAAATGGCAACCCGCTCCGGTATTCTTGCCCGGGAAATCCCACGGATAGAATAGCCTGGTGGGCCTCATTACAGTTCATGAGGTTGCAAAGAGTCAGACACAACTGAAGCGACTCACCATGCATGCAGTGGGATAGAACACCTACTTTCCCTAAATTGTTTCTTCTAAAAAGATTTAATTTTTGTCCTTGCATGTGAGATTAAGAGAATTGGGAAGACAATGTCATCAAAGATGTTTTGGGGAACAAGTAAAAGGTATATGATAGAAACCACAGAATTTTATAGAAATAATGAACAAATAAATGACATTACATACATGGAGGTTTAATGAAGTATAATTAAGAGGCCAATAACTAGAAATAGGTTGGACATCAACAGAAGAATGAGTAGATCTGTACCATGGAATATTATGCAGCTGTTAAAAAGAGTGAGTTTGTTTCATACCAGATGATTTAGAAAGATTCTCAAGAGTGACATAAACAGAAAGCCAAGAAGTATGTATAATATACAAGTGTTAATAGATGTGATACAATTCCATTTTCACAAAGCAAGGACAGAATCCTATTCAGTACATGTCTTTGTATCAGGTTGGCTGGATCTGTGGGTGTAGAACCCATGGATACCAAGGGTCACTATACTATGGCCATTTTACTATACAGACTTCAGCATCAATGGATTTTGGTAACTGCAGGAGTTCTGGAACCAATTCCCCAAAGATACTAAGGGTGGACTACATATCTAATGTCAATGCAGGATTATATAAATTGGGAGGAAATATGAAGGAAACTCCTGGATTATTAAAGTGGATTGTGTGGGTAGATAGGATTGGATTGGAGGCATGAGGGTTGATGTGAAGGGAGAAAAAAAAAAGTGGTAGCTAAAATGCCTCATTTCTCTAAAATTATAAGAGTGTGGAAGAGAGAATAGAGGATGCATGAAAGGACAATCACGGTTATCTCAAGGTGATGGAACCTTAGATAACCTTTTGTTTTAACATATTTCCATGTATTCAAATTCTTAATAGTAAATACATGATGTTTGTAATTGGGAGAAATGAAATTCTACTTCGGTGTGACAATTTCAAAAACTAGATAGACTGTAAATGGTGTTTATAGCTTAGTTCATGTATTTCCCTTCTTCCTTCCCTGTCTAGTCTCCACTTATTAGCATCTGACATTGATTGTACTCAAACTGTGAACAACCTGCTCAGATTGAGATCTGCCCAACTGAGTCAAGAAGAGAGCAGACTGCAGGGAGGGCAAGAACAATTTCAGAATTCCCTGATCCTCTGTGAAGTTGGCTTGAGGCTTCTTCTCTGATGCTAAAAGATTCTCTTAAAGTCATCTTGTACTGTGCTTTCAGCAACTGCCACCTCAACCTTCTGATAAAGACAACTATTTATAGAGTCCTCAGGTGTCAAGCCGGCAACAGAAAACATTTTTGATTCCCCCATCAATCTTTGCCTATACATAGAATTAAACCTAGCTTGCCTCCTCTTATCTCTGGCTCCCTTCTTAACCATTACACTGACATCGACACTTGCACAGATATTCAGCAGAGGAAATGAAATGACATTCAAACTATCACATTTGCTACTCTCCTGGTCTTGAAGTTATCTGTGAAACTCTAGCATTTATTCTCCTGTATTCATACTCAGATTCTAAGATTCAACAGGCTCTCAAGTTGCTGAAACGTAACTCTTAGGAAAAAAGAGAGAATAGGAAATGGAAAAGAAACTCTAACTGCCCTAAATGTAGCACTTTAGGGTTCATTATAGATTACATATAAAAATAATGACATTTTCATAAATGTGTCCATTCATTCCTAGTCTTTAAAATCAAATAGTGATGAACTTAGTTTGTCAGCTTAGTTTTAGGCAATGCACAGGAATTTGTCAACAGTGACATACCAACGAGGAACCATCCATGACTTGAACTTAAATATTGTACAATTATAACTGCTAATACACAATTTACATACATCCGTTGGATCATCAAAAAAGCAAGAGAGTTCCAGAAAAACATCTACTTCGGTTTTATTGACTATGCCAAAGCCTTTGACTGTGTGGATCACAGTAAACTGTGGAAAATTCTGAAAGAGATGGGAATACCAAACCACCTGCCTCTTGAGAAACCTGTATGCAGGTCAGGAAGCAACAGTTAGAACTGGACATGGACCAACAGACTGGTTCCAAATAGGAAAAGGAGTACCTCAAGGCTGTATATTGTCACCCTGCTTATTTAACTTATATGCAGAGTACATCATGAGAAATGCTGGGCTGGAAGAAGCACAGGCTGGAATCAAGATTGCCAGGAGAAATATCAATAACCTCAGGTATGCAGATGACACCACCCTTATGGCAGAAAGTGAAGAAGAACTAAAGAGCCTCTTGATGAAAGTGAAAGAGGAGAGTGAAAAAGTTGGCTTAAAGCTCAACATTCAGAAAACTAAGATCATGGCATCCAGTCCCATCACTTCATGGCAAATAGATGGGGAAACAATGGAAACAGTGTCAGACTTTATTTTTCTGGGCTCCAAAATCACTGCAGATCGTGACTCCAGCCATGAAATTAAAAGACACTTACTTCTTGGAAGGAAAGTTATGGCCAACCTAGACAGCATATTAAAAAGCAGAGACATTACTTTGCCAACAAAGGTCCGTCTTAGTCAAGACTATGGTTTTTCCAGTGGTCATGTATGGATGTGAGAGTTGGACTATAAAGAAAGCTGAGCACAGAAAAATTGATGCTTTTGAACTGTGGTGTTGGAGAAGATTCTTGAGAGTCCCTTGGACTGCAAGGAGATCCAACCAGTCCATCCTGAAGGAGATCAGTCCTGGGTGTTCATTGGAAGGACTGATGTTGAAGCTGAAACTCCAATACTTTGGTCACCTCATGCAGAGTTGACTCATTTGAAAAGACCTTGATGCTAGGAAAGATTGAGGGCAGGAGGAGCAGGGGACGATAGAGGATGAGATGGTTGGATGGCATCACCGACTCAATGGACATGGGTTTGTATGGACTCCCGGAGTTGGTGATGGACAGAGAGGCCTGGCGTGCTGCGGTTCATGGGGTCGCAAAGAGTCGGACATGACTGAGCGACTGAACTGAACTGAACCCACAATATGGTTTTACCAAGATTTTCATGAGATTACTGACTAACCACAATGCAATACTGAACATAACATTTAAATTCAATATCCAACTTGATGAAGAAAAGTAAATTAATCATAATTATTCAGTTTCAGAAACAGGTAATGCCTATTGATGAATGTTAACCAGAGAAAAATGGAACAGAAGTTTATAAAGTGATTAAACCCCCATGAAACCTAGAGATTATTATAAACATTCTGCAAAAAAAAACAAGAATAAAGGACACCAGGATTTCATTCTTATTACAGGAGCTTTGGAGGGAAAAAAAAAAAACACTCTACCAAAAAACCTGAACAAATAACTCATAAAATTCACAATATGAAACAATCATTGAATTTATTCTAGTAGCCCTCAAAGTGATGCAAATTAGAAAAAGTACCAACTTTTAGATCATCTAAATTAGCAAAGACTGAAAAAAAAACCTCTGATATTCAATGATGCACACTGATACTCATTAACTGCTAATGATGCAAACTTTCCTGGCTACAATTAGCAATATACATCAACAACCTAAAAAAAAAAAACCAAAAAAACAAAGTTAATCCCACTTCCAGGAATCTCAAGTAATGAATGTATAAAACAGACAAATTTAAGTATAAAGATAGCCTCAAAAAAATGACACTCAAAACAATTAAATGTCTAGCAAGTAGAAAATGGTCAAATATGGTTAATTGGTAATAGCAGGATTGCATTCAGCCATGACAATTTTATTTTCAAAGAAGATTAATAATGGAAGAAAATGCTCATGATATGATGTAAATGTTAAGTTTTATATACAATTTGGGCTTCCCTGGTGGCTCAGATGGTAAAGAATCTGCTTGTAGTGCAGGAGACCCAGGTTGGCTCCTGGGATGGGAAGATCCCCTGGAGAAGTGAATGGCAACCCACTCCAGTATTCTTACCAGGAGAATCCCATGGACAGAGGAACCAGGAAGGGGGAACCAGTTCATGGGGTCACAAAGAATCAGACATGACTGAGAGAATAAAACTTTCACTTTCATATACAATTGGGGCTTCCCGGGTAGCTCAGTGGTAAACAATGCTCCCACCAAGGCAAGAGTCACAGGAGACTCAAGTTCCATTCCTGGGTCAGGAAGATCCCCTGGAGGAGGCAATGGCAACCCACTCCAATATTCTTGCTGGGAAATCCCATGGACAGAGGAGCCTGACAGGCTATACAGTCCACGGGGTTGCAAAGGGTCAAACACGATTTAGCAACCAAACACATATACAGTCTCACTTGATATATATTCTCCATGTACATGGCAGGCCTGCATAATAGGAAAATGTTAATAATGGTTACATAACAATTATATAACCTCTGGAATTAACATTGATCTTCATTTCTGTCATTTTCTATGTTTCCCTATAGTAAAACTCTCCATAATAATGATATTGGGGGTGATGGTGGTGAATATTAAGTATGTTTAAAAAAAGAAAACCAACCACTAAGCCTCCCTGGCAAAAGAAATAGTTTAAGAAATTGGACAGCTATCCCCATTGTGTGTATCAGGTCAAGGGCAAAATCTGAAAAGTAGGCAAACCAAAAAAGAATGTGGGAGTGCCTTCTAACAACAACGTCTTAAGAGAATACAACTTTTCATGCTTACTGAAAAAGTACTTCCACCTCTAGTTAAGAGCCTCTTATACAGAGCTGCTTCAAGGTTTTAGCTCAAGGATGAAGAGAGAAAAGTTGGGGCAAGAAGTTCCTACTCTCTTAACTGCAGAAGAACCCAAACAAGGAAATGTCTAGGAATTGGGGCCAAAGGCATGACTGTTTTAGTAAGTTCTGGGTAGAAGGAAAAAAAGAAAAGAAAAGGAAAGGCATCAAGGCAAAAACCTATAAGGCAGAGGCTGATGGGTAACTCCCAATATTCAATGACCCCCTTTCCTGCACTGTGCCCAATTAAGATTCCACTCGCCTTCCTGTCCACGTAGGAGTGTGGAAGTCCTGACCAATGAGATGTGAGTGCAAGGCAGTGCAGGATCGATGGTGAGACACATCCTTTGGCCCCTCCTCCTGTCTGGGATACGGACATGACGGCCAGAGCTCCAGCAGCCACTGAGAACCATAAAGTGAAAACTACCTGCTGAGGATGATAGAGCAGAAAGCCATGAGAAGCCCTGGTTCTTGTCATTCTGGACAATGTTTCTTCAGACTTTTGTTATTTGAAAAAGAAAGAAATCTCCATGTTAGATAAGCCATTATTGCTATTATTATTTTTTGTCTTGTTACATACAATTAAAATTAACCTAAAGTGATGTACCTGGCCATGACAAGCTTCTGAAAATTTTTGTCTTGATTCTCTCTACTCTCCATGACTCCCTTCCTCTTAACAGACCAAAGAATGGACCAAAATAAACAGGAAAAAATAAAAGTTAAGTATCTTAATAAAGCTTTATGTTATTTATTTTTAAGTAACCTGAACCTTCATGAGCTCTCTCTCTCTCTTCAGGCATAACTAATTAAATTGTTTTTAACTTGGGTCTGGTGCTTGATTGATTTTATGAGTCAGTGGTCCAAGGTAAAAATGGATTCTTCATTACTTTATATGTTAACCCGAAACAAAGTGAAGGTTTCATAACATAAGCCACTGAGGATTGGGAATGACAATGAAAAAAAGATATTAGGTCTTTGATTCCAGCCATCCCTGCCCACTCAAGGAAGAGAGTGGCATCTGCATGGATGGATGTCCTGCAGTTATTAAGTAAGTTTCCTCTGGCATTTCATGAACCATTTCTTGAATGGATGACAAAGTCTCTTACAACCAGTGCTTCCTAATTACCTACAAGGTTAACAGATATGTTTAAAAATAGCAAAGTAAATATTTACCCTTTTCCAGTTACTTTTAGATATTTGAATCTAGTTTCCTGCTAGGAGGAAAATACTGTCAATTTGAACTAATTATCAAGAGCAAAGTTTCATTTCTAACATCTTAACATCTATTACTGAGAAAACTATCACCTTGGGAAAAAAACAAGTGACCAAGGAAATTTTTCTTTACTGAATGGAAAAAAACAACAGAACACAGCCTATTCAAAAAATCTTCACAAGGATACACACATAAGCACTGCTCACAGTTCTATTCCTCTCTAAGCTATAATCAGACCTAATCATAACTTACTGTACATGTTAAATATTAACCTAAATAACAACTTCATAACTATAAGACTTCATATTGCATTTTAAATTCAATAACTTGATATTCATTAAACAACCATTAAGCCATCAAACTCAAGTGGTATTTAAATATTTATTTCAAAGTACGTTTAACAATTAGCAGAATCGATTAAAATGACTTGCCTTATAGCATAAAGTAATTCTTCCACAGAGCTAGAAAAGAGCTCAGGAAAACTGGGTGCTCCTCCTCCTCCTACCACTATGTAATACTCCTGCAATGGCATAAAAGGAAACTCACTGTCTGGGATTAAGAGACTATGGTTTCAAGTCAATCTTGGGGCTATTCTAGGAAGACAACAACTGTACCAAATTAGCAGTAGTAGTTTTGCAACACTACTTAAACCAAGCGGCTTGCTTTGCTTAGAAGTAAAACCCCTGATGCTCTGAGAAGATGAAACAATGGATAGTTAAATGGCGAGCTGGTTATCCAATCAGGTTCTTTCTTATTGTAAGAGTTGACTAGTTCCAAAGATGTATGGCATTCTAAGTGATAGAAGGCTAAAAACTCAATGTCATACTACATGTAATAGGTGAAGAAGGCATCTGAATTTCAGAATGAAAGAACTAGTAAGAAAGCAAAGGAAAAAAAAAAAAAGGCCTTTAAAAAATGGGTTGTAATTGCTAGAAATTATTTAAAGATGGATAACTAATGAACCTAAGAATCATTATTTCATCATGATTTTACCAGTCTCCATTTTTCCTACTGCTACTTTTAGGACCTACCACCTTAATTTGTGTATCTCAACTGAAACAAAAGTGAAATTCTGTCAGACTTGCAGAGGCCATAGACAACTTTAGTAACCTCTTCTGGACCTTAAAAATTTTAACACTGAGATTTGTTCATTCATTTATTAAATTCTTACTGAATGCCTCCTACGTACCAGGCATTGTGCTAGGAGCTGGGAAATAATGAAAATTTATTTATTAAATTTTTTATACTTTTAACGAAATTTGGGTAAACGTTCTTTTGAAACTGGGAATGGGGTGGAGGTTTGAGATGTGGGGAAATAACTTCATGTGGAAATGTTATCTAAAGAAGAATTAATCCCATGAGATTTAAAAAATATTTTAGCAGGCATTTTATATTTTATCAAGTATGACAAAATAATACATAAACCAACAATAAAGAGTTATTTTTCAAGTTGCACATACTAGCTGGTTTTCTTAAGATTGATAGTCCTGCTAAAGACAAGAAGGAGTTTATGAGTCTTCCTAGAACTGCAGCTTTGTTAGTGAAAAGACAGATACCTCAGGAATCTCAGACAAAAATAAATGAGTTTACAAGCTGGTTGACTAGAACTTGCTATTTCAATAAGGAAGCCAAATGAGGTAAAGAGACTAAAATACGCTCTTTAAACTATGATACAGTCAATCACAATGATCAAATCAGTTTTCCTTTTAAAAATGAACTGAGCATCTCAAGATTTTTGTTTTCTCATCACGTGGATACTCCCCTAAGAATTTGAAAATCGACATTTTATTTGAAAAACAAGAGCGTTTAAAATAAGGAGCCATGTTCAAATCTCATCTTACAGGTCTAAATATTGATAACCATCCACTGCCCTCTACAAGATCCTGTTATTTTTTTTTATATATAATTTTTAGGCATGGCCAACTCAAATACATGGTAACTAAAGGAAAATGACAGTCCATAAAAGAATATTCAAGAGACTTTCTTCGTAACCTACATTGTGTATAACATACTAGGCACTTCTTTCCTGCTAACAGTTATTCAACTACAGGTGCTCAGAAAATCATGTTCAATCCAATAAAAGCATTGATGAGTGCCTACTAAAAATTTCAAAGATAACACTTGAATCTAGAAACACCTGTGACACTTTCAAACAGCCACGTGGAGCCTCACGGCCATCTGAGTGGCCACCGTTGTTTCTGCTCCATCAGCTCTCTAGGCACTTGAACAGTCCAGTTAAGAGAAGGAGCTCAGCAGAAAGCAAATACCAAAGCCCACAGCATGCCACACACCTGGGGCTTGGAATCAACTCTGCTCCCTCAACATGGTGAGGAGAGAGAGTGCAGCTATCCACCCAACGCAGCCGCCTCCAACGCCTACCATCTTCATTTCTCTCCCTGGCAGTTCATGCAGCCTTGGTTTTCTTCTTTCTTTCAGCAAGCAGGACCATACACTCATCTTTCCTGCTGTAGACAAGCATTCTTTGAACTAGAATATGTGTCTGAAGCAAAGCCAACACTTCCCAAGGGGTTCATCATCACAGCTATGTGCTGTGCCTAATCGCTCAGTTATGTCCGACTGTTTGCAACCCCACGGACTGTAGCCCGCCAGGCTCCTCTGTCCATGGGATTCTCCAGGCAAGAATACTGGAGTGGGTTGCCATGCCCTTCTCCAGGGGATCTTCCCAACCCAGAGATCGAACCCAGGTCTCCTGCATTACAGGTGGATTCTTTACCGTCTGAGTCACCAGGGAAGTGAGTCAATTTCCAAGTCCCTGACTTTCAAATATTCTCCTGTCTAAAAACTGATCTGCCTGTAACTGTGATGGAAGAACATCCCTCCCACGATGAATGGCAGCTGTCCTTCATTACCTCCCCCTTCCAAAGGTCCTTTTCCCACTTTACAAAGGCAGTACCTCTGCATCAACTTCACCAGATCTTTCTAATCTACATTACCCCAGGGCGTAAAGAACCCAGGGCACAGGGCAACTAACAAAAGAACAAATGAAAATGCTGATACCTGCAGAGGAGTGCAAGTCTCCAGCATTTGAGTATCTCCTTTCCTAACACAGGTAATTTCCACTTCTTTGTTTTAAACAACCAAAAATATTTAAATAAAAAGGGCCTGTGGCCAAATGAAATAGGAAATACTAGTTTTCGACTTATAATCTTTTTTTGGTACAGAAAGTATAAGACAGTGATCAATAAGACACTGCTTTGGGAAAGATCTCTGGTGTTCTCTTTATTTACTGCAAGTAATAAACCCTTCCTCCTAACAGAAAAAAAGAAAAAAAACTATATTCCATTGGGATAAAATTCTGTAGGAGAAAGGAAATGGAAATATGAATTTAAGGAGGAAAAAGGAAAGACGTAAAAATTTTAACTGTTAAGAACTTATTCGTGCATTTCAAAAATGAATAACACTGAGAATCAAATATGAAGTGAAGTGAAAGTGTCCGACTCTTTACGATCCAAATTCTCCAGGCCAGAATACTGGAGTGGGTAGCCTTTCTTTTCCCCAGGGGATCTTCCCAACCCAGAGATTGAACCCAGGTCTCCCGCATTGCAGACGGATTTGGTAGCTCAAAGGGTAAAGTGTCTGCCTGCAATGTGTGAGACCCAGGTTCGATGCCTGGGTTGGGAAGATCCCGTGGAAAAGGCAATGGCAACCCACTCTGGTACTCTTGCCTGGAAAATCCCATGAGAGGAGGAGCCTGGTGGGCTACAGTCCATGGGGTTGCAAAGGGTCGAACACGACTGAGCGACTTCACTTTCTTTACCAGCTGAGCCACAAGGGAAGCCCAATAATACTGAAGTGGGTAGCATGTGCCTTCTGCAGGAGATCTTCCCAACCTGGGAATCGAACCAGGGTCTCCCACATCACAGGCGGATTCTTTACCAACTGAGCTATGAGAGAAGTTATGAGGGAATCAAATATAGATTCTATTAGTTTTTTAAACAATGCAATAACTTGAAAAGTCAATGTTGACAGTATGATGAAAAACAACATCCTCCACAACTACTTAAAGTTAGGATGAAAAGTTTTAGCCATTAACTTAGAACTGTGCTTAGAGTACAGGCTTTTACAGAATCTTTCAAGCGCTGAAAGAGCAAAAAAGTTGAAAGAGCAGGGCTGGAGAACAACTCTTCAGAGCCCTTCCAAGAAAAAATACTGAAGTGACAGAGAAAGAACAATTTCCCCACCTACCTAGCCCTAAGTGTGGACGGGCTGATGATGGGTGAGGACTAGTATTCTCTCCACCCTCTCGGTCATAAGGACCTGGTTCTACAGCCAACAGTTTCTAAGACTGATGAGGTTAAATATCTGATTTTAACTGCGTGGCAGAACGGGGTTAGATTCTGGCTGAAGAGATGTCTTTCTTCAGAAGAACCACTAGAGTACTTTTCTTTTAGTCTCCAGAAAGACTCATGAGGCCATACTGTGGGGTTGGTTTAGTCGCTAAGTCATGTCTGACTCTAGTGATCCCATAGACAATAGCCCGCCAGGCTCCTCTGTCCATGGGATTTCCCAGGCAAAAAAGACTCACTAATTTTGTATTTATCTTAAACGATGACAAATTTCACCACTGGGGGTGGAATAGTGAATGTGTCTGGCAATTCATGAGTGATATGCAGGAGGCAGAACTGGAAAGGTCTTACTGTGTAGTTAGTATGTGAAGTATGGCAAAAGTCCTAAAAAGTGATCTCAACAGACATGTCTATATACCCTAGGCCCTCAGACTCTACTTTTTGCCTTCTTTCTCAGATTCTTTACTTTCTTCGCTGCCCCTTACTGCTTTTCAGCCACTTCTTTTGGGAAGCAGAAAATCGTCTAAATATGATGGATGAGGCCAGCACTTAATTCGATGTCTACTCTGTTCTAAAAATATTGACTTTCCGGTCCTCCAGCTCTCAAGAGAGACAGTGGGGCTCTTAAGAGCAGACGTTAGACCTACTCTAAATCTACTCCTGTTTAGTATAAGGAGGTAGTACAGCTTAAGATAAAAGGTCTGTCTTCAGAGTTGGAAAGTCGGCTAAAAATCACAATCCATCATTTACCAGATATGCTGCTCAATTTCTCTAAACCTCAGGTTCCCAAAGTCCTTAAAATGGGGTGCTAAGGATTTGAGACAAGATACATCAAGCACTTAGAAACCAACCAGCACATAGTAGGCATCCGATAATCAACAGTTCTGAAATTAGATGTTTGATTTTTTTTTAAAATGATTGCTTAAAATCAGCCAATAGTTTCCTCTTGGCATAAAGTCAACTACTGCCACGTTTTCCCATTCCTTTCTAACCTCTCTGAAAACAAGTGATTTGGAAAATGACTACCTTTCATGTCTAAGTATAGGGTGTGTGTGTGTGTGTGTGTATATAAAATGTACCTGCAGCACTAAAGCTGGCAAAGGGACATGCATACGGATGAGGGCTGCACAAATTTCACATACAGCATGGCGGCATGTCCTTAACATGTTCTGGGCACTGCTGTGACACATTTAAAAAAATAAACGTGGACTCTATGACCAACTCTTTAAAGTCTATCCAAATTTAATTGGTAATCTAACACTTTCCGCCCTTCAAATTCGCAAAGTTTGTTGGTTGCGGTTGTTTGTAAAATACTTATTATATTAAGGTCGTAGGGAAACTGCTACTCCCATGATTCTCCTTTGAGCATGAGTATAACCTTTAGTCTCTAAAGCAATTTGGCAATGTGTAACAAGGACTTAAAAAGGATTTACATGCTTATTCAGCAGGGGAGAAATATATCCTAACCCAAACAAATAGATTTATGTATAAGACTATTTATTACATCACAACTTAAAAATCATAAAAAAAAAATGAAGCAGCTTTGGTGTCCACTGCAGGGAACTCAATATATGGTACAGCCAACATCCCATGAAACAGCATGCAGCTCAAAAAAAAATTTTTTTAAGTAAGATGGTATTAAGTGAAAGGACCAAAGTATAAAGCAGTATTTGGCCATGATTCCAAATTTGTATACGCCACTGTGATCCTCAAGCAGTAATAACAGAAACTTTACAATAAGAAATTGGAATTACACACAGTGATCAAAATCCATTCCACAGCTTGAAAGGACACACTGCTAAGACTTGCTACCCACGTCCTAATTTGAAAAAGAAGTGTGGGATGAGTACACTGCTGATTCAGATCCTTTTTATGAATGGCGGGGAGAGGAAAGTGGATTGTAAAGCTGAAAGTTATGTCTGCAACTGACATTCAGCCTCTTAAAATTTTCAGTTTAATGAAACTTTTGGGTGACTTTTACACCACACACACCATAGCTAGTAAGTTTTGGTGAAGTGAGCAGAGATGAGAGATAGGAAAAAGTGAGGAATCATATAACCTTTCAATATACACAATTTCACACAATGTAAGAATAAATGAAACTGAATACACACACACTATCTCTGATTCAGACCTGCAGATACATATTTAAAGCACCCCCACTCTAAGCAGAAGAAATGCCTCAAATGTACCACCTGACCCTCTCTGAACTCACCTGCCCTTCATCCCTACTTTTAGAACTCCTAGCTTATTCCCAATGCCCATGACTACCACCACCAATTAAACAAAGCTAGTAAGCATGGGGAGACTGCTTTACAGTGTTCCTGAACTCTCCTGCCTTTATTTTTCACATCAGTACTTCAAACGTCTAATCTAACTCCTCAGAAGAAAGGGAACAAAAATGCCTTTAGACGATTATAAAGCCTCAAGTTACACACGCCTGGACTCTAGAGAAAAAGGAGCAACCCAAGTCCTTTGAGTAGAAATGACACCTTTCTGCTCAGTACTGATTTGGCGTGAGTGAGCACAGCTTTATCTACTTGTCTGCCAGCCTGGGCCCAGGTGCTTCAAGCAGCCCCATAGCAGAGGCCAGTTTGTTTCTGCAAACAGTCTGAAACCCACATGAAGCCAAAATCAACATAAGTTATTATGAAAACACAAAAGGCAAAACACACCGAAACTGCCACCTTGTCTGTCACAGCTCTCAAACTGAAAAGTTATCTTGATAGTATGCACATCTATCTACCTGTTTGCAGATGTCAACCCGCAGAACAAACAGCTGGGAGAGGTGGGATTAGTATCTGGTTGTCAATTTCAGGAAACACCAGCATGTGTGTCTTAGTTCAGAGCTCAGGTTCCAGGTCAATACAGGTTTTCGGGACTTCAATTTTTTTTTCCAGGTTGGAAATGCGCTAAGCTAATAATTAACCTTAAGCATACCATCACCTCTACAGAAAACATTTGCTACACACAGCGCTAAATTACTTTCAGTTGGCTTAAACAAAACAGACAAGCTGTAATAAAATGTCTCTGAGAAATGTGATCTTTTTCATTGGTCACCCAGGACCTTTCCCCCTAAAATCTGCTCCTTCTTGGGGAGGGGAGGGGGAGAGTAGACAAAATAAAGATGCCACCCGAAGCACAATTATTTTGTGAGAAAGTTACCTAAGCTAACTCTTCAGGGCTTCTCAGGTTGAGTAATTCTTGCAGGCGGGTAGGGAGGGACGGCTCGCCTCCAAGATTACTATCTGCAGAGGTTTCCCTAATGTTGATTTTTTTTTTTTTTTTTTTTTTGGCGTCCTTTTTAATTATCCTGCAAGGGCTCTGATTTTCACATCTCTAGCTGCTGCTGGGGGGAGTTGAGAGCGACGCGCCAGGGCTGCGGCAGCCGCTCGGGCCAAGTCCAACGCCGGGGGCGGGCAGCCCACTCCCCACCGGGTCCCACCCTCCCCTGCACAGGCGCGCACAGCCCAGCCAAGACTGCGGTTCGCGGGCGGGGACTCACCGCTGTCCAGCCGCGCGATCTGGGGCAGTCGGTAAGTGCTGACCAGCAGGTCGAGCGGAACGGCCACCGAGCTCCACTTCACATCCTTGAGGCTGCAGCCCAGCGAAGGCGCCGGGTCCATCTTCCCCGCCTCCTCCGGCCCCGCGCTCCCGCCGCCGGCACCACCCCGCGCCTTGGCGGCCGCCGCTGCTCGCGCTCGCGGAGCTGGGACGCGCGGGGGGCGCCCGGCACTCCGGCCGCGGGCAGCCCGGGGGCGCGGCGGCGGCTGCAGCGGCTGGGAGCGAGGGAGGGACGGAGGGGGCCCGCGGCCGGCTCAGCTGCCGCTGCGGGGCATGGCTGGGGCGACCCGCGTGCCCTCAAGCCGGGAGAGGACTCGCAGCAGCCCCGCGGCGGCCGGGGTGGCTGCGGCGGCTCCCGCTCCGCCTCCTCCTCTGGCCCCGGGTCTGCAGCTGCGGCGGCCGCCCGCTCGCCTCCTCCTCCTCTCACCCCTCCTTCCCTCCGCCTGGAGCGTGTGAGGAGGAGCCGCGGGTCTGAGAAACGCCATAGCAGCGCTCCCAGCACTGACTAATCAACAAGGTGCGAGCAACGCCTGCGCAGCTCGGAGAGACCCCGCCCCCGCCTCCCCGGCGCCGCCCGCCCCGCCCCGCCCCGCCTCCCGCTCGGCCTCCCCCGCCCCCCGCAGCCGGGCGGGCTCGGCTCGGCGGCGGCTCCCGGATCCGGCCCCGGCGCGGGCGTCTGGGCGCGCTCCGCAAGCTTTAGCTCTCGCTCCCCCGTCCGACCGCTCCGGCGCCTTGCAGCCTCGCCCGGCGCCGCCGCGCGCCCGCATTCCTTCGCTTCCCCGGGGCCTGCCCGGAGGGCGCCCCGGAGGAACACGGCGAGCTCGGGAATCTCACTCGTCTTGCAGATGTAGCTCCCTCTCCGGTCCACCCCCGACCTTGGCGCTGGGAGTTGCTGTTATACGGCGCAAGAGATCTGTGTGGTGCACATCTCTTGAGAGTGCCACAGCTGGGAAAAGCGTCCCCTGGCGTGCCTCCCCCAACCCCGCCCCGACAGCCCTACAACTCCAGAAACGCAGCTGGAAGTTACCCCCTTGAGTCTAGACTCTGGCTACAAGGCGGGATGAAAAAGGCCTAATCACCGAGAAACAGAAAGGTAACGAATGATCAGTACCCACAGGAGGGAAGATGACTGTCGGGTTGGCATCTTCATTGTACCGACAGGCTGCTGGAGACAGCGGAGATTGAGACCAACAACTATAGGCACGCCAGTTTACTGGCAGGCGACGGGAACCAGCTGTTGTCACATGCTTTTCTCACTCACTTCTCTCCCAGGGTTGGAATAATTCTCGTTTTCTAGATATACGTATCAAGACATTTGGTAAATTGGCAAGATTGCGCACTTGTAGATGGACATGCCTGGATTCAAGTCCACAGTCCGCTTTCCGTGATAAACGCTGTTTTCCCCAATATTGACTGTGGCCTACTCCTTGCAGAGAGAGCTCAGAGGTGGCTGTAAGATTCCTGTTTCTTTAAGCACATCCTAACTTTTAGGTGCTACTTATTTTTTAAGATTATTTTACACCAGCAAAATAATGGCTTCCCAGGTGGCGCTAGTGATAAAGAACCCGCCTGCTAATGCAGGAGGCCTGGGCTGGGAAGATCCCTTGGAGAAGAAAATGGCAACCCGCTCCAGTATTCTTGCCTGGAGAATCCCAAGGACAGAGGAGCCTGGCAGGCTACAGCCCATAGGGTCGCAAAGAGTGGAACACCACTGAAGCGACTTAGCACATAGCACGCACACCAGCAGAGGCGAGTGGTGACCGAGTGAAAGGGTTACGTATATCAGTTCTTTATATATTTCAGTTCGTATTCAGTGTACAATGCATGGAAGACAAAACAAACATCTGCGTCACCCGCCCAGGGGGACTTGAAAGCATCCACTGCCTTTCAGACGGCTGGCTTAGGTCTGTGCCAATGAATAAACTTCTCCATAGCAATTACAGAAAAACCCTGGAAATGCTTCTCACACTTTCCCAATCCTCCCCCTTGGAAGCACTGACGATGATTTTCACAAAATCTTCTGCTGAAAGTTTTCACCTTTGTGTCACTGATGTGAAGTTTTTGGAAAAGTCTTGGAAAAAAGGGGGGGGAGGGGCGGTGGGGAGTTTTTAGTCTATTTTACTCCAAATCCCTGGTGGCTCTGATGGTAAAGAATCTACCTCCAATGCAGATGATCCCTGTTCAGATCGCTGGGTTGGAATCTTCCCTGGAGAAGGAAATGGCAATCCACTCCAGTATTCTTGCCTGGAGAATTCCAGGGATAGAGGAGCCTGGCAGGTTACAGTCCATGGGGTGGCGAAGAGAAGAACGACTGAGCAACTAACATTTTCACTCCAAATCAGAGATTCATAAAGTTAGAAGTTTTGCTCACAGAAAGTAAAATTTTTAAAAACTAAAAGGAACCAATTTTCCAGTAGTCATGTATGGATGTGAGAGTTGGACTATAAAGAAAGCTGAGTGTCAAAGAATTGATGTTTTTGAACGGTGGTGTTGGAGAAGATTCTTGAGAGTCCCTTGGACCTCAAGGAGATCCAACCAGTCCATCCTAAAGGAAATCAGTCCTGAATATTCATTGAAAAGACTGATGTTGAAGCTGAAACTCCAGTACTTTGGCCACCTGATGCAAAGGGCTGACTCATTGGAAAAGATCCTGATGCTGGGAAAGATTGAAGGCCGGAGGAGAAGGGGACGACAGAGGATGAGATGGTTGGATGGCATCACCAACTCAATGGACATGAGTTTGAGTAAACTCTGGGAGTTGGTGATGGACAAGGAGGCCTGGCGTGCTGCAGCCCATGGGGTTACAAAGAGTCAGACGTGACTGAGCGACTGAACTGAACTGAACTGAAAAGGAACCAAATGCCAGCTATTTTTTCCTATTTAAGTAATTAATCATTTCTGGAAATTAAGCTCAGACTCCAAAAATGATATAAGAAACATTTAAGAATGGATAGGGTCAGGGGTTCCTCAGCCAGTTAGTATATCCTTAAACCTTAAATGGTAGATTGATTTTTAAAAAAAAAAACTTTCTTCTACTATTATATCCTCTTTCAAACCTTCAGGGAATAGGAGAAGTAGTTCCTTCCCATGAAAGCATTGGTAACTTATGACCTAAAGGCAAGATAAAAAGTAAAAAGATTAATGCAATCAACTTTTTTTTTTTATCAATAGAGAACTTCCAGTAGATTTGCTCTTATTGCTGACCTTGCAGAAAAGTTTTCATTTCAGTCTTGAGTATTAAAGGAAAGAAATTTTAATGAGCTCCAAATTCTTATATAATCTCCAGTCATGGCAGAACTGTTTCAGAAAGATTTTATTTGTGAGACAAAGAGAGTTTTGGTTAAACTGTAGGGGGAAAAAATCAACTGAGAAGAGTACTCTTTCAGTCTGACTGAACTGCACTTCCAAACATGATATGAGGAGGCATGTCGTCTTAAGATTGTTGGGCCAGTGCAAACCACTGACATAGAAGTGTAACAACTGGGTACGGGGCAAAACTTACAAGATTTTGCAGTTTACAAAAAAGAAACACCGAAGAAAATTTTTCTATAAAGCAAAATTCAATGTACTGGTCCCTCATTCCTGCCAAATACCTTTTAAATTGAGATTTGTGGAAGGCAGCATTTTATGATGATTAAAAATATTGACTCCAATGCCAGATGGCATAGCTTTGATTAGTGACTCTGCCTCTATTCAGGAGCTTGGGCAACTTGCTCTTTCCTCTTCTGAAAAAATGGGGATGATGCTATAGACTGAATGTTTCTGTTCTCCCCAAATTCTTATGTTGAAACCTAATCCCCAGGTGGTGATTTGGGGAGATGTTTAGATCATGAACAAGAAAACGGGCCCTAAGCAATTATCCTTCAATTTAAAAAGTTAATAAACTTAAAAAAATTTAAAAAGGAAAGAAAACGGCTCTCACCAGACCCAGAATCTACCAACACCTTGAACTTGGACTTTGCAGCCTCCAGAATTGTGAGAAATAAATTTCCACTGTTAATTACTGCCCTAGTCTATGATAGTCTGTAATAGTAGCCCAAATAGACTAAGATAAAAATAATCGTTCTCATCTCATGGGGTTGATATGAAAATGTAATTCTTTAATATATGTTGAGCATTTAGAATAGGGCCTGACACATAGGAGGGCTTCCCTGGTGGCTCAGCTGGTAAAGAATCTGCCTGCAATACAGGATATCCCAGTTGGATTCCTGGGTCAGGAAGATCCACTGGAGAAGGGATTAGACTACCCACTCCAGTATTCTTGGGCTTCCCTGGTGGCTCAGATGGTAAGGAATCTGTCTACAATGCGAGAGACCCAGGTTCGATCCCTGGGTGGGGAAGATCCCCTGGAGAAGGGAATACTGAAGTGGGACTACCCACTCCAGTATTCTGGCCTGGAGAATTCCATGGACTGTATAGTCCATGGGGTCACAAAGAGTCAAACACGACTGAGTGACTTTCACTTCACTGACACATAAGAAGGGCTAAAAGAAGTATTGGGGTTTTTTCTTTTGTTTCCTTAAAAAAAAACAAAAACTTTCTGACTACTTTTAAAAAATGTATTTATATTTATTTATTTATTTGGCTGTGCCAAGCCTTAGCTGCGGCACTTGAGATCTTCACTGCTGCATACAGGAGCTTAGTTGTGGCATGCAGGATCTTTAGTTTCAGCATGCAGGATCTAGTTCCCTGACCAGGGGGTGAGCCCAGGCTCCTGCATTGGGTGCTTAGAGTCTTAATCACTGGACCACCAGGGAAGTCCTGAAGTACTGGTTTTGAAGGGACAAAGTTTACAGAAGAAAGGAAGAAGCAAATGGAGCTGTGTGCAAGTGATTCGATTTTGGAAGAACAGTTATATCTGGCAAGCAGTAGAGAGCATCGGTCCTCAAATGGAAAACCCAGGTGCCGGCTCCCCACTGTGGAACCTCCGTCCGTAAAGCCAGAGTCTGTGGGGTTAATTCCACAGTAAGAAAGTCCTGTCACCCAGCCAATCCAGGCAGTGGCCGTGATGACTCTTCATATGCTGATAAGCTCAGAAGTGAATCAGGCATATGATACTATATGACTCCTATGAGGGACGCTTCGTGACTTCCTAACTGTGAAACTTCATTTTATACGTGCATAATTCGTTAATTCTCTGCATTATTGGCTTTGCGAGATAAAAACATTACTTGTTGGTTTTCTTTATATCAGAATGTCCTGGGTCACATAATAGGCTAGCAGTCAAGTGTGATATTAAAGTTCATAGCCCTGGTGGTTTTCTAGGTCTCTAAGCTCTTTTCCCCTGTCAACTAAAGTCCACGCTGTCGCCTGACTTAAGTCACTCCATGCTTAAAACCAACCTTGTACAATGTCTTTATCCTCAGTGCCAATGGAATAAAGTGTAAAGCCCTTTGCCTGTATAAAATGTTCTTCCTTTATGTGATTAGGTGTCCTCTCCAGCCTCATCTTGACTGACTACCTGCTGATACCTTTCAATCTGGTGGTGGTAGATAGTAGCAGTGCTTTCTTGTGGTTGCCCAAATGTGCCATGCTAATACTGGGTTGGCCAAAACACTTCATCGGGTTTTTCCATTACAGCTTATGGGAAAACCCAAACAAACTTATTGACCAGCCCAATACATGCCCTTGAAGAGGCGGTCCTCTTAGCTTGGAATGCTTTTCTTCCTTTCTTTTCCATGAAATTCTGTTTCCTCCAAAGAGCTGACCCGCTCTTCTCTTATCACTCTCATACCTGGCAATACTCCCCTTTTAATTGTGCTAATTGCTCTATGCTTTACTATCTGATTTTATGTTGACTTTCCTACTAGACCATTAATGCCCATGGTCACTGAAAGTATATTTTATTCACCTTTGTTCCTCCAGGTCTTGCTACCATGCCTGGCACATGGAAAGTGCTCATTTAGTGTTGAGTTGAACCAAATCATCCTTACTCTGTATCATTTAGTGTGTGCATGCTCAGTCACTAAGTCATGTCCAACTTTTTTGAGACCCTATGGACAATAGCCCACCAGACTCTGTCTCTGGAATTTTCCAGGCGAGAATGCTAGAGTTCTTGGGTTGCCATTTCCTCCTCCTCATTATTAAGTAGAATACCACATCTGGATTATGAATGATTAATACTCTCAGGTATTAAGATTTTTAAGGCTCTGATTCCATAACAACAATGGTTACTATTAGATTGGCCCCCAGTTCTTCTCACTCATCTGAAAATTTAAATTTTATTTATTGAAATAAAGTTCTGCAATTTTGTCACTGAACTAGAAATGTGCCTCGGGACCATCAGTTACAACATATTAAAATTGTCAGTATATTATTAGTTTACTGTTTGTTACCTTATTTGTAGTTTTCTTTGCCAGGATTTTACCCTCAGAAGAGCTTGTTTTACTACATTTGCATCTTCGGCAGCTGGCACATTGAAAGTTCTCTACATGCTGGTAAATTAATCAACCTTCTTATCCTATCTATCTATCAAGAGAATGTATAAATGGAAAAGCAAAGTACCATAGAGAAGCATATCCTATATGGGTACTTTCAGGAAGATTTAAAAATATATTCAGAATTTTACTTTGTCATCTCTTCCTTTCCTGCTTTTGATGTAGAGTGTGCCTTCTTAAGTAGATCATTGACTAATATCTGTAGTACAGTGTCAATATAGGAATATTAAAGGAAAATATCCATATCAAGGGAAAATATTCCAAGTTGAAAACTGGATTTTGTGGGGCATGCTTGCTTTTCGAAAACATACACAACGTATTCCCATTGTAAAATACATAAAAATATGTAACACATTGCAACCCAATATACACATACATGCACTATCAAAACAAAATTTTCCAAAATATTACTTTTTTGTGTACTTTTTACTCCTTGGAAGGAAAGTTATGACCAACCTAGATAGCATATTTAAAAGCAGAGACATTACTTTGCCAACAAAGGTCTGTCTAGTCAAGGTTATGGTTTTTCCAGTGGTCATGTATGAATGTGAGAGTTGGACTGTGAAGAAAGCTGAACGCTGGAAAATTGATGCTTTTGAACTGTGGTGTTGGAGAAGACTCTTGAGAGTCCCTTGGACTGCAAGGAGATCCACCCAGTCCATCCTAAAGGAGATCAGTCCTGCGTGTTCATTGGAAGGACTGATGCTGAAGCTGAAACTTCAATACTTTGGCCACCTCATGCGAAGAGTTGACTCATTGGAAAACACCCTAATGCTGGGAAGGATTGGGGGCAGGAGGAGAAGGGGACGACAGAGGATGAGATGGCTGGATGGCATCACTGACTTGATGGACATGAGTTTGAGTAAACTCTGGGAGTTGGTGATAGACAGGGAGGCCTGGCGTGCTGCGATTCATGGAGTTGCAAAGAGTCAGACACAACTGAGCAACTGAACTGAACTGACTGAATGCATACTGAATCCTGATCTTTTAATCTCTTCTTTACTGTTTCATTTTTAGCAGTATTCATGATTCACTGATTTTATTTTACAGTTCATAACACAAGCCTAAGTGTTAAAACCACCATTTTAAATAATAATTCTTTTGTACATTGTTGTTGTTTAGTCGTGTCTAATTCTTTGCAACCCCGTGGACTATAGCGTGCCATGCTGCCCTGTCCATGGGATTCTCCAGGCAAGATTACTGGAGTGGGTTGCCATTTCCTTTTTCAGGGGATCTTCCTGACCCAGAGATCGAATCTACATCTCCTGCTTTGGCAGGTGATTCTTTACCACTGAGCCACCAAGGAAGCCCTTTTTTGTGCATTAAGTATTTACAATTTAGCAAAGCAGGGAACGTTATGGCTGAAGTTGTAGGAGCTTCTAAAATTCAAGAATTATCACAAATATAAAAAGCAAATGACAATATAATTATTGAATTTACCAAAATCATCTTTGTGTGTGTGTGTGTGTGTATGTGTAACTCTATAGGTTATGGGTTTTGGTTTATGAAGAAGTGAGCTCTTTATAGATGGTATTTTTCCTCCCAAGCAAACACGAGATGTCAGTCTGAGAAGCTGCTGGTGGTGCTGTCTCCTGTGTTCTCTGTAAATTACATGCAAGGCCTTCCAAAGGAGTGGTTAAGTGATTCATAGTTTAGCTCTATAGTTCTGCAATTTCAAGAAAAACTTTACTAAAATAGAACACAATTACTAACTAATCACTAATTACTAATTTTCATGTATTAATAGTTTTTAGTCATACATTTTTGAAGCGACTTAGCATGCATGCATCCATTGGAGAAGGAAATGGCAACCCACTCCAGTATTCTTGCCTGGAGAATTCCAGGGACAGAGGAGGCTGGTGGGCTGCAGACTAGGGGGTCGCACAGAGTTGGACACGACTGAAGCGACCTAGCAGCAGCAGCAGTCATACATTTAACATATTGGTTAAAGAAATAGTTTAGTTGACTATAACGCTTGTCAAGTATCAACAGATAAGCTCAGATTCTTTCCACGTAGAGAAGTGTTATGGTTCATAACATAATTTATATTTTTCTTAATAAATATATTTAATGCAACAAAGCACAGGCTGACAACATTTCATTTTGTTTATATTGGTGCTCAGATAGTAATTATTAATAAATATTTCTTAGTGCAGAAATCTTCATAGGATGTAGGCAAGTTTGTTGTTGGTGTTCCAGTGATTTGAAGCTTCAAAGGAGTTTTAGTGTCAGAGGCAGTTCTACATTTAAGCCTCTCCCTTGAAGGATAATGAGATTTTAGCTCCCTGCTGACAAATCCTTTAAAGAGAGGCCATCAGATATGTTTCCACCCCTCTTTTGAAGTAAGCAGTGAAAAGAGAAAGACAGGGAGAATATGCTTATGCAGCACACCTATCCTGGACCCCTGACCCCCCTGGTCCAAACTGAGTGCACCTTTCTTCCCTGACCGCTCTCACAATCAGTTTCCAGGTTTATGGAGGCTGGAGTGTCACCTTCGTTTACTTAGAATTGAGATCATGCACAACTTCTCCAGTAAATACTCTACTCACTCCCAAACTCACTTCTTAAAGAGTTTATGCCTTTGCCCCACCTCAGAAACAAATTTAAAATTCTCTAAAGTGGTATTTATGTGTCTATTTCATAAAAATTTTAAAATATAGAGCATACAGTTAAGAAACAGAGTAACCTACAATTCAATTGCTCCTTTGAAGAAAAGCTATGACAAACCTAGACAGTGTACTGAAAAACAAAGACATCACTTTGCTGACAAAGGTTCATATAGTTAAAGCTATGATTTTCCCAGTAGTCATGTATGAAAGTGAGAGTTGGACTGTAAAGAAAGCTTAGCACTAAAGAATAGATGCTTTCAAATTGTGGTGTTGGAGAAGACTCTTGAAAGTCCCTTGGACTGCAAAGAGATCAAACCAGTCATTCCTAAAGTAAATCAACCCTGAATATTCATTGAAAGGACTGACGCTGAGGCTGAAGCTCTAATACTTTGGCCACCTGATGTGAAGACTCAACTCATTGGAAAAGACCCTGATGTTGGGAAAGACTGAAGGCAAAAGAAGAGGGTGGCAGAGGATGAGATGGTTGGATGGCATCACCAACTCAATGGACATGAATTTGTGAAACTCTGGGAGGTACTGAGGGACAGAGGAGTCTGGTATACTGCAGTCCATGGGTTCACAAAGAGCCAAACAGGACTTAGTAACTACATAACAACAGCTTATCACTGTTCATATTTGGTGTATATTCTTTTACTTATATATATTTGTCTATATCTATTTAATTTGGATCGACCTGTAATATAATTTTGTAGTCTACCTTTATCACTCATTTTACCATGTTGATATGTATTCCAAAATGTGATTTGGAAATGTCATGTGTCACCTATTTTTTTCAAAATTGAGAGACTTTCTTTTTAGTTTTTATTGGAGTAGAGTTGATTTGCAGTGTTGTGTACAGTAAAATGAATCAGTTATGCATATACATATATCCTCTCTTTTTTAAACATTCTTTTCTCATGTAAAGAGTATTGAGTAGAGTTCCCTGTGCTGTTCAGCAGATCCTTATTAGGTATCTATTTTATATATGGTAGTGTGTATATGTCAATCCCAATCTCCCAGTTTATCCCTCCCTACCTTATCCTCTGGCAACTCTTAAGTTTGTTTTCTACATCTGTGACTGCACTTCTGCTTTGTAAGTTCATTTGTACCCTCCTTTTTTTTTTAGATTCCACATATAAGTAATATCATAAAAGATTCTTTTAAACAAAAAAAGGGCTTTATTTCTGTGATGGTTAATTTTACATGTTAACTTGATTGGGCCATGCAGTGCCCTGGTATTTGGTTAAACAATTTCTGGATGTGTGTATGAGGATGATGAGTTAGCATTTAAATCTGTAGACTGAGCAAAACAGATTGCCCTCCCCACTGTGTGTGGGTATCATCGTATCAACTGAGAAGAATGACTGGGACACAGAATGGAGCGAAAGGAGATTTCCCTCTCTCTGCCTGACAGCTTGAGTGGGGACAGGGGTCCTCTCCTGCCCTCACCGTGGGACCAACACTTGAGAACACCTGTCCTGTTCTCAGAACATTGGACTTGGACTGGAACTACATCATTGGCTTTCCTAGGTCTCCAGCTTACGGACAGCACATCCCAAGGCTTCTGAATTCCTTATATCTCTTGACATATACATATATATGTACACATATATGCATACATGTACTTATACACACACACAGTTTTGTTTCTCTGGACAGCCCTAATACAGTGTCCTAACAATATTTCTAACTCTCCCATGCTGGCCCTGGACAGTAGTCCCATGCCCTCCATGTACAAAACTCATTAACCCTGGACATGCTGAAATAACCTTCCCTTTTCTTGGGAATCTCTGAATTATGTGCCTTAATAAATTCCAGCTTTCCTGCCTACCAGACCATCTTACCAGGGATTATCCTCCAGGGATGCACTGAACCTCAATGAATGCCCAAAGTGTTGGACTCCTGCTCTTAGAGAACATTTTTGAATTGATATAAATGGAAATGAACTCAGTATAAAAGAAGAAGAGAAAGAGGGGGAAGAAGAAAGAAAAGAAGGACAAACATATGTAATATTAATATAAACTTTGCTTTTTATGTATGCTGATATTATAAAGGTTTTGCATTTACCATGTCAAAAAGGTTAAATATGTCAATTGAAAGTATTGACTATGTTCCAATGTACCTATTACATGACTAATTTGTCAGGAGTTTAGCAGAAGAAAAAGAAAATATTTATAATAATTAGAAATAGCAGCCAAATCTATCCTATTGTTGATGTCTTTGTTATGGTATTAATAATACCCTTTCAAAAGAGCACCATACTATAGTTTGTCCATTTTTCCATTCATTAAAATTTTAAATGTACACTAATTAAATTCCTATGTAAATGTTCATAGCTCATCTCTCACTCTTCTATCTAGTCACCATTCAGTAAATATTGGTTGAGTACTTATATGCAAGGCGCCATTCAAGCCAGTAGGGCTGCAAAGATGAGTTCTTGCTCCCAAGTGTCTTAATCTAGGAAGAGAGCCAGAAGCACAGGAAATAAAGGTAATTACAATCCAGCGTGGGAGGGCTTAGAGATGCATAGTGATAGTTTGAGACTTACTCAGCGAGGAATTGGTTAAGACCCTCACAAGCTTCTTCAAGGATATGACCAGTTAGAGAAACATGCAACAGGATGAATTAGCCAAGTCAAGACAGGACAGCAGGAGAGACTAGGAAGTGAACCCCAGGGAAAAGGAGTCATGTGCGTAATAGCCGGGAGGTGAGAAGCAGCATATTGTATGGCAATAATTAAAATCGGTGCAATTTAAGGACTTCCCTGGTGGGCCAGTGGCTAAGAGGGCTACTCCCAATGCAGGGGACCCGCTATATCGATTCCCAGTTGAGGAGCTCGATCCCGCATGCTGCAGTTAAAAGATTCTGCATGCCACAAGGAAGATCGAAGATCCCACGTGCCATAACTAAGATCCAGTGCAGCCAAACAAATAACTATTTTAAAAATCAGGGTAAATTTTGCTGTATCGTGAGATTTGAGGGATGGAGTAGCTGAGATGAGGCTGGAGAGTTGGGTAGGGTTCAGATCATGGCGAGATTTGTCTGTCCTGTGAAGGAAGTTGAACTTTATCATAAAGGACCTGTAGTAGGTGTCCTATGGTGTCAATCATGGGAGGTACTGTGAGGTCTTGAGCACAGTATTTGCTCATCAGGCTTGAATTTTTGAAGAGAACATTTTAGAAAGAGTATACAAGAAAGAAGGGGAGGACACACAGGAGGCAGAGGGAGAAGCTCGTCATAGGCATTCAAAGGTTGAAACAAGACAGTGAGGTCTAGAAATAAAAATAAGGGGACAGATATAGGATATTTATTAAGGAGGTAAAATCCTCAGAACTTGCTTATTAATTCAACTCACGGGATAAAACAACTCTCTCAAAATGATGGTGAATCCCCTGGATACCAAGCAGGTATCTGTGCAGTATCCAGTGCGGGTAGGACATGGTGCACAAGGATGAGGATGAGGAACCAACAAGAACTTTGAAACACAGAGTGAAATAAGCTAGAAAGAGAAGGAAAATGGTACTGATGAATCTAATTGCAGGGCAGGAATAGAGATGCAGACATAGAGAACAGACTTGTGGATGCTGGGCGTGGGGCAGGGGAGAAGAGTGGGAGAAACTGAGAGAGTAGCACTGACATATATGCGCTACCACGTGTCAAATAGATAGCTAATGGGAAACTCTGTGTAGCACAGAGCCCAGCTCAAGGCTCTGTGATGACCTAGAAGGGTGGGATGGGGGTGTAGGGAGGCTCAAGAAGAAGGGGATATATGTATACATGTAGCTGATTCACACTGTTATACAGCAGAAACTATCACAATATTGTAAAGCAATTATACTCCAACAAAAATTAAATAAGAGTAACATTGAACTATCAAGTCAATCCCTTATGGATCAGATTAGAGAGAAAGTCACTTTGAAAGGACAGTACAACTCCCAGGTCCAAATGAATCTTTATTGAGAGTAACAATACTTAACTGACTCTAGCGACATTATTTACCCCAGGCTGATAACTATTAAACTGACTTTCTTTGTTCTGACCACATGCCTGTCTAGCAATGAGAATTCTGTGCGGATTTCTTGCACGAGGCCTGGGAAATGATGATTCTTTTAACAGTTACAGGAAGGAAGAGATGAGTGAGTATGTCGGAAGATGAGAGAGTAAGTGCAATTGTGGGCATGTTAAGTTTGAGTCACCTGTAAAATATCCAGATGTGAAATAGACAATCAGAAACAAAGTTGGAGTTTGGAAAGACATGCAGGGCCGAGATGCATAATTGTTGCAGCTGATGTCATGTGAATGGATAAAATTCTCCAAAGGATGTAGATGGCCAAGAGAAGTGGGCCAATGACAGAATCTTGAGAGCTTCCAACAACAGATGCCGATCCAGGAGAAGATAATGCTGAGAAATAATGCTCACAGAAATAGGAAGAGAATAATAATATTTTGAGGCTTTTCTTTTTCTTTCCCTTAACTTCCTACATGAAACTGTCTCTTCGTCAGCATCAATTTTGCCCTCCTCTATAGTATTTTGAGTAACTATGACCACAATTATAACATATCATGGTTATCTCTGTGCTTTTCTTAAACTCCCGATTAAATGGTAAATTTCTTGACTGGTACTACCAAGATTTTACCTATTTTAGAGTCAACAAGTTGGCCTGCCACAGTTTCATGGATGCTGACAGAAGAACAGGAGACTCTTGGACCAGAGACAAAGGATTTTTTGCTTAGTTCATCAGGCATCACGAACTTTATGTTCACCCCAGTTCTCCTTGTCTCCCAAGTTCCATCAGTTCAGTTCAGTTCATTTCAATCACTCGGTTGTGTCCGACTCTCTGCGGCCCCATAGACTGCAACACACCAGGCTTCCTTGTCCATTACCAGCTCCCAGAGTTTACTCAAACTCATGTCCATTGAGTCGGTGATTCCATCCAACCATCTCATCCTCTGTCATCCCCTTCTTCTGCCTTCAGTCTTTCCCAGCATCAAGGTCTTTTTCCAATGAGTCAGCTCTTCACATCAGGTGGCCCCAGTATTGATGTTTTAGCATCAGTCCTTCCAATGAATATTCAGGACTGATTTCCTTTAGGATTGACTGGTTTGATCTCCTTGCTGTCCAAGAGACTATCAAGATTCTTCTCCAACACCACAGTTCGAAAGCATCAATTCTTCAGTGCTCAATTTTCTTTATAGTTTAACTCTCATATCCATACATGGAGTGACTCAGAATGGTCCAGGGTGATGCTCCATGCACAATGAGTTTGTGTTACAACTAAGACACCCTGAGAGCCAAATCTTTAACAAGCAAACCCTTTCCCCAAATGGAGATGTTCCTTTTACTATTGGACATTACTGAAAGTGCTCTCTGCTCCAAAGAGAGACATTATCTCTACCATCTAAGGCAGTTCACTATATGCACATCCTTGAAAGGATGATCTGGAACCAAAGCTGTCAATGCTGCTGCTCACAAGATGTGAAGAAACACTGGAGACCTGTAAAGATTTGTCTGCCTCTTGATGAAAATGAAAGAGGAGAGTGAAAAAGTTGGCTTAAAGCTTAACATTCAGAAAACTAAGATCATGGCATCTGGTCCCATCACCTCATGAGAAATAGATGGGGAGACAGTGGAAACAGTGTCAGATTTTATTTTTGGGGGCTCCAAAATCACTGTGGATGGTGACTGCAGCCATGAAATTAAAAGACGCTTACCCCTTGGAAGGAAAGTGATGACCAACCTAAATAGCATATTAAAAAGCAGAGATATTACTTTGCCAACAAAGGTCTGTCTGGTCAAGGCTATGGTTTTTCCAGTGGTCATGTATGGATGTGAGAGTTGGACTGTGAAGAAAGCTGAGCACCGAAAAATTGATGCTTTTGAACTATGGTGTTGGAGAAGACTCTTGAGAGTCCCTTGGACTGCAAGGAGATCCAACCAGTTCATCCTAAAGGAGATCAGTCCTGGGTGTTCGTTGGAAGGACTGATGCTGAAACTGAAACTCCAATACTTTGGTCATCTCATGTGAAGAGCTGACTCACTGGAAAAGACTCTGATGCTGGGAGGGATAGGGGGCAGGAGGAGAAGGGGACAACAGAGGATGAGATGGCTGGATGGCATCACCGACTCGATGGGCATGAGTTTGAGTAAACTCCGGGAGTTGGTGATGGACAGGCGTGCTGCGATTCAAGGGGTCGCAGAGAGTCGGACACGACTGAGCAACTGAATTGAACTGAACTAAACTGAGGCAGGAGACAAAAGGAACTCGAGTTTGATCCCTGGGTCAGGAAGATCCCCTGGATGAGGAAATGGAAACCCTTGAGTATTCTTGCCTGGGGAATCCCATGGAGAAAGGAGCTTGGCAGGCTACAGTCCATGGGATCATAAAGAGTCAGACACGACTGAATGACTAAACAACAACAACAAGAAAGACACACTTAATGTCTCACATATTATCAGGTTCACATTGCATTTCTCAGATTAGTGCCTTGCATATGACAGGGAGTAATAAATGTTTGTTGAAATATGGTTTAGAAATAACATTAACAGAGATAGTATAGAAGATTTTCCTCGATAATTATCTATTATAATAGACCACTACCTAAATTGTTTTTAACCCCTGCTATATGCTGTTTAGATGAAGAGTTCAGTTATAACTGTAACTTTTACCATGAGAACAACAATATGTATTAACCATTTTTGCTCCCAGAGTCTAAAACAAAGTCTAGAACATAGCAATAGATAAACAAAGATTTGTTAAGTCAATAGAAATGTATGGAAGATCACACGATCCACATGATACTGAATTACAAAGTAGATTGCCCTTCTTCAGCCCTCCTTCATAACAACACAGTTTTATACTCTCCAAACCATCTGAAGAAAGGAAGATGAAAACACCAATTCCTGCCTAATGCTAGTATCTTGGTGAATTACTTCAACATAAAGTACATTTCTTAAACACCAAGAGCACTTTGAATGTCAAGTATACGATGAAAGGCGCTTTTTACATCTCTTGGTGGTGGAAATGTAAATTGGTATAATCTTTATTTATGCATTTGGCTATTTTCAATGAGGCTTTAAATGCCTACTCACCAATTAAGTTTGGAGAAACTTCCATAAATAAATTAACCTAACCGCAGAAAAGAAGTTTTATGCACAAATATATTAAACCCAGAAATGTATTCATAATAGCATAAAGTTCAAAGGTTTCTATTAAACGTAAGGAATTCTACCATGAAGCAGTGAATCTCTGTATAGACCATGGGAAGACATTGCCACGTTTTCCTCCTTAGACAGTTTAAGAAGAATAAATTATCACCATTCCTAGACTATTTAAATATTGGTGCCATGTCTTTCCCAAAGTCTTTTTCCATTTCATTTAGTCTAGATTATAGGATATATGGACTTCCCTGGTGGCTCAGTGGTAAAGAATCAGCCTGCAAAGTAGGAGCCGCAGGAGACATGGGTTGGATCCCTGGGTTGGGAAGATCCCCTGGAGGAGGGCCTGGCAACCCACTCCAGTTTTCTTGTCTGGAGAACCCCCATGGACAGAGGAGTCTGGTGGGTTGCAGTCCATGGGATTACAAAGAGTCAGACACAACTGAAACAGCTCAGAACGTGTGCACAAGTAGGATCCATACCTCTCTATAATGAAACACAATACAGTTTTCAATTTCTTCTCTTATTTATTTGGGGCTTGATCTTTTCATACAATAATGCTCAACAGAAACCAAACTCTCTGGAGAATGGATACTCAGCCTTAAAATGCTTTACATTTCTAATACTGAAAAAGGCATTGTCTTCCAAATTGTTTCATGGTCTAGAAAGTTGCTTTTAAATTTTTATTTTATTTTTAAAATTAACTTAGCTGTGCCATGTCTTAGTTGTGGCATGTGGGATCTAGTTCCCTGACCGGGGATCGAATCCAGGTCCCTTGCTTTGGGAGCTTGTATTCTTAGCCACTGGGCCATCAGGGAAGTTCCTGGAATTTTTATTTTAATATCAAATCATCCAACATTATTTTTATTTACTCAAGGACATTAAGTTAAGTGGGATCATATCAATCTATGTCCTATCGTTCCACCAAAAAAAAAAAAAGTCACCAGGTCAGTTCAAATCAGGAAGTGAGAAGCAGAGAACCAGAATACCTGCTTAAGGATTATTTCATGAAAAAACAAAACCGTGATGAAATGAACTTAGTGCTTTTAGAATTTTGTTAAAGTGGATGTTTCCATGGGGTTTGTGCTACGTCAAAAAGTACATCCTACACCTGGAGGGAAAGAAAGTGAAAGTAAAGTTGCTTCAGTCATATCTGACTCTGTGACCCCAAGGGCTGTAGCCCACCAGTCTCCTCCGTCTATGGGATTTTCCCAGCGAGAGTACTAGCGTGGGTTGCCACTTCCTTCTCCAGGGATCTTCCTGACCCAGGGATCAAACCCAGGTCTCCTGCATTGCGGGCAAATACTTTACTGTTTGAGCCACCAGGGAAACCCACACATGGAGGGAAGATGGCAGTAATTAATAAAGCACTTGACCTTTTTGTATTCATTTTAATTCCATTCAGAAAAAGAGTTCTTTTTATTAATAAGTCTCACTGATGCCAAGATAAACACTGATGTATTTAATTTGCTTTTATTTAAACTATATGCTCTTGAGTCTCACTGACATGCATATGTACTTTGGGGTCCTTGATTTTCAGGGACAGTTTTCTCCCCCTCAGTGGGGAGTTTACACCAGTTTTCTCAGGATTAATAAAGTGCTGCTGCTGCTGCTAAGTCGCTTCAGTCGTGTCCGACTCTATGCGACCCCATAGACAGCAGCCCACCAGGCTCCCCCGTCCCTGGGATTCTCCAGGCAAGAACATTGGAGTGGGTTGCTATTTCCTTCTCCAATGCATGAAAGTGAAAAGTGAATGTGAAGTCTCTCAGTCGCGTCCGACTCTTAGTGACCTCCTGGACTGCAGCCCACCTGGCTCCTCTGTCCATGGGATTTTCCAGGTAAGAGTACTGGAATACTGGAGTACTGGAGCCATTGCCTTCTCTGTACTAAAGTGCAGAAGAGTGCAATTGGCCAGTTTGGGTTTTTCTGCTTTATTTATATTGATATGGTCAACATAGACAGTGGAAATTGACAAAAGAAATGGGATTATCATCTTCTGTGGTGAGCCCATCTCGGGCTCCCTAGAGAAGTAAAGATGATGGTGACAATGACCATTCTTGTCATCTATGACCATTCAGACTAAAGAGACAAGGAAGATAAAAGATGAGGTAGGAGTTGAGAGAAAACCTGAAATCGGGAAAGTGAGAAGGCAAGGTAAAGGTGGAACAAATGAGATGGAAAGCTGTGGGTGCTTGAGGAGAAAGCCTGTTGGAAATGACCGGCCAATGGAAATGGGCAAGAATTGTATTGCTGGGTAATGTGGGCTAAATTTCCCAGGTGGTGCAGTGGTAAAGAATCCGCCTGTCAATGCAGGAGACTTAAGAGATGCAGGTTCGATCCTTGGGTTGGGAAGATCCTTTAGAGTAGGAAGTGGCAATTGACTCTAGTATTATTGCCTGGAAAATTCCGTGGACAGAGTAGGGGTTCGCAAAGATTCAGACACGACTGAGCATATGAGCACACATGAACTTGTGGGCTAAGCAGAAAATCTCAAGGGAGAACAATAAGGGAGGAGTGTTTGCATGGAGAAGGGAGGGAGGGAAGAAGAAGAGAAGGGAAATCATATTTGTGCTAATAAGTTTTATTTTCCCCTCCTAGCATGAAAGTAGGTATGGGAATGCAAATATTTTCTTATGTCCTGAGAAATCCATTATTGATTTCTGAGACTTCCTGCCAAATTTATTTCAATCATCCGTAATATATACCAGCAGGAATGTTTCTTCAAATATATATAGAAGTTAATTTAAGCCAACAGATATTCCATTTTGATTACTCAGGTACAAACATTTCACATTTTCCCACTGGCACCAAATGGAAACTTTTATTGGTCCCACAACATGGATTGCATTGTACAACACTTGGTAATACAGAGAGAGATTAGGTTGGCATTTTGTTATAAGACATTAAGAGTTTCCTATATGACTAGAAAAGTCAACTTAAAATCAATCTTTTTTTAAACTTTTTTTTTATAGTGATGAAATTACAGAAATATGTGTCTAGGGCTTGGTGAAGTAACAGGCTGAACAGCCTCCATCTCAATACTATTCACCTGAGTGGTCCTTTTGTATCTCCTTTGGTGCCCTAAAGAGACATGCACTACTGCCTTAAAATAGTGATTAAAAGCAAGTGTTTTTTTTTTAACCTTTTTTGTAGACTCCACATATATGCATTAGTATTTGTCTTTTTCTGACTTATTTCACTCTGTATGACAGATTCTAGGTTCATCCACATATCTACAAATGACCCAGTTTTGTTCCTTTTTATGGCTGAGTAATATTCCCCCGTATATATGTACCACACCTTCTTTGTCCATTCATCTATTGATGGACATATAAGAATCTAGAAAAATGGTACATGAACATATTCTCGGGGTAGACATAGAGATGCAGACATAGAGTATGGACATGTAGACACAGGAAGAAGAGGAGGGTGGGATGAATAAAGAGATTAGGATGGACATATGTACACGACCTTGTGTAAAACAGATAGCTAGTGGGAACCTGCTCTACAGAACAGAGAACTCAGCTCAGCACTCTTTGATGACCTAGATGGGTGGGATGGGGAATTGATGGGAGGGAGGTCCAAGAGAAAGAGGATATATGTATACATAGAGCTAATTCACTTCCTTGTACAGCAGAAGCTAAAAACATTGTAACACAGTTATACTCCAATGAGAAAGCAAGCTTTTTATAGTGACTTAAGTATAGAGTCCTCATTCTTGGTCTCTTTTTCCTTTGCTTTATGTTTTAGTATAGATTCAAGAAAGCAATGAAAAGTATTGGCAATTAATACAGTAGCATTGTCATTAAGTGCATTGGTATAGCTGGTAAGTACCTTACTCTTTAAAGACAATGTAAAGTAACTAATTCTCAACACAAGCAGTTTAATGACCATTTTAAGAAGTATGAGAGTTTTATTTGGATGACTTGCAAATCATTGTTTAGTAGTAGCTTTTGTTATCTTTTAGATGACTTGCACCCAACTGGATTGAAACTTCACATCTGTCTCAGAAGAAATATCTGTCATTTCCCGCCTTTCTTATCTCTCTGTGAGGTTGAGTTGCATGTGGGTTGGGCTGGGGAACTGTAGGTTGTGGGTCAGGAGCGGATTGGAGAGCAGACTGTATGGAAGCAGAATCACTGGCAATAATCCCAGGGGATTTGCTTGCCTTGTACCTTGAGTCAGTTCAGTTCAGTTCAGTCGCTCAGTCGTGTCCGACTCTTTGCCACTCCATGAATCGCAGCACGTCAGGTCTCCCTGTTCATCACCATAGGGTGGGTTAAAAGAAAGGAAAAAGGAATTTAACTGCAATATTTAAAATGGATAACCAACAAGAGCCTATTATATATAGCACAGGGAACTCAATGTTATATGGCAGCCTGGATGGGATGGGAGTTTGGGGGAGAACGGACAAATGTGTTTGTATGACTGAGTCCCTTTGCTGCCCATCTGAAACTATCACAACATTTTAATCAACTAGACTCCAATATAAGATAAAAAGCTTTTAAGAAAAGAAGTTAATCTGTGAGATGGTGCTTTGACCTTTGGTCATCACTTATTCTTCATAATCAGAGATCTTCTTCCTAAGGTGGCTGTGAGGCCTTCTGGTCTACCTCTTTTTTGTTACCTATAGGACTGGGTGTTCTGGCTAGATCTCCTTCAAAAGGCTTGTGGCAGTGACTTGAATAAGGAGGCAAAATATCTCTGGGGCGTTCCTGAGAAACTTGAAGAGGATTTAGGTTTGTTCATATATCCAGGTGGGGGGGGGGGCGGCGAAATATACTTGTATAACTTCATGAACTGGTAAACCTGAGACCTTTGTGTTACATTTGTGGGACAGGAGAGGGGAAAGATAGGAGAGGAAATTAAGAAGGAACAAAAGAGTAAATACTTATTTTTAAATTTTATTTATTTATGGCTGTACTGGATCTTTGTTGCTGCTCATGCGCTTTTTCTAGTTACGACAAGTGGAGACTTCTCTCGGGTTTCAGTGCACAGACTTCTCATTGTGGTGCTTTCTCTTGTTGCAGAGTATGGGCTCTGGGGCCCTTGGGCTTCAGTAGTTGTGGTGCTCAGGCTTAAATACCCCCAAAGCAGGTGAAATCATCCCAGACCAGGAATTAAACCAGTGTCCCCTGCATTGATAGGCGAACTCTTCACCACTGGACCACCAGGGAAGTCCAAAGATAAAATAATTTAACTGAGTTTTTACTTCTAAAATTTTGTTGTGAGGTGCTTCGAATATATAGAAAAGGATGGAGAACAATATAACAACTATTGTGTACCCATAACCTTGCTTGGACTGCAAGGAGATCCAACCAATCCATCCTAAAGGAGATCAGTCCTGGGTGTTCATTGGAAGGACTGATGCTGAAGCTGAAACTCCAATACTTTGGCCACCTGATGCGAAGAGTTGACTCATTGGAAAAGACCCTGATGCTGGGAGGGATTGGGGGCAGGAGGAGAAGGGGATGACAGAGGATGAGATGGCTGGGTGGTATCACTGACTCAATGGGCATGGGTTTGGGTAGACTCCAGCAGTTGGTGTTGGACAGGGAGACCTGGCGTGCTGCGATTCATGGGGTCGCAAAGAGTCGGACACGACTGAGCGACTGAACTGAACTGAACTGAACCTTGCTTAAGCAAATATTAACTTTTTGCCTATCTACTTCAGTTGTGCTCAAAGAAAAAGCAATGCAGACACCGACAAATATTCCCTCTTTGTCCTCATTCCCAATACTGTTTCCGCTGTTCCCTCTTTCCCTTGTGGTAATCCTTACCTCAGTTTTGGATTTTGTAATCCCCGTAATTTCCCTTGAATGTTTCCATATTTTTACTACATGTGTGCCCCAAAACAGAATATAGCCCTGATTTGTATGCTTCTAACATTTGTATAAATGATATATTTATACATATTCTGCACATTGCTTTTTTTGGCTGAAGATGTTTTTAAGATTTCTGCATGCAGATCATTAACCTCTCATCTTCTTTCTAACTATTGTATACATTTCATTGCATGAAAAGTCCATAATTCTCTGTTGATAGCCATGTTAAGTTGTTTTGAATTCTTGAGAAGCCTTGCTAGATAGTCATGGATTTGTTAGTGCTGTCGTTGTTTTGAGAGGACCAGTTTTTTTTTTTTAATTTGGTTGATTTGCTTCTTCTTAATTTTCTATTTTATCAATTTCTGTTACTTGTTTTACCTTTTACTTTCTCCAAGGTTACTGTATTTTTTCTAATCTCTTGAATTACTTTCTTAACTCATTTATTTTCAATGCTTAAAAAAAATAATAAATGTACCTACAGGTTCTTAATTCCCCCTCTAAGATCCACTTTGACTTCACCCCACACATTTTGATATGTAGCACTTAGTTATCGTTTGGTTCTAAATATTCTGTAAATTCTATCATGCATCCTTCTTTGATGTTGTATTAGAAATGTATTTAAAACTTTTAAAATATCTGGGTTTTTTTTTTTTTTTCAATTATTGCTTTCTAACTTTATTGCTTTGCAGTGAGGAAATGTGTTTAGTAGATAATTCTTTAAAATTTATTGGGCTTCTTTTATGACTCATTTGTGATCAGTTTATGTAAATGTTTCATGTACACTTGAAAATATATTTGAAAATATATAAGTGTATTCTATTTGTTCAGTGCAGAGTGTTATACTCGTCCGTTTGTGCCAAGGTTGTTGATTTTATGGCTGAAATAGTCTCTTTCCTACTTGATATGTCTGTTTCTGTTAGAGATTTGTTGAAATTGCCTACTATGATGAATTTGTCAATTTCTACTTGCCATTCCATTGGTTTGGCTTGGCTTCATTGTTAGACTCATAAAAGTTTATGATTGTCATATCTTTTTGGTGCCTTGTTCCTTTTTCTATTGTGTTGCATCTTTATCTCTATTTGTCTTACTTTCTATTTTCTCAGATATTTATACTCTACACCACCTTTCTTTTGAGTGATATCTGCCTAATACATTTTTTTTCCCATTGTTTTTATTCACACATTTCTGTGCTATTATGTTTTCAGGATGTCCCTTGAAAGAATGTATGGCTGGATTTTCAAAAAATACAATCTGGTCTGAGACACAGGAGAGCTGTCTTATTGTGGAGGAAAGCCAGTTCTTCTTAAGGCATTCCAATTAGCTTATTGCCTTAATCTCTTTTATCTCTTTGGTAGAAAATTTCTCAGTGAGAAATAAAAGATGCCTATGTCCAGCAGTTCCAAGGAAACAGAGACTGAAGTTTACACAGTAGCCTTTGTCAAGATGCCCAAAGCAGACAATAAATCCAACACTTAATTTTGTTTTCTTATGTGACTGCAGAAACTAGGATACAAATGATTCTGCAGGTGCTCTACAAGAACAATTTAATAAATTCTACTTTGCTTTCTGTTATCTTCCCTCTTAATTTTCATAGATGATAAGTCTTCAGAAGGAATTCTGCCATAGTCTCTACAGACAGATGATTTCATACCCTCACTAAGGTGTAAACTCTTAAAAGGCAGACGTATCTTGTGCAAACTTGAGTATTCAGTACATACAGTTGATGCCTAAAAGTTGACCTGGGCTGAAATCTTAATTTTGTGGAGGAAAGAAGAAAAATAAAATGATAATGCAGATTTTTCAAATTTTCATTTGTGGCATAAATTATTGTGAAAAATGGCAACAGTGCTAGAATTTCTGTTGTACTTTACTAATGCACTGAGTTATGACCTCAATGATCATTTTTGCAAATCTGCCTAAGTATTGTAAAGTATGATTAATACTTGTCCCAAAAAAGACAGGGAATTTCGGAAGAAAAAAGCAAACTATCCCTCTTTATCCATCACTATGTGAGCTCTTCGAAGGAGAAATCATGTCTTCTCCTTTTTGTGACCCTAACACATTGTCAGAAAAATGAAAAAATGAAAGCAGGGATTATGCCTCACTTTATTAAATGATCCTCTCATCAATTGTCCAGAGGATTCCTTGATGTTGATACTTGGGGTATGAATCTCCCTCTAGATGCTTACAGTCTTCAGTAAGCAAATTCAGGGCTAGCAGCGAATGTAAACATATGTGATGATGATGATAAAGAATTTTCTTCACATGTATTTTTTTTGTGGCCTAGCACGTAGCAAATGGGCTTTACTATGTAAATAGGCTTTCAGTAAATGTTTGAGTGAATAGATAGATGGGTCTCATGTAGATCAACATTACATAACCTTGTTTGCACTCAAAACTTTGCAAATTCATATCATTTCTTTCCTTACATTCAAATATAGGTTCAAATTCTCCCACTTCTGCAAAACATTTCTGACATGGTAAAGAAAGAATTTATCATTCCTTTCTTTGTGTTTCCGCTTTGTCCATTCTGTTAAGGTAGCACTTTTTATATCACATTGCAGGTGGCTATTTACACATTTGTCCCTATTCTAGCTTTTGGAGGATTTTTTCTTAATCAGTTTTCAAGTCCGTCTTGCAGTTGCTGGATAATATATAATAGAAACTCAGAAAATCTTTATTGAATCAGGTTTTAAAGGAGTAAAAATTAAATGCCAGTACTTTAAAATTTCATTTTATTTTACTTAATTTTTAGCTGTGCTGAGTCTTCATTGCTACTCGGGTTTTTCTCTAGTTGTGGTGGTGGTGGCGGTTGGTGGTTTAGTCGCTGAGTCGTGTCTGACTCTTGCGACCCCATGGACTGTAGCCTGCCAGGCTCCTCTGTCCATGGGATTCTCCAGGCAAGAATACTGGACAGGGTAGCTGTTCCCCTCCCCAGGGGGATCTTCCTGACCCAGAGATTGAACCTGTATCTCCTGCAATGCAGGCAGATTTTTATCCTCTGAGCCAATAAAAATAATGAGTATTATTTATAAGATGGGCATGATTTTGTGACTTCTTTGGCAGTCCAGTGGTTAAGACTTCATGCTTCCAATGCAGGGAGTTACTTGAGTCTTCTTAGAATCATACTTCCTACCTCAGAATGTGTGCCATTATTTTGACTTGAGACATATTCCCCACTGGGAATGAGGATTCCTCCTAGTATTCAAACACCTAGAAAGCAGGGATTATGCCTCACTCTACTAAACAATCCTCCCATCAATTGTCCAGAGCATTCCTTGATGTTGATATTTGGGCTACCAATCTCCCTCTAGATGTTCATAGTCTAGGAGAGATTTGAAGGCAAATTCAAGGCTGGTAGTGAACATGAAAGTACATGATGATGATGATAAAGAATTTTGAATGTCTTTGTGGCCTGATGTACTTACACTTGAATCTTGGTTCTAATTCCTTACTAGTTGAATGACCTGGGAAGGTTACTTCATTTCCCCAGGTCACAGTTTCCTCAACTGTGAAACAAGAGTGAACATACCTGCATTGGGATTGAATAAAATAGTGCCCAGCATTTTTTTTAATTAAAAAAAAAAAAAAGTCTTTTCTTGCTGCACCCCATGGCATATGGGATCTTAGTTCCCTGATCAGGGATCAAACCCATGCTCCCTGAATTGGAAGTGTGAAGTCTTAACCACTGGACCACCGGGAAATCCAAGAATCATGCTCATCTTATAAATGATACTCATTATTGTTATTATTACCCCAGAAAAGCATATTACCCAAAAACAATAGGTAAGTTAGATTGTGTAAATGGTTTAAATGTCCTAGCTAATACATATTTATTTAATACCATCTATTGGTCTTGGTACTACTCCCAAACCAATACAGAGACAAATGGGTAGAGATGTTCCCCAGGCAGAGGTTAATGTTCCCCAGACAGAGAAAAATGAGAATACAAGTTTCATTTCCTTCTATTCCTGTGCAGCAGCTTATAGAAGCATTAGAGTAGGATGTGACATAAATTTCATAAAGATATTGTACATTAAATATACATACAATTGCACCCCATCTAGAATTACAGCAACATCAATTATGAGCATTATCTGTCAGTCACCATTACTGGTGTTCTCTCTGTAAACAAATTCAAAAGTTCCATGGTGATCTATTAGAGGTTTTTTGTATCATTCCCCCCACCCCTCTGATCCTTTTAGGCTCTTATGAGCAAACCGTTGATCATGGCTAAAAGCAGCTAAGTGCTTTCTTTCTTGGTGCTTAGCAGTTTCTCTGGAAGTCAGCAGACAATAATGTAGCCCTTAATACAGACTCAGACCAAATTTAGTGAGTGGGGGAAAGAGCATGATATAAAGTTAAGAAAACATGGCCTTTCAAGGAGACTAATGAAGACAAATATTGTCAAGGTAACCTTTAAGTCACATGGCTGGGAATGTTTTTCTTTGCAAATTACTTCTGAACCTTCAGTCCTGTAGGGAAAAGTACTGGGGGTGGAGGGGGAGGAAATGGCATGAGCTAGTTGTTTAAATGGCGGGAATAGAAATTTGTAAGTTCCACATACCAGATACCAGCCTGCAAAATGATAGAAAAATTCATCTAAATCTTGGGATTAAAATGAATGAATTCTGAATTACCCCTCTCACCTTTTGTTGCAGAAGGAAGATCCCTGAGAGGAACCCTGTCTTTTGGGGGTACCCTATCAAACAAGGGCTTCCATGGTGTCTCAGATGGTAAAGAATTCACCTGTAATGCGGGAGACCTGGGTTCAATCCCTGGGTTGGGAAGATCCCCTGGAGAAGGGAATGGCTACCCACTTCAGTTTTCTAGCCTGGAGAATCCCCGTGGACAGAGGAGCCTGGCGGGCTACGGTCCATGGGGTCGAGAAGAGTCAGACATCACTGAGCAACTAAACACAACATTGCACTTGAGCAGTGTTCTTGCCTTTTCTCTTTTTTTAAGATTTTTTTTTGGTGTGTGGTCCATTTAAAACTAGTATTTATTAATTTTTGGTTGCACTGGGTCTTTGTTGCTGCATGCGGTTCTTTCTCTAGCGGTGAGTAGGGGTTACTCTTTGTTGCGGAGCACAACCTTCTCACTGTGGTAGCTTCTCTTGCTGTGGAGCTCGGGCTCTAGGGTGAATGGATGTTAGTAGTTGCAGCTCCCCAGCTCCAGAGCATGGACTCAGAAATTGTGGCACACCAGCTAAGTTGTTCTGAGACATGTGGACTCTTCCTGGACTAGGGATCGAACTCCTGTCCCCTACATTGGCAGGTGGATTCTTATCCACTGTACCACCGGAGAAGTCCTGATGTGGACCACTTTTAATGTCTTTATTGAATTTGTTGCAATATTGCTTCTGTTTTATGTTTTGTCCTTTTGGCTATGAGGCATGTGGAATCTTAGCTTCCCCCTAAGGGTCAAACCACACTCTCTGCATTGGAAGGTGAAGTCTTAACCACTGGACCACCAGAAAAGTCCCTTGCATTTTCTCTTGATGATCATCCCTTTCCCGTTATAGTCACCACTGAAATTTGGGACAAGCTTTCCAGAAACACATTAGTTCTCTCTCTGCATCAGCCAGCCATTTTCATCTGCCACCTATTAAAACAGTATTGCCCTTTCTACCAATAATTTAACTTTGGAGTATAGAACAATATATTAGGAACACAAAGAAATAGCATGCCAATGTTAATATTTTTATAGTAAACTTTATGCAGTTGATTTGTTTTATTAATAATGTATATTAGGAAACTGAACTGAACTGAACTGATATTAGGAAAAGAAAAATTATAGTTAATTCCTCAACTGATGAATTTATTTTATTCTTTAAAAATATTTCAAAATTGCTTGTTTATTAGCATTTGCATTTTCATGTAGAAGCTTGATGTGGTAAAGGTCCTTAATCCATAATATATCTAATGAATGTATAGCCTGCTGACATCAGGGCTCATCACATTTTGTGTACCAATTATGGTACATCCAGTCTGACAACTCCTGTGTTGCGTTATTGTCTTCACTTGCTCAGACTGGATGTTCAACTTACTAAAGATACATCTGCAAAAAATATTTATGGAAGTCCTCAAGTTATCCTGTAAATGTGTCCATCAAATCTTGGTGTTGCTATTCCTATTCTGTTGATGCATATCATGAGAAAAATCAGATATACATGCTGGCTTATTTTAATTACTTTTATTTATGTCATGGGAAAAGAGAAATACAGAGGTGAAATCAAAGGGGTTAAATACAAATTCTGTATCATGATTATGATAGGAAATATCAATACGAATTTAAAAAAATGTATTTTCTAACTCTGTTCTCTGAAAAGGCTGAGAAATAATAATCACAATAGCAATCAATATCCTCAGCACTCAGACTGTGGCTTTAAAGCACAACTTGAAGGAAGGACTCATATCTTAAAGAAATGAGTCATTACAGGTTTGGAGCAGGAACTTTGCAAGGTGAGCCTAGAACACCTTGTCATCTCAGAGAGCAAGGAAGCAATCCAAGACTACATATATACCATGGAATATTACTCAGCCATTAAAAAGAATTCATTTGAATCAGTTCTAATGAGATGGATGAAACTGGAGCCCATTATACAGAGTGAAGTAAGTCAGAAAGATAAAGACCAATACAGTATACTAACGCACTTATATGGAATTTAGAAAGATGGTAACGATAACCCTACATGCAAAACAGAAAAAGAGACACAGATGTACAGAACAGACTTTTGGACTCTGTTGGAGAAGGCGAGGGTGGAATGTTTAGAGAGAACAGCATCGAAACATGTATATTAGCAAGGGTGAAACAGATCACCAACCCAGGTTGGATGCATGAGACAAGTGCTCGAGCCTGGTGCACTGGGAAGACCCAGAGGGATCGGGTGGAGGGGAGGTGGGAGGGGGGATCGGGGAACACATGTAAATCCATGGCTGATTCATGTCAATGTATGGCAAAAACCACTACAATATTGTAAAGTAATTAGCCTCCAACTAATAAAAATAAATGAAAAAAAAAAAAAACTAATAGGGATGTTTCAGAAGGACTCAGAAGCCAACCTGGTAGGCTCTCACTGGGTAGTATGAACATCAGTATCTGAACTGGATTGAAATATATCAAATACATTCATGAGCAAACTCATTGGTCACCATTAAATGATACCAGAGAGTCAAAATTTAAAGTGTTTTTTAAAATTATTTTTTCTTGGAGTATAGCTGATTTACTGCATTGTGTTAGTTCTGCTCTACAGTAAAGTGAATCAACTTGGACGCTAAGTTGCTTCAGTCGTGTCAGACTGTTTGTGACCCTATGGACTGTAGCCCACCAGGCTCCTCTGTCCATGGGATTCTCCAGGCAAGAATACTGGAGTGGGTTGCCATGCCCTCCTGCAGAGGGTCTTCCCAACCCAGGGATCAAATCCATGTCTCTTATTTCTCCTGCACTGTCAGGCGGGTTCTTTACTACTAGCGCCACCTGGGAAGCCGTGTGTGTGTGTGTGTCCCTTCTGTTTTGGATTTCCTGCCCATTTAGGTCACCACAGAGCACTGAGTAGCGTTCCTTGAGGTATACAGTAGGTGCTCATTAGTGCTCTACTTTATACATAGTATCTATAGTGTATATAGACAAACCCAATCTCTCAATTCATCCCACCCCCTCCCCTTTCTCCCCGTGGTGTCCATACGCTTGTTCTCTATGTCTGTGTCTCTGTTTCTGATTTGCAAATAAGATCATCTATACCATTTTTCTAGATTCCACATATATGTGTTAATACATAATATTTGCTTTTCTCTTTCTGACTTCACTCTGTATGACAGTCTTTAGGTTCATCCACAGCTCTACAAATGACCCGGTTTTGTTCCTTTTATGGGCTGAGTAATATGCCATTGTATATATATACTACATTTTCTTAATCCATTCCTCTGTTGGTGGACATTTAGGTTTCTTCCATATCTTAAGCTTTTAAAATCAGTAAATAAAGGGAAAAAGTCAAGCATTATACCATCTCTTTTTTATACAAACTGCATCTTAGAGTAACCAAATAGTTGATGAAGTAAAGCACTATTCATAGAAATATTCCAATTAACCAATGGACAAGGACTTATCACTGCTCTTCTCACAAGAGCCCTCCACGACTGTTTCTGGGTCCAAAGAACAATTGTCTCCCCTTTACTTTGGGCCCAGGACTTGTATTAGTTTTGTGGCAAAGTTCTATCATTCCTTGTAGTTTTCCTCCATCTTACCCCCACTTTTGAGTATTGTGCCTTTATTAAAGACTCCTAGAATTATCCAAATTTGTGTATGCTACCTGCTTCCTGCTAGGACTTTGATACAGTAATTTGGTTCATAAATGACCCAAGAAATCCAGATTCTTAAAATAGGATTCTGGGAGTGGTTTCTCAAAAGTTTGAGTGAAGAAACAAACACTTATCCAGGGAGAAATGGGATATGGGTAATCAATAGGATGTGTTGCCTTGATTATTTTGAAGTTATTACAGGTAATGACAGAGGATGAAGAGCAAAGGAAGACAGTTGTAGGACAGCAAATGGCTGTGCCATGTAGTTGCTATAGCAATAGCAGTGATTATAGAGATTGTGGAGTCACTTGGCTTCTCCTGGTCCTTCAGAGCATATATAGAGAAAAAGAGGAGTTAAAAGCTTTGAAAACTCAATAAAGGATATATATGGATAAACAGAAACCCCTCTCTCACCCTGCAGCATCTTTAGAGCAGTCTTTTTTGCATACATGACAGATAAGGTTGAAGAGCAAACCCAGAGGACAATTGTAATAAGGCAAATGTTGGGTGAGAAACAAGATTTAGAAACGCAGAGTATGGGCATATTATCATCATGGCTGGGTTTGGGAACTTTAACTCTTATGATTATCCTGAAACTCACAAATTGATGCCAATTCTTCTCATTTCTTTTCAGCCCATGATGAGAGTTAGATTCCAACATTACCTGGAGGGAGGGGTCAAATGCCCTTTAAAGAAGATGCACTGAAAAAGTCACAAAAACTTTCTGTTGCAGCCATTCAGCTCCACTGTGTGTGTATGTGAAGTCATTTCAGTTGTGTCTGACTCTTTGTGACCCTATGGACTGTAGCCTGCCAGGCTCCTCTGTCCATGGAATTTTCCAGGCAAGAATACTGGAGTGGGTTGCCATTTCCTTCTCCAGAGGATCTTTCCGACCCAGGGATTGAACCCACGTCTCTTGCATCTCCTGCATTGGCAGGCGGGTTCTTTACCACTAGCAGCACAGATATAGTTCAAAAGTGGCCATAAGCAATATGTAACTGTGGTTATATTCGAATAAAACTTTAATGACTGGTGAAATTTGAATTTCATATATCATTTTATGTGTCATGATATGTTATTTTGATTTTTTTCCAATCTTTAAAAAATGTAAAAACCGTTCTTAGCTTACAAAGAATGAAAGCTACAAAACAGCCTGGATTTGGCCCATGGGCTGTGGATTGCCAACCCCTGATGCACATGTAACCAGACCCAAGTTAAGCAAAAAAGGTACAGAAAACTGCCAGGACAGAAGTGGCTCAGGCTCCCATGTTGCCTGCTGCTACTGCTTTTCTTTCTTTCCTCCAGTTCTTTCTACACTTGATCTTAGCCAAAAGGCCAAGAATCGATCCTCCAGTTCTTTCTATGATGAGTGAACAGAAGAGAAAAAAATGTGGGCTCAGACTTTATGGCATGCTTGCATTGTGGCCATATATATCCTTAGTTTCACCACTTCTCTCTCTAACATTGCTTGTAGGATTCCCCCTTGGTGTGAATGTACATAATAGCAGTCTATTTTTGGCTCAGACTGAAACACTTAGCCATCCCATCAATAAACCAGCTGAGTTCTTCCTCCTTCTTTGGTAGTTCCAAGGAACTCCCTTGAAGCCTTGGGAATAAGCTGAGAGCAAGGTGTGTGTGGAATGGTCCTGGGTTACATACAGGTCAGGCCATATTTGTGCAGCTTATTTGTGACCTCTGGACCTGCCTCGGCTTGATACAAGATGTATTCTTTTCCACTGTGTGACAGATTGCTGGTAGGCCTGCTCCATCTTATGACGTAGTAAATCTGACAGCACCTCGTTTATAATGTGACATCTAGTCACAGCGGCCCTTGGTGATCTGGGGTCATGGCTTGGTTTGTGCCAGGATCCAGAGACATGTCAGGAGTTGTTACTAGAATGGTATATAGTTCTTGCTATGAGAGCAAGGTCTTGATTCAGAACCCTAGAGGGCTGTGCAGCAACTTCCTATTGTGTTTTGAGAAATACCCCTCATGGTTTCTTTAACTATTGTATGCACAGTAGTGGCATGAGGTCTGCCTTGTCGCATGGTATATGCAACAGAATTACGTAGATTGTGCTTGTACTGCAATCCTACCAGACAATGTGTCTTTCTCAAAACTGGTAGCCTTCTGCATCACATGACACATGAAGTGGAACTGTTTGCCTCTGTGTAGTATGTTGCCTTGCAAACATGAGGAGGTCTCCCAAGTTCAAGTCTTCACAGTGTTGGAAGGTGCTAAGTGCATTAACTTGCCTTTTACCTTGGAGGCAATATCCTGGCATCCAGACTATTGGATTCCTCACTTATGTGATGGAAAAGCTCACTTATGTGATGACCCATACATTTTTGGAGTGACTACATCTTATTATGTGTATTAGTTCGGGTTCTTTAGAGAAAATGGGCTTCCCAAGTGGTGCTAGTGGTAAAGAACCCACCTGCCAATGCAGGAGACATAAGAGACAAGGGTTCAGTCCCTGGGTCAGGAAGATCCCCTGGAGGAGGGCACAGAAATCCACTCCAGTAATCTTGCTTGGAAAATCCGGTGGACAGAGGAGCCTGGCACGCTGCAGTCCATAGGGTGGCAAAGAATCGGACACAACTGAAGCGACTTAGCACCCAAGCACACGCCAGAGTAACAGAACCAATGTACTTGTTTTATCCGTCCATCTATCTATCTATCCATCCATCTATATTTTACAGAAATTTGTTCACATGATTATGGAGGCTGAAAAAGTCCACAGCCTTGCCATCCATAAACTAGAGAATAAGGAAAGCCAGCGGTGTAATGTCGTCTGAGTCTGAAGGCCTGTAAACTAGGAGCTCTGATGTCCTTTCCTAGGTCGGAGATGGAGGCCTCAGCTCAAGCACATAGTGAATTTGCCCTTCCTCTGCCTTTTTATTCTATTCAAACTCTCAGTGAACGAATGATGCCCAACAGCACTGGGGATGGCCATCAGCTTTACTTAGTTCATCAACTTAAATACTGATATCTTACAGAAACAACCCCACAGACACTCAGAAACAATGTTTTAGCAGCTTTCTGGTCATACTTTAGCCCATTCAACTTGATATGGAACATTAACTACCACACAAGGCCATTCTAGCTTCTTGCTCATTAGATTTGTCTAACATGATATTAACAATATAGTGTGCCTTGCACCAGTCAGACTGGCTATCTTCAAAAAACCTACAAACAATAACTGCTGGAGAGAGTGTGGAGAAAAGGGAACCCTCATACCCACTGTTGGTGGAAATGTAAAATGGTGCAACCCCTTTGGAGAACAGTATGGAGCTTCCTTAAAAAACTAAAAATAGAGTTATCCTATGACCCAGCAATCCCACTTCTGGGAATATATCTGGAGAAAACTCTAATTTAAAAAAGTACATGCCTCCAATGTTCATGGCAGCACTATTTACAAGAGCCAAGATTTGGAAGCAGCTTAAACAGATGAATGGATATATACATCCTGAATGTTCATTGGAAGGACTGATGCTGAAGCTCTAATACTTTGGCCACCTGAAGTGACGAGCCAACTCATTGGAAAAGACCCTGATGCTGGGAAAGATTGAGGGTGGGAGAAGAAGTGGGTGACAGAGGTTGAGATGGTTGGATGGCATCACCAACTCAATGGACAAGGGTTTGTGCAAGATCCAGGAGTTGGTGATGGACAGGGCAGCCTGGCATGCTGCAGTCCATGAGGTTGCAAAGAGTTGGAAACAACTTAGTAAGTGACTGAACAACAACAATATATCTATCTCAATATATATATCTGAATCACTTTACTGTACCCCTGAAACTAATACAACATTGTCAATCAACTATATTTTAATTAAAAAAATAGTATAGTGGACCAATGTGACTTTCTCTGAAATGTTTAGATTGTTTGGGTCCACTTGGATCATATCATGATAAAGGACAGGAGAGCTGTTGGACAAGACCATGAATATAAGCTATTGTCCATCCCAGTCCAGTGTGCACTGTTTTGGATTCTCCTTTCTTAGAAACAGTAAAAGGAATACATTCCCTAATATATTCAGTATCAGGAGCTGAGACTGGAGTTTCTCCTTGTTGAGGTGTGTGTTAGTGCACTATTTTCTGCCATGATCTACACATTTTTTTCCAAGCACCAAACTGGTAAAATAAATGGGAATATAATAGTTGGACTAATCTCTCTATTTCTATTCAGGATGTGCCATGATTATAAGGTTATTCTTTTAGCAGAGACTCGTGGATAAATTGGAAGCAGAGACTGTTTCCTGACCCATTTAGTCTCTGATATCACAGAAGAGATGTTCTTCCCCCTTATCCTTCAGCCTAGAGCTGGTAACGACTGCACTGTCCCTAGCCCCTGGGTCCTGAACTACCCGTTCTATTTTGCTAGACCCTGCGCATGACTGTGTTGATGGTCTTTTTGTTGAACCTGCCTTGAATTATCTTAATTAGTGTGCACCTTCTGTTTCATGTTGCAAATCTAACATCAAATCCAGGGCTTCTCTGGTGGTCCGGTAGTTAGGACTCTGACTCTTTTTAAAAATTATTCTGAACCTCATTTTCTCAATTCTAAAAACTTTGGAGTTATTCCTTCATAGCTATCAGTTAATAGTGAATATTCCAAGTTGATATCATTTATGATTATCGTGTATCATTTACTAGGATGCTTCCCAGCTCACTCCCTTTAATCAAGCCGCATGGTACTCCAGGTGATATTTCTGAAAGGTAAATTGTGGCAAATCCCTTCTCTCTCTGAAATCCTTAATGACCCTCTTGTCTACAGAATAACATTCCCATTCCTTGATATGTTACCTAAGAACCACTCTCCAGCCTAGTCTTTTTTAAGCAATTATTTTCCATTATGGTTTATTGCAGGATATTGAATATATTTCCCTGTGCTATACAGTGGGACCTTGTTTATCCATCCTATACATAGTAACTTGCATCTTTTCAGCCTATTCTGACACCACTGTCCCCTACACACTCGACCTTCCAGCCACACTGACCGTACAGTTCTTGTCTCCTACTCCTGCTCAGTCGATTCAGTCCTGTGTGATTGTGTGTGACACCTCAGAGCCCGCCAGGCTCCTCTGTCCATGGGATTCTCCAGGCAAGAATCCAGGAGTGGGTTGCCATTTCCTCCCCCAGGGGATCCTCCCAACTCAGGGACTGCACCCTTGTCCCCTGCACTGCAGGTGGATTCTTTACTTGCTGAGCCACTGGGGAAGCCTCCTAGGAGATTCTTAACCACAAATAGCTGACTCTTTCTGGGCTGCTTTGGTGGTGGTGGTTGGTGGCTTAGTTGCTAAGTCGTGTCCGACTCTTGCGACTCTATGGACTATAGCCTGCTAGGCTCCTCTGTCCGTGGGATTCTCCAGGCAAGAATGCTGGAGTGGATTGCCATTTCCTTCTCCAGGGCATCTTCTGGACCCAGGAATTGAACCTGGGTCTCCTGCACTGCAGGCAGACTGCAGTCTTTCTGGGCCTTGTGAACTATTTTTTCTCTTTCAAGACCCAGTGCCACCTCCTCTGCAGACTTCTTTCTCTACCCCTAGCACACGGCTCTTTGTTCTCACATCATTATATAGAAATTCTGTTTTAAAATTAACACATTGTTTTGAGACTGTTAATTTGACTATTCTCAACAGACAACATAGTCTTCAAGGGATAGAAATACCCCTTTTGTCTAAAACATAATAGGGATTTTGTAATTGTTGGTTTAAATCTTTTAATATTTGAAAGAAAATGTGCTATGAGCTCTTCAATGTCTATGGTCAATTTCTTTGTTGGGTTTTCAGGACAGCTGGTCTTTCTCTAAATTATCTTCGTTTTAAAGTAAAATCTTCCCTTCTCCCCTGGGATACAGTCATTTCCTCTGAGTTTTAATTCTTTTTTCTTTTCCCTGTAGAAAATCTCCCTCATGAGAGGGACAAATCTTCCTCTGAATTTTTAAATTGTCATTATACCCTTGAGACCTGTTGTAACTTAATTATTCTTCAGATTCCAGACAAACCCTCAAAAAATCTCCAAGTAAATAAATTACTTAGGTTGGCATTTCCAGTCATACACTTATTTGAATATGTAACAAGTTAATTAAAAATTAATTTTATTCAATTGCAGAGTCTATACAAGCTAAACAAATAAAATTTTGCATACCATCACATATGTCCTATGAATTAAGCTAGTCTGCTGTTTTTAAAACCTTAAAATCAGATAGAAAATTATAAATGACTGAGGCTAAAAAAACTAGGCAGTCAGTTTAGTTTGGTAATCTCTTAAGTTATAACACATAATATACTTACAGAAACATCCATAAATTGGTTTAATTTTTAGTTCATGTTTTAGTAGCAATGGAGATGGAATTAAAGGTTAAATGCTGCTCTGTGGCCTTAGACTCTGAATAGAAATTTCAAAAATTTTAAGATGTATGTTTGAATGCAAAGAGAATTTATGTGCTTTTTCTATCTCTGTTTTACACAAAAGATGAAAACAGGACAAAAAAAAAAAAAAGGCACTGTGCCTAAGAGCTCTTTTTAATAATTATTTTTCAATTTCTCTTTGAACAAGCTTCTGAGTATCTCACTTGTATTTCTGTGGACAAGATTGAAAAAAAGAAGCAAAACAGATGATTCATTCCATGTGACAGTTTGTAGGCCTTGCCGTAAGATTAATTTGGCTTTTAGTTCTAAATACCTAACGCAAGGGCAAATCTAAATAAGGAAATACACTGACATTAGCATCTTTTCTCTCATTTCCATATGATTTGGAAAAAATGAAGGAGACTGAATTACTTGCTGGAATTCAGGGGGAAAAATTGTCGTTTTAACTCAGAGCAATCATTCAACAAAAATTCTGTATTGAGAGAACAACATTTCCTACTCTGCCACTTTATTTCAAGTAATATTTAATTGCTTTCTGAACCTCTTCCAACTTCAATTAGTGTTAATTTAGTGTGTAGCTAAATGCATTACCCTAAAATAATTAGGAATACAGTGTCCTCCATAACATACGTGATTGGTATTAGTAGGCTTGGTTTGGAAGCCTTAAACAGGGAAAAAGACAACAGAACCTGTTTTCTTAACTTGATGTGTTCTCAACCCCACAGCAGATTCCTTTTGTCATGTTATGAAGAATATGGCCTAAATGCCTTGGCGTGATTGTGTGAATCCCTCTGTGATCTGACTTCTACTTCGTCTCTGGCTTCGCGTCTCAACACTTCAGTTCCATTCATGTGACATGTTTGTTTTGGTTTTTGCACCTCTGGGTTTTTGTTGTGATACCTTCTTAAGTGCCCTCTTAGCTGAGTCACACCCGCCCACATTTCTCGGTTCATCCAAGTGTCAGTATGCTAGACCTCTCCACCTGCCCCTGTAGCTCCACTCCTCACCCCTGCCCTCCCAGTTCTGTGCCCCGTGGGCGGATGCTGGAGTCTTCATCCCCTGCTTTCCTGAGCGCTGGCCTGCGGTTGAGGTTGGTCAGTGGGAGGCACCAGCAAAGACTGAAGGACAGGAGGAGAGAAAAGTCTAGGTGTTTTCCCCCTCCACTTCCCCATTCTTTCTTCCTGGCAGTCGTGTTGTTCCTCCAAACAACATCATAGCTCCCATGGCTACAGCTTTCACTTGATAACAGGAAACAAAGTCTCTCATCCCTTCCGGTCTTTGATCGTTAACTTCTTCCCACTCTCGTTCATCCTCTAGGGCTTCTTTATCCCGTTTGGTTCCTTTAACACTACGCACAGCTCTGTAAATCGTCCTTCCAGTAAACTCTTGTTGTTTGTGCTTTTGAATGTGTCATCTCTGTTGCTGGGACACTGACTAATCGTCTCTTTCTGATATTGCCTCTTGCGGTAGAATTGAAATTTTGTGCTCTCAGTGAACCTATTACAGACTTACACAACCTGGCATACTTGACTGCACCATTTACTTAAAAGTTTATTTCCTTCTAGAGTCAAAGGATACCTTCTCAGTATCACTGGGGTGGAGCACAATAGCTGGCACACATTTGGTCTCCCTGAATATTTTTTTTTTTTTTTTTTTTTTTTTTTTTTTTTAAATATTATTTTATTAGTTGGAGGCCAATCACTTTACAACATTTCAGTGGGTTTTATCATACATTGACATGGATCAGCCATATAGTTACACGTATTCCCCATCCCGATCCCCCCTCCCACCTCCCTCCCCACCCGACTCCTCAGGGTCCTCCCAGTGCACCAGGCAAGAGCACCTGATTCATGCATCCCACCTGGGCTGGTGGTCCGTTTCACCATAGATAGTATACATGCTGTTCTTTCAAAACATCCCACCCTCACGTTCTCCCCCAGAGTTCAAAAGTCTGTTCTGTACTTCTGTGTCTCTTTTTCTGTTTTGCATATAGGGTTATTGCCACCATCTATCTAAATTCCGTATATATGTGTTAGTATACTGTAATGTTCTTTATCTTTCTGGCTTACTTCACTCTGTATAATGGGCTCCAGTTTCATCCATCTCATTAGAACTGATTCAAATGAATTCTTTTTAACGGCTGAGTAATATTCCATGGTGTATATGTACCACAGCTTCCTTATCCATTCATCTGTTGATGGGCATCTGGGTTGCTTCCATGTCCTGGCTATTATAAACAGTGCTGCGATGAACATTGGGGTGCACGTGTCTCTTTCAGATCTGGATTCCTCAGTGTGTATGCCCAGAAGTGGTATTGCTGGGTCATATGGCAGTTCTATTTCCAGTTTTTTAAGAAATCTCCACACTGTTTTCCATAGTGGCTGTACTAGTTTGCATTCCCACCAACAGTGTAAGAGGGTTCCCTTTTCTCCACACCCTCTCCAGCATTTATTGCTTGTAGACTTTTGGATAGCAGCCATCCTGACTGGCGTGTAATGGTACCTCATTGTGGTTTTGATTTGCATTTCTCTGATGATGAGTGATGTTGAGCATCTTTTCATGTGTTTGTTAGCCATCTGTATGTCTTCTTTGGAGAAATGTCTGTTTAGTTCTTTGGCCCATTTTTTGATTGGGTCGTTTATTTTTCTGGAATTGAGCTTCAGGAGTTGCTTGTATATTTTTGAGATTAATCCTTTGTCTGTTTCCTCATTTGTTATTATTATGTAAGACCAGAAACTATAAAACTCCTAGAGGAGAACATAGGCAAAACACTCTCCGACATAAATCACAGCAAGATCTTCTATGACCCACCTCCCAGAATATTGGAAATAAAAGCAAAAATAAACAAATGGGACCTAATGAAAATTAAAAGCTTTTGCACAACAAAAGAAACTATAAGTAAGGTGAAAAGACAGCCCTCAGATTGGGAGAAAATAATAACTCCCTGAATATTTTTTGACTATAGTCATGAGTGGTTGGTATTATTATTAGTAATATGTTTTATGAACATACATTGTGCCATTTAACCATCACATTAATTCTACGAGGTGGGATTGACATCTTCCTTTTACAGATGAGTAGACTAAAACCAAAGGAGATAAGTAATTGGTCCAAGTCACAGTAAATGAAAGAGTAAACCTAGGTCTGTTTTTATTCCAAAGCCTGTTCTTTTAATCACTATGCTTTAATGCCTGAAGAATGATGGACTTCTATAGAAGACTGTAAGGTTTAGCCAACACATTAGAAATATTTTTGAATGGTTTCCTCATGCCTCAGGTTTTTTAAGGTGCCCCAAACTCCATCTTGACCCTTGCACAGGGACAGACATCTGAGTGCCTGCTACATGAACGTGATTGTTCAGGCAACAGTGAAGTGTTAAATTTGTGGTATTATAGATGAATTTTTAAATATTCAATAGAAGAAGTGCCATACAATTTACATATTTGAGATCTAGTTTGTCAAACTAATCATTTAATTTTTATTTGGAAATGTGTAAGTCCTTTGACATAGTGGGTGGGGTGAATTGGGATCCAATAAGGACTAAGAGGGATCAAGGGAACATCAGAAGTCAGCTGGAACAGATTTCAGTCATGGAATAACAATAGAAAGGGCTTCCCTCGTGGCTCAGCACTAAAAAATCCACCTGCCAATGCAGGAGACATGGGTTTGATTCCTGGGTTGGGAAGATCCCCTGGAGAAGGAAATGGCAACCCGTTCCAGTATTCTTGCCTGGAAAAGCCTATGGACAGAGGAGCCTGGTGGGCTACAGTCCATGGGGTCACAAAAGAATCAGACACAACTTAGAGGATAGAAAACAACAACAACAGTAGAAAGCTTCACACCTTAGACTCATGCCAGGATCTACCAAGACATCAACACACTTTAAAAGATTGTTCCTTAACCATGGTTTTTAGAGTTCAGACTGTATACTAATCTCTTTTGTTACTATTTAAATAAAAATTCTTGAGCCTTCTTAAGTGTGGGCATACTTCTCAAGTCTGTATCTGGTTTGTGTCCTATAATATTTGCACTCCCTACCAAATGAATCATCCCAATGTTTAAAATGGCAAGAATAGAAGTGTCATGGATACCTTAATAGGGGATCATTTTTGGTGCAGAATTTTAAGAAGAAAAGTTAGACATGTTTCTTGACTCTGGAGACTTTTACGAACATTCTGTTTATGACAAAGAATGCCTTCATTTAAGATTGAATAGAATTATTATGATATAATCATTCTAAATACGTCTATTTGTCCTTCAAAATGAGGCAATTAGACAAGTCCATTCATTTATTTAATACACATTTGTTGAGCATCTACTACACGTTAGCTGTTCCTAAGTCTTGGAAATCAGCAGTGGACAAATAAATAACCAAGCCCTTGTGGATCTTGTGCATTTTCATGGAAATGTGTTTTGTGCATATGGACAATTGAGGGAAAGTGTTTTCAGAATTATAGCCCACCCTCAACTTTATCTCTGTCTTCAAAGAATTTGAAAGAACATAGAAGAAATTCATACACAATAAATATTTATAGCTAATGCAAAGAAACATACAAATTGTCAGGTACTTAACATATGTTAACTAATCTCAAAACCTCTATGACGCTATTTTCATTTCCATATTATAGATGAGGAAACTGAAGCAATGAGAGCTAGCAGAGTGGGAACTTGAACCCAGTTTGGTCTTTCTCACTGTCTTTGGCTTAACCTGTCATTAGGTTCTGTTTTGTTATAATTAGTCTTCAGTCAAAGGCCCACAAAAGTCTTGATATGGGTACAGATCTATAAACTCATTCAATAAAATATCACATTCATTTCAGGAATCCTCCAAGTATTTCTAGGTGGGAGTAACTCACTGACTCTTAGAAATATATTTCTGAATAGCATTCTATCATGTCCTAGTTTTTTCTGGAAAACTCTGTAGAGAAATGCCATTCCTCCTTCATATGACAAAACCCTTCAACTGCTGGCAGAGAGTCATCATTGCTCTCTCATTACCCCAACACTTTCTGCTTTTTTTAGGCTAAACAACTTCTTATTCCACAATAATCTGGAAGTAAAAAGTTAAATGCAGTTTCCTTGGTGGTTTAGTGATAAAGAATACATCTGCCAATGCAGAAGCTGTGGGTTCAATCCTTCAGCTGGGAAGATCCCCTGGAGAAGGAAATGGCAACCCATTCCAGTATTCTTGGCTGGAAAATCCCATGGACAGAAGAACCTGGCAGGCTACAGTCCATAGGGTTGCAAAAAGAGTTGGACACAACTTAGAGACTAAACAACAAAAAGTAAAATAAGTTGGATGGTGAAAACTTTAGGTCATTCCTTTCAAAGTCATTTCTAGCACTGCATGAAAAAAAGGAAAAAAGCAATCCACAACCACAACAATAAATGAGGTATGCGATTTAATTCTGGTATTACAGGGAGGCTTAATGAAGCAGAGAAGTGGCTTTCCGGAGAAGAAGAGATTAAAGTCTGGAAAAGAAGTATACCTGTCTGGGGATTAAGAAGCAAAAAATTTTAGAAGGTCAAGGAACCCAGAAGGGAATCCCATAAGGGTAAGTTTCGGACTCCTAAAGTCACTTAAGGTGAGAAAATTTGGCTGAGAATGCAGTTATTCAAATACAATTATTTCCGTTGAAAAAATAATTTTTATCCTGAGGAACCAAGGGCCAATTATCAGGGAATTATAACAGAACTATGTCTGGTTTGCATTTTGGATTCTCTTGGGAGTAGTTACTTTTAATAAAATAATAGGTGTGAAAACATTAAAAAGTTAAAAATAACTATATAGCACTTTTATTTTTGTTCCATGTAAAATTTCAATCTAGATGGAATAAAATTATCTTTTGCAGCACATTACAGGACTAATAAAATATTAAAGCTATTTGTTTTAAGCCCAAGTTAATAAGGGTTTGAAAGTTACTTGGATAAATCTGAAATTATGGGTTAAAATGGGGCATATGTGCATGTCCTATTATTTTTTAAATATTAAAAATAACTCAGTGGTACAAGAAACTCAAAGGAAAAGATGAGACGCTCTAAAACTCATCTTGTTCCTCTAAACCACAGCTTGAAAAGTATGTTGTGGCTGAAATGAACAATGGCTCCACATGGTGAAGTTTCAATCTTTGATTAAATATATACCGATGATTCAGTTCAGTTCAGTTGCTCAGTCGTGTCTGACTCTTTGCGACCCCATAGACTGCAGCCCACCAGCCTTCCATGCCCATCACCAACTCCCGGAGCTTGCTCAAATTCATTTCCATCGAGTCAGTGATGCCATCTAACTATCTCATCCTCTGTCTCCCCCTTCTCCTCCTGCCTTCAATCTTTCTCAGCATCAGGGACTTTTCCAGTGAGTCAGTTCTTCATATCAGGTGGTTTTAGCATCAGTCCTTCCAATGAATATTCAGGACTGATTTCCTTTAGGACTGACTGGTCTGATCTCCTTGCAGTCTAAGGGACTCTCAAGAGTCTTCTCCAACACCACAATTCAAAAGCATCAATTCTTCAGTGCTCAGCTTTCTTTATGGTCCAAGGCTCACATCCATACATGACTACTGGAAAAACCATAGCTTCAACTGTATTAACAATGATTTAAATGTATTAAATAATCATCATACTGGATCATTTGTTCATTAGTCTAGAGATGAATAGGAGCGAAACAAAGATGACCTCTTTAGACCCAGTTTGGATGGCTACCATATGTGTTTCTGAAATGAGAATTAGCAAAAATTAGCTCACAGGGGATGGGTAAACAGGGAAATGGTGTCAGTAAAGCACTGCGGTCTCGGTGGTTGATGGATTTTCCTTTTATTTTACACATTTATGTTTGGCTGTGCTGGATCTTCCTTGCTGCATGCGGGCTTTCTCTAGTTGTGGCAGGTGTGGCCTCCTCGCTGCTGTGGCTTCTCTTCTTGTGGAGCCTGGGCTTTAGAGTGCAGACTCAGTAGTTGTGGTACACGGGCTTAGCTGCTCCGCCGCATGTGGGATCTTCCCAGACCAGGGATGGAAACTGTGACCCCTGCACTTGCAGACAGAGTCTTAACCACTGGACCACCAGGGGAGTCCATTAAATGGATTTTGTGAGCACACACTAATGCTCTATATTTCCAGCTAACAACAGCTAAACATAAAATAACAGTCTTGAAAGCCACAAGCCATTGGGGAACCCAGTTTTGCAATTTCACATTAACTTTTTCTTTTGTTCATTTGGTTTGTGCTGCCTTGGAAGTGCTATTGGGAGTGATCTGTTCTGATCTTTGTGCAATTTACAGCAGCCTCAGCCCTTCCTTGTACCTACGTCCATCAGCTACTATCTCTTTTTCTTAAGGTAATGTCCTGTAGCATTATTTTGTTTATTAAAAATTTAGTATGTCTTTTCAACTGTGTGATGTTTTTAAAAGATTGTTATTGATCCCATTAGTTCTCTACCACATTCTGTGCTTTTTTTTTGCCCCTAATCCTATCTTTTTTTTGATATATACCTTCTTATATTTAGTGCACAGTCTTAGTGGATGTGAGGTTTTTCAGGGAATTCTTGTTTATTCTATTATTATAATATGTCCATGAATCTACAACCCTTTTCAGATTATATATTTCCTGTGTGTGTGCAAAGTTGCTTCGGTGGTGTCTGACTCTTTGCAACCTTATGGACTGTAGTCCGCCAGGCTCCTCTGTCCATGGGCTTCTCCAGGCAAGGACACTGGAGTGGATTGTCATGCTCTTCTCCAAAGGATCTTCCCAATCCAGGAATTGAACCTGTGTTTCTTCCATCTCCTGCATTGGCAGGCAGGTTCATCTTTACCACAAGGGCCACCTGGGAAGCCCCATGTATTATTCCTTATCTATAGAGACTATTCCCCTGAGAATTTCAAGTTCACAGTAACAAATAATCAACTGTTAGATACTAAATCTTCAGAAAGACAAATTTGGCCTTAAAAATAGAGTTTCAGACAAATATAAACCATATTACCAGAGTGCAAATATATCATTGATATGGAACGAATCATCGTTTTGAGGTCCATATCTGTGATACGAATACTACTTGGCTGATAAATGTACTGAAGATATAGCTAAATAATGACTTCAGGTTTGTATAACTCTATAAACTAAATCAGAAAGAGCATGTTCATTTGTTTCAAACTAATCATGCCTTTGTACCAGCAGAAGCTTTCAGGATACGCACAGGTGCCCACTTATTAAAGCTTTAAATGATGGCATTGTATTTAATAGGACAATGCAATTAATAGTTCTTGACTAACTTTTACTTTTTAATGGACACACTCTAATTAGTGTTTTCAAGGAATCGTCATAGTAATTTAATAAAAATGTGCAACATATATCTAAGTAGCAAACTTAGATGAATTAATTCATTTTAAAGTTCTTAACAAAAAATGATATAAACTTTTAGGCTTTATAATAACATGAAAGAATGCATTAATAAAATGTAATTAAATAATTACTTCACAATTAACTTCTGTAAGCCTGTTTCCTCATCTGTAAAATGTGAATAATAATAATAACTACCTAAGCCACTGTTGGGAGAATTAAATGAGATAGTAGTATGCGTGTAGGGTACTTAACACAATGACTGGTCCACAGTAACTAGTCTTCATTAAGTATTGGTAATTCTTCTAATTGGCAATTAAAAATTCCACTCTTCAGAACAAAGGTGCACCAACTGGCCCCAACATTTTAATCTTTGAGTCATATACCATCCAGGTTTTTTTTGCTATGATAGGTCGCTCTTTTTAAGTTTTCTCCCTGAAAATGATGACTGCTGTATTAAGCAAAATCAACAACAGGACACCAAGCCTTTTTATTTTAAATATTTATTTGTATTATTCATTTATTTGGCTGCGCTGGGTCTTCATTGTTGCACGCAGCCTGTTTGCCGTTTAGGCGGCTACTCTCTAGTTGCGGTGTGTGGGCTTCTCATTGCAGTGGCCTTTCTTGTTGTAGAGCATGGACTCTAGGACGTGTGGGCTATTTGCTGTATGTGAGATTAGTTGTGCTGTGGCATGTGGGGTCTTCCCGGCCCGGGGATTGAACTGGCGTCTCCCGCATTGCAAGGCATATTCTAAACCACTGGACCACCAGGGAAGCCCCCAAGAACACTTTTCCGGTGAGACCATGGGCCAAGTGTGAAGACAGATACAAAGCAAGGTAAGATGTTAGCTCTCAACCAAAAGTTTACAATCTATGCTGATAAAGAAGGCAGAAAAGCGATGGTTTAGTTTCCTGTAATGTTATAGTTACTTATTATACTTTAACTCACAGTTTTTGTCCTCTTGCCACAAACAAATTAGCCTTCTTTTAAGAAAATGCTCTTTATCAAGTTTAGTTTCATTGGGTATAATTGTACATAAACTGCAGAGGCCCCAATGTCTTAGCGATTTGGCAACTATTAGATGAGAAAATAGAAGAGAGTTTAGAACATATGATCTGTCCTTAAAACATAGTGAATGTCAAAGACAAAAAGACATAAAAGCAAACAAGATTTTTAAGCTACTCTGATTATTTTTCATCTTATTGAAATATTTTATGAGTTAGTTTTACTAGTTTTAACCTCTTTTGACTCCATTTCATTTTACTCATAGTTTCTTAGAATATAGGTAGTTTTCTTCTTTTCAAGAATGTGAAGCAACTTTCTAGTTAGACTTGTATCAAATTTAAGGTCTTTAGGTTTATAATTATACTATAATTTATACTATACTATAAAATACTATAACTATAGTATTTTATCAAATGATCAATTTCCCCTACATCTCACCTATCTCTCCCTATTTAGTTTTTTAATGGGCAGGTTTGTAAAAAAATATTTATTTTTACTTACTTGGCTGTACCAGGTCTTATTTGGGGCACGTGGGATCTAGTTCACTGACCAGGGATTGAACCCAGGCCTCAGGCATTGGGAGGGTGGCGTCTTAGCCACTGGACCACCAGAAAAGTTGCCCTATATGTGAATAAATCTAAGCTTCGTGAATTTCTTACTGATTAAAAAATACTATGGAAGGAAGAATCTCGGACGGAAGAATCTTGGCATGTATATACGCCAAAGAATTGATGCTTTTGAACTGTAGTGCTGGAGAAGACTCTTGAGAGACCCTTGGATTGCAAGGAGATCAATCCAGTCAATTGTAAAGGAAATCAGTCCTGAATGTTCATTAGAAGGACTGATGCTAAAGCTCCAATACTTTGGCCACCTGATGCGAAGAGCTGGCTCATTGGAGAAGACCTTGATGCTGGGAAAGATTGAAGGCGGGAGGAGAAGGGGGCAACAGAGGATGAGATGTTTGGATGGCATCACTGACTTGATGGACATGAGTCTGAGCAAGCTCAGGGAGTTGATGATGGACAGGAAAGCCTGGCGTGCTACAGCCCATGGGGTTGGAAAGAATTAGACACAACTGAGAGACTGAACTGATATATATATATGTGTGTGTGTGTGTATATATATATATATATAAGACAACTTTCATCCATAATTTTCCGAGATAGACTTCATGATTCTATTTGAAACAGGGCCTAGACCCACTTCTGAGAAAGATCACAAGCAGATTTGTTTGAAGAGAGATAATGGGAAGGAACCAAGGTGGCTTATCATTTGCCCAAATAGCATCCTCTGTGAAAGACTAGTTAGTGTAACTTTGAATGGTTTCCTACTCAGCTCTCTCTGCCACATACCTAGACACCAGAAAGAAGCCTTTACTATTTTTTCATAGAAATAGTAGATCATAGTTTTTTGCTGTGGTTTTCTGGGGTAGAATAACAACAAACATATGCAAAAGGGATCCTCTCTTCCTAAGATTCCTTTAGATGATCCTTTTAATGTAGAAAGATAAAATTAAACGTTTAGTGATTTAGCTCTTATTTTGCACTGAGTACTGTAAATTTTTTAAAATATAAAGATGAAAGCCATGATTCTTACAATAAGTACTAGTTGAATTTAAAAATTGAAATTATCTGTTTATTTTTGGCTGCGCTGGGTCTTGGTGGCCGCATGTGGGTTTTCTCTAGCTGCGGCGCCCAGGCTTCCCCTTGCGATGGCTCTCTTGTTGCGGAGCACGGGCTCTAGGGCTTGTAGGCTTCAGTCGTTGCAGCACATGGGCTCACTAGTTGTGATGTCTGTGCTTCGTTGCCCCATGGCATGTGGAATCTTCCAGGACCAGGGATCAAATCCGTATCCCCTGCATTGACAGGCGCATTCTTAACCACTGGTCCACGAGAGAAAGTCTCTAATTTAATTTTTGAATCCCTGAATGAAGCTTTAGCCCCCATCATATCCTCTGGTTCTACCCTCAAAGGAAGGTGTTTGTCCTGGAACACTCAGCTTTTTTCCCCTCATCTGACAAAGAAGTAGTCTTCAGTCTTCTTAATTTTCCGAACAACCAAATTTATAAATAACAAAATCACAGACAGTTCTGAATACGAGCATTTGGACTAGCCCATTCTAGGCACTGAGATCATGTTTATACTTATGAAAGATGCATGCAGTGGTAAGACTTTTGGGCTCCTGGCCTATTTGAAGGCTACCATGTGACAAAGGGCTCTGTTTTTCATTATTTAACAAGATTTTTTTCTTTATAAACAGAAAAAGATGTTTATATGTGGTTTTTAAAATGCCACCTTCCAATCTTGTAACTAGGGCCCAAGTAGAAAAACTAGTTTGATGATCTTCACTTGACCTCTGTAATGTAGAATGTCTCCACTTTATTGTAAGACTTAGTTCTTTTTATTTCTTTGCAATCCATGTATGGCCCATCTCCTCTCTCTTGTTACAGTTCTTGCTTTTTAATTAGGCTAGTGCATGCTAATGCACAGCTGATTGTAGGGGAATATTTTAAGTTTCATTTTAACTGCAATAAAATAGTCTTGTGCTAAATATTTGCAAAGGTCAAACTTTGTACATGGAAAAGACTTTTGACATTCTATAGAGAATGAAAGAATCAGTCTATCAGGTAACTTTTCACCTAGCCTAGTCCTTGGTAGGTAACTGATAAATGTGTATTGAGCAGTTGAAACAATGAACATATGGTCAGATTCTCCTATAATAATGCTGTCAGTTAATTCAGTTAAACATTGGTTGTGTGCATTCTTTGTGCCAGGAGCAGTGTAAGGGATAAAAAATTAATAGGATGTTTCCCCGCAAAGACCTCAGAGTCTAGGAGAGGAGACCTACTTCTTCTAAACATATTTTCAATTTAATAGGATGGTTAGAATAAAAGTGACATACATAAATAGCCCAAGAGCAAAAATTGAGGGCTACCCAACTCAGATTTAGGGGATCAAGGATGGCTTAAAAAATCAATTTTCTTTTCCTTCCAGAATAACAAAGGAATTCATGTCAACTGATGAAGAGCACCTATTCTTTTGCTAGGGCTACCTTAACAAGATACCACAAACTGAGCGGTTCAAACCAAGAAACTTAACTGCGTCATAGTTTTGGAGGCTTAATGTCCAAGATCAGGTTCCTTCTCAGGGCTGTGAGAAAGAATCTGTATGTGGTTTTCCTTCAGCTTCTAGGAATTGCGGGCAAGCTTTGGTGTTCCTTGGCTTGAAGAAATATCACTCTGATCTCTGCCTTGATCTTCATGTGTTCTTGTGTGTGTGTGTCCCCATCCAAATTTCCCCTTTTTATAAGGACACCAGTCAAATTGGGTCAGTGCTCATCCTAATGACCTCCTCTTAACTAATTACATCTGTAATGACTATGTTTCTAGATAAGGTCACATTCTGAGGTATTCGGAGTTAGGGTTGCAACATGTATTTTTTGGGGTGACACAGTTCAATCATAAAACCATTTTGATTTCAAGAATCTTGGTTTTGTTTTATGTGTTAAAAATCTTAATCATGACAGTGAAAATATTGTCATTGTCAATTGTTAGAACCGATGACATTTTCGAGACGTGACCAGTAAACTCAGATTATTTAAAAACCTATTTGCAGACTGAACTAGCATCATTTATCCATATTCCATCCACCCACCCACCCATCCACCCACATCTTTAGCCATGTATTTTCCTGACCTACTGTGTGAGCTTGGGATAAATAAGATATGTCATATTCCTAAAACATTCACAATTGCAAGGATGAAACAGATATGTAAATAGTTACAGAACCATGTATGATAAGGGCTGTAACAGGCTTTATTTCCTCATCTTTTAAGAAACTGGTTAAATCTGCATTGTGATGCCTATAGATGGAAGCTGAAACTTAATTACAGTAGGGACTTTGAGGTATTTGTTTTTTATAAACAATAACTTTTCATTAATTTTATTATTGGGTATGATTGATTTATATCTGATTCACTTCTTTGCACAGCAGAAACTAACACAACATTGGAGGCATTTCTATTGTTGTTGTTCAGTCACTAACTCATCTCTGTCTCTTTGTGACCCCATGGACTGCAGCATTGCAGTCTCCCCTGTCCTTCACTATCTCCTGGAGTTTGCTCAAATTCATGTCCATTGTGTCAGCGATGCTATCTAACCATTTCATCCTCTGTCATCCCCTTTTCCTTTTGCCTTCAACATTTCCCAGCATCAGGGTCTTTTCCAATGAGTTGGCTCTTCACATCAGGTGGTCAAAGTATTGGAGCTTCAGCTTCAGCATCAGTCCTTCTGATGAATATTCAGGGTTGATTTCCTTTAGGATTAACTGGTTTGATCACCCTTGCTGTCCAAGAGACTCTCGAGTTTTCTCCAGCACCACAATTCGAAAGCATCAATTCTTCAGTGCTCAGTCTTCTTCATGGTACATCCATACATGATGACCAGAAAAAATCATAGCTTTTGCTATACGGACCTTTGTTGGCAAAGTAGTGTCTCTGCTTTTTAATACATTGTCTAGGTTTGTCATAGCTTTCTTCCAAGAAGCAAGCATCTTTTAATTTCATGGCTGCAATCACTGTCCACAGTGATTTTTGGAGCCCAAGAAAAGAAAATCTGTCACTGCTTCCACTTTTCTCCATCTATTTGCTATGAAGTGATGGGACCAGATGCTATGAACTTCATTGTTTAAATGCTGAGTTTTAAGCTAGCTTTTTCACTCTTCTCTTTCACCTTTATCAACAGGCTCTTTTGTTTCTCTTCACTTTCTGCCATTAGATTGGAGTCGTTTGCATATCTGAGGTTGTTGATATTTCTCCTGGCAGTCTTGATTTCAGTTTGTTGATTCACCCAGCCCAGCATTTTGCATGATGTACTCTTCACATAAGTTAAATTAACAGGGTAACAATATACAGCCTTGTTATACTCGTTCCCAATTTTGAACCAGTCAGTTGTTCCATGTATGGTTCCATATGTTGCTTCTTGACCAGCATACAGGTTTGTCAGGAGGCAGGTAAAGTGGTCTGGTATTCCCATCTCTAAGAATTTTTCACAGTTTGTTGTGATCCACACAGTCAAAGGATTTCACATAGTCAATGAAGAAGAAGCAGATGCTTTTCTGGAATTCCCTTGCTTTCTCTTTGATCCAGTGAATGTTGGCAATTTGATCTCTGGTTCCTCTGCCTTTTCTAAACCCAGCTTGTGTATCTGGAAGTTCTCGGTTCATTTACTGCTGAAGCCTAGCTTGAAGAATTTTGAGGATAACCTTACTACTGCTACTGCTAAGTCACTTCAGTCGTGTCCGACTCTGTGCGACCCCATCCCTGGGATTCTCCAGGCTAGAACACTGGTGTGGGTTGCCATTTCCTTCTCCAATGCATAAAAGTGAAAAGTGAAAGTGAAGTTGCTCAGTCACATCTCACTCTTCGTGACCCCATGGACTGCAGCCTACCAGGCTATGGCACCCCACTCCAGTACTCTTGCCTGGAAAATCCCATGGACAGAGGATAACCTTACTAGCATGCAAAATGAGTGCAATTGTATGGTAGTGTGAACATCCTTTGGCATTTCTTTAAGGTTGGTCAAGTTCTGTATAACTAAATTTTCCTCCATGTTATTTTAAAATTGGAGATTCTGATGAAACAGACTATTCATTGTGCCTGAATGAGTGGCTATTTTGTTGAGTTAAGATCATTCTGATTTAGGTATGATGGTTAAAAGCTGTGATGAACATGTATATACCCAGGGTTTCTCAGCCTTGGCACTGCAGACACTTTGGACTGGATGCTTTAAAAAAAAAATGTAGGTAGCTTTTCTCTGCATTTGTGGGATATTTTAGCAGCATCCCTGACCTCTATGCACCAGATGCCCCACCCCAATTTGTGACAACTAGACAACATTGCTATAGTTGAGAACCACTAATATATACTTTTTTTTCTTAAAATTTTTTATTACGATATAGTTGACTTACAAGGTTGAGCCAATCTCTGCTGTAGAGCAAAGTGACTCAATTACACACATGGACATTCTCTTTTTTAATATTATTTTCCCTTATGGTTTATCACAGGATACCGAATATAGTTCCCTATGCTCTACAGTAGGACCTTGTTGTTTCTCCATCCTATATACAATAGTTTATGTTTGCTAATGCCAAACGCCCAGTCCTTCCCTTCTTTACCCCTTCTCTCCTCTGGCAATCAGAAGTCTGCTGTCTATGTCTGTGAGCCTGTTTCATAGAGAGGTTCATTTGTGCCATATTTTAGATTCCATACATGAGTAATATCATATGGTATTTGTCTTTCTGTTTCTGACTTACTTCACTTTGGTATGCTAATCTCTAGTTGCATCCATGTTGCTGCAATAGTATTATTTTGTTCTTTTTAATGGCTGAGTAGTATTCCATTGCATATATGTACCACATTTTCTTTATCCATTTATCTAGTGATGGATGTTTAGGTTTTTTTTTTTCTTTTTAATGTGTTTTGGCCATTGTGAATAGTGCTGCATGTATCTTTTTGAATTACACTTTTGTTTGAGTATATGCCCAGGAGTAGGATTACTGCATCGTATGGTTATTCTGTTTTTAGTTTTCTGAGCAACCTCCATATGGTTTTCCACAGTGGCTGTGCCAAGTTGCATGCCCACCAACAGTGTAGGAGGGGAGAAGAGCTAATAAATATTTGAATATCATGGCCACATTACATCTTATCCAATTTAATACGTGCAATATTGATCTGGTTTCCTAGTCAATCTCACCTTTCACTTAAATTGAAGCAAGTAAGTCTACTTTAGTTGTTTATTCTTTGGAGAGGGAGAGGAGGGTGTTTAACATCTATTTATAAGAGCTTAAGAAATTGTACTAATTCCTAGCAACTCAAACTAGTGTCTCTAAGCGCTCTAAATAGTTCTCTCATGGACTAACATTTTAGTACAGGGAATGGAAGCAGTGAGGAAAATTGAGAAAGGAAAGAAATGAATTAGGCCAGAATGGCTTTAGCGCTCATCATCTTAATTTTATGGATGAAGGTTGTAGTTTGTAGGGGACGAATAGGGGAGGAAGAGCTCAGTCCTTTGGCCAGTGCCTCTTCAGGAGCCATTTCTTTCTTCTTGCCCCACTTCTGATGTTGCATCAGCTTCACCTCCAGTTCTTAAAGGAATGTTCTGGTTCTCCTGAGGCCCTAGGTCATCCCTGCTTCTCATTATGTATCAGTATGGTCAAGGATGTGAATTTTAGGCCATAGGCCCTTCCCAGGTCTGCTTGTGCAGTCCTGTGAACATACTAGGCATTTCTAGCTTTCAGAATTGAGACACTCTAGCTTGACTATTAGAACTTGACCGATTTGCTGACAACAGCCCTGGTACAAATAGTTTTCAACAGCAGTTATTTTACTGAGCTGAACTTTCTGAACATATCAGATCATTACTCTTAAGTACAAATACGTAGTCTTAGTGAAGTAACGGGGCATAGCCTGTATTGGATTTTGATAGTTCTGGCATTTGGTTCAGCAGAAGCTTGACCCTGAGTTAATTAGTCTGGCAATTCCTGCTGGCTGTTTAATCAAAATACTGCAACTTTCAACTTCATCAGTAATTTAGTTCATTTGTCTTTATTATGATTCCATGATTATTTCTGGTTGAAAGACTAGTATTTTTGATAACTGTAATATTAGTGATGAATAGCAATAATAATGTCTGTGTAAAGAATATGCATTAGTAGATCTACAATAACATCATGGGCTTTAAAAATAGATTTCTTTAAAGGAAAGACATTTGTAACTGTTTCTCTAACATGCAACCTATCTTTCCTATATCTTGATAATTTAACTCATCATCAATGACATGGAAACATTCAATCCAAGAGAAGAAAAAAAAACAATTTCATCCCTGAGATAATTTTAATAATTTTGAAAATTGTACAAATAACTTTATAAGAGGGGCAGAATTTTTTAAAAGATACTCCTTCAATACACTTTTCCTTAACAAATTGGTCACTTGTATTTTCCATGTTTTATTTTTCCCAGTCTTGTTTGCATGCACAACCAATTTTGTATAGTTGCAATTACAGTGTAGATTCAATTTTGTATTCTGCTTTTTTCACTTAGCATTATTCTTCCATAATAATTTAAAGAGAGTTTTATTTATGGTTATTTCAGATGTAGAGAATATAATTTTCTAAACTGTACTTAAGTGCTCAATTTAAATATTTTAATGGCCAACCCAAATCATCAAATGTATTCTAGATAAGGGTGCTTTACAGTTAATGCTTAACATTGCAGGAAGCAACTTGCATATACATTAGATTCAAGTCAAATGTCATATGCAAGTGGAAATGAGGACATAGCAGGCTGGTCGTCTTTATGTATTTGGAAATTTTTCTACACTGAGATGTACTTCTAGAATTGGTCGGTCTGGCTGCTAAGTTTTCATGCCCTGAACTAATTCAGCCAGTTGTAAAATTGTACCTTTCTGCAGATGACTTCACATGTGCACCTCATTTATACTTGAACTTGCTATGATTCAGATAGCATTATCCTAAATGATGTTAAGAAACTGTTCATTTTCTGTGTCAGCGAAAAATGAGGAAAGGCCAACTACATTTCGCCTGAAGAGAGTCATGTCAGAACTGACATCTTGGCAGATACAAAAATGCAAGTAAGATATTTTAACAGGGCATACTAAAACTAATGAACTGAGGACCAATATACACTTCTCCATTGTATTAAAGTGGCATCTACTGAAATTTACAAATGCTAAAAGACATGCTTTATTAGTTGCTGTAGGAGTCCTCTTTCATTTTAGTTTATCAGTTAAAAAAGAAATGTGTTTTCCTTTTGTGTAATTTTTAACCCTTATTTTAAAATGTGGTGTGAGAAGATGGATTTTAGAAAGTAATTGTTCTGATACAAAATACAACTAAGAAAATTGATTATTTACTTATCTCTCTGTGCTTATTAAGAGCTTCCCTGGTGGCCCAGATAGTAAAGAATCTGCCTGCAATTCAGGAGACCCTGGTTTGATCTCTGGGTTGGGAAGATCCCCTGGAGAAGGGAATGGCTACCCATTCCAGTATTCTCGCTTGGAGGATTCCATGAATAGAGGGACTTGGAGGGCTACATTCCATGGAGTCACAAAGACTCAGACATAACTGAGGGACTCACACACACACACACATGCTTATTAAAGAAAAAAATCTGAACAATGAATTTTTCGCTTGACAAAGCAAGCAGCCTACCAAGAGTTCTTTCGTAATCAATAATGTGCTTAATCTAAAAAGCTAATATGATATTTGGATATTTAAAAATTATAGGTTATATGAGGACTCCCCTGGCCTTCCAGTAGTTGTGGCTGCCTTCCAGTGCAGGGGATGTCAGTTAAATCCATGGTTGGGGAGCTAAAATCCCACATGCCTTGCTGCCAAAAAACCAAAACATAAAACAGAAGCAATATTGTAGCAAATTCAATAAAGACTTTTAAATAATGGTCCACATCAAAAAAATCTTTTAAAAAATTATTGGGTTATATGCAAGAGCTAAGGAAGACTATTTCCACTTAATCCACTGTCTTTCAGGCCCTTATTAACCTGCGGTGTTCAATTTTAATTTCTATATTTTCAAGTTTTTTTGTTTTTGTTTTTTTACTCAGAGAATTTAAGGAAGGGAGGTAGAATTGATGAAAGAGATATCAACTGGAAGATTAAATTTGATTGAGTTGTCTTTTCCTGGAGGAGAAACTAAGATGTTTACTTATTACTTTCTTTAGGTGTATCAATTATTATAGTCAGCAAAAGCTATTTCAACTAGTCATCTCTACTTATTTAGAACAGACATTCTCAAAGTATGGTCCCCTGGCCAGTGTGATTAGCATCATCTGGGTATCTGTGAGAAACTGCAAATTCTTAGGGCCCCTGACCTTGGAAACTCTGCCTGTGGAGCATAGAAATTGGTTGTAACTAACCTTCCAGGTGAGTTTGGTGCTAGCTAACATTTGAGAACTAATGTTTTGTGTTTCAGGGGAAAGAACAGATCCTAAAAATAGGGATACATTTTTAAAAAAGAAAAAGATGAATGAGTTTGATCTCAAGAAGAATCTAAGTAATCTAAGTAATGTGGTTATATTGAAGTAGTATATTAAAGAAAGTTTTGTATTTCTCATAGTGTAGGTACTTAGAAAAGAAACCAAGAATTGCTTTATTGAACCAGGTTCACGAGGTCAAACAAGACCACTCTGTGCTCCATTTTTAGTCATCTGTGCTGACAGACAGCGGCTTCCCAGGTGGTGCTAGTGGTAAAGAGCCCGCCTGCCAATGCAGAAGAGGTAAGAGATGCAGGTTCGATCCCTGGGTTGAGAAGATCCTCTGGAGGAGGGCATGGCAACTCACTCCAGTATTCTTGCCTGGGAATCCCACGGACAGAGGAGCCTGGTGGGTTACAGTCCATGGGGTCTCACAGAGTTGGACAGGACTGAAGCGACTTAGCAGACAGACAACTTAGTTTCTCGAGGCTGCCTCAGTGGGAGAGGCTTGTCAGCCAAACAGTTTAACTCCATCATTGCTTTATTGACATGTAGAACAGTTTGCATATTGCTGTGTATATTCTTCTCAACTCCCTCCTCTCAAGATGCCCCCATGGCCTGTATAATTTCCATCCACTTTTTAAAAAAGGATATTTACTTATTTATTTTTATTTTTGGCGGTGCTGGGTCTTTGTTGTTGCTCGCGGGGTCTTTCTCTCCTTGTGGAGAGCTGGGGCTACTCTCTAGTTATAGTGCATGGACTTCTCATTGCAGTGGCTTCTCTCGTTGCAGAGCACAGGCCCTGGGGTGTTCAGGCTTTAATAGCTGTGGGCTCAGTAGTTGCGACTCATGGGCTCTAGAGCACAGACTCAGTAGTTGTGGTGTATGAGCTTAGTTGCCCTGTGGTATGCGGGATCTTCCTGGACCAGGGATTGAACTGGTGCCCCCTGCATCGCAAGGCAGATTCTTAACCACTGGATCACGAGGGAAGCCCCATCCACTTGTTTTGAGAGAATAAGCAGGATTGAATCTGGAGCTATAAAACTAATTTGCCCTTTAAATTCATTTCCCTCTCTTTGATTCTATAAAATAACATCCATAGAGTAAAGCTTTGAAAATGAAAAAGATACTTTTAGTCAAATGTAAAGTGAAAATGTAAAAAACATCTTTCAACTTTTTTTGTTTCAAGCTTGAAAAGATACTTGCCCAAAGATGAGAAAAGAGATGATATTTCCTCCACTGGTTTTCTCAGGGCTTCTGGGTTTATTCAAGAAAAATGGTTTATGTGCTACTGGCAGCTATTTGAGGTTCCTGATGCCTGGAAGATGGCACCATGAGGAAGGATTAGGGACATCCATCCTTTATCTCGGGCCTACAGGTTACAAACTATTGAAGGACAAGACCATGTGTTTCTTCTCTGTATTTGCAGTATCTTGGTGTCCAGTTTGAAGTGCTGCAGCCAGGAATTCAGAGAGTATATCATTTGTGAACAAGTTTAATAGGGTTTGATGAGAGTCAGGAAAAGTCTAGTCTGTCTACACTACTTATATTTATAGCCTGCTTACCAGCTCCAGGTGTCTTCCCCAAAGGCTCAGTGGGTAAAAAATGTGCCTGCAATGTAGGAGATACAGGTGACTCGGGTTCGATCCCTGGGTCAGGAAGATCTCCTGTGGAATGAAATGGCAACCCACTCCAGATTTTTGCCTCCAAAATCCCATGGAAAGAGGAGCCTGGTGGGCTACAGTCCATGAGTTTGCAAAGAGTAGGTCACCATGGAGCATGCATGCTCTGATTCTCCTCGCCATTTTATTTTTTCCCAGGGCAATGATCATTTTCAAAATTTTAAACAATTTTTTAATTTATTATTTTTTTAGACTTTTAATTTTGCATTGGAGTGGAGCCAATTAACAATGCTGTGATAGTTTCAGGCGAACAGCCAAGGGGCTCAGCCATACATATACATGACTCTCAGCATTCTTAATCATTTATTTATTTAATTTATTTTTGTTTCTCTGAGCCCACATGAGGAGAAAGATTTCTGTTTGATTGGTTTACTCGTTGCATAGGAGGTGCAAGGGACTCAGGTTCAATCCCTGAGTTGGGAAGATCCCCTGGAGTAGGAAATGGCAACCCACTCCAGTGCTCTTGCCTGGAAAATTCCATGGACAGAGGAGACTGAGGGGGCTACAGTCCGTGGGGTCACAAAAGAGTTGGACACGACTGAGCACAAGAATAAGACATGGGGTCATTGTGTCTCTTACAGTTGTAGGTCTCTCCCGTAACAAAGCCTTTCCCAGCAAAGACTAGAACAGTGCTTCTCAAAGTGTGATCCTTGGACCAGCAGCCTGAGCATTACCTGGGGAATTGTTATATCTCAGGTCCCATCCTAGAAGAGTGACATCAGAAACTCTGGGGTGAGACCCAACAATCTGAGTTTTAATGAGTTCTCCAGGCGATTTTGGTACCTGCTCAAATTTGAGAACCACTGTGATAGAGGATCATCAAAAAAGCAAGAGAGTTCTAGAAAAACATCTACTTTTGCTTTATTGACTAAGCCAAAGCCTTTGACTGTGTGGATCACAACAAACTGTGGAAAATTCTTCAAGAGATGGGAATACCAGACCACCTGACCTGCCTCCTGAGAAATCTGTATGCAGGTCAAGAAGCAACAGTTAGAACTGAACATGAAACAACAGACTAGTCCAAATTGGGAAAGGAGTACCTCAAGGCTGTATATTGTCACCCTGCTTATTTAACTTGTATGCAGAGTACATCATGTGAAATGCCGGGCTGGATGAAGCTCAATCTGGAATCAAGATTGCTGGGAGAAATATCAATAACCTCAGATATGCAGATGACACCACCCTTATGGCAAAAAGCGAAGAAGAACTGAAGAGTCTCTTGGTGAAAGTGAAAGAGGAGAGTGAAAAAGTTGGCTTAAAACTCAACATTCAGAAAAATAAGATCATGGCATCTGGTCCCATCACTTCATGGCAAATAGACGGGGAAACAATGGAAACAGTGACAGACTTTATTTTTGGGGGCTCCAAAATCATTGCAGATGGTGACTGCAGCCACAAAATTAAAAGACACTTGCTTCTTGGAAGAAAAGCTATGACCAACCTAGACAGCATATTAAAAAGCAGAGACATTACTTTACCAACAGAGATCCGTCTAATCAAAGCTATGGTTTTTCCAGTGGTCATGTATGGATGTGAGCGTTGGACCATAAAGAAAGCTGAGCACTGAAGAATTGATGTTTTTGAACTGTGGAGTTGGAAAATACTTTTTAAGAGTCCCTTGGACTGCAAGGAGACCAAACCAGTCAATCCTAAAGGAAATCAGTCCTGAATATTCATTGGAAGGACTGATGCTGAAGCTGAAACTCCAATATTTTGACCACCTGATACCAAGAGCTGACTCATTGGAAAAGACCCTGATGCTGGGAAAGATTGAAGGCGGGAAGAGAAGAGAATGACAGAGAATGAGGTGGTTGGATGGCATCACTGATATGATGGACATGAGTTTGAGTAGTCTCTGGAAGTTGGTGATGAACAGGGAGGTCTGTCGTGCTGCTGTCCATGGGGTTGCAACGAGTCAGACACGACTGAGCCACTGAACTGAACTGTGACAGAGGACGGGGGCTTTCCAGATGGCACTAGTGATAAAGGACTCACCTGCCAGTGCAGGAGACATAAGAGCTAAGGGTTTGATCCCTGGGTCATGAAGATGCCCTGGAAGAGGGCCTGGCAACCTATTCTTGCCCGGAGAATCCCATGGACAGAAGAGCCTGGTGGCCTATAGTCCAGAGAGTCTCACAGAGTCGTACCCGACTGAAACAATTTGGTATGCATGCACGTGATCGAGGACTGAATTCTAAGCTATCTGATGAGGGCTTTTTTCACTCTTCTGAGCCACGAGGCATGTGAGGCCTTAGTTCTCCAGACCAGGGATTTAATCTACATCCCATTGGAAGCATGGAGTTCTAACCACTAGCCTGCCAGGGAAATCTCAAGGTGAGGGCTTTTGACAAAAAAACTGGGGACAGCTAATTTACTGGTGAAATAACTCTTCAATCATTTTATATGGCACATAGCATTTGCAACAACAAGGTATCAGGGACAGGAAAAGAATAAAAGAGTAAGTTTTCTATTGCATTTGTTTCAAATTATCACAAACTCATAAAAGCACTAATTTATTTCCTTACAGTTCTCAAAGTTCTGAAATGCGCTTCCTTGGGTTAAAAATAAAGATGGCAGTGGGGTTGTGTTTCTTTAGGAGACTTGAGGGAAACTTGACTGGTCTCTTCTGCTATGCAGGGTACCATATTCACAGATTCCAGGAATTAGGGCCTGAACATCTTTGGGGGACCATTATTCTGTCTACCACAGTGTTCATTAGATGAAATAAAATACTAGGCAGCTCATGTCTTAAAAATGGATGACTTTAGAATGTCAAAGTAATTGTTTGAAGAGTAACAAAAAGCAGCAATCACCAAGAGTTAGAAGGAAGGTCTTTAAGATCTATTAAAAATCCATTAGAAATGAAACATTTTATGTGGTCAGTAATAAAAAAGATAGACAGTTAGATCTATTGTATTAATTGTGATTGAAGCTAAGGGTCAGTTCTACGGGCAGGTGGGATGGGTCACTTCTGGGTGAGCTGGGATTATTTGAGTGGTGCTATACAGACCCCCTCAATGTAAAATGCCTCTATTGACAACATCAGCAACTCCTTATCAGAACATGTTTATCTTTAAAGTAGAGAAATATCTAGAGAGGTCCATTTCTCATTAAGGACTGAGCCAATTCTTTGCTTCAAACATAATTTATATGTGAAATTACATTAAAGTGGACTTGACTGATTGTCTGGAAGAAGTACAAACACAGACAAGAAAGGCACTGTTTACTAACAGTATGAAGCTTAGTTTTCTTCTCTGTAAAATCCAGTTAATTATTTTGACATCATCGAGCTATTATGCGAATTAAAAGATATAATGTATCTAAGACACATTGCAAAACTGGGAACACAGTTAATTGTTCAATTAGTGCTAGCTACACTTATTAGTATGTTATCTTCATTATTACTTTGTAGTCTGATCCTCTTTGAGAACGATAAATAGGAAGGCTATTGCCTTCCTTTTTGTTGCTGGTGATGGATTTCAGAGGCTCGATGTATGCAATCATTTTTATTTAGCAGTACATTGGCAACTCCATTTCCCCTCAGCTTTCCTGGTGGCTCAGATGGTTAAGAATCTGCCTACAATGCAGGAGACCCAGGTCCGATCCCAAGGTGGGGATGATCCCCCACTCCAGCGTCCTTGCCTGGAGAATCACATGGACAGAGGAGCCTGGGGGGCTAAAGTCCATGTGGTTGTAAAGAGTTGGACACAACTGAGCCACTAACACTCTCACTCTGGGCAACTCCACATCCCCTCTAGCTTATTTCCTGAGTCTTGATGGGCACTGAGAAGATGAGGAAGAGGAACTCCATGAACAGGGAGGGCAAAGGATCCAGAAATGAAGTTCGGGACAGGCATATGTGAGTTACATTTTTTTCCCCACAATTTAGGGGTCAAAGTAGACTGACCATCCACTAGCCGGTTGTCTTTGTACAGTGTCTCCCATATGCTAAATGCTCAGTACATGTTGACTGTGTGAATGAATTCTGTCCCTCTCTGGAGACCCATCCTTGCATCCTCAGGTCATAGACTCCTTGTGGCTAAACAGAAATTTGTGGGACCCCAACTTCTGCCTTCAAGTCCCCAAGACAGCACATCATCACTCATGCACTTTCTTGATAAAGTCTTTCCTAAGATCTCCAGGATAGAATTTGCTGCTTTCCTCCTCTACTTTTGGTTTATACACATTCTTTATATTATTTGTTTTATCTTCTATGACTTAAAGAAGTGTCTTTGTATTCTGGACTATAAGTTCAAGGAAAACAAGTACTATATTCTATTTATCTTTGTATTTCCAGACTCTAGAGCAAAGCCTGGAGCAGAGTAGGTGTTTGATAGATGTTTAGATTTAATTAATTAATAGATTATATTATAGTAAATTAAATCTATTCAATTAAAAGATGCAATAAATTAGGAGTTTGGGATTAACATATATATGCCACTGTGTATAAAACAGATAATTAATAAAGACCTGCTGTATAGCACAAGAAACTATACTCAGTATTCTATAATAATCTATATGGGAAAAGAATTTGATAAAGGATGGATATATGTATATGTATAACTGAATCACTTTGCTATACACCTGAAACTAATACAACATTGTAAATCAACTATACTTCAATATAAAAGGAAAATTAAATTAAATTAGAAAAAAGCAGTATTTGTTTCGTTAATGAAAATGAATGATGAACAGTTTCCCTAGGTGGGTTTAGATGTAGGAGTTCAGACTATAGTGTGGAAAGGATGGTTACTATGGATGATAAAGTTCCCAGAACTAGATGAAGTAGACGACTGTGAGGTGGGGCTGAAGTCTCAGAGGATGAAAGTGTGACCTGCGTGTTGCTTGGCAGTGCTGTTGCTGCTGCTGCCACCGCTAAGTCGCTTCAGTCGTGTCCGACCCTGTGAGACCCCATAGACGTCAGCCCACCAGGCTCCGCCGCCCCTGGGATTCTCCAGGCAAGAACACTGGAGTGGGTTGCCATTTCCTTCTCCAAGGCATGAGAGTGAAAAGTGAAAGTGAAGTCGCTCAGTCGCGTCCGACTCTTCGTGACCCCATGGACTGCAGCCCAGCAGGCTCCTCTGTCCATGGGGTTTTCCAGGTGAGAGTACTGGAGTGGGTGACAAAGCTGATAAATAGAGAGGATGGGCTCTGAAAGAAGAGGGGCGGAGGAGAAAGCTTGGAGGCCAAAATGAGAACAAAGAGTACACGGAACCATCCTTCCTCCAAAGGAATGTCAACAAGAAGACACTGGATGGGGGGTAACGGAGGGACGATGAGGTAGAGGACTCACATCTTTGCAAATGCAAAATGTCTATGTTTTCACTCCCTTGCGTCTCCTTCTTCTAGTTTCAGAGGGAGGTGTGATGCTGTCTCCTCTGAAGGGCAGTTTCTCCACAGGCAGGGGTGGTAGCTTGCTCTCTCCCGTTTCCTTGTCCCACAGATTACATACCTGTCTTCACTTTAATCTTCTAATCCCCTTTGCTCCTCCTGCTTCCAACAGGTATTCCTTACTGCTTCCCAAGTCTTCCTTGCTCTAACATGATCCCTTTCTTTGATCTGGCCCTTTCAGCCCTTTGAGCACTGGGTCCTCACTGCGGGGCCCGGGCCTCTGGCTGAGGCACAGGCTTTCTCTGGCTGCAGTGTGCGGGCGTCTCTCTTGTTGCAGGGCGCAGGTTCTCGAGCATGGGCTCAGTAGCTGTGATGTGTGGACTTAGCTGCTCTGAGGCATGTGGCATCTTAGTTCCCCGACTAGGAACTGAACTGGTGCCCCCTGCATTGGAAGGTGAATTCTTAACCATTGGACCACAAGGGAAGTCCCTCAACATCACTTAAAAAAAAATTACTCATTTATTTTTAAAATGTTAATTTTTAACTGAAGGACAATTGCTTTACACTATTTACTGGTTTCTGCCATATATCAACATGAACCAGCCATAAGTGTATATATGTCCCCTCCCTATAGAACCTCCCTCCCTCCTCCCACCCCTCCCATCTAGGTTGTCATAGAGCATTGGTTCCTTCCTCAGCTTCACTTTTAATTCTGGTTACTCCTTTATTGATAATCAGGTTGTCTATATTCCTGCTTCCTTTTCTTCACCACTAATTTCTCCAGTTTGGTGGCATTGCTGTGCTGAATCAACTTACTTACCCACTATCTATTACCTCCTTATCACAAATTACAGTATGATTTCTTAAGCCTCAAATCTTTAAACCCCTCTGAAGCACTCCAGGCTTTTTGCCAAAATGCAATTATCACCATTTCTATGTAGAAATAGTCTCCATGTTAGTTAATTAATTAAACACAGATTTGAGCAGCTACCATGGGCCAGCACCATCCTAGGGAAAAAAGTGGTGTTCAAGAACTAAGTCCTTGTCCCTGGTGGAGGATAAAGTGTAACTGGGGAGTGAGGCAGTTAATTGACTACATAACAGAGTTAGGAGCTACCAAGGAATCCTCCATGAGGCGACATGACATCATGGAGCTAGGGACAGCAAGGCTGCTCCAGGGAAAGGTCACTTAAGTAGAGACCTGAGCGATGTGTAGGAATTCACCAGGCTAAGAGGAAAAGGGAAGTGTTTAAGCAAAGAGCAATATGTTCAAACTACCTGTTGTAGGAGGAAGTGTGAAGAGCATGAGGGACTGAGAAAAAGCCCTGTTGGTTGGCATGGACAGGACCAGGGGATGCCTTTGTGGGCACCCAGAGGGAGATGCGGCAAGAGCTGGGCTTTATAAAACACGCTAAGGAGTGAAGCAGTGGGAAGCTACTGAAGAAATTTAAGCAGGTGGTTGGCAAAATCAGATTCATGTTTTGAAAAAGTTGTTCTGACTGCAGCATAGTACCCTGGGTTGGAAGGTAGGGCAGAAAAGATGGGACTTCAGAGAAAGTCAAGAGGCTGCTGCATAGCGCAGGCAAAGGAGGGTGGTAGATTGTTCCGAAGAAGTGTCAGTGAAGGGTCAAATGAAATTGATTTAACAGAGCTCGGTATACAAGGCAATCAAGAAAAATGGATGGTCCTTATTTCAGTAGTCAGTCTATGCTGTGACACATGTGTGTACCATTTGTGACACAGCTACACAGCTGGATTCTTTTTTCCCACCTTGACCTTTACCCTCACGTGATTAGCTTACCTCAACAGGCTACCTTGCTCTCATGGCATCTGTCATACTGCACTGCATCTACTGGTTGGTTCATTTGTCTCTTCCAATAAAACTTTGACTTCTTAAATCTGGACAATGTGTTTCACCAGTGGTTCTCGAACGGTTCACATAGGAGTCGCTTGGGGGTTTTGTTAAAATTAATATTTTATTTTTTTAAAATTTATTCATTTGGCTGCTCCAGGTCTTAGTTGCGGCATGTGGGAACTTCAGGCTTTGTTGCAGCACACAGGATCTTTAGCTGCGGCACGTGGGATCTAGTTCCCCGACCAGGGATTGAACCCGGGCCCCCTGCATTGGGAGTGTGGAGTCTTAGCCACTGGACCACTAGGGAAGTCCCAAAAATGTGTATTTTGACTCATTAGGTATGGAGTGGGTCTGAAATGATTAATTTCTTCATTTTTTATTTAAAAATTTTTTATTGAAGTACACTTGATTTATGATGTGCTAGTTTCTAGTGTACAGCAAAGTGATTTATATATAAATATTTATATATAAGTTATATATATGTGCGTGTGTGTGTGTGTGTGTGTGTGTGTGTGTGTGTGTGTGTATAGAGTAGCTCAGCTGGTAAAGATTTCCCCTTCGAAAGATTCCCTGGAGAAGGGTTAGGCTACCCACTCCAGTATTATCGGGCTTCCCTGGTGACTTAGGCAGTAAAAAATCTGCCTTCAATGTGGGAGACCTGGGTTCTATCTGTGGGTGGGGAAGATCCCCTGGAGGAGGGCAAGGCAACCTACTCCAGTATTCTTGCCTGGAGAATCCCATGGACAGAGGAGCCTGGTGGGCTCTAGTCCCTGGGGTCACACAGAGTCAGACACGACTGAGTGGCTAAGCACAGCACAGCACATATAGATATATACATAAATACACACACACACATATATGTTCTTTTTCATGTTCTTTTCCATTGTGGTTTATTACAGGACACGGACTATATTTCCCTGTGCTATGTAGTAGGATGTTACTGTTTATCTGCTTTATAGGTAGCAGTGTGTGTCTGCTAATTCCAAACTCCTAATTTATCCCTCCTCCACTTTCCCCTTTGGTAACCTTAAGTTTATTTTCTATGTCTGTGAGTCTGTGTCTGTTTTGTAAATAAGTTCATTTTTATCATATTTCAGATTCCATGTATAAGTGATATCACATGGTGTTTGCCTTTCTCTGTCTGACTTCACTTAGTATGATTATCTCTAGGTCCATCCATGTTGCTGCAAGTGACATGAAATAAGCAATTTCTTCAAAAATTTTTTAATGTATTAATATTATTATTAAATATTTATTATTTATTTGTTTGTTTTTGGCTGCCCTGGGTCTTCATTGCTGTGCATAGGCTTTCTCTGGTTGCAGAGGGCAGGGGCTGCTCCCTAGTTGGGGTGCATGGACTTTTCATTGTGGTGATTTCTCTTGTAGAGTTTGGGCTTTAGGCTCAGTAGTTGTGGTGCTCAGGCTTGGTTGTTCTGCAGCATGTGGGTCTTCCTGGGATCTTCTTGGACCAGGGATTGAACCTGTATCCCTTGCACTGGCAGGTGGATTCTTAACTATTGGCCCACCAGGGAAGCCCTGAAATAAATAATTTCTAATAAGACTCAGGCAATGCCAATGCTGGTGGCCTGGGGGGAATCACTTGGGTAAAAAAGTCTTTAAAAAAAAAAAGTATTCATTTTAATTGGAGGCTAATTACTTTACAATATTGTAGTGGTTTTTGCCATACACTGACATGAATCAGCCGTGGGTGTACATGTGTCCCCCATCCTGAACCGCCCTTCCACTTCCCTCCCCATCCCATCCCTCAGGATCATCCCAGTGCACCAGCCCTGAGCACCCATTCTCATGCATTGAACCTGGACTGGCGATCTGTTTCACATATGATAATAAACATGTTTATACACATTTTCGTCCCTAGTACTTAGTAGAGTGTTTGGCACATGATGGATTCTTGGCAAATGTCTATTGAATGAATAGTCTACTTTTCCAAACTCACCTGCTAATATTTTCCTTCACATAACTCAATCTGAAAGCACTGTCTTAACACCAACCCGTATTTCCAGTTTCCCATGTTAATTTCCTTGCTCACCACTCTCACTTGGAGAGCTAGCTCACTTTTATCTCAGGTTGAAAACAATTTTGCAAATTCATCTCAAAAACCATGTTTTCTTAACGGCTTTATCAATTATCTCTATAGAGAAGTAATCTTCTCCTATTCTCCCTGATGTTACTTCATTATAAAAAAGATAGAAAACAGGCATATCTGTTCGTCCATCTTTCTCACATGCTGGCTTTTGTTATGCTTGCTTCTGTTCACATCTTACTTCAACTTTTATCCCCAAACCCAGAACCTCCAGACTACACACACCTCAGGGGGAAAGGAGTCTAAATCTTTTATTCTTTAATTACTGTTTACATAATGGTACCCAGGAAGCATTCATAAAAGAAACGAATCAGTGAACGTGAGTGAATGAGTCAAGGCAGAAACTTTGTAGGAAGAGAAAGGACCTTGACTGCCCCCTTTTTCTTAAAAAAAAAAAAAAAAAGAAATTATTATGGTTGCACTGGGTCTTCATTGCTGCAAGGGCTTTTCTCTAGTTGCAGTGAGTGGGGACCACTCTCTAGTTGTGGTGCCTGGGTTTCTCACTGTGGTGGCTTCTCTTGTGCATCACGGGCTCTAGGGTGTGTGGACTTCAGTAGCTGGGGTTAGCGGGCTCAGTATTTGCGATTGGCAGGCTCAGAGGTTGCAGTGCCCTGGCTGAGTTGCCCCGAGGCATGTGGGGTCTTGGTTCCTAAACCAGGAATTGAACCCATGTCTCCTGCAGTGACAGGTAAATTCGTTTTTAAATTAATTAATTACGTTTTAAAATTAAGGATGTCATTTATTTTTTAAAATTTATTTGTTTTTAATTGGAGGATGCTTGCTTTCCAGTGTTGGTTTCCACCATATATCAACATGAATTAACCATAGCTATACATATGTCTCCTCTCCCTCCTGAACCTCCCTCCCACCCCATCCCACCCCACTAGGATGTCACAGAGCCCCAGTCTGAGCTCCCTGAGTCATACAACAAATTCTCACTGGCAATCTCTTTCACACACGGTAGTGTATATGTTTCTATGCTACCCTTTCAGTTCGTCCCACCCTCTCTCCCCCTCTGTGTCCACAAGTCTGGCAAGCTGGTTCTTAACCACTAGACCAGCAGGGAAGTCCCTCAGCTCCCCTTCTTGAATCCTCATATGTGGGTAGCTCAGGGGCACATTTACCTGTCATATGTATCTTTCAGAATCTAGGTAACTCAGTGGGCGAGTGGACAATTTAGATAAAGAAGGAGTGATAGATTTTGTTGGTGTTATGGAGGATTCTGCTGTTTGGTTTTTAAGGTGTGAAGATGGAGCAAGGTGTGTAATAGTGTCACACCTCTGCCCTGTGGGTTGTTCCTCTTCCCTACTCAGGAGATAAAATCACCCTGAATCATCCTGACACCAAGTTTCAAGAAAACACTCCACGGGAATGCAAGAATGAGTGTTCTAGAGGGTGATTAACTCTTTTAATCTGCAGTCCTCTAACTGAAGGTCAGGGAACTTGGGAGTCTCCTGAATAAATTGATTTTGTTCCCTTGGATATAGTGTCCCAGGTTCCAGAATGCAGTATCCACAAGCTAAATACACATTAAATCTCAGAGCACAATGGCATATATATTGTATATAAATCAAGAGCCTGCTTTTAAATTAACAAACAATTCTATCAAACCTGATTTTTATTTTGCTTTGTAAATAGAAGATTGATGGCCCAAACTTTTTAAAAAGAGAAAAATGGTCTAAAAAAAGAAATGGGTCTACCACTGGCTTACTTCATGACCGTGTTCATGAAAAATAGACTATAATTTGCCCATCTGAGACTTTAACATGCTAAGTTGTTGACATATAGGCAATATGAGATATTGTTTGCTTCAGTAGACAAAGAAGTGTTTTTCTTCCACTCTTTTTTATATTATTAGTTTGCCTGCCATTTTCCAAAAATAAATTAAAGGTAAAATTTCTCATGTTGAGATTTATCACAATTTCTTAATCAGTAGAATCTAGCTGAAAAGGTTTTCCACATTTGTTCTCCATCTACCTTTAGCAGTTTTAACTTTCATGCTCACATCACTAACCAGATGAACTAGATGAGATTGTATCTGTTACACAAATAGTATAATTTACAAACACCTAATACACCTTTGCTTTTGTCTCCAGTGAGAGCATTCAAGGAAAAATTGAGAGTGGGTAATAAATAATCAGATCACTTCAATTTTCTTTGAGATGGAAAATGATTTTTACTTCATCCTCTCCATTAGGACCCAGGGGGAAGAAAAGTTGAGTCATAGCCTTCAAGATTGGCCAATGTTTTGAGAAATACATCTATCAAAACATTAAACTGAGTAGGGTCCAAAGCAGAGTTTGTTCTGAGAGGGTTATTTTAGGATTCCAGGTAAGTCAATCTTTGCTACTCCTCTCTCTGCTGTTCACTACATCCTCCTCCCCAGTTGCCCTTAATTTTTATGAGGTGCTATTAAATAAATTGTCCCGATAAGGATCTGCACGGTTTCTTGGCACACGGGTGTTGTGGGTGTATTTACCCACTGCGTTCTCTCCTGCATCACTTCCTCCTCTCCACCTACCACTTCCTGCCCTCAATTTTCTTTGCAGACTATCTCGGTCCTTCCAGCTCTCTCCCACCCACGTGTCAGTTCCCACAGCCTGGCTCGTCTCCTCTCTGGGGGGCCTCATGAATGAATGAAACGTGTACAATCATAGAAGTGACAGGTGCCGCTGTCTGACAGCAGCCTGTATATCTACTGACATGTACTGTGACATCTGACCACATGTACTCCTTCTTAATATTTTAAACACCTCCCTAGCACATCGCCTCAAGGAACTCTTCTTTCAGAGGGTTTGGAGATTCAAAAACGTATCAGCAAAATGCTGCTGTCACCAGCAAGGGAAAATTGCCCCCTTAATTGTGATACAATTTTAGGAACGTGTTTATTAGAAAGAACATTAGGTCTGTAGGGAAAGGACTTGTGGGCACAGCAGAGGAAGGAGGGTGGGACGAACTGAGAGAGGAGCGTTGACACTTACACACTGCTGCTAAGTCACGTCAGTCGTGTCCGACTCTCTGCGACCCCATAGACGGCAGCCCACCAGGCTCCCCCGTCCCTGGGATTCTCCAGGCAAGAACACTGGAGTGGGTTGCCATTTCCTTCTCCAATGAGTGAAAGTGAAAAGTGAAAGTGAAGTCGCTCAGTTGTGTCTGACTCCTAGTGACTCCATGGACTGTAGCCCACCAGGCTCCTCCATCCATGGGATGCTCCAGGCGAGAGTACTGGAGTGGGTGCCATTGCCTTCTCCGGCATGTACACTAGCAGGTATAAAACACATAGCCAGTGGGAACCTGTTGTGTAACACGGGGAGCTCAGCTTGATGCTCTGTGTTGGCCTAGAGGGGTGGGTGGGGTAGGGTGGGAGGGAGACTCAGGAGGGGATGTACGTGCACTTTCAGCTCATTCATGCTGTTGTATAGAGGTAACAAACACAGCATTGTAAAGCAATTGTCTTCCAATTAAAAATAAAAAAGAGAAAAACATGTCTGTTTTATCATCTATCAGTTGGTTGATCTCTTCCTTACTCTTTTCACCCCTGACATCTCATCCTTTGTGGATGTTTCTGGAATTCTTTCACCCACTTCCTCCAAACTTTGTGGTTTGACTTTCAAAGTCTAGTTTTCGATGAGGGAAATAAATAAATAAAAAGCTTGTTTATTATTCTGTCATTATTGCTTTATCATCATGGCATGAAATACTGAATAATGAGGAGGCAAACACCCATTTTATGGGCCTATTGCAATCTTCCTTGTATAATTAATATCTATCATTAGATGAAAGTCATATCATTTGCAATTTGATGCAGCTTTCTTTAGAATTTCTTGATGACTCCAAGGTGGTTTATATGCTGGTGCACCTGTTGCTTATAATCAGGTTTTATTAGATAAATAAGCATTAAGCCCTTTGCATGCTCCCCTTCACTACTCATCTTCTCAAAGGGCCACTTCCAGTGGGGAAAAGCAGCCTTTATTATAGCTGCTTTGCATAATAAGGCTGCTTCTCCCTTCTTCTGCCTCCTTGCCTCCCACCAGGAGGAAATATTGCATCTGTCTCTCTCTGAGGGCATTCAGGCTGGATGGCCTTGAGATAAAGCACAGAAGTTGGAGGCATATAAATCTAACACATATCCATTAAAAATAATCATCTCAGACTAGGTTCAGGACACGCTGCTTGGGTTCTCTGTTTTATCCTATTCCTGGAAACAAGAGCTGCTGCTAACGTTAAAAACACAGCTTCTTATAATAGTGTCTTATCTCCTCCCTTAATTGCCCAGACAAAGCTGGAGAGAAAGTGGGTCACACATTCACCAGGTTTAAGTTTGCATGGGAACCTGCTGGTTTTCTTTGTCACAGGCTCTGAGGTAGCTAAGGATGTTGCTAACCTCATGTATCATGACAACGCTGCCCTGGGAATCCCGGTGTCCTCAGAGTCCTGGCCATGGCTTACAGTGGGCCAGAGGAGCCCGTGAGCACACGCAGAGAGAAGTGCAAATCCATCACCAAGACTGAACTGGCAATTTCAATGTCAGGCCCTCCTGATGGCGGGTCAATGGCCCCGGCCTCCAGAGTGAGTGATGGCTCATTCGTTCCTTTGGCAGAGCTCTCCCCTGACCCTGAACACTGAGGATGAGTAAGCTCGTCTCCAGGTGAGACTCAGAAGGCCTGGATGCTAAAAGCCTTACCATCACCCACACAGTTCATTGCACAACTTCCGGATTTCTACAACTCCAGTACCCTCCTCCTTTTCCTGCAAAGGTGCAAGGTTTTTTATTTTTTTTTTAATTTTTATTTTTTTTATTTTTCATTTATTTTTATTAGTTGGATGCTAATTACTTCACAACGTTGCAGTGGGTTTTGTCATACATTGACATGAACCAGCCATGGAGTTACATGTATTCCCCATCCCGATCCCCCCTCCCACCTCCCTCTCCACCTGATTCCTCTGGGTCTTCCCAGCGCACCAGGCCCAAGCACTTGTCTCATGCATCCCACCCGGGCTGGTGATCTGTTTCACTATAGATAATATTCATGCAAATTTGCAAGGTTTTGCTTCTGCCACAGGTAAGAGGAATCAGACAATGTGCTAATGGACACTTCTCCAAATATCAATGGATAATTTCTACTATGTATTTGTGGAGGAGCCAGAAATTCCTAGTGACCAATCCTAGTTTAGCAGAGAGTTTTTTCTTTTTTCTCTCTTTTTTTAAAAGTCACATTTTGTGTCTTGCACGCCTAAGGAAATTTCTCTCTTGTCTTCATTAAAATAGAGAGTCTCTAAAAGTGTTTCTGGGGTAACAGTCCATTAAGTGACTAAGAATGCTGAAGTCAGACTGTCAGGGTCTTAATCTCTTCTTTCACACACTTAATGGACTTGTGGACAAGTTCCTTAACTTCTCTAAACAGGCTTTTCTCATCTATAAAATGGGAATGATCATGGTACCTATCTCACAGAGTTGTTCTTGTGTGTAATCCCATAGAAAACACTACCAGTGAAGAGACAGGAAGTGAAATCTGAACACAGCGTGAAAATGTCACTCAGTTGTGTCTGACTCTTTGCAACCCCATGGACTATAGCTCGCCAGGCTCCTCTATCCATGGGATTTTCCAGGTAAAAATACTGGAGTGGAGTGCCATTTCCTTCTCCAGGGAATCTTCCTGACCCAGGGATCGAACCCAGGTCCCCCACATTGCAGGCAAACTCTTTACCATCTTAGATCCAAAGTTAGCAAACCATGTGATGTAGGTAAATATTTAACCTCTCTGAGCCTTATCATTTTTTTTTAACAGAAATGAGGATAATTATTTCTGTTGGAATATGTTTTGGTAAGATTGTATAACAATATCTGTAACACATCTGGAATATAATAGGTGCTCAATAGATGTTAGCTGTCTCTTGTTAAATTGTCAGAAACAACACGGTAGACAAAAAAGCGTGAACTTTGGATAGAAATTTATTTGAAAAACAAGTCTATGATATAATAGCAGTGTGGCCTCAACTTGGACAAATTACATCTATTTTTGAGCTTTAGTTTCCTCATCTCTAATGTCATCAGATTGCTTTGAAAATTAAATGAAAAACAAAATGTGCTATATATATATAAAGTTCAGGGCTCACTTTGCTGACAAAGATTCGCATCGTCAAAGTTATGGTTTTTCTAGCAGTCAGATGTGAGAGTCCAACCATAAGGAAGGCTGAGCACTGAAGAATTCATGCTTTCAAATTGTGGTGGGGAAGACTCTTGAGAGTCCCTTGGACTACAAGGAGATCACACTTTGTCTCCCTGATGTGAAGAGTTAGCTCATCGGAAAAGACCCTGATGCTAGAAAAGATTGAGAATGGGGGAGAAGGCGGCGACAGAGAATGAGATGACTGGACGGCATCACCGACTCAATGGACATGAGTTTGAGCAAACTCCGGGAGATAGTGAAGGACAAGGAAGGCTGGCATGCTACAGTCCATGGGGTGGCAAAGAGTCTAACATGACTTAGCTACTGAACACAACAACAGGGCTCACAGTCAATATAAATCCTCCCCTCCTCCTCCCTTGGGCTTCTAGAAGTCAAATGTTTAAAAAGAAAAGTAAAGTAAAATCAACAGCAATAGCAACACATTGAACTCTGATGATAGGAGAAGAAAGTTAGATGAAAGCGACTAGCGTTTCTTATTTCAGATAAAGGAACATCAACCAAACAACATACCCATGGTTTGGACTCTCCTGTGGTTTCTCTCTCCTCTTTAAAAAAAAAAAAGGTTTGTTTATTTGTTTATTTATTTTTGGCTGTGCTGGGTCTTTATTGCTATGCGGGCTTTCTCTGCTTGCAGTGAGCTGGGACTATTCTTAGTTGCAGTGAGTGGATTTCTCATTGTGGTTGCATCCCCTGTTGCAGAGCACAGACTCCAGGACGCAGGCTCAAGAGGTGCTGCACACGGGCTCAGTTGCCCCACGGCATGTTGGACGGGGATCAAACTCGTGTCCCCAGCATTGGCAGGTGGATTCTTAACCACTAGACCATCAGGGAAGCCCTACTGTGGTCTCTTGACTATATAGGGAGGATTGTTTATAAAATGCAGTGGGTGAGTATCAAAGGATGTCATTAGGGGTTGGAAATCCCATTTTGAAAAGCTTTCAAAGAAGAGGTGAGTGAGAGCTGCAGGTTTAACTTATGCAGATTTTAAAGTTAGAAAGCAACTAGCAACTCTGTGGGGCGCAAGTGATAGTTTCAGAGAAACCTGACTTGTGGGAATGAGAGGACCCCTTTCGGGTTTACAAAGCTTCAAAGAGAGTCCAGCGGCCCCACGCCTCCTTGGCATGTCTTGGCACTGAAAATTTTCTACTTTATGTGGAACTCGAGACCTTATCACGAAACCCTGTATTTGAGGCCCTATTCTTTAAAAACCAACAACGAAAAGTTACAAGAAATTATAGAGGGAGCTTGCACAGCTGATGACTGTTAGCAAACAAACCAAACCAAGAAAAGCAGGCCAACATAAATTCTCACCAGAAAACAGAGGGTGTGAGTGCTTTCTGGCCAAAAGAGCTTCGGGAAATTAAAATCAAAGGATTTGAGAGACTGAGACTTATTTTGATAAACTCTTATGGTTTCTCACTTACACCTTGTGAAGAAGAAGTAAGCATCAAAGGCCCTCTACACTGTGTCCTGGGTTCTCACGCTGAGGTTCTAAATACTCTCAATGAATATTATGTAATATCTCCCAGATTCACAGACCAAACAGTTCATTGACATTTACTTCCCCATATTGTATTCCTCAGGAAGATAATGGCACCTTTAAGTGGTCCTATTGCAGAGAGAAGGAAAGTCTCCAAACTTGATGGGCTTGTCAGAATTAAGACACGCAGGCTTTGAAAATGAGTTTAGAACGAGATACATCTATATTTTGTGCTGTGATCTGTCCTTCTGGTGGTGTTTTGGGAGGGCAAAATGTTGGGAAGAGATAAATGTAACTGAAATAAAAGTGTGATGGTTTACATGGTAAAAGTAATTCTACATTGTCCAAAACATATAATGCAAAAAAATGAAAAATTTAATATCTCACCATTTAGTCTATCATTGTTAATATTTTGGTTTACTTTCCTCTAGTTTCCTTGTTGGAGGCTTTTTGGAGGCCATTTATTTCTTTTTTCTAGTTATGGTTATGCTAACCATACATCTTTGAATTCTGTGTTTTATTTTGTTTATTTATTCCATCATATTGTGAATTCTCCATGAACATAATATTGATTGCTGCTTTTTATTTGGATTAAGTCCTTAATCTTCCATTCCCTATCTCTTTCTGTGCATTCATTTCTATCTTTCCATCTTTTTGATCTCTAGACAGTTGTTTTATACAGAATGACAAGTATAGGGAAAAAGAGGGGACTCAGAAAAGGACTGCTTCAAATCAAATAGTGTGAACTGTCATAAAATAAGAATCAATGCGAAGTATCAGCCTGTCATTACCATCCTGTCTTGAAGCAGCTAATATTGAAAATTTTACTAAATTTTTTCTCTTTAATGATACATGTTCATTATAAGCAACAGTCAAGCAAAATATATCCTAGGGAGAGAATGGAAGTTCCTTTCTCTTAAATTTCTCTCCCTAGGGATAACTTCTTTAGTCATTTGCACAGTCTTCCAGACTTAAAAAAAAAAAGAATATATAAGCACATATGTGAACATTTTGCTTTTAAATAATATGAGATCATTCTAGACATAGTTCTGCACCTTATTGTTTCTACTTTCTGTACCATTGACTTCTTTCCATTAGTTTATATAATTCATGCTCTTTTGACAAGCAATTTTGACACTACTCCACTGTGTGGCTGAGCCACAGTGTATTTAACCATCCTCTGATCAATGAACATATGGGTTATCTATTTCTTTTTGGTGTATTAAATAGTGCTGCAGTCAATACTCTTAAGGATATATCTTTGCCACTTGCATTTCTGAAAGAAATGTTCCAGAAGTAAAATCACTTGGTCAAAGGTATAAATAATTTGGGGGGAAGGTGGCAGGTCACTCTCTCTCTCTCTTTTTTAAAATCTACTATATGCTCTATCTGACTTTTTGAAAATTAATTAATTTATTTGGCGGCGCTGGGTCTTAGTTGCAGTATATGGGAGCAATTTCGTGACCAAGAATTGAACGTAGGCTTCCAGGTCTGGGATCGCAGGGTCTTAGCCACTGGACCACCAGTGAAGTCCCCAGATTAGTCAACCTCTCATGAGTGGACCTCCCACTGGCAGTGGATGAGAGTCTCCATTTTCCTCACACCCTCGCCTTATTAAAAGGTGGGGATTGCTGAGTCTGAAGCAAACCAACTCAAGATACCGTTTCTCATTATTTGATATATGTCTACATGTTCACCATTTCTCTGTTATATTCCAAGTCAAAAATTATGTTGGGAAAGGAAGGAAGAGAGGAGAGGCAGAGAATGCCTAGAGGAGACAGAGCACCTGGTCACCTTCTGCCTGGTTTCAAGTTTGCCATCACTGACGTGTAGGTAGGTAGTTAGAACCTTGAAAGCAGCTAAAAAAATGTTGTAATGTCTTGCCTTCTGGATGCTTCCCCCCCAACCCATTTTTTTTACTGTGGTAAAATACATATAAAATTTACTATCTTAACCATTTTCAAGTGTACAGTTCAGAAGTGTTAAATACTTTTGTATTTTCACGCCACCATATCATTATCCATCTTGAGAACTCTTAATCTTGCAAAATTATGCTCTATTAAACAATGGCTCCTTTTTCCTCCCTCCTGCCAGCCTTGAACAATCACCATCCTCTTTTTGACTCTGAACTTGACTATTCTAGATACCTTGTATATACGGAATCACACAGTATTTGTTTTTTGTGACTTGCTTATTTCACTTAGCATAATGTCCTCCAGGTACATCTATGCTGTAGCATATATCAGAATTTCCTTCTTTTTCAAGGCCAAATAACATTCCACTGTATGTTTATACCATAGTTTGCTTATCTGTCCATCTGTTGAAAGACACTTGGATTGCCTCCATGTTTTAACTATTCTGAATATTGTTACTATGAACATGGTCCTACACATTTTTCTTTGAGATCTGTTTTCAGTTCTTTCAGAAGAGTATACCCAGAAGTAGAATTGTTCATCATATGGTAACTGTGTTCTTATTTGTCTGAGGAACTCCCATACTGTTTTCCAAAGTGCTGTGTAATTTTACATTCCCACTAGCAGTGCACAGGGGTTATAATTTCTCTACATCCTTGCTAACACAATTTTCTATTTTTAAAAAATATTTATTATTTATTTATTGGGTAGAACCAGGTCTTAATCATGGCATGTGGGATCTAGTTCCTTGACCAGGGATTGAATCCAGGCCCGTTGCATTGGGAGCACGGAGTCTTAATCACTGGACCACCAGGGAAGTTTCTTCTATTTTTTTGATAGTAGCCATCCTAATAGGTGCAAGGTAGTTCTGGATGCTTTGTGAGCTGTAGCACTCCTTTTTCAGACAGGCCCAGCTGAGGTCAGCACATGGGTCACAGTAATAACACCTCAGCTATCTGGGTCTTAAAGGCTATGATTAGGGGTGGGTGGAAGAAGGGGTGAGAGACAAACACTACTGTGCTAACTCAACTGCTCAACTGCACTAACTACCAACTGCTCATCTGCGCTAACTACCAACTGCTCAACTGCACTAACTACCAACTGTTCAACTGCGCTAACTACCAACTGCTCATGTGCACTAACTACCAACTGTTCAACTGCACCAACTACCAACTGCTCATCTTCGCTAACTACCAACTGCTCAAGTGCACTAACTACCAACTGCTCATCTTCGCTAACTACCAACTGCTCAACTGCACTAACTACCAACTGCTCAACTGAGCTAACTACCAACTGCTCAACTGCGCTAACTACCAACTGTTCAACTGCACTAACTACCAACTGCTCATGTGCACTAACTACCAACTGCTCATCTGCGCTAACTACCAACTGTTCAACTGCACCAACTACCAACTGCTCAACTGCGCTAACTACCAACTGCTCATCTTCGCTAACTACCAACTGCTCAACTGCACTAACTACCAACTACTCAGCATGCTGGTATTGAAGGAAGCACATGAATATTTGCCAAGGAAAGAGATAGCCTTTTATAGCTGCCTGCAGGAAGTACTCTCCTAGCACTTTCTTTGCATTTGCTGTTCAATTAAGTACTTAGTTGGGTGACTTAGTTTAATTTTCTCTCCTTTTCTTTCAACAGCAGGATTCCTGAGGGCAGGAAGTGTGTCTGTAGGGTTACCCATGTTCCCCAAACACAGGCACCACCACAGGATCAAATGCTTAATAACTGTCTGATATGGATTTCCCTGGTGGTCCAGTGGTTGGGAGTCTGCCTGCCTGTGCAGGGGACACAGGTTCGATCCCTGGTCTGGGAAAATCCCATATGCTGTGGAGCAACTAAGCCCGTGAGCTGCAACTACTGAAGGCTACGTTCTAGAGCCTGTGCTCTGCGACAAGAGAAGTCACAGCAGCGAGAAGCCTGCACATTGCAATGAAGAGTATTCCATGCTCACTGCAACTAGAGAAAGCCCATGAGCACAGCAATGAAGACCTAGCGTGGCCCAAAATTTAATTAATAAAAAAACAATTGTCTCATGGTCACAAGAGCACACCTCCTGTTCCCTTCTGTGTGGAGGTATTAAGGACCTTCACTACAAGGTAGAAAGTCATAGCAATGACAGTTAGGAAGAAAACAAAACAGGCTTTGGTTCTTAAAGTAGTTTTAGGTTAACAGCAAAATTTAGTGGAGAATAAAGAGATTTCCCACATACCCTTCCCCCCAACCTCTCCCTCTATCAACAATCCACACCACAGTGGTGCATCTGTTAATAATCAATGAACCTACATTGACACATCATTATCACCCAAAAGCCATAGTTTACTTTAGGGTTCACTTTTTTTTTTTTTTTTCTCTCAAAGCTGACATCTTTATTTTCTGTTCAGATTTTTAAAAAAGCTTTTTGTTTTGGCTGTGCTGCATGGCATGCAGATTTCCCCACCAGGGATCAAACCCATTTCCCTTAGAGTGGAAGCACCAGTCTTACCCACTGGACCCCCAAGGAAGTACCCCAGGGTTCACTCTTGGTATTTCACATTCTATGGGTTGGACAAATGTAAAAGGAACATGTGTGCACCACTATCGTATCACACAGAATAGTTTCACTGTCCTCAGAACAATGATGCTGTTAAATTTTTTTAAAAACATTTTTTGTTTTCATCATTCAAAATTGTATAAACATTTGAGAAGAGGAACAGAACATGTTTGATGGCTATAAGCAGAGGGCTTCAGTGAGCACAGGGTCCCAGGAGATGTGTTACGTGTTAAGTAACACAGAATCCCGGAGTGGGTTGCCATGCCCTCCTCCAGGGGATCTTCCAGACCCAGGAATCGAACCCGGGTCTCTGAGGTCCCATCTCCTGCATTGGCAGGTGGGTTTTTCCACTAGTGCCACCTGGGAAGCCCGCAGCAACACACAGAGCATCCCAACCGGACCCTGGTGAGCGGCCAGGAGAAAGCAGAGTGGCTGTGCCCAGTGGCGCTGGCCGCAAGCCAAGAGTCAGGGTGCCTGTTCGGGGGCCAGGGTAGCTCTGGTAACCGGGTTTTTATTAGAAGTCAAGGGTCACGGAGCCTGGAGAAGCCAGTGAGCATTTTCTATTTCATTGTGGACAAAGACACCAGGAAGAGGGCCAAGTTCTGAAACGGCATGTAGGGGCCAGATTTTCTTGTAAGTACTGGCTGAAGTGGCTTGCCTAAGCCTTTTAATGAGGGGATTTAATCTCTCAGCAGGTGAAAAAGGACCCAGGGCTCTTTCCACAGAGCGCTTTGCCAAATTCTATGGTTAAGCACAGTCCAGAGGTTATTAGCCTTCTGCCCACAGAAGAATGAATCAAAATTAATGTGAGGGAGTTAAAATCAAGGTTAGATTCAGTTAAGAAACAATTAAAAACCGTTTAAGGGAATCAGGAAGTTATGCCATGTAGCTCTTTTTCATGGTCTTTTTTTTTTTTTCCAAATAATATATATCATTTTTTTTGTTGTTGTTGTTAAATGCTAATGTTTGTGTTTAGTCTATAGAGACTGCTATCTCAGTAAGGTTATCATGCTATGGAGAGAAACATACTGGAAACGTAACTGGCTGCTCACTTAACACTGGGAAGTTGCTAGAACCTGATGTGAAGAACCCTTGACCCATGGTCCCCTAAGAGGCATCACCACCACCTGGTGGCCCTCAACAACGTTGCAAGTCCACCGGCCTCAGAGAAAGCCTTGAACTTCCAGGGGGCATGTCTGGCAAATGCATAATCTTACAATGAAAATGACTGTTGAGGTTGCAATACAGCCAAAGATTTATTTCCTGTGTATCATTTTTATGACAGCAATGACTATGGAGGTTCCCTGTATGTCATCCTCTCAGCAGTCCTGTAGCTACAGAATATCATAATCACCATTTGCAGATGAGGAACTGAGGCTGGCAAGATTCGGTGACTTCCCCAAACTTCCCAGGTGGTATAGTGGTAAGAATACAGCTGGCAAGGCAGGAGGCGGAGGGCATGCAAGTTTGATCCCTGGGTCAGGAAGATCCCCTGGAGTAGGAAATGGCAACCCTCTCTAGTATTGCTGCCTGGAAAATTCCATGGACAGAGGAGTCTGGTGGGCTACAGTCCATGGGGTTGCAAAGAGTCGGACATAACTGAGCACGCGTACATGCACTCCTGCCAAGGTCAGAGAGCTAGGCCTGCTGGACCTGTGGGGTGAAATCAGATTCGTCTGACCCTGGGAATAAACTCCTTCCAAAACTTACTGTTTGAATTTTACACAACAAAGAACAGTGAGATGTTTTGTGATTTTTTTTCAGGGGTGATGTAGGATGTAGACCCACAGTTAATGTGTTGAGGAGCGTTTAAGTATAAGTATTTTGGGGGGAATTCCCTGGTCGTCCAGTGGTTAAGCATCTGTCTTGCAATGCAGGGGACGTGGGTTCGACCCCTAGTAGGAGAACTAAGATCCCACCTGCCATGGAGCAGCAAAGCCCATGAGTTGCAACTACTGAGCCTGTACCACAGCTAGAGAGTCCATGAGCTGCAATGAAACATCCCACATGCGGCAGCTAAGGCCAGATTCAGCCAAATAAAGAAATAATAAATAGATGTTCAAAAAGAATACATATTTCAACATAACTGGATCAAGATATCGTTGGCCTTCTGTTTTAGAAAAAACTAGGAGAAGATCTTTTCCCAAGGTGGTTGTGTACCCAAGAGAAATAAGAGAAAAATAAAATCTATTAGAACACCAAAGTCTACAAATTAAGATTTATTTACCAAGTATTTACTGAAGGACTGTTTTATTCCAGACATTGTTGTTGTTGCTCAGTTGCTAAGTTGCGTCTCCTTGAGACCCCATGAACTGCAGCATGCCAGGCTTCCCTGTGCTTCACTCTCTCGCTGAGTTTGCTCAAACTCATTGAGTCGGTGATGCCATCCAACCATCTCATCCTCTGTCGCCCCCTTCTCCTCTTGCCCTTAATCTTTCCCAGCATCAGGGTCTTTCCCAATGGCATAGTGATTGATATACAAATGAATTGGATATGATTTCTGCCTGCAATGAACATGGCTAGTTATAGACATGTCATGTCATACTTTTTTTAACCTCTATTCTAGTACAAAACTCTAATATCTTGGAAACAAAGGAAATATCAAATCATTAAAGAAATGAAACTGCTTTTATTTGGTCTTCTTCCTGTCTTAGAAACCCCTCATCCCCAATTTTCCCTCCTCTTGCTCAAGATTCCGATTCTGATTTGAACTTCTTCCTCCTTTTACCCATTCTTTTCTGATGACCTTACGTATTCCCATTTCTTCAACCACCATCTACATTTAGACTTTTTTCCTGAGTTCCAGACCTTATGTTTCCAATGGTCAGTTGTATTTCTTACTCAGCATGCTCAAAACTCTTCTATTGGCAATTTCAGTTAAGGTCACTGTCAATCACTCAATTCTCTAAGCCAGAAACCTGGGACTCATTTTAGATTTTTCCTTTTCCTTTCACCTGGTCGCTGAGCCTATAAAGGATGCTTGTTAAATATCTAAGTCTCTTTCTTTTAAAGGTTTCACTCTTTAGTCTGAGTACATGTCATCTTTTATTTGAAATACTGCAAAACTTAATCCTTCCTCTAACATCACCTTCCCCAATTCAACTTTTCACTCCTACCACATTTAGACCCTTCTAAAATGTGTTATTTTCAGGTGAAAATCCTTTAATTGTCTCATATCTCCTACAGCATAAGTCGTGGTTAAGAGTAGGAACTTGGGAGCCAGAGCACGTTAGTGGGAATCCCAGCTCCATCTCTGACAGGCTTTTATAAGGGCCATTAAGTTACTTAATCTCTGTGTCCATTACTCAATGTGAGATGTATTTACTGCATAGGATTATTTCAAGGATTACACGTGGTAACATTTGTAATGTACTTAAAACAGCACCTGGTACAGAGCAATCTCTCAGGAGGTGTTTGTTAACTAAACGAGGTGCAAACATATCCCTCTGATATATGAGACCTACAGCGACTTCTCTGGCCCATGCCCACTTTTCCAGTTGCATTTATTTTCCTCCAGGCCACTTATATTCTATCCATACTGAACTGAAAACTCAGTGCTTTCATATACATCTAGACCTTTATATTCTATATCTTCTGCATAAGATTTCTTTCCTCATGATCTCTTGAAGATTCCTACCTATAATGTAAAGTTCATTCAGGATTTACCTCTGCCGTGAAGCCTGGAAAACAGCCAGCTGCTTCTCTGTGCTTCCAGAGCTGTGTGTACCTCCGTTACAGTTTCCCTGGTGGCTCAGATGGTGAAGAATCTGCCTCCAATGCAGGATATCCAAGTTCAATCCCTCGGGGAAGATCTCTGGGTCAGACAAGATTCCCTGGAGAAGGAAATGGCAACCCACATGAGTATTTTTGCCTGGGGAACGCCACGGACCGAGGAGCCTGATGGGCTACCGTCCATGGAGTTGCAAAGAGTCAGACACGATGGAGTGACTTTCACCTCCGTTCCAGCAGTCGCCATACTGCCGTGACTGTTAATTTGCAAGTATATCTAACTTGCTAGAATAGTATGTCCATGAGCACAGGGACTAAATTTTTTCTCTTCCTTCTTTGCATCTCCAGCATCTACTGAAATAAGAGGCCTAGATACGTACTGAGTAAATATGTGTTGTTATTATTTTCTTTTGCTATAATATTATAGTTGGAAGGGATTTAAACACCTTGCCTAACTTACTTATATTAAATCGGTGGAAACTGGATAGGAGATAAAGATTTGCCCAAGATTTTCTTGCTAGAGAGTCATAAAAGTGGGGCTAGAACCTTGTTTCCTTGCTTCTCTTTCAATGCTTTCTTCCCTACATTATACTCCTCTTCCTCCACCATCTCCAGGTTCGCAAAGAGCTGTGAACCAAATGATCCACGGAAATGCTAATCTGCTCTGCTTTAACACTTGGCAGGAATTTCGAATTCTGAGATCACACTCCACCTGGTGGCAATTTACCTAAATTGCAAGTGCCTTTTGGCGTCGGTGACTGTTCTCTCTTTGGTGTTTCTCTGGTGTTATGGGTTCTTCTTTCTCATTTTCTTTTGTGGGTTTTTCATCTCTTGCCAGTTCAGTAAATGTCAGGGTTTCTTTGGGTTCTGGGCCCTACACACTTATTCTACACACTTTCTTTGATGGTGATGGGGATTCATGTGCTCTTGAGCTTCAAATACTGTTTCCATGATGACAACCTTCAAGTCTTCATCTCCAGCAGGAGTCTTTCTCTTGGGCCCAGCCAGGGCCAGCATACACTTTGGTGCGGACACTACTGTTCATGGAAAGTCATTCTCTGTGTAATCTGTGTGATTGGCACCCACCGGTTTTGTAGCACATGCAATGGTAAGCAGTAGACTTTCTTCAGGTGTCACAAACGTGACATGGCCCAAACACAACTCATTTCTACTCTTCTGAAAATGATTGATGCTTCTGGATTCTCCTATCAAGCAGTGGTTTCTTTACTCCTTTGTCATTATTGGGTCTTCTCTTCCTGACCACCACCCAATCTGCTCAAAGTCCTATGGATTCTACTTCCTAATAATGTTTGTGACCATTTATTTGCTCATCTCCACCACTGCTTTCTTACCTGAGCTCAGGCCTTCAGTATCCCTGACCTGCATCACTACTGCAGCCTGAGAACTGGCCTCTCTGACTCCAATTTTGCCCATCTTTAATCTCCACACTGCTACCAGCATGAACTTCCTAAAATATGTATTTGGTCATGTCATTTTTTTCTGTTGAAAATCCTACCACTGTTTTCCATGGCCTCTGGGTTAAGTTTAAATTCCTCAGCGCGGCTTATTCAGTCCTTTAAGACCTGGACCTTCATGTCCCTTCCTGTTCACTCTCTATTTGGAAGTAGTTCTCCAGGTGGAACACGATTACTTTCAACCTCATAGCCTTTGCGATCTACATTTCTCAGTATATTCTCCTTCCTCCGGTTTGCATGGTTAATCCCAGTGGGTCTTTTGTAGCTCAGCTGAGCCATCACCTCCCTGATCACTCAAAGCTTGCTTAGGTGCTCTTCTGTGCTTCTGGGGGATACTACTGACCCCTCTGCAAAGCCTTTATCTTATTGTACTGTAATTCAGCTGCTCTTTTCCCCATCTTCACATTAGGTTTATCTTCTTTAAGACCTAGGTCTACTTCTTCACAGTTGTATTTACAGCACTTAGTATCCTTCGTAGGCACATAGTAGGTGGTCAGTAAATTTGGGGGGCTGTTGTTGTTTAGTCAATCAGTCATGTCTGACTCTCTGCGACCCCGTGGACTGCAGCACACCAGGCTTTCCTGTCCTTCACTATCTTCCAGAGTTTGCTCAAACTCATGTCCATTGTGTCAATGAGGCCATCCAACCATCTCATCCTCTGTTGTCTCCTTCTCCTCCTGCCTGCAATCTTTCCCAGCATCAGGGTCTTTCCCAAATTTTTTTTTTTTTTTTGAAAATTTGGGGGGTGAGAGTGAACAAAAAGTGACAGCGACAACAACAAATCCTCATGAGTAGTTCCTTTGTGATGCTAAGTCTTCAAATGATGGTGAACACCCCCAATTTTATCAGAAGGCACAAGATTTGCAGGCTGGGATCTTCCAGAGACGTGGTAGCATCCAATGCTGTGTGGACCAGCCTGCCCCATGGCTAATGGCCTAGAAAATGTGGGTTGACTTTAAGAATGGAAAAGTTCCTGTACACAAACGTCTTTTCCCACGTGTACACCTGAAATTCTTATGTAGAAAATTCAATCTTTTAGCTTAAAGGTTGACGTCCCATTCAACTGGAACAGTCCTTGCCCCCTCGCCTACCCCATGAAAACAATCATTTATGCACTAATATGAGCTGGTCTCAAATACTCTTCCAAGAGGCAGCTATAACGGGGAGCGAGCACAAAGTCAGTGGGCGTTTGACAGAGGCAAGAGGGATTGTTTCAAAGTTAGAAGAAATGTTCAAAAACATTCAAACGAAGAGGCTAAAGCAATAGAGATAAAGCTTGAATATTTCATGATTTTGCATGGATTGCCCTTTGTGTGTGCATCATTGAAAATCCATCATCTGTACTGAATGTCCTTGGCTCCTAGACAAATCAATTCTCCTGATCCCCAAAGAGAAACAAATAGAATGAGATAGCAAGAGTGTTTAAGATGGTATGACTCTTAGTGTAAAAGATAGTATGGAAATAGTGAATGTATTTAATCTCCTCAAAATCATCACTGTTAAAATGATGTATTAGAATAATAGGTTAATAAGCAAATTTAAAATTCTAAACTTAAGATTAATTTAAGAGATGTTTGAAATGTAAATATAAAAGACCAAAGATTTTTTTTTCCTTGCCAAAAGCTAAATTCAGATGGTATTTTTCAATAATCTGCATGAAAGTTACTTTTGTAGTTATGGTTTTTAAAAAACAATATTTCAGTCAGCCTTGTATATAAACAATGGCATCTCAGATATTGCAGCCTGATTGTTTCCACATTCCTAAAATTCTGAAAACTCAAGAAACCGTTTTATAGTATTGGCAAAGCCATGTAAAGCTTTATTCTTTACATATAGGACTTCAGCCTACTCAAGACTCTGTGAAAGATGGACTTGCTTAGGGTAAAAGTAATAATTTTTAATATTACCTTTCTATTAGTTCTAGTCTAGTACACCAGAAGGCATAACTCACTTCTGTAACAATAAGAAAGAGAAAAATATGTATATAGATGGATGTCGTCAGTAAATGCCTTTGGCTAAATAAGGCACAATTGATTGGAAGGGCATCCATCTGAATGGGCCTTTGAGTGGCCCAAGGATGGAGAAGAATGCATAACTGTCAATGTTCATTGTTTGTCTCCTCTCCCCTCCCCCGCTCCCTCCTTCTCTCCTTGATGAAGAACAGTGATAGATGAAAATCTATGTGATAATCAAAGAGGAATAAAGTTACAATAGATGTTATAAGAAATATAGGTGGAGGTGCCATTAACTTTAGTAATTAAATGGAATAAAGATGTCAAAGCAAAGCATGGTCAAAGGGGATGTGAAAGAAAAAAGCATTGAAGATGATGATCAGACAGAATGATACATATGTATAATTGAACTTGAAGTAAAAAAGTAGCAAGATGATCTTTCTTTCTGGTGGCCATGTGCTTAAAGAATTGTAAGGAGCTTGACAGAGGTGGAGGTTAGCCCAATTTTGTTGGTCATCAGTAAAATGTTTCCTGTAACCAACTCAGGAAACAGTTATGGCTAGGAACTTAACCTATTGTCAAACAGACAGACTTAAGAAGTAGAACTTGTACCATGGAAAAGTCAACTATTAAAAGCAGATGAAAATATGGACCATTACATGTTCTATGAGATGCAGTTTTCTTTTTTTTTTCCTTTATTTATTTTTAGTTGAAGGATAATTGCTTTACATTATTTAAATATGTCAGTTTCTGCCATACATCATCAAGAATCAGTCACAGGTATACATATGTCTCCTCCTTTCTTAACCCTCCCTCCCATCTCCCACCCCTCTAGGATGTTACAGAGCTCCAGTTTGAGTTCCCTGAGTCATACGGCCAATTCCCACTGGCTATCTATTTTACATATGGTAGTGTATATGTTCCCATGTTCAATTTGTCCTATCCTGTCCTTCCCCCACACCCCTCTGCATCCATAAGTCTGTTCTCTATGTCTGAGATGCAGTTTTCTTAAAAAAACAAACAAGGTGAAACGATAGCAGCTAAAGTGTCAAAGTTGTAGCAGCCCATCTTAGTAATTTGACTTTAACATAGTTTTTTGAAATGAAATAAAAATGCTGTTGTGCCACTCACAATAAATGTTTTGATAATAAAATAATATTTAGAAGTTGGTTATAAACAGATATGACTGGGCTGAATAAAAAAAGGCATGGCAAACTTGAGTCGCATGATATATCATTACCCAGAGAAATGTACACATCTAGTTAAAAAAAAAAAACCTACATTTTGAAAGCATTAAAATTTGCCAAAAGCTTCAGCCTCTTAGGTCTGGAATTAAAGAATGAGTCACTTCTAAAAGCAGAGAGGTGCGTGTGACTTAGCATTTTAACTCTTAGGGAAGGGCTTGACTCAAAATAGCAGATTTAGCAAAATTGGCACCTTTTCTTTAGAACAGTGAAGCTGCAGGATGCCTGGGAAAACTGGGCACTGTTGATGCTTAAGCTTTTAGTCAGTGAGTGTTGTGAATGGCAGGCATAAAATCATAATGATCTTTCGAATTAAGATGACGTCAAGGCCATTAATGATGCCAATGTAGAGGTGACTATTATGTGTAGACAGAACCTAGCTGCTAGGCTAGTTCAAGATTACTTAAATGTTTGGAAAAAGAACGTAAAACAGCTGGTGATTTGAAGCTCATCCATGCACTGCTTTAACTCCTTGACTGCCAGACCCAGTCAAACCCAGTGGGGGTCTGTAGGGCTCCTGGATGCAGAGTACTTTTTCTGTCGCATGTTTTTTGTATGCAAGATTCCAGCCTCCATGACCTTCCCTGGGTTTCAAAGGGCAGATTCAAACAGTTGCTATTCAAGGGAGGAACAGTCAAGAAACCACTTGAGGCAAGATTAATGGGACCAGAGAAGCTTATCAAGGTTAGAAGCCTTACTGCCTGAGACCCTTGTTGTTTAGTTTCTCAGTCGTGTCTGACTCTGCAACCCCATGGACTGTAGCACACCAGCTTTCTCTGTCCTTCGCTATCTCCTGGAGCTTGCTCAAACTCATGTCCTTTGAGTCAGTGATGCCATCCAGCCATCTCATCCTCTGTCTCCCTCTTTTCCTCCTGCCCTCACTCTTTGCCAGCATCAGGGTCTTTTCCAATGAGTTGACTCTTCAAATCAGGTGATCAGAGTATTGGAGCTTTAGCTTCAGCATTAGTCCTTCTAACGAATATTCAGGATTGATTTCCTTTAGGATTGACTAGTTTGATCTCCTTGCAGTCCAAGGGACTCTCAAGAGTCTTCTCTAGCACCACAATTCTAAAGCACCAATTCTTTGGTGCTCAGCCTTCTTTATGATCCAACTCTCACATCTGTATATGACTACTGGAAACATCATAGCTTTGACTATGTGGACCTTTGTCAGGAAAGCGATGTCTCTGCTTTTTAATACACTGTATAGGTTTGTCATAGCTTTTCTTCCAAGGAGCAAGTGTGTTTTAATTTCATGGCTGCAGTCACCATCTGCAGTGATTTTGGAGGCCAAGAAAATAAAATCTGCCACTTTCCCCATCTCCCCTGAAACGTTCCATGCACCCTAGTCTGGTCAGCAGTCCTACCCGTGAACCATTGCCATAAAACTCCTCAGCAAGTTTCTCTGGTTGGGACACATAATTTTTGAGGCAGGAGCCTGCTGTGTCCTGGCAAAGCAATAAAGTTATTCTTTTCTTTGTCACCTCAAACTGTCTCTAAGATTCAATTCACTGGCGCACAGAGGCTGAGCTTTGGGCATCATCTCCTGTTGGCATCTTCCACATCTTTAAGCAGAAACACTCATAGTCTTGACCTCCTTTACAGTATTAGCTTCATAAAAGCAATGGCCTAAGGATAATCACATGACCATCATCCCTATTCTTATGGGAACTCAACATTTCTGAGTCTTCTTAATTCCGTCACTGATCTCATCTCTCATGTCTAAGTCATTGTACTTTCGGGTTCTTTTTGGAAATGTCTGAGCTTTGTCCTTTCTTTCCCAAGACTAAAGCCACACCAGTCTGAGACCTGATTATCTTATGCCTGGAACTTTAAAACGGCTTCCTGGAGGTACTCTGTTATGACAATAGAAGTATGCCCATAAATTTAACTTAAAGTGTTTTCATTATTCTTGGTGATAAATCTGTAAATGCTAACAATTTTTTATGTATTAAATTATCTATGAAATTATTAGTTATGTTAAATTGATCAGAATAATATAAATGTATTATAAAATTTGGTAATTGTTAGCTATAAAATGTAAATCTGTTGAAAATATATCTGTATTGAGATTGAGTGAAGCTGGTTTTTTTCCCAGGTTATGAATCTACAGATGATTACTATTTATTCCTAGAAAGTGACAGAGCTCAACATCAAGTCTGTCTCCCTATGGTCCTCCCCAATTCCTCCCCTCCACCCTCATTCTCTTTCTCGGTCCTCCTCCCCCTTCTTTCTTTCTCAAACTAAATATAGATATTGAGAAAAGTTGCTGACAAAAGTTGGTGGGACTGAAAGAAGTTTTTCTTTGCCACATCAGGTGGCATGTGGGATCTTTGTTCTCAAACCATTGGGCCACCAGGGAAGTGCCAAGGAGCTTTGATATAGAAATGTCAGTTATTTGAAGTTCTTCTAAGTTGCATGCCAAAAGAACATAGTAATCTATAATAAAAATATTTTAAATTATCTAGCAGCTGGTGGCTTCATAATGACCATTTAATTTTGTAAAAGGCATGAATTGGAACCATCTGATTTGCAGAAGGATTTGCTACTCAGTCATTAAAGTCATTTAATTTCTCAATCTCTGGGAAGTATATTAAGAAGACAATATATCAGCTCTAATTTCTAGTAATCTTTCACTTAGAGGTCCCTTGTTTATGGAACTAAAATTACATCAAACTGGGGTAAAAAAAATAACCCCATAAAATTAGACATATGTGTTTCAGGAATTTACCCGTGTCTGAACATGGATCAGTATATTAATGCCAAATTTAAACTATGTAGGAAGGCATCTCCTAGTATTTAAAAGTTATGATACTTGAGAATTATTATATATAAATAAATTCTAATTTTGTTTTATGATGAAACATTTTTTAAATGAATATATTTGACAGAATTGGAACAAATTTGAATTGCCAAAGAGGAAGCAATCCTAATTAAATGAAGTTGGTTTTCTAGGATTTAGGATACTATATCCTCAAATACATTTTAGAAACATACTGTCTCACATTTGCATATAAGAGGATGGTTTGTATTTAAGCCTACAGGTTTACATTTTTATAAAAACTGACAAAAATGATATGGCCACTCTTAATTTTAGAGCATATAAATGATGTATTAAATTAAAAGATGTATCAATAAAGAGGTGAATTACGTATTATTATTAAAGTGCATCATTTAGGGTAAAAATCTATAATATAACATAATCTCTTTATTTTTATCTTCAGCCCCAAAATACATGGAGTAAATGAACACAAGCAAATGCAGGCAAGTGGAAGATTTGTGCCTAAATTAGAAATGAATATGTATTTCATGCTTGGGCAAAGCTTAATGAAAATATTTCTTCCAGGGTCACCAGGGTGATTAATATAAGAAAATACAGGGCATTAACTTACCTATTACCTATAGGTCTCTTTTACTGCAAGAAATGGTGTCATTTGACCCAGACTTGCCTGTGAGTGTCCAGGAGTCTCCAGCAGAGGCATGGGTTGGTGGTAGCCTGCTGCAGGGTCAGGGGCACCTAGTGTAGCAGTACATGCATGGGACCTTTTGAAGGAGGTCACCATTATCTTCATTACCTCCACCATAGTTAAGCCCTAGGTAAATAGAGGGAGGGGACACAGCTCCACCCATCAACAGAAAATTGGATTAAAGATTTACTGAGCCCCACCCAACAGAACAAGACCTAGTTTCCCCCTCAGTCAGTCTCTCCCATCAGGAAGCTTCCATAAACCTCTTATCCTTCTCCATCAGAGGACAGACTGAAAACCACCATCACAGAAAACTAGCCAATCTAATCACATGGACCACAGCCTTGTCTAACTCAACGAAACTATGAGCCATGAGTGTAGGGCCACCCAAGACGGATGGGTCATGGCGGAGAGTTCTGGCAAAATGTGGTCCACTGGAGAAGGCAATGGCAAACCACTTCAGTATTCTTGCCTTGAGAACCCCATGAACAGTATGAAAAGGCAAAAAGACAGGATAATGAAAGATGAACTCCCCAGGTCTGTAGGGGCCCAATATGCTACTGGAGATCAGTGGAGAAATAACTCCAGAAAGAAGAGATGGAGCCAATGCAAAAACAACACCCAGGTGTGGATGTGACTGGTGATGGAAGCAAGATTCAATGCTGTAAAGAGCAATATGGCATAGGAACCTGGAATGTTAGTTCCATGAATCAAGGCAAATTGGAAGTGGTCAAACAGGAGATGGCAAGAGTGAACATCGACATTTTAGGAATCAGCGAACTAAAATGGATTGGAATAGGTGATTTTAACTCAGATGACCATTATATCTACTACTGTGGGCGAGAATCCCTTAAAAGAAATGGAGCAGCCATCATAGTCAACAAAGGAGTCCGAAATGCAGTACTTGGATGCAGTCTCAAAAATGACAGAATGATCTCTGCTCATTTCCAAGGCAAATGAGTCAGTATCATGGTAATTCAAGTCTATGCCCCGATTAGTAATGCTGAAGAAGCTGAAGTTGAATGGCTCTGTGAAGACCTACAAGAACTTCTAGAACTAACACCCAAAAAAGATGTCTTTTCATTATAGGGGACTGGAATGCAAAAGTAGGAAGTCAAGAAACACCTGAGTACAGGCAAATTTGGCCTTGGAGTATGGAATGAAGCAGGGCAAAAGCTAATAGAGTTTTGCCAAGAGAATGCACTGGTCATAGCAAACACCTTCTTCCAACAACACAAGAGAAGACTCTACATACGGACATCATCAGATGGTCAACACCGAAATCAGATTGATTATATTCTTTGCAGTCAAAGATGGAGAAGCTCTATACAGTCAGCAAAAACAAGACCAGGAGCTGACTGTGGCTCAGATTATGAACTCCTTATTGCCAAATTCAGACTTAAATTGAAGAAAGTAGGGAAAACCACTAGACCATTCAGGTGTGACCCAAATCAAATCCCTTTATGATTATACAGAGAAATAGACTAGATCTGATAGAGTGCCTGATGAACTATGGAAGGAGGTTCGTGACATTGTACAGGAGACAGGGATCAAGACCATCCCCAAGAAAAAGAAATGCGAAAAAGCAAAATGATTGTCTGAGGAGGCCTTACAAATAGCTGTGAAAAGAAAAGTGAAAAGCAAAGGAGAAAAGGAAAGATATACCCATTTGAATGCAGAGTTTCAAAGAATAGCAAGGAGGGATAAGAAAGCCTTCCTCAGCGATCAATGCAAAGAAATAGAGGAAAACAACAGATTGAGAAAGACTAGAGATCTCTTCAAGAAAATTAGAGATACCAAGGGAACATTTCATGCAAAGATGGGCTCAATAAAGGATAGAAATGGTATGGACCTAACAGAAGCAGAAGATATTAAGAAGAGGTGGCAAGAATACACAGAAGAACTGTACAAAAAAGATCTTCATGACCCAGATAATCATGATGGTGTGATCACTCACCTAGAGCCAGACATCTTAAGTGGGCCTTAGGAAGCGTCACTATGAATAAAGCTAGTGGAAGTGATGGAATTCCAACTGAGCTATTTCAAATCCTAAAAGATGATGCTGTGAAAGTGCTGCACTCAATACACCAGCAAATTCGGAAAACTCAGCAGTGGCCACAGCACTGGAAAAGGTCAGTTTTCATTCCAATCCCAAAGAGAGGCAATCCCAAAGAATGCTCAAACTACCGCACAATTGCACTCATCTCACACTCTAGTAAAGTAATGCTCAAAATTCTCCAAGCCAGGCTTCAACAATATGTGAACTGTACCAGATGTTCAAGCTGGCTTTAGAAAAGGCAGAGGAACCAGAGATCAAATTGCCAACATCTGTTGGATCATTGAAAAAGCAAGAGAGTTCCAGAAAAACATCTATTTCTGCTTTATTGACTGTGCCAAATCCTTTGACTGTGTGGATCACAGTAACCTGTGGAAAATTCTTCAAGAGATGGGAATACCAGACCACCCGACCATCCTCTTGAGAAATCTGTATGCAGATCAGGAAGCAACAGTTAGAACTGGACATGGAACAACAGACTGATTCCAAATAGGAAAAGGAGTACGTCAAGGGTGTATATTGTCACCCTGCTTATTTAACTTATATGCAGAGTACATCATGAGAAATGCTGGGCTGGAGGAAGCACAAGCTGGTATCAGGATTGCCGGGAGAAATAACAGTAACCCCAGATATGCAGATGACACCACCCTTATGGCAGAAAGTGAAGAAGAACTAAAGAGCCTCTTGATGAAAGTGAAAGAGGAGAGTGAAAAAGTTGGCTTAAAGCTCAACATTCAGAAAACTAAGATCATGGCATCCAGTCCCATCACTTCATGGGAAATAGATCGGGAAACAGTGGAAGCATTGGCAGACTTTATTTTTGGGGGCTCCAAAATCACTGCAGATGGTTTTTGTAGCCATGAAATTAAAAGACACTTACTCCTTGGAAGGAAAGTTATGACCAGCCTAGACAGCACATTAAAAAGCAGAGACATTACTTTGTCAACAGAGGTCCATCTAGTCAAGGCTATAGTTTTTCCAGTAGTCATGTATGGATGTGAGAGTTGGACTGTAAAGAAAGCTAGCGATGAAGAATTGATGCTTTTGAACTATGGTATTGGAGAAGACTCTTGGAGAAGACTCTTGAGAGTCCCCAAGGAGATCTAACCATTCCATCCTAAAGGAAATCAGTCTTGAATGTTCATTGGAAGGACTGATGCTGAAGCTGAAACTCTAGTAATTTGGCCACCTGATGCAAAGAACTGAGTCATTGGAAAAGACCTTGATGCTGGGAAAGATTGAAGGCAGGAAGAGAAGGGGAAAACAGAGGAAGAGATGGTTGGATGGCATCACCAACTCAATGGACATGAGTTTGAGTAAACTCCAGGAGTTGGTGATAAACAGGGAGGCCTGGCATGCTGCAGTCCATGGCGTCGCAGAGTCAGACATGACTGGGAGACTGAACTGATTAAAATAATCATGGAAATTTTTACCTCTTCTGAAATCATGCAAAATATGTGAATCACTGAGACACTCTGGCCTTAGGCTTTTTCAAACATTTGTGGACCCTACATACAGGAGGCTTATTTTGAGAGGTGATCCCAAGGAATGGAAGTGGCAGAGAGGATAAGTCCAGAGATGAAAGGCAGCAACACCAATCCAAGGGTAGTTTGTCAAGCTGGGTCACTACAGTGGGCAGCTGCAGTTTGGTCCTACCAATGACCCTTGGAGGAGGCATGTGAAACACGCTTCATCATTGTCCCCCCAAGGAATATGTTAGAGGAGTTTTCATCCTCCAGTTCTTGTTCCCTGGGGCAAGGGTCACCCCATGGGATATTATCTCCTTTTCTGGTTTGTGCCTGTGTCAAAGGTGGGTGGCCCATTAGGCGGCAGAAGCAGAAAGATCCTGGGATAGAAGGTAAGAGAGATGAGTTGCCATTGAGGATTCACGGCTGTGTGAAGCTGGTTGGCTGGAATGCACCGGTGGGCATGAAGGATGGAGATGGGGCACAAGAAATACCTGATCTCTACTTCTTGACACCAAATGCCATTACTATTAAGAGTGGTGGAAATACAAAGACTGGATTTGCAGCAGATGGGTGTAAATGCTATTTCTAGCACACTTTTTGTTTTGATTTACAAATACTTACTAATCTAAGAAGATAAGGCCTGGGAATCTGGCCATGCATTGCCATGTATGTGGAATACAGTGACTCTTTAGTTTTAACCGACATGCTTTGCTTTAGTTTCCCCTCAACAGTCTTTCAGAAGTGCCACCTCCTTTGCCATTAATTAGGGGCCGAGGAGGTGAGACTGTCCAAAGGAAGTTATCAGGACTTCTTTGGGGGTCCAATGGTTAAAACTCATCTTCCAGTGCAGGGGGTTGTGGGAGCTAAGATTCCCACATACCTCCTGGTCAAAAACCAAAACATAAAATGGAAACAATATTGCAACAAATACAGCAAAGACTTAAAAAATGATCCATGCAAAAGAACAAAAACAAAACAAATTAAAAAAAAGAGCACTGTCTTCACTTCAGCCACCCCATACTACCATCTGATGAGTATGATCAAAGGAGGCCACATCTACAGTGATGTTTGAAATTTTCTTATTCTCTGACATCCTGGAGCTTTTTATTGTTGTTTAGCTGCTAAACTGTGTCTGATTGTTTGTGATCCCATGGACTGTAGGCTCCTCTCTCCATGGGATTTCCCAGGCAAGAGTACTGGAGTGGGTTGCTATTTCCTGCCCCAGGGGATTGGGTGAGGGGTAGAACATTTAGTTCTGAAGTGGGAACCCTGGTTACTGTGAAAGAGAAGAACTAGAATAATTTTTGCTCAGGTTCTCAGGCAGATGAGCTTTAGGAAAAAACACCAATGGAAGTTGAGCATAGGGAAACTGATTTCCTTACTGATTTCCTTGCCATAACTGTGTATACCTTAGGAAGTCTGTCTTTTCAGGGATTCTCTCACCCTCATTGAATACTTGAGGTATGAGACATCATTACCTGCTTTGCTGTTACTCCCTGACACCTGAATAAAACGCTATGGCTGGGACCTCCCTAGTGGTCCAGTAGTAAAGAATCTGCTTTCCAATGCAGGGAACATGGATTTGATCTCTAGTTGGGGAACTAAAGTCCCGCATACTACAGGGCAACTAAGCCCCTGCACCACTACTGAGCCTGCACTCTAAAGCACGTGCTCCATGAGAAGAGATCCCATGTGGCACAATGAAGACCCAAAACAGCCAAAAACCGAACAACTCCTCCACCCAACCAAACCCTGTGGCCGGTCCCTGGAGGGACGTAGTCCATTGCCAGCAGTGAGCTTTCATGGGGAGCTAGGCTGGAGAAAAGACTTCTGAAATGTGAAGGTTATTTTCTTGACAAATCTCAGTGTTCTGGAATTAGTGAGTGAATGAGGGCAGATATCCTTGTCTTCATGCTCAACAGGATGACATTTGGATTCTTGCTCAGATTCTTTCTTGGAACTTGTTTCTTAAACAATCACAGGAGGTTATTCACCAAAGTCAATGAAACTGAAATGTTCCCTGTCAGCAGTAGGATATGACTAGATGTGCTCTCATTATATCCATTGGAAGCATTTCCTCTGATCTTCGAAATATATTATTACATTTCGGATGACATTAAGAGATAAGTCTTCAGTCACGGAATTCTAGTAGGAGGGGAAAAAAAAGTAGTTTGGGTTATTTTCTTTATTATTGTTGTTAAAATGTGAATCATGCCCTTCAGTTTGATGAATTCTCATTGATGCTTCAATGGAAGGGGAAGATGAAATAACATAAATGATAGCTATAATTAATTTTATACTAAGCTTCCTTGATGAAATTAATATTGTCAGATGGAAATGTAATTTAAGCAAAATATGCTTATATGCTCATGTAAGCTGAGATACACATTTGGACTTTAAGAAAAAAATCACTCTTGCATTTCATAGAACCGCTTACAAAATGATTTAGCTTAATTGTTTGTACAGCTTTCTAGACATTATAGCTCTTTAAAGGCAATAAGGGCACATGAGATGAAAGGGTGAAAGACAAAGGGTCATTTTAAATATGCTTCTATTATTTTGAAAAAAAAAATGCAGGACATGTCTAATTCCCAAACCTAGTTTTTAACATATATGTTAATGTACTCTGACTGCAGTTTTATATTCATCAAAAAAGAAACATTCTGGCAATTTAAAACAATTCAGAGCTAAATGGAAATAAATTATATTGGTTTGTTAAGTAAGCTTCAAAACATATTGACCTAAAAGGTCAGCAAATGTTAGTGAAAAATACACAAGTCAATATCCATCACATGCCTGAATTCTTTGTTTTTATGTGATATTTCAAGCAATTTTCGTAACCGGTCAGGAAAGTGTACAAAATAACAAACACTAAGACAGTTCACTGATTTCAGATAAAATCTTCCATGATCTTAAAAACAAATACTCATAAGCGTCATAAACTGACATTGATTACTGTTCTGAAAAGAACAAAACAGCATCTGCAACTTGTTCCTTAATATGAAACCAAACATTATGTAACATATGAAAATTTGAAATATCAATTGCTATTCCTTCCCTAAAGAGTCTACTCCCTGTAGACAGTCAATACAATATTTATTTAATTAGCTGATAACCAGAGTTAAAGGACTCAGACATGGGAACACAGACACTCCAGTTGATAAGCTGATAGAGAGGTGGTTTACTGGTCAAATCAGCAATTTTCTCAACACTCACATGGAGGAATACATGATAGTGATCTCTCTTCTTCCTCCAGAATAAATTAAAGCTATATAGCTCTGTTAAAGATGTGGCATATTTATGAGACTGTAAGGACCTCATGGGTGAGGTTGCTAAAGTTTTTGTGATAAATGTCTGGGCTGTCAGTCTTGCTTCCACTGTACTGTGCTTAACCCCCAAATACAGCAGATACTAGATGTATCAAGCAGCACTTGGTCCATATCCTCCCCTGTGGCCACGTAGCTTGGCTGTAAAATCTCAGGCAGCTAGAGGCAGTAGGAGGAGGGAAAGAAACTAGCATTTATTGAGTGTCTCCCTTGTATGGGAATAGAGTTTCCCTGATAGCTCAGTTGGTAAAGAATCTGCCTGCAATGGGGGGGGGGACCCCGGTTCTATCCCTGGGTCAAGAAGATTCCCTGGAGACGGCATAGGCTATCCACTCCAGTATTTTTGGGTTTCCCTTGTGGTTCAGCTGGTTAAGTATCTGCCTGCAATGCAGGAGACCTGGGTTTGATCCCTGAGTTGGGAAGATCTCCTGGAGAAGGGAACAGCCACCCAGTTTTGGCCTGGAGAATTCCGTGGACTGTATAGCCCATGGGATCACAAAGAGTTGGACGGGACAGAGCGACTTTTACTTCACTTGTGTGGGAAACACTGTGTGGTGACTTTCCATGTGTGGCCTTACATTGTTCTTTCAATCATCCTAAGAAATGGGCATTATTTCCATTTTACACATGAGGAAAATAAAGCTCAGACAGATTATACTATGAAAGAGTAGTGAAATTAAAAATTTTAACACAGGTTTTGTGGTATCTCTGTGATTATTTCTTCCATTTGTGGTCGTAAGGCTTCAATTTCTATATTGTTACCAATCTTGTCTTCTAACCTTGTGGGATCACTCCAACTCATGGTACTCCAAACCACATTCATATTTTTTCCTTTTAAAATCTGCTTCTTTTGCATTTTGTGGTCTTGTCTCATCTTGCATCTCTCTTCTATCCCAAGATAGAAATCTCAGCTCCCAACCTATCTTTCTTGTCCATCTGTGTCTCAGATAAAGCAACTAGGTGGAAGCTTATTATAATCTGAAAAGATTTAGCAATCAAAAATCGTTGAATACCAAAGTATTTTAAGTAATTTTGTGTTGACACCTATCCCATAAACTCAATGAGCTGTAATGTAGCTCACCAGAGGCCTTGTTACCCAGGAGGGCCATCTTTGTAGTCAAGCCTCTGGGAGCACCCCAAGTCTTGAGGCATTTAAAAAAAGACAACCCAAATTCATAAAAGAAGTTATTTGAGTGGGCTGAGGCAAACCTGCGTGCATGTGTGCTAAGTCGCTTTAGTTGTGTCTGACTCTGCAACCATTTGGACTGCAGACCACCAGGCTCCTCTGTCCATGGGATTTCCCAGGCAAGAATACTGGAGTGGGTAGCCATTCCCTTTTTCAGGCGATCTTCCTGACCCAGGGATCGAACTCGTGTCTCCTCGTTTGGCAGGCAGATTCTTTATTGCTGAGCCACCGAGGAAGCCCCATCCAGAAACCTTGTGGGTTTTAACTTTCCAATCTCTCCAACTAGGAGGAGGCCAGAAGGGCATCCAAGAAGGCCAATCGGCTGTGCCCTCCACACTGCAGTGGACAGCTTCACAGGTATCTTTATACATCTTTGCCTGAAGTACATGTGTAGAATATGCTTTATATAAAAATGTATGTTTAAACATATTTTATTGGAATTGTCATTAAAATTTTTTTTTCTTAGAGATTGTTCTTTATCAGTTTGTGTGGATTTAAACCATTATTTTGTTGAATAGTGCCTGGCATGTGTATATAGAGTGTATCTAGTTTTTGTTGGAACTAAAACAGCTGCATTCAGTGACATTGTGCAACAATGATATTCAGCTACATTTTGGTGTGTGTGTGGGTGATTTTGCAGTACAGAGTCACAGTATTCAAAAGGTCTTCATAGTTAAAGTTTGTTTAGATATTGTTAAATTGCAAGGGCAAAAATATGGTACCAACATTTCTTCGTATGAGTAATTTAGGAGGTTCTAGTTAGATCATACTAGTTGGAGAAGGAAATGGCAACCCACTCCGGTGTTCTTGCCTGGAGAATCCGAGGGACAGGGGAGCCTGGTGGACTGTCGTCTATGGGATCACACAGAGTCGGACACGACTGAAGCGACTTAGCAGCAGCAGCAGTTAGATCATACCTTTGCCAGTACTGGATATTTATTTTTTGTGACTCTAAAGATTAAAAAATAATAATTTAGTATTTAATTTGAACTTTTGGATTACAAGTGAAGTTGTCCTTTTTTGTTTTTCCTGGATATTTGTAGTTCTGTAAATTGCTTTTTCATTTCTTTGCCTATTTAAAAAATCAAGTCATCTTTCTATTCCTTGAATGAAATTTTGCATATTATAAATAATAATTCTTTGTTTAATATTGATTTCAAATATTTCTCATAGCCTGTCACTTATCTTGAAACTTTCTTCTATGATCTCTTTTCTTAAATTTTGTACCAAAAGATGTTTTTATACCATCACATCTATCCATCTTTTTCTTTCTGCATTTTGACTAGTATTAGGCAGGACTTGCATATCCCAAGGTCATTAAAATATCCATTTCCTACTTTATTTTTTGTATGTGTGTTACAATAAATCTGTCAAACTCAGGGCCCCGTCCTCCACAAAACTTCCCTCACTTCAGATGCAAATTTCGGGGTCTCCAGGTCCACCCTCACTCTGACCAACTAACTACAAATTCAGAGGTTCCCATGATTTCCCTCACATTTGATAATTCAGTAGAAAGACTCACACAACATATGTAAAGGGCTATACTTCCGATTATAGTTTTGTTACAGCAAAAAGCTGCTAATTAGAACCTGCCAAAACACGAGATATGTAGGTGAAGTCCAGAAGAGGACCTAAGACAAAGCTTCTGGCTGGCATGCCATGATCCAGGACAACACTCAGCATACTGTCAACCAGGAAAGTTCAACCAAGCCCTGGTATTCAAAGTTTTTATTGGGGTTTCATTATGTAGGCATGACTGACTAAACACTGACCATGTGGTTGAGTGCAGTTTCTAACCCCTTCTCCCTTGGGGAGATCAGGCTGATATGCATTTGACACCCAACACTTAATCATTTGGTTGATCTTTCTGATGTGGTCAGTCCCCATCTTGAGTTATTTACTTAGCATAAACTATCCACCATGAGTTACCTTGTTAGCATAATCTCTCAGGTATGGTCTGAGGGGCTCATGAGAAATAACAGGGACACTCCAATCACTGAGAAAATTCTAAGGGCTTCAGAGTTACCTCCCCGGAGCTGAGGCAAAGACCAGACCTCTCTCGTGTCAGACTCTTTGGAGCTCTATGGACTGTAGTTGGCCAGGCTCCTCTGTCCACGGGGATTCTCCAGGCAAGAATACTGGAGTGGGTTGCCATTTCCTCCTCCAGGGGATCTTTCTGACTCAGGGATTGAACCTGCATCTTTTATGTCTCCTGCATTGGCAAATGGATTCTTTAATCACTAGCACCACCTGGGAAGCCCTATTCTTTACTACACAGATATTTTATAATTAAAAAAATTAATTAAAAATTTTTGGAATTATATTTTTATGACTGGCACCTTCCCAATTGGTCCCATACTATTTCCATAAACTATATATATATTTATACACACACACATATATATAGTTTACTAATCATTCAGTTGTGTCCAACTCTTTGGGACCCCATGGATTGTAGCCTGCTAGGCACTTTTGTCCATGGAATTCTCCAGGCAAGAATATTGGAGTGGGTTTCCATTCCCTTCTCCAGGAGATCTTCCAGACCCAGGGATCAAACCTGGGTCTCTTGCAATGCAGGCAGATTCTTTATCATCTGAGCCACCAAGGAATTCAACTTTTCCAAATGAATAGCTAGTTGTTTCAATATCATTGAGTATTATACTCTTCCAGTAATTTTGAATATCATCGTTATCACATTCTAAATTTTGATATATATATGGCTCTGTTTCTGGATATCTATTCTGGTTCATTTATATTTTTCTGCATCTCTTCCAATATTGACCTATTCAAATTACAACTTTACAGTATTTTTTCCATAGTAAGCTTTGAAAACTTGTAGGTCAAATTCCACTTATTGTTCTTTTCCAAGATAACTTGGCTTTTCTTTTTTTTTTTTTTTTTTTTTTTTAATATTATTTTATTAGTTGGAGGCCAATCACTTTACAACATTTCAGTGGGTTTTGTCATACATTGACATGAATCAGCCATATAGTTACATGTATTCCCCATCCCGATCCCCCCTCCCACCTCCCTCCCCACCCGACTCCTCAGGGTCCTCCCAGTGCACCAGGCCCGAGCACCTGACTCATGTATCCCACCTGGGCTGGTGGTCCGTTTCACCATAGATAATATACATGCTGTTCTTTCAAAACATCCCACCCTCACGTTCTCCCCCAGAGTTCAAAAGTCTGTTCTGTATTTCTGTGTCTCTTTTTCTGTTTTGCATATAGGGTTATCGCAACTTGGCTTTTCTTAAACATTTTCTTTTCCAGAAAAATTTTAAAATTTTGTCAGATGCCACAAATAAATCTTAAGGGAATTTTAACTGAGATTTTACTGACTTTATGAATTGCTTTAAGGAAGTTGGTATCATTAGAATTTGGAAATTTCTCACTTACTCTAATTAAAAAAATATCTTCCAGCAAAGTTTTAATTCCTGTCTATATTTTTCACATTTTTTAAAGATAAATTCTAGGCATGCTGCTTCTTTGTATGCAATTGTGAAAGGATTATTTTTCTGTTCCTGTTTCTGATTATTGTCTTTATATAGGAAAACTCTGAGTTTATATTTTAAATCTAGTATATTATTACATTATATTATATTTATTAGTTCTAGTAGTTGCTCACTTATTTAAGATATTTTTAGACAGATAATCATATCATCTACATAATAATGCTATTGTCATTCTATGAATAAATATTGGAATGTGAAGGTACAGCAAGTAATGTGGATTAGAAGTATTATTAGTAGGTGCCATTGTTTAGCTCATAATTTTAATGTGAATGATTTTAATATTTCAGTTTTAAGTAACACATTTGTGATATATTTCTATATTATATCCTTTGTCAGTTTTAGTAAGCTGCTTCTATTTCTAGCAAACAGTAAGTTTTAATTAGAACTAAGTACTTAATTTACAAAGTGTTTTTGGGATTTAGCAAGGTCATTTTATGTAGTTTCATTTGTAATATGTTATTATAGTGAATGGCATGAATCGATTTCCTTATATTAAATCATTTTTCTATTCTATGGTTAAACACAGTTGAATCACAAATAGTGCTCTTTAATTAATGGCAGAAGTTAGCTTGCTAAAGTTTTAGGTAGGATTTTTATGTTATTTCAATCAGGATTTTTTGGTATTCTTGTTCACCTGAAATGGGCATCATAATTACACTGTCCTCACAGAGTGAGTTTGGATAGCTTCCCATGGTTTTCTATGCTTTAAAACAATTTAAATACTATAAGGATTATTTTTTTTTAATTGATAGAAGTGACCTATAAAGCTACCCAAGACTTCAGTATTTTTCGAGAATAGAGATTGAGGGAGCACTCTCTTGTGTCTCTTCTTATAAGGACACTAATCCTATTGGATCAGGACCCCACCCTTTACAACTTCATTTAACTTTGATTATTTCCTTAGAGGTCTCATCCCCAAATACACCTGCGCTGGAAGTTGGAGCCTCAACATATGAACTGTGCGAGACATAAGCATTCAATCCTTAACAGTTATCGATGGCCGTGTGTCAAATCAGGTGCACTGGCTGCCTATGTTATAAAGTTTTATTGGAACCCAAGAATGCTCACTTGCTTATGTATTGTTTTGGCTACTTTCAGACTACAATGGCAAAACTGAGTATCTGCAACAGAAACCTTACAACCCACAAAGCCTTAAGTATTTACTATCTGGTCCTATACTGAAAAAAAATTTGCTGAATCCTGCACTGAGCTTAGCACATGCCTTACTTCTTCTGAGACTAAACTGATTATTCTTCTGAACTCCTGTGGTTTTTATTTTCTGACCTAGGCATTCAACTCTTCTAATTCATTATTGTGTGGGCTTCCCTGGTGACTCAGTGGTAAAGAATCCGCCTGCCAACACAGGAGATGCGGGTTCGATCCCTGAGCCGGGAAGACCCCCTGGAGGAGGAAATGGCAACGCACTCCAGTATTCTTGCCTGGGAAATCCCATGGACAGAGGACCCTGGTGGGCTACAGTTCATGGGGTCGCAAAGAGTTGGACACGACTGAGTGACTAACATACTGAGCATATTATGTGTGCACTCACACCCTCAGAATTGCGTGTGCAAGGGGATGCACCAGATACATTTGATGGACTAAGTTGCTCTGGTTCTTTCTAGAGAAGATACTCTGCTCACAGCCTCTGGTTGGAGCAGCCCCAGCCAACACCTGTCACCCTCCTCATCCATTCCCATTGTGCCTAACTAAACCAGGGAGGGCCTGTCAGCCCAGACTAACTGATTCTGTGGCTGTCCACTGGCCAGGAAGATTCCCTCCTGAGAACTGGAGGAAGAGAAAGAGAAAACAAAACCGGAGCTTTGCGTTTATGTTGACTCAGGGACTAAGGGCCCCCATGTGGGGCCTCCACAAGGATGGGAAACCTGCTCAGAGAGAGAAAGATGAAGATGCTAAGACATGTTGAAGAAATAATAATGGTGCTGAGAAATGATAAAGAAGGTGCAGAGATACCAGGGGAGAGAGAGACAGAAATGAAGAGAGACTGGTAAGAAGAGAAGACTTCCCAGAAAGATTAAGACGCACCTTTATGCCTCATATTTCAGTTCCCATCTCCTGTCCCCATAAGTCACATATTTGACTCTGGTACCCATCTCAAATAACAAGTATCACCTCTGCCCTCCAGAAGCTCATAATATTGGGCTGACCAAAAAGTTTGTTCAGGTTTTTCTGTAAAATGTAACAGAAAAAAGATGAACAATTTTTTTTTCGCCAACGTGATAGAAATGAAACAGCAAACAGATGAATTGTTGTTTTGTTGTTGTTCAGCTGCCAAGTTGTGTATGACTCTTCATGATCCCACGGTCTGAAGCATGCCAGGGTTCCCTGTCCCTCACCATCTCTTGGAGTTTTCCCAAGTTCATGTCCATTGAGTTGGTGATGCCATCCAAACATCTCATCTTCTGTCACCCTCTTCTCCTGCCTTCAGCCTTTCCCAGCATCAGGGTCTTTTCCAATGAGTCTGCTGTTCGCATCAGGTGGCCAAAGTCTTGGAGCTTCAGCTTCAGCATCAGTCCTTCCAAAGAGTATTCAGGGTTGATTTCCTTTAAGATTGACTGGTCTGATCTCCTTGCTTTTCAAGTTGAGGCCTTAAATGCAGAATGCTAAGTACAGATATGGCATAACAATACACTGGACATAATATTCTGTTTTACTTGCAGCCCTTAGAAAGTATGAGATTTTCTCATATTCTGCAGATAAGCTTCTCTTACTTTTGTGATCCAGCATCGGAGAATTTATGTTCCATGTAACGAGAAGAGCCTCGACTACAATATGTCAACTAACCAGAGACATTTTCCGAAGCTTAGCAGAACAGACTCATCAGGAATCCAGATCCCCAGGGAGTAGAATCAGAGTTCATAGTGACCCTGTTCATTTAGAGGAGAGATTGGAAACACAGACTTGAATGATAGTGTTCATATGGAGGAGAAATAAGAGATGACCTTTCAAAACAACAAGAAGCCAAAAGCCAGGCGATGCAAAATATGGCAGAAAAGGCATTAATGGAATAGAAGCTGGATCTGGGTCAGTCAAAAAGTAGGGTAGTCAAAAAGTAAAATTAGTTCAGTGATAAACACAAACAGAGCATACTGATACTGGAGAAAATGTTTCTTTTGTATTCAACACCGTCAAATTCAAACCAATAAAATGTAGTCCAGTGCATATTTGCTGATGGCCCCCTTCTAAAAAAATATGACTTTTGCTTTCCAGTCTTACAGGCTAAATGTGGCAGCATTCAGATTAGCTTCCACATGAAGAAGACTTCAGGTATTTCATGTAGAAGCTTAAATACAAATAAAATGTTGTAACACTTTGGAAAAAATGTGCTACTAATTTTTAAACTTACCTTCAGTTCTTTCTTGTTTTTCATGACAGCCAAGCTGACTTTGGAGATGGAGCTGGGTTCAGAATATGGCTGCATTCTCACCTGCTGGAAGCCCGTGGATGAGACATTTAGCAAACTTTGATTCTTAGTTTCTTCCTGTTCTTTTTTAAACTTTTTATTTTATATTGGAATATAGCTGGTTAACAATATTGTGATAGTTTCAGATGCACAGCAAAGGTACTCAGCCATAGGGTATACATGTATCCATTCTCCCCCAAACTCCCCTCCCATCCAGGCTGTCACATAACATTGAGCAGAGTTCCCTGTGCTATACAGTAGGTCCTTGTTGGTTATCCATTTTAAATACAGCAGCGTGTACATGTCCATCCCAAACTCCCTAACTGTCCTTTACCCCTATCCTTGATTCTCAGTTTCTTGATTTGAAAACTTAGGGATAATCACCGCCCTGCAAGACTCCTGCTTTCAACCAGCAGTCAAACTTTCCATTTGCCAAAGTTACTGCCGTACCTTACTCTTTGGCTCACTTTCCTCATCTCTGGGAGCCTCTTTGTGCTTTAGAGTTTGTGATCACCTGGGGAGAGACTGTTACTTACAAAAGTACTTCAGAGTTTGTGGTTGAAAAATACAAAATGAAATGTTAAAGGAACCAGGAGAAAAATATGCAGTGTGGTGGTAAAACTTGATAAGCTCACCACGTGTTCTGGGACAGGTCTCCTAACCTCTTTGGGCACCAGTTTCTTTGTATTTTGGCTTCCCAGGTAGCTCTAGTGGCAAAGAATCTGCCTGCTAATGCAGGGAACATAAGAGACACAGATTTGATCCCTGGGTTGGGAAGATCCCTTGGGGGAGGGCATGGCAACTCTCTCCAGTATTCTTGCCTGCAGAATCCCATTGACAGAGGAGACTGGTGGGCTACAGTCCATAAGTTGGGGGTACTGGGGACAGAGGTGTGCAAAAGGGACCATAGTTGTTTGAGATGGTTTCTTTTTTAAATTTATTTTAAAAATTTTTGACATGGTTTCTAACATCACTACCAGGTCTAACAGTTGATGATTCTTTAGAGAAGAATGCTCTTAGGACCAAGAGCATGTTTAAATTTTCCCTTGATACTGAGGACTCTTGCAGAAAATAACAATGGCCAGCTTTAATACATCTCCCCTGGGGAACAAACCAGGGGAAACAGACTGAACAAAACCACTTTTGATTTAGGTTAGAGATAAGGAAGAATTTCCAGACTGTGGGAATTGTTTATTGTTGTGAATTAACCAGGGAGGCTGGGACATTCCAGCAGGATGGATTCCTTTCTTTTTTTTTTTGCTTAGTGCATGCTCATTTTAATACATTTTCACAGAATAAGATGATACTGTGCATAATGTTTTGTGAACTGTTTTATATTGACAAAGTCTGAACGATTTCCATGTCAACAGATGTATTTTGTAACAGACATATGACATCTGATTCTTCTACATTTTTGTCTAAGTTGTATACATAATAAGAAAACAAACACACGTAAGTCTACCAACCGACATAAAAACATGCTTGGGGCGTTACCAATTTTACTGACATTAGTTATGTGTTCATACACAATTCCTCTCCTTAATTTTTCTAGCAGGATGGATTTCTATCTCTTCCTGGGTGGCATAGGATTCTGGATGTGAAGACTAGGTTTCCAGGGAGAGTGGGGGAAATGTGGGGTGGGGAGACAGATGAAGAAATTAATGACCTTTCTCTGCCAACCGACGTGTAGTCCTGGGCTTCATGAGTTAATGCTGTTTGGAGTACAGGGCAAGCTTGGTGATGATCAGTGAGTCATCAAAATTCTCAAGGTGCTTTGTACTGGGGCTCAGCTAAACAATTAAGGAAGGGATTGATTAGCACACAAGGGTTTCCCATGTGGCTCACTGGGAAAGAACCTACCTGCCAATGCAGGAGACCCAGGTTTGACCCTGGGTGGAGAAGATCCCCTGGAGAAGGGAACAGCAGCCCACTCCAGCATTCTTGCTTGGGAAATCCCATGGACAGAGGAGCCTGTCAGGCTACAGTTCATGAGGTTGCAAAGAGTCAGACCCAACTTAGAACTAAACAGCAATTAGCACGCAGAAAAGAACAAGCCTGAGGATCACAATGGGCTTTCCTGGTGGCTCAGTGGGTAAGGAATCCACCTGCAATGAACGAGACCGGGGTTCGATCCCCGGGTCAGGAAGATCCCCTGGAGAAGAAAATGGCAGCCCACTCCAGTATTCTTGCCAGAGAACTCCCAGGGACAGAGGAGCCTGGCAGGCTACAGGCCAGGGGTCACACGAGTCAGATGTGATTTACCGGCTAAACCACCACACCACCAAATATCACAATAAGCGGTTGGTTGGTACCCTTGAGGTTAAGAGGGTGCTAAAATCTTGGAGGATGGTAATATTCTCAAAGTGGTCAGTCTGGGGGCTAACCAAGTGAAATATCCTCCTCCCCTCCAAGTTCCAGTATAGAGCAAGCAGAGCATCTGGCATGGTGATGCCACAGGCAGAACATCTCTGTGCTGACACGGAGGGCCTGGAGATGCTGTGAGCATCACAGATTGGGCCGCCAGCCCTTTGAGAAAGGATGCCCCATCCCCTCGTGATGATGGCAGTTTTGTCAGCTGTCTTTAGACCAGATAGCCGCATTGATGTTGCTCTTCTGATCTTCTTAGTTATTTTATTTAAATTTTAATTCCTACTGTCTCCAAGCTCAGATTCTCTGTATTCAGCCTCATTGTCTGAACTGGAGTTTTTTATTTTTTTTTGCTGTCATTTGTATGTTTTTTGCAGGATGGGATTTTTACAGAAAAGATTTCATTACATCTCAGGAATTTTTCTACTTACCTACTGTGGTTTATTATTTTGTTTGCATTCGTTCCCAGCAAACCTGATTTCTGCATGAAAATACTGTCGCCCCACTAGGGGGCCACGAGTGCCATAGTCTGAGCCTGCTGTAGACTGCTTTCCCAGCAGAGTTCTAGAAAGTTAAGACTGACACACACTTTAGGAAGGAAAGAGCATGGCTCTGACCATACTGAGAAGCAGGTCTCTTTATTCTGATACGGGAACAATTGTATGGTCAGAAAAAAGAAGGAAAAAAACCCCCCAAGCTTGCTGTTTTAAATGCTGCTGGATACTTGAGAACCCTGTTTTCTTTAGGAAGCAGAGAGGAAATTTCAGGAAAAGACAATTTGTTTAGGCAACGTATGGCCTTATGAGACTGAGATAAGTTGCTCAGGGCTTTTTGGATTGGCTCATGTGAATTTCTCCCTGTGTTTCAATTCGTCTGATCCATTACTAACAGATCAAGCTTCCGAAGAATAATGCTGTCATCACATTATTATGACCTGTCTCAGGAGTCACCAACAATTCACATTATCTAGACCCAAACTTCCAACCTTTCAGAGTACTAAGGGTGCCTTTTAATCCAGACATATACATATAAAAGAACAGCCATGTGATATTTTTAAATCAATTCACTACACTTTTAAATGAATTCATATTTAAGTATTCACAACAGAATCAATGTATTTTAAAAAATGGTACAAGTGGAAGAAGATATTTATTCCATCAGCTTATCATGATTGGTTCATCTCTGAATTCTGGAACCTTTTGAAATAACTCCAGGGTGCGCTATGAGCCTTGGGTCCCAAGTATGAGCCTGGTAGACTCTATGCTAAGCACGATCAGGATATTTCCTCAGGCAGATTCTCTGATTCCATCCTCTCTTCTAGGCAGGGAGCCTTTCTGGGTGTGTTTGTCCTCCTGTAACCCCCTGGACCACTCTCCCCGACTTCTGTATTTCTAAACGCTCCCTTTTCATCGACACTTTCCTTGCAGCCCTGATATACTCCCATATCAAGTTATTTACAATATCCTCCCTCATCCTAAATATCCTCCCCAGTTCCTAGCACCCAGGGCTCTGTCTCCTTCCCTCAGGACCACGCTACTCTCTAGGCCAATAAACACTCATGTGTTGAAGTCTCATTCACACTTCAGTCTCCTTTACTTTAGTCACCCATTGTTTTGCATTTATTATCTCCCATTATATGATTTAGATAATACAAATAATCCTTATAATATTTTTATAATAGATGTAACACATAAGAACGGTGTTAATGATAGAAGCTGAAAATAAAGACTCTTAAGCAAACTAACAAAAAGCTTTCATGGTGATATCATTTGTAAGAGTAAGAAAATAAAATGAAAGGGAGCTCACTTGGTTTGTGGCTCCCCCCTGTTTTCTGCCTGGTGTCTGTGGGTAGCTTTCTCTACTTGCAGTTCCTACACCTTATGTTAATCTCTGCTTTTCCAAATCACTTTGTCTTCAGGGATCTTGGGAAAACAGAAACTGCTTACAATCCACCAATGATTATATGTATATTTTTATGGGGATCATTTTAAAAACCTTTATTGAGTTTGCTTTAACATTGCTTCTGTTTTATGCTCTGGTTTTTTGGCCTTGAGGCGTGTGGTATCTTACCTCCCCAACTAGGGATGAACGCTCCCACCTCGTGCATCAGAAGGTGATGTCTTAACCACTGGACCACCAGGGAAGTCTCACAAGCTACTAATTATTAAAGAACAGCCATTTCAATGCTCAAAGTATGCTTCTTATAATGCCATTTCATTTTGGTAAAAGAAAAACAACAAAAAAGTGATCGTCCCTTGCATGCATGCTAAGTTGCTTCAGTCGTGTCCAGCTCTTTTCGACCCCAGGGACTATAGCCTGCCCATGGACTGCAGCCGGCCAGGCTCCTCTGACCATGGGATTCTCCCAGCAAGAATACTGCAGTGGGTTGCCATGCCCTCCTCCAGGGGATCTTCCTGACCCAGGGATTGAACCCACATCTCTTGAGTCTCCTGCATTGGCAGGCAGATTCTTAACCACTAGGGCCACCTGGGAAGCCCCCACCACTTAGGGGATGATAATAGGCAGGGTAAACACTTTCTCCCTGATTATTCTAAAAATGTCAAACCTATGATTCCAGGTCCCTTGCGAATACTCTGAAGTTGTGTCTACTGTCAGGGCAGAAAGGATGGGAAAATCTTCTAAGCTGAAAGGATCCTCCACAGGCCTGTTGAAACCAAACAGTCTAGGGAAATTACAACAAAATGCTGGTGAGATTTTGCCAGAAGTTGAATGTTACCTTATCTGTGAGCCATAAGCTATGAACAATTTGAAAGATAAAGCAACTACCTACCCACTAAAATAAATATGTGATCTAAATTCTAATAAAAAAATGTGGGAAAAACTATAGTCAATCTTGTATTAGGCTCTTGATATATTGAACTAAAGTTGAAAATGTAAAAAAATTTATTAAAATATAGTTGAGTATTCCCTCCACCTATCGGTTCAGGAGCTAGTCATGTACAGATGTGACAGTTGGACCATAAAGAAGGCTGAACACAAAATAATTGATGCTTTCAAATTGTGATGCTGGAGAAGACTCTCGAGAGTCCCTTGGACTGCAAGGAGATCAAACCAGTCAGTCCTAAAGGAAATCAGTCCCAAATATTCATTGGAAGGACTGATGCTGACACGGAAGCCTCTAGTACTTTGGCCACCTGATGTGTAGAGCCGACTGATTGGAAAAAACCCTGATGCTGGGAAAGATTGAAGGCTGGAGGAGAAGGGGCAACAGAGGATGAGATGGTTGGATGCCATCATCGACTCAATGGACATGAGTTTGAGAAAGCTCCAGGAGATGGTGAAGGAGGGAAACCTGGCGTGCTGCAGTCCATGGGGTCTCAAAGAGTCAGATATGACTTAGTGACTGAACAACAACAGTGGGTTCAGGAATGGATTTGAGACCCAAGTTAGGTCCATGAGAGTCACACCGGGGCTTTTGCTGCAGCCAGTGGAGAAGAGGCTTTTTGAACTGGCCCTATTGGTACTGCTCACTGGAGATTCCTGTGGCCTGGAGGTTCCTGGTTCCAACCCAGGTGGAGATCAGGCCTGACAGTGGTGCACACACAGAATAAAGAGAGAGGGAAATGGACAGATAGGGAGAGGGGAGAAATTGACCTTGTTAAGCCAGCTGAACTCTGATTTCTCTATTACAAGAGGCAATGAATTCTCTTTGTGCCCAAGTGAATTTGAACTGTGCTTCTAGATGATAAGAAGGGTTCTGAGTTATACATTGTGTCTTATGATTTCAACTATTATGAAAATTTCTAACTTTTATTGGTATGTAAAATGTTCAGTTTTTCAGGGAGAAGACAAAATGTAATGGTATGACTATGGGTTCAAATGTAACTTTGGAAGACGGAAGTAGCTTCAATTTCTCCAACTGATTCTGGTGGGAGAATTTGCCTCTACCCTATTCCTAAGTGGCTTTCTGTTGTAAGAATTAGGTGATTGATTTTCTCTGTTCCGTTACGGGAACAGATAGACTGTAAGCATCCTGAGGATGGAGACTGCATTTTCACCTGGGTATCTCTGCTGCTGCTGCTTAGTCACTCAGTCGTGTCTGACTCTTTGTGACCCCATGGACTGTAGCCTGCCAGGCCTCTCTGCCCATGGACTTCTCCAGACAAGAACACTGGAGTGCGTAGCCATGCCTTCCTCCAGGGAATCTTCACGACACAGGGATTGAACCCGAGTCTCCTGCATTGCAGGCAGTTTCTTTACCACTGAGTCACTAGGAGAGCCCCTTGTATCCCTAGTAACCACTAAAAATAATATTATTGATGATGCCTAACACTTGTTTGGTGTTTACCCTGAGTGCCATAAACAGAATACTATGTTTTATGTATTTAATTCTCACAATAAACCTAGGAGGGGGGTACCATTGTATACATGGAGAAATGTACTCATGTTTGTGACCCATCAGTGGTGGAGCTGAGATTCAGGCTCACACAGTCTCTTAAACAGTGCTTTTTCTGACTTATAGTTGTGCTCAATAAATTATTGTTAAGTTTAAGAATAAATAGCTCTGACACTTCCATTGGAAACTTCTATGGTGCCCATTTTACATTTGGGGAAAACTGAGTCAGAATCAGGAGTAACTAAAGCTTGTATCTCTTAACTCCCACTGGGGTACTTCATCCATTATATAGTGCTTACCTTTGGGCCAAAAATATAGGTGAGTATTTTAATAAGTTCCAGGTAAGATTTTGGGTTTATCAGCATAATTAACATTTTCACAAAAGACTATCTTCTACATTTAAAACACTATCTTCTTATTTAATAAACAAAAAATAAAAATAACAATGAGAAAGCCAGGTAAAATACAAAAAGTTCTAAGTATTTTCCCTAAAGAATGAAGAGGAGAATTAATATGGCGGCAGGGGGACCAGTTCTCCATAAATAAAGCAGGTAGTGGCATTACTTACGTTGCTATATATCAGATTAATAACTTGAAAACAAGCTAAACTGAATATCAACTGTTTCTTTTATTTGCAATTTAGAAAGCCTAGAATAAGGGGCTCTGAGACAAAGATAGGCCATGTTCTCCATGAAAGGTTCCTGGAAACTGAAAAATAAGGTCTTTTAGCATTTTGTGATATAACTGTTTTTCTTGGCTTAAGCGTAGGTTTTAAAAAATGGTGCTCATTGTTTTGCTTCTCGTTCTTTTATGCATGGACAACCGTGCTGATGATGCATTCAGTTTAAGAGAATTTTCCAATTGAAAAAGTGCTGTGGAGAAGTTTAAGCGCCATGAATCACCCAAACCTCATCTAAGTCTCGTGGAGGCAGAGGCTGTGAAAGGCAGTCACAGACGGAAGACGTATTGTCACTGTGCTGCTTGATTCAACTAAATAGAAAAATATTTTGTAAAGACATGAGAATTTCAGGCATTTGACAGAGTGGTGAGGATAAATGTCACATGCTGTCAGAAAGGCAAAAATGAGTGACCTGCCGTTCACCCTCCCTCCTCCTCTCGTTAGTCACACAAGGGGCAAGAACTGGAATCCCAGTCTCATTTCTACATAAAACACAAACCCACATTCTCTTATTTACATTTAGGAAAGCACTGGAAATGTGATGCGGCATTGCCCCCTCTAATTATTTCCTGATGGCTTTTGGACATTTAAAGGATTTGATCAGGTGATAAGTCAATACATTTTTTCCAAGGTGAAGGAAATAATTAATAATAATAATAATAGCACAAGCAGCAACAAATGCCTTCTGTTCAGCTGGATTGGCTCTCTCTGTCCTCGTCTGCCCAGAGAAGACCAAGCGAGTAGAGGGTAGACCTTTCTCATTTGCCTGCCCCGTAAACTGGTATTTAGCTCTGAGTAGAATACACATTTTACTCTTTATTGTTCCTGCTATTTGTTGCTAAGTCATGTCAGACTCTTTGCGACCCCATGGACTTCAGCACGCCAGGTTTCCCTGTCCTTCACCATTTCCCGAAGTTTGCTCAAACTCATGTCCATTGAGTCGGTGATGCATCCAACCATTTCATCCTCTATCACCCCCTTCTCCTCCTGCCCTCAATCTTTCCCAGCATCAGGGTCTTTTCTAATGACTCATAACTAGTATGTCTTAATTATTAAGACATAGTACATGCGTCTGATGCCTGGGTCCTCTTCTCAATTTTACTAGCCCTTAATATTTCCTTTAAAAACGTTATCATGGGACTTTGAGGTCTTTTCCTTCTCATGTCTCTGAGTCCTATATCTCCATTGAACGAGAATTCTCAGCCCAGGAAACTATCTAAATGATGTGATGACCTCATGAGTCTGCAACTCTCAATGGAAAGTTATACAGTGGACAGTTTTTTTGGTTTGTCCAATTTTTTCTGTATCCACTCTGTTCCCAGAAAAAAGAAAAATCTGGACAATGTAATCTGTTATGCTTATGACTTGGGGACAGATTTGCAGTCGTTTTCTTTTATACCACACTCCCCCCACTCCTGACTCCTTAAGCACAGTGTCCAGGGGGATACTTTTGCAAAGTGCCCAGTGCTTTCTCCAGAATTTGGAAGGTATTTCTCTGAAGATGTGTGTGTGTTTGTGTGTGTGTGTGTGTGTGTGGTGTATACAGGGCTATTCTGAGCACCAGATTGCTGGGCAGGCTGAACTCTAGGCTTTTAAAATCTCTATGTTCCATATAGCCTTATCTCTTTAGAGCCACCGCACTTTGGTAGCATTTTGGGCTGAGTAGCCAACGGAGCAGTTAGCAATCAGAGACTGTCACTCTTTGTCTTCCTCAGTCTGACAAATACTAGCTCATCTTTTTTGTTTCATTTATTCCACAAGGTTTCTCAATTGCCATCAACAGATATTTTGTTGTTATCATCCCTTAATTCATAGCAAGTAATCTCGTTGTTTCCAAAGGACAAACAAAAGTAGCATTACTTTAAAGGGTACAGAGAAACACAAATATCATATGATATCACTTATATGTGGAATCTAAAAAAAAAGGTACAAATTACTCACAAAACAGAAATAGAGGCACAGACATAAGAAACAAATTTATAGGTACCAGAGGGGAAAGCAGTAGGAAGGGATAAATTGGGAGATTAAGATTTATGTATAAACACTACTATATATAAAACAGACAACTGATAAGGACCTACTGTATAGCACAGGGAACTCTACTCAATACTCTGTAATGACACATGGGAAAAGAATCTAAAAAAGAATGGATATATGTGTATGTATGACTGATTTACTTTGCTGTACACTTGAAACTAACACAACATTGTAAATCAACTATATTCCAATAAAATTGTTTTTTGTAAAGGATGAAGTAGGGACTGGAAGTTCGAATCCAAATTGTGCTAGTTATAGGCATTCACTGGCCGGGTCAATGTGTCCTCAAGTCTGCTTGGGAACCTTGGCTCCCTAGGCTTACCTGGGCTCATTGTTAGAACAAGTTTAAGGTCTAAAGAGCCTGTTGATGAGGGTGAAAGAGGAGCATGAAAAAGCTGGTTTAACTCAACATTAAAAAAACTAAGACTGTGGCATCTGGCCCCCATCACTTCATGGCAAATAGATGAGAAAACAATGGAAACAGTGGCAGGTTTTATTTTCTTCCTCTCCAAAATCACTGTGGATAGTGACTGCAGCCATGAAGTTAAAAGACACTTGCTCCTTGGAAGAAAAGCTGTGACAAACCTAGACAGCATATTAAAAAGCAGAGACATCACTTTGCTGACAAAGGCTCATATGGTCAAAGATATGGCTTTTTCAATAGCCATGTACGGATGTGCGAGTTGGACCAGAAAGAAGGCTGAGCCCCAAAGAATGGATGCTTTTGAACTGTTGTGTTGGAGAAGACTCCTGAGAGTTCCTTGGATGGCAAGGAGATCAAACTAGTCAATCCTAAAGGAGATCAACCCTGAATACTGGAAGAACTCATGCTTAAGCTGAAGATCCAGTATTTGACCAGAAAGAAGGCTGAGCCCCAAAGAATGGATGCTTTTGAACTGTTGTGTTGGAGAAGACTCCTGAGAGTTCCTTGGACAGCAAAGAGATCAAACTAGTCAATCCTAAAGGAGATCAACCCTGAATACTGGAAGAACTCATGCTTAAGCTGAAGATCCAATACTTTGACCACCTGATGTGAAGAGCTGACTCACTGGAAAAGACCCTGATGCTGGGAAAGATTGAGGGCAAGTGAAGAAGGAGGTGATAGAGGATGAGATAGTTGGATGGCATCAATGGCTCAATGGACATGAGTTTGAGCAAACTCCAGGAGATAGTGGAGGACAGGGAAGCCAGGTGTGCTGCAGTCCATGGGGTCACAAAGAGTCAGAAACAACTTGGTGACTGAACAAGGCCTAATGAGACATCTAAACATGAGCCAGTAAACCCCTAACTGAGGAGTGATTGTGAACTGTGGTTGTGCATGCCTGCTTAGGCTGTGGTTACAGGCAATAAAAATGATGTTGGGATTGCATAAGTTCTCTGTTGATTCTCTTGACCTTTAATTTTCTGAAATGTGTCTTCAGCAGTAACGGTGGTATGGCTTGTGCTACATACCGATATGCAGATGTCCTCTAACTTGCAAGCCCAATTTTCCTTTGTTAATGAACAAATCATGACTCTTTCCAGAGTGTGTTACTGTTGTGTCCCAACTGTGAAATGATTTAAGCAGTGATGGTTGGTTACATGTCATAAAACTTACTCAGTTTCATGTATGTTAACTTTGTGTCCCCAGAGAAACAAAATTTCCTTTACTTTCCTGTTCCTGTTGTCTAGACTTGGGAATACACCCTGTGCTTGCTAGCTCCTTATTGAACAATGGGATGCTTCTAAGTTGCTGTTTGTGCAACCAAGACACACACATTTTCCTTTGAGGATTTGTTTTTTTTTTTTTCACAATAATCTAGATTAATGGATTATGAAATTGAGGGTTTCATAACCCTTTATTTTTATTACATCAATAATAAAAAGGGGGCAAAGTAAAAACAAGCAAGAGGACCACAACTTACCTGAAAAGCTGTGATGTAATAGGAAGAACGAGTTGTATCAGAGTCTGGTTCAACTCACAGTGATGCCATTGGTAGGCTGTGAAGCATAGTCAAGTTGCTTCTTCTTTAAGGCTCTGAATTCTTCACTTAGAAATAGGTTTAGTATCAGTCCTTATCTCAGTGTGAATTGTAAATGCAAAGCAAGTGAAATAACACCCATGGAAATACTTCATAAAATGTATAGTCCAGATGAGGTGGTTGTTATGATGGATATTATTAGAATGCTCTTAGTCTAATTTGTTTTTTGACTCTCATCAGGTCCTGAGAGAGATCCTTTGTATTTATAATAAGAACTTGGAAGAATTCAAAGGCAACTTCCAGTTATAATTTTCCCATTCCTCCTCCCTAGTATCTATTCCTTCTCCCTTCTATCCCATCTATGAGAAACTGACATTCACATGATCCTGTTTGTTTTTTTGACAGAAGGTGAACTATGTGTTATTAATAACAAGAATAAGTACAGTTGGTTCCTTTTATTCCCAACAGTTGTGTCTTATAAAGTTGCCAAGAACACTGAATTAATGAATACTCCATTGCTCCTAGGGGAAATATGGGGTTAGTTTCTTGTGAGCCTCTGGTCACATTTTTGTCAACCCATTAATACATAACCTTGTTTTATATGTGCCTTTTGTTAGACGCCTTATTTAACATATAGTTGGCTCATTACCATTGAACTCATGGCCAATAACTTTATGACTCATTTCTGAACAAAGCTTCTCTAACACATGTATAGGAACACTAGACAACACGATGTTAGGGGTCATTGTAAATAGTGAGATCATCAGAAAAAACACAAAAATGCAAAAAAAAAAAAAAATGTGGCCCTAGTGGACCACAAAAAAGACACTTTTATATGACATGAAGGCTAGAACAAGAAGGCAGGGTGTCTCCTTGTTTGGTTTCAACTGGGAATGTGCATGTTGGGTTACTCAAATTTTGTGCCATTCTGTACAGGTCCACAAATGATTATGAAACTGTTGGGGGCACTGATTTTGGGGTGAATTTACAGTAAAGCATCTGCCTGCACTGCAGAAAACCTGGGTTCAATCCCTGAGTCAGGAAGATCCCCTGGAGAAGGAAATGACATCATATTTCAGTTTTCTTGAGGGAGAATTCCATGGACAGCAGAGCCTGGTGGACTACAGTCCAAGGTGTTGCAAAGAGTCAGACACAACTGAGTGACTAACTCTTTTCTTTCTTGCAAATACAAATCCACAAACTATAAGACTCAGCTGTATCTCTGGAGGGCAGAGTTAGCACTGACTGGTGAAAATTACAGGAGAGCAGTTTTCAGATTACTTCCAAAAAAGCATTCCCTGGTAATTAGACAATTATCATTGTTCAGCACAAACTTTCCAGTGAGCACCTATCATTGTGCAGGCTCTAGAAGAAAGGGAATGATTTAGGCTGACTTGGGAAGAGAATATAGGTCCTGAGAGGAGGCCACACAGGCTATGAGGTTGAAGGAAGAATAGGAAAGAAGCCAAATACACTTACCATCAAGACTGATCATTCCCTGAAATCAACCCTCATTCTTTCTTTACCCCAAATGGAATTTCAATCAGGCCAATATCTAGTGCTTTAAAAAAATACAAGAAGCAGGGCTTTTTAAGATGGGAATATGTGCCTAAGTGTCCTTTATTCCTGTAAGCTGTCAGATGTTAGAAGCCACAAGCAGCACTTAGAAGACTATAAAGCAGTGAGAGGAAAATGCTGAGAGATAAGGCAAGGTTACCGAACTGGAAGAGTAACTTCTTCAGTTAGTCATCAGAACAGAAGACAGAAGGATCCCTGGGAAGAAGTCACTTTCCAACATTCCTGATCACAGCAGGAGGAGAGAGTGCCGTCTCCATGAAGGACTGAGGTGTCCAGAGATTCTATTAATGGGAAACAACTGGTGTCCCTTTGTTGGTTTTGTTTAGTCACTCAATCGCATCCGACTCCTTTGTGACTGCATGGACTGTAGCCCACCAGGCTCCTCTGTCCATGGAATTCTCGAAGCAAGAATACTGGAGTGGGTAGCACTTCCTTTCTCTAGAGGATCCTCCCAGCCCAGGGATCGAACACGTGTCTCCTGCATTGGCAAGCGGATTCTTTACCACTGAGTCACCAGAGATGTCCCTTTACTTACAAATAAGTAACAAAATGGCACCATCTCCTCCAAATAAAAGTAACTGTTAAGGCCACATGGACAATATGATGCGTAGGTTTAAAATGCATTTTTAAAGGCTGGGTTAGGGAGGAGAGGTTAACCACCTTTAAATATCTTCTTGGTGAAACAGATTACCAGCCCAGGTGGGATGCATGAGTCAAGTGCACTGGCACACTGGGAAGACCCAGAGGAAGCGGGTGGAGAGGGAGGTGGGAGGGGGGATCGGGATGGGGAATACGTGTAACTCTATGGCTGATTCATATCAATGTATGACAAAACCCACTGGAAAAAAAATAAATAAAATTAAAAAAATATATATCTTCTTGCCTCCTGTTCCTAAAAGAGGCCAGGGAAATTCCAGAACATTTAGTGGAGAGTTGAGATATTTTTTTTAAGCAGAGCCAAATAAAGTGGCAATAAATGACCTCGATTGTGCCCCAGTCTGGCTTGTCTTCTTGTCTTGGATGGTGGCGGTGCTCTTGAGGGCCTCATTCGCATTGACTTTTGCTAGAATTTAATACAATCTCTGGTAGAGGGGACCTGGCCCATATCCACTCATAGGGCTGGGCTGGGTTTCTGATTTCTCTCCCCTTTTCTACCCACATCTCTGAGCAGTTGGCAGCTGTGCCAATTCCATGAGTTTGAGGTGGTTTTGTTTTGTTTCAGTTCCACATACGAAGTTGTTCCTGGGTCCCAGAAGGTGAGCCCAGCTGCACCCTTTGCAGGGGTCTAGGTCTCACCCTCTCCAGCCCCTACCATCTATTCCTGGTTTGGATGCTCCTGGGCTGTTCAGTTCAGCTTCTACTTAACACTTTGCCTTTAAGTTCTGTTCATTTATGGACATTGAGCTTTCTTTTTTTTCCTTTCGACCCTAGCAGGTATTAAGGAAAAACATTTTTTATCTAGAATTTTTATGTCTTCAGAAAAGGGTCAGAAGGACTTCCTGCACCTGCTCCGTCAGCCATAATGAATAGAAGTCAACAAATGGTACTCTGAACCCAAGTGTTAAGTTTGAAAAATGTCAAGCTTTCAAAACACATGAACACACAGTTCTATGGCTACCCATAGATCCTTCACCTGCTGCCGCTGCTAAGTCGCTTCAGTCGTGTCCAACTCTGCAACCCTCTAGACGGCTGCTCACCAGACTCCGCCGGCCCTGGGATTCTCCAGGCGAGAACACTGGAGTGGGTTGCCATTTCCTTCTCCAGACCTTCACTTAGATTTAGACAATTGTGAACATGCTGCCACATTTCCTCTCTCTCTGTATATTGATATTTTGCTGAAATATTTAAAAGTTGTAGATTTCATACTGCAACTTATAAATATCTCAGCATACACCTCCTGAGAAGGACATTCTCCTTCAAAACCACAATATTGTCAGCATGAAATTGACAATAATTCTATGTATTCTAATATACAGCCCATCTTCTAATGTTCCTGATTATCACCCAATTATCTTTCATAGCTTTTTAAAAGGAAGTCTAGGAGTCAATGAAAGTTCACACATTGATTTAGTTTTTGTGCCACTAATCTAGCTAAGTGTCTAGAACAATCCCTCCATCTTTTTATATTTTTCATGACACCGCTTTTTTGGAATAATCCAGGCCCATTGTCTTGCCAAATGTTTCATATTCTGAAATTTTCTTATTATTTCTTTTTTTTCCATTTATTTTTATTAGTTGGAGGCTATTACATTACTTCTTCATGTTGAGAGTTTTTCAATTGTCTTAAAACACTGTTGCTGTTCAGTCATTAAGTCGTATCTGACCCTTCTGTGACCCCATGGACTGTAGCCCACCAGGTCCCACTGTCCATTGTCCAGGCAAACATACTGGAGTGGGTTGCCATGCCCTCCTCCAGGATCTTCCCAGCCCAGGGATCGAAATTGTATCCCCTGCATTGGTAGGTGGGTTCTTTACTGTGGAGCCACCTAGGAAGCCCATCTTAAAATATGCAAAACATAAAATTCACCATTGTAACCATTTGTGAGCTTATCATTGTGAGTTTAGTGCATAAGTACATTTGCATTGTGCAACCATCACCACTATCTATTGCCAGAACATTTTCCCCATTCAAAACTGTTACTCTGTACCCATTAAACACCACTTTCTCATTTTGTCCTAACCTGATCCTTGATAACTACCATTTTATTTTCTGTCTCTATGAATTTGACTATTCTAGCCACTTCTCAGACTTCCCTGTAGCTCAAATGATAAAGAATCTGCCTGCAATGCAGAAGACCAGGATTCGATCCCTGGGTTGGGAAGTTCTTCTGGAGAAGGGAATGGCAATCCACTCCAGTATTCTTGCCTGCAGAATTCCATGGACAGAGAAATCTGGTGGGCTACAGACCATGGGGTTGCAAAGAGTTGGACACAACTGAGTGACTAACACACACATACATAACAGCCACTTCTTATAAGTGAAAACCAATAATCTAGACCCCAGTTTAAGAACTTAGAAAAGAAAAGCAAAATAAATTCAAAGCAAATAGAAAGAAAGAAGTAACAAACACAGGAGCAAAAATTTCAATGAAATTGAAAACAGAAAACAATAGAAAAAAAATCAGTGAAACAAAATTCTTTTTCTCTGAAAGATCAGGAAAGAAAAATTTCTAGCAAGCTTGACAGAAAAAAAAAAAAGAAGACATAAATTACTATCAGGAATGAAATGATGGATATCACTACAGACTCTGAAAATATCAAAAGGATAACAGGAACATTGCAAACAACACAACACATATAAACTCGATAACTTACATGAAATGGAATAATTCCTTGAAAATACAAACTACTATAATCACCTAATATGAAATAGATAATTTAAATAGCCCTATAACTATTGCAGAAATAGAATTTATAATTTAAAAACTCCAGAAAAAGAAATCTATAAGTCTAGATGGTTTTATTGGAAATTTTTATTAACTAGTTAAAGACAAATTAAATGGCAAATAGATGGGGAAACAATAGAAACAGTGACAGGTTTTATTTTCTTGGGCTCAAAAATCACTGCAAATGGTGACAAAAACCCTTAAAATATTAGCAAGTGAATTCTATAGTGTAAGCCAAATTATATTCTACAACCAAATGGAGTTTATTTTAGGGATGTCAGATTGGTTTAATAGTCAAAAATCAATTAATGTAATTAATGTACTATATTAGCAAGGTAAAAAATAAAAATCACACAATCATATACATGAATGCAGAAAAAGTACTTGACAAAATTCAACCTCTATTTAGGAAAAAGCTCTTAGAAAAATAGAAGTAGTCAGAACTTCTTCAATTTGATAAACAGCAGCAACAAAAAAACCTACAGACAAAATTATACTTAATGGTGAGATATTGAATGCTTTCTCCATAAGACTGGGAAAAAAGCAAGGATGTTTGTTTTTATCACTCTTGCACAACATAATATTAGAATTTCTAGCCAATACAATAAGTCAAGAAAAGGGAATAAAAGGCACACAGTTCAGAAAGGAAGAAATAAAACTAGCTTTATTTCCACCTGACATGGTTGTCTTGGTAGAAAATCCAAAGAAGTCTAAAAAATAGCTATAAATAATTAGTGAGGTCACAGGACATAGCATGAAGATACGAAAGTCAGTTGCTTTTCTTTGTATTAACAATGAGCATACAGACACATAAATTTAAAATATAATACCATTTAAAATCACTGAAAAAAAAAAAACCCACATGAAATAAGTGCAGCTCTTTTAAAACATGAACAGGATTTGTTTCCTTAAAAGTACAAAATGCTGATAAAGTATTGCAAAGATTTAAATAAATGGTGAGACAGATTGTGTTCACAGATTGGGAGACTCAACATAATAAAGATGTCAATTCTCCCAAAATTGATATACATGTTTTAGGAAATTCCTTTTAAAATTCCAGCAAGATTTTTTTCTGTAGATATAGGCAAGATTATTCTAATCTTTATATGGATAGGCAAATGAACTAGGAAAACTAAAACAATTTTGGAAAAGAAAAATGAAGTAAGAAGAATCATTTTAAATAATTTCAAAACTAATTATAGAGCTATAGTAATAAAGATTATATTGATAGAGGCATAGACACCTAGACCAATTGAACAGATTAGAAAATCCAGAAATACACCCACACAAACATGCCCATCTGATTTCTGACAAAGCAAAAGCAATTTCATGGTGCTGATACTCTTGCACATTTACAGGTGAAAAAATAACTCAACCTAAATCTCACACTTCATACAAAAGGTAACTGATAGTGCATAACTGACTTAAATGTGAGATACAAAACTTTTGGAAAAATCATAAAAGAAAATCGTCAGCATCTTTAGGAAAAGAGTTGTTGGACTTGACACCCAAAGCAGAATCTAAAAAAGGAAAAATTGAGAAATTGGACTTCTTCAAAAGGAAAATCTTTTTTTCTGTTAGGAGAATGAAAAAGCAAGGTACGAACTGGGGGAAACGATTTGCAAACTATACTACTGACAAAGAATAAGTATCAACAGTATATAAAAATTCTCAAAACTCATCAGTTAAGTAAATGATGCTCCTAAAAACTGAATAAAATAAAATAGGGAAAATATCTGAAGAGAAAGTTTCCTGGAGAGTATATATAGAGGGAAAGTAAGTACATGAAAAGATATTCAACACCATTAGCCATTAAGAACATGCAAATTAAAACCACAGTGAGACTTCACTAATCATCTATCCCAGTGGCTAGAATTGAAAAATAGTGACAACATTAAGTGCTGTCAAGCGTGTGGAGAAACTGGATCACACAAATTTTTGGTGGGAACATAAAGTGATGCAGCCTCAGGATTTCCCTGGTGGTCCAATGATTAAGAATCTGCCTTCCATTGCAGGGGGTGCAGATTGGATCTCTTATCAGGGAACTAAGATCCCACATGTCTCAGGGCTCATGAGCCTGTGAGCCACAGCTAGAGAGAAGCCTGCATGCCTCAGGGAAGATACTGTGTGCTACAGTTAAGACCTGACTCAGCCAAAAAAATAAATGATATAGCCTCTCTGGCAAACAGTTTCAGTTCAGTTCAGTTCAGTTCAGTTCAGTTGCTCAGTCATGTCTGACTCTTTCGACCCCATGAATCGTAGCACGCCAGGCCTCCCTGTCCATCACCAACTCCCGGAGTTTATGCAAACTTATGTCCATCAAGTCAGTGATGCCATCCAACCATCTCATCCTCTGTCATCCCCTTCTCCTCCTGTCCCCAATCCCTTAGCAGTTTCTTAAAAACTAAACATGCAACTACCATAGGACCCAGCAATTGCACTTCTGGGTGCTTATCTCAACAAATGGATGCATGCGTGCTCAGCTGCTTCAGTCATGCCTGACTCTTTGCAACCCTATGGACTGTAGCCTGCCAGGCCCCTCTGCCCAGGGGATTCTCCTGGCGTGAATAATGGATGCCCTCCTCCAAAACGGGATACATACACACAAAGACCTATACACAGATATGGTAGCTTCACTCATAATAGACTCGAACTAGAAACAACCCAGATGTCTTTCAATGGGTGAATTTAAACACTCTATGCCACATTCATGCATAGAGTACTGCTCAACAGTAAAAAGGAATGAACTATATGTACATAGAGCAACTTGGATAAATCTCCAAAGAATTATGCTAAATGGAAAAAGCTCATCCTCTAAGGGCTACATACTGTATGAAGTTGTTTATATAGCATTCTTGAAATGGCAAAATTATAGAGATGGAGAACGGGACTGGTTGCCAGTGGTAAGAAGGGGGTGGAGCTGAGGGAGGAGGGAAGAGGAGAGGAGGGAAGTGGGCGTGGCCTGTGGGATCCTCTTGACTATGTCAGGTCAGTGTCCTGGTTGTGATAATGTTCTATAGTTTCACAAATGTCACCACTGAGGGAAACTGACCAATGGGTACATGGGATCTCTATTATTTCTTATAGCTGTGTGTGTGATTGTACAATTATCTCAATATAAAAAGTTTAGAAGTTTATATCTGCAGATCCTACTTCCAGAGGCTGTTTTTATTTTTTAAAATTTTACATATATATATTTTTAAATTCATTTATTTGATTAAGTAAGTCTGTCAAGGGACCTAAGAATCTGCACTTCCAAAATACTATATATGATTACGATGTAAAGAGACCATGGGACTCACTCTGTGAAACCCTATTCTATTCCATCTCAATAGAAATAGCTAAAAAATGTTTTTCTAATATTTCCAATTAAAATGTTAAAAAAATAGCTCATTTCTTTGGTTGTGCTTGGTCTTTGCTGTGTGTGGGTTTTTCTCTAGTTGCCTCAGCTGGGAGCTACTCTTCACTGAGGGCCCGGGTTTCTCACGACGGCGGCTTCTCTAGATAACGGGCTCTAGGTTCAGGGGCTTCAGGAGTTGCTGCATTCAGGCTCAGTAATTGCGGTCCACTGGGTTAGTTGCTCCCTGGCTTTCGGAATCTTCCGTGACCAGGGATCAAACCAGTGACCCCTGCAGCTAGCAAGTGGGTTTTTATATACTGCACTGCCAGGGAAGTCCATCCAATTCAAATTTAACACCACAGCATCACTTTCTTTGCCATCCTTTAGTTTATATTTGTTTTTTTTCCTTATATATGCTTTTTCCCCTTACAGTGAAAATCTGTATGCCTAATAACATTAATGGATTTCCTTAATTATTTTATTCTTAAATAGATGTAAAGCAATTAGAAAAGTTATAATACCAATGCTACTCTAACAATGAGTCCACTAAATAATAGGTAATTTTGTAATTCTTTGTCTTTAGAATATATTGTATAAAAGTTTATGATTAAAGTACTATATTCAAAATTTACTTGAATTGACTCTTTCCTTTAGTTTTCTTGACCTTCTTTTGTATCTTGCTTTTTAAATTAAAAAAAATCTTGAAATATATCAACTTGTAGACAACATGGATTCTTAATAAATATTTGATGATTGAAATCTGATTGAATATTCTCTCTCAGGGACTTCATGAAAAAATACAGAAGATGAAATCCAAACATCTTGCACTGAAACACTGAAGAATATTACTTTATTCTCTGCTCTATTCCATAAAAACTTTAAGGCAGATAACACTGTGGGATAAATTTTAAGGGCAAGCTAGTGTTCCCTAAGCTATCAGGTATCCTTTTCTGGGAAAAGGTTTCATTTTGAAGCAAATGAATTTTAACACTGCTGGGGCTTCATTATTTTTTAAATATCCTAGATTTTTTCCCTTCAAAATATTAAGGCAAATTCTTCAAAATAATTTGTAGGCTACTATATATAGCTTTAGGCTTGTGTTTAACTTGCATCTTTGCAAGTATCTACCCCCTGAGCAGTGACATCTTTCCTCTTGTCATGAACTGCAGGGCAATCTCAAAACTCTTTTCATGGCTGACTTGCCTACTCCGGGGACTCTATAGGCAGAATTGCTTCACAAGAGCCTCTTCAAGTAGCATATCTCCTGGGAAAACTTGTACCACACAGTTGGGGTGGTTAGAAAAGTAGTGGTAAAACCTGAATCAGTTTTGGATGTGCTTGTTTTGCTTTAGCTTTCAAAGCAAAAGAAGGCGATCTTATCAGTTGGGTGCAAAATGTGTGCTGATTAACAGGAATGGACAACTGATCACAGTTACTTTATAACCTTTGTACAGAGCAAGGAACATCACCAAAAGTTCTATAATTGCATCTTAATTAACTTTAGAGAGATGAACATAAAGAATTTTAAAGGGCAGTGAAGATCAGGGATGTTACCCCATCTTGAACATCACTTGGTCTATCACAGGACATTGGTATTCATGTAAAATGAGGACTCCTTGTGGCTCAGACGGTAAAGCATCTGCCTACAATGAGGGAGACCTGGGTTCAATCCCTGGGTTGGGAAGATCTCCTGGATAAAGAAATGGCAACCCACTCCGGTATTCTTGCCCGAAAAATCCCACAGATGGAGGGACCTGGTAGGCTACAGTTCATGGAGTTGCAAAGAGTCAGACATGACTGAGCGACTTCACTTATGCTTGCATAGTCCAAATGCAATACTGAAAATTTTCTCTGTGTAGATATTCATAAACAAATACAGTAGTTTAACAATCATAATCAGGCAACAAAATCATGATGCTTTTATACTGATGATCAATACAATCTTCATTTTATCTCATTTTTTTCTTTGCGATTTTAGGACTTCAGTCCTTTCCCACATTTTGGTTTCACATACCTTTTGGAAATAAAATCTATAGCACCACTTTTAAGTTGTGCAAATTTGCTCAACTCCAGTCAGAATAAAGATATTTATTTGCTAGGCATTTATCAAAGTTAACATATAAAGCAGCAGTGTGTGAGTGTGTGTATGTGCTTTGCCAGATGCCTTATATTCATCTCATTTACTCTCAAGTTCTTTATCAGATGAGCATATAGACTTGGAGAGGTGAAATAACTTGTCCAAGAAGTTGGACACATATTAACACAACTCATAAGAGGCTGTATGAAAACAGTGGCAGATTTTATTTTCTTGGGCTCCAAAATCACTGCAAATGGTGACTGCAGCCATGAAATTAAAAGATACTTGTCCCTTGGAAGAAAAGCTATGACAAATCTAGATAGCATATTAAAAAACAGAGATGTCACTTCGCAGGCAAAGGTCTATATAGTCAAAGCTATGGTTTTTCTAGTAGTCATGTATGAGTGTGAGAGTTGGACCATAAAGAAGGCTGAGTGCTGAAGAATTAATGCTTTCGAACTGTGGTGCTAGAGAAGACTCTTGAGAGTCCTTTGGACTGCAAAGAGATCAAACAAGTCAATCAAAAGGAAATCAACCCTGAATCTTCACTGGAAGGACTGCTGATGAAACTCAAATACTTTGGCCACTTGATGCAAAGAGCTTGCTCGTTGGAAAAGACCCTGATGCCAGGAAAGACTGAAGGCAGAAAGAGAAGGAGGAGACAGAGGATGATGGTGGAATGGCATCACAAATCAATGGACATGAGTTTGAGAAAACTCTGGAAGATAGTGGAGGACAGCGGAGCCTGGTGTGCTGCAGTCTGCGGGGTCACAAAGAGTTGCACATGACTGAGGGACTGCACAACAGCAATGAAGATTCCAAAGGTGGGAAGATAGCAACATGAAAGACCCAGGCAGGTCAAGCTGTCGTATTCTTTAGAATGGCCATTTTCTGCTCATTACCATTATACAGGTCAAAGGGTAAGTGTCTTTCAAATGTTTATATGTAAATATAGATAGTCCTCCAACAAAAGTCCTAGTCAAAGCTATGGTTTTTCCAGTAGTCATGTATGGATGTGAGAGTTGGGCTATAAAGAAAGCTAAGTGCCAAGAATTGATACTTTTGAACTGTGGTGTTGGAGAAGACTCTTGAGAGTCTCTTGGACTGCAAGGAGATCCAACCAGTCAATCCTAAAGGATATCAATTCTGAATATTCATTGGAAGGACTGATGCTGAAACTGAAACTCCAATACTTTGGCCACCTGATGCGAAGAACTGATTCATTGGAAAAGACCCAGATGCTGGGAAAGATTGAAGGCAGGAGAAGGGGATGACAGAGGAAGAGATGGTTGGATGGCATCTCCAACTCAATGGACATGAGTTTGAGCAAGCTCTGGGAGTTGGTAATGGACATGGAGGTCTAGCGTGCTGCAGTTCATGGGATCACAAAGAGTTGGACATGACTGAGTGGCTGAACTGAACTGAACTGAACTGAAGGGGTAAGCTGTGGGAAACTCAGTCTCAATCAGTAGATCATGCAGCTCAGTTTCCTTGACCAAGCATGGAAGAAGAGACCAGTGAAATAACCTAGTTGATGGGAAAGCTGATGGATAAGAAGTAGAAGTGATTCTCTTCCATCTTTTCTTACTAGAAAAGTTTTCTGATGTGTAATATACACATGTGTGTATATACACATGTGTATATACACACATATACATGTGTAATATATATTATACATATATATATATATATATATATATGTATATATATATATATATTCCAAGCAGGATGGAGTCATTTCCCGTACTATAGTTACACTGCTCCTATTATACTTAAACAACCATATTACAATAACCATCACATGTTGTCACGGTAGTTGTCTATCACCTCTCTCTCTTTTGTTGTGACATTAATTGCTGGAGATAATAAGAGAATAAGAACCATGAGCTAGCATGTATTTCAGTGAAAAGCAAAAAAGAAGAATGAGTTTTTCTCTTTTCCTTTCCTTACAACAAAGAAGATAAAGAGAAGAGTGAGTAGACCTGAACATTCTCAGATTTTTTACTTTAAGTGCTCCTAACTCTGCATGTCTGTAACTAAGTTTGTTTTTCTACCCCCTAACTCTACGAGAGCTACAATTCCCATTTTTACCTTTGACTCTAGGCTAAATACATCCTATATCTGGTGTTTACCCTTACAACACTCTTCCCCTTATAGTTACATATCAGAAAGAAGGCTGCAAAGCCACCGAACTGCCAGACTCAATCACTGGCTTACTGACACCAGTCCATGACTGTCTCTGAAACAATGCAAGAGGAAGAAATCAAGATCCTATCACCTTTGCTCCTCATCACTGACTCCTGACTGCAAGCCTTTGCCTTAAATAAGCCCCTAAATTCATGGAGGGGGTGCACAGTTCTTGAGGCTTATTGTCTTCCCCTCTCCACTGGCTGAGAATTAAAGCCGCCTTTCTGTTTCCTCCAAACTTGCTCTATGTTTTTATTTAACTTTGGTGGGCAAAAAAGGCCAAGATTTTGGCCAGCAACACACCTAGTACAATGTCTGAGACACACACCTATGGCATTTGGTCTCTTTCAAGAATTCAAAGTAGGACTGTGGTTTCTTTGAAGGAATGGTGGTAGATTAGCTATCAAATGAAAGACAGTTTCCAGTTAAGAGGAACGAACGAGGTGCGTAGGCTATAGGGAAAGGAATTCAGACACAGGAGAAAAAAATGGAGACTCAATAGTGGAGCTTGGTCCTTTTTGAAGCAGAAGTCCAGTTAACTGGGAGACAGGTCCTAGAGAAACTAGCAGCTAGGCTGCGTTAATGCTGAAGAAATCCAGTATTGTCATAAAATGCCCTGAATAAAGACAAGATTGCCCCCAAAGTCCAGGGCATATTCAAGCCTGCAATTTTGGGGAGTGTGTGCAGGCTAATTTGCTTCAGTCCTGTCCGACTCTTTGCAACCCTATGGACTGTAGCCCATCAGGCTCCTTTGTCCATGTGTTTCTCCAGATGAGAATTCTGGAGTGGAGTGCCTTGCCCTCTTCCAGGGGATCTTCCCGACCTGGGGATCCACCCGCTTTTTATCTTCTCCTGCGTTAGCAGGCGGGTTCTTTACCATTTGTGGCTCAGCTGATGAAGAATCCGCCTGCAATGCGGGAGACCTGGATTCGATCCCTGGGTTGGGAAGATCCCCTGGCGAAGGAAAAGGCTACCCACTCCAGAATTATGGCCAGGAGAATTCCGTGGACTGTACAGTCCATGGGGTCGCAAGGAGTTGGACACGACTGAGTGACTTTCACTCACTCACTCATTCTTTCTTTACCACTAGCGCCATCTGGAGCAAGATTGCTTAACAACAAGTCAGACAAGATGAAAGGATCAGGAAACAAGAGATAACCAGAAAGAAGAGTTTATGGTGGGGGAAGGGATGCTAGGCAGCTCCTTCTGCCTCCAGGCTCTGGAATCTGAAGTCAGCACTTCCTAAATTCAGAGGGGGAAATTTCAGGCCCATTGACCTTTGTACTTCTATCAACAGTACTGAGTGGTCTTTTGAATTGATCATGTCAACATTCTAAAGTTTCAGAGAAGGAAAACTGGAGATTCTGCTCTAAGAGTCCTAATGGGAATCAAGAAAGACACAGTATTGGTCTGGGGACTATTCACTAAAGTATCCCAGCAGCAAAACCCAAAAGAAACACAGCTGGAATCATTTTATGAATTGCAGGCAAATTGTAAGATTGAATTCAGTCAGGATAATTGGTTTTTAAGTATGTCCTTTTCTCTTTCTCCTATTTGATTTTACCAACGTGAAGTCTTTTGAAGTGTCAATAATTTAAATGTAATTTAATTTCTTTAATGAAATTGTTTAATATTTTGAGAATATAAGAATATAATATGAGAATATAAGAATAGCTTGAGCAGTAGGAGAGGCTGGTGGAGGCAGGAGGGTGCTCGGCCTCCAAGGGGAATGAAGGTGCCTTCCATCTCTCTAGGGAGGCTCTGGCTGATGCCACTGGAGTCCATTTGAAAGGCTTTCTGTTTCAAGTTCCCCCAGGTGAATGCAAGCGGTGTGTGTGTGTGTGTGTGTGTGTGTGTGTGTGTGTGTGTGTGTGTTAGTGTCTTAGTCATGTCCAGCTCTTTGCGACCCAATGGACTGTAGCTCACCAGGCTCCTCTGTCCATGGAATTCTCCAGGCATGAATTCTGGAGTGGGTAGACATTCCCCTCTCTAGGGGATCTTCCCGACCCAGGGATCGAATGCGAAAGGGACTGCCTGCCAAATGCCATTCAGGAAATGTAAACTGTATTAAAATAGGCGGAAATCAAATAGTATTAAATATGGTCCCCCTGCCCTCAAAATGCTAGGATTTAAGTAAAGTTGGAATCTGGAAAACAGATTGGACAGTCATAACTCCATAGCTTGGTATTTAAAGACCTCCACAGCTTACTTTTTGCAAAAACTCTGAATCAGATTCAACTCTGAATCATTTTCAACTTAAAAAGAAAAACAAAAAATGAAGAAAACCAAGTCTTTCTCTTTCATGTAGTTTATGAAGTTAAAATTTTGGAACATAGAGCCAAATAGAAGACTTTAAATTTATCCCTATTTAATGTGATCTTGTGATTTTGAACTAGACCAAGTTTCCAGGTTGTTCAAAATTTTTTGAATACTGATTCAACCATCTAGTATATTCTCTGTTTCTCTCAGCTCTGTGCCACTGACAAATATAATAATTATACTGTTGACTCCTTCATCCAGATAATTGATTGAAAGTGTGGAGAGGAGAGAGTTTGAAGACAAAGCTCCCCAAGCCTTCATTTTCTGTGGGTTGACGTCAATTAACAGGGAATTGGGAGGAAAACAACTTTTACGGACTTATCTACCATGTATGTGATCCTATGAATGATTCCTTGACTATGTTAGCACATTTCATCTTTAATTCTGGAAACACAGCTGGAAAGTACTGAAGTTGATTTTTGACTCTACATCTAACTCCATGCTCTTACTAGTAAACCTTCTTGCCTCCAGTTAATCAAAGTTTTTTACTTGCTTGTAAAACTTCTTGCCAATTTGACAAACTGTATTTTCTTCCAGCCCACATTTTTGTATCTTGTCCACCGGATACCATGATAGGCCTTATTGAACATGTGGCTGAAATTAAAATACTCTATGTGAATTTCCCTCAGTCATAGTGAGAATAAGATAGCATTAGGTATGGCGGTAACTTCCCTGGTGGCTCAGATGGTAAAGAATCTGCCTGCAATGCAGGAGACCTGGGTTCGATCCCTGGGTTGGGAAGTTCTCCCAGAGAAGGGAATGGCAGTTCACTCCAGTATTCTTGCCTGGACAATCCCTATGGACAGAGGGGCCTGTGGGTTACAGTCCATGGGGTCACAAAGAGTTGGACACCACTGAGCGACTAACAATCACAGTCAAGTCAGGTGTGGTGGTAAATTAGCTAAAAGAGGACAGTTGGAAGTGATAGGGTTTGATTTTTCCCAAAAGGTGGTACTTATATTTGGTTAGTTCCTTTTTGATAGGAAATATATTGCATATGACACAAATATTAGAGTAAGTGGAATGTGGTTTTTCATAATTTTCATAGTATCATGTATCTATGATTTATTTCTACAGTTGCTTTCTTTTTCAGAGTTTGGGAGGGGGCGGTCCTAAGATGGTGGAGGAATAGAATGGGGAGACCACTTTATCCCCCCCAAATTCATCAAAAGATCATTTGAATGCTGAGCAACTTCCACAAAACAACTTCTGAACACTGGCGGAGGACACCAGGAACCCAGAAAGGCAACCCATTCTCTTTGAAAGGAGGTAGGACAAAATACAAAAGACAAAAAGAGAGACAGAAGAGTTAGGGATAGAGACCTGTCCTGAGGAGGGCGTCGTGAAGGAGGAGAAGTTTCCAAACAGCAGGAAACTCTCTCACCGGGGGGTCTGTGGGGAGTTTTGGAATCTCAGAGGGCAACATAACCAGGAGGAAAAAAAAACAACCACAGAATAGAGTTTGGAAATTAAGGATCGAGTTATAATGGGAATTCTGTGACATCTGAGGATGTTCTCCCCAATACTGCTAGCTGTAGTGCTAACAGGAAAAATAATAATCACATTTAAATGCTTATTCTCTATCAGACGTTGTGTAAAGTGCTTTACATGTATTAGGTATCATCTCACTTAAACGCAACAACCATTTGAAATGCTTCCTATTATTCCCTTCATTTTATAAATTAGAAAACAGACTAAGATGTTATGTGCCCAAGAGCTGTGGGTTGAACCCAGGGAGATGGGCCCCTCCAGTGTCCATGACTTCAGCCACTGCTGGGAGAGAATTCTCTATGGATCTCTTGTATTTCTGTTTGTATTGTGAACAGAGGAACTGACTGCCCTATTCTGAATGATCTTTACAAGGAGTTTAAATAATGAATAGCCTTAGGACATACTGTCCAGTAGAATAATAATATGGGTTTCCCTAGTGGCTCAGACCATAAAGGATCTGCCTATAATGCAGGAGACCCAGATTGGGAAGATACTCTGGAGAAGGGAACGGCTACCCACTCCAGTAATCTTGCCTGGAAAATCCCATGGACAGAGGAGCTTGGTAGGCTTTAGTCTATGGGGTCACAAGAGTTGGACACGATTTAGAAACTAAGCTACCAGATAATAAGATAATGTCTCATAATAATTTATCTTATATTTTATAATAAGAAGATAATGTCTCTCTCTGGGCCAGAGGTTAAAAAGGCTTACTGTCCACTATAGAAGTTGCAGGTTCCCTAACCTCAGGATCCCTCTCCTGTAATGCAACTCACTGTGTGTGCAGACATCATCTAGCCCTCATTAATCACCTTCTGGGAATGATGGTAGGGTAACTGGTACAAATGCTGATCCTCTGGCTACTGCTATTGCAGACAAAATTCTCCCAAGGTGCTCATGTCTTTTTCTATGAATCTGTGGTGGGCTGACCTGTTATCTTGTGATTAGGATAAAAATCTCAGACCCTTCATGGTTCTTGACTGCCTCTATCTAGAGTATATGATTATCTCCTCCATAGCTCAGTAACACTATCCCCCCACCCCAAAAATGTGATCTTATAAGACAGGACATATTGATTTCTAATGATCCAAACACCTTTGATGATGTATTGGGTTGGTCAAAAAATTGTTCAGGTTTTTCCATAACATCTTCCAGAAAATTCTGAGTGAACTTTTTGGCCAACTCAATGCTTCCAGGTAATAAACCCCAGGTAGTGGCTACTCTTCTCCCTCTCCTAGAAAACAAATCAAACATATGAGAATCTGACTCTCCTTTGTTGTTGTTCAGTCACCCAATCATGTCTGACTCTTTGCAACCCCATGGACTGCAGCATGCCAGGCTTTACTGTCCTTCACTATCTCCTGGAGTTTGCTTAAACTCATGTCTATTGAGTCAATGATGCCATTCAACCATTTCATTCTCTGTCACCCCCTTCTCCTCTCCTTAGGTAACCTAAAGTGTAGCTTGGATTAAGAATATCTTCAAGCAGAGCTTCCAATTTTTTTTTAAGATTTTTATTTTTTTAATTAAAAAATTTATTTATTTTAGTTGGAGGCTAATTACTTTACAATATTGTTGTGGTTTTTGCCATACACTGATATGAATCAGCCATGGGTTTACATGTGTTCCCCATCCTGAACCCCCTCCCACCTCCCTCTCCATCCCATCCCCCAGGGTCATCCCAGTGCACCAGCCCTGAGCACCCTGTCTCATGCATTGAACCTGGACTGGCGATCTGTTTCATATATGATAATATATGTTTCAATGCTATTCTCTCAGGTCATCCCACCCTCGCTTTCTCCCACAGAATTCAAAAGACTGTTCTATACATCTGTGTCTCTTTTGCTGTCTCACATAAAGGGTTATTGTTACCATCTTTCTAAATTCCATATATATGTGCTAGTATACTATATTGGTGTTTTTCTTTCTGGATTATTTCACTCTGTATAATAGGCTCCAGTTTCATCCACCTCATTAGAACTGATTCAAATGTATTCTTTTTAATGACTGAGTAATAGTAAAGTAATGCTCAAAATTCTCCAAGCCAGGCTTCAGCAATACGTGAGCTGTGAACTTCCAGATGTTCAAGCTGGTTTTAGAAAAGGCAAAGGAACCAGAGATCAAATTTTTGTCAACATCCGCTGGATCATCGAAAAAGCAAGAGAATTCTAGAAAAACATCTATTTCTGCTTTATTGACCACACCAAAGCCTTCGACTATGTGGATAACAATAAACTGTGGAAAATTCTGAAAGAGATGGGAATACCAGACCACCTGACCTGCCTCTTGAGAAACCTGTATGCAGGTCAGGAATCAGCAGTTAGAACTGGACATGGAACAACAGACTGGTTCCAAATAGGAAAAGGAGTACCTCAGGGCTGTATATTGTCACCCTGCTTATTTAACTTATATGCAGAGTACATCATGAGAAATGCTGGGCTGGAAGAAGCACAAGCTGGAATCAAGATTGCTGGGAGAAATATCGATAACCTCAGATATGACGATGACACCACCCTTACGGCAGAAAGTGAAGATGAACTAAAAAGCCTCTTGATGAAAGTGAAAGAGGAGAGTGAAAAAGTTGGCTTAAAGCTCAACATTCAGAAAACTAAGATCATGTCATCCAGTCCCATTACTTCATGGGAAATAGATGGGGAGACAGTGGAAACAGTTTCAGACTTTATTTTTTGGGCTCCAAAATCACTGCAGATGGTGATTGCAGCCATGAAATTAAAAGACACTTACTCCTTGGAAGGAAAGTTATGACCAACCTAGATAGCATACTAAAAAGCAGAGACATTACTTTGCCAACAAAGTTTCGTCTGGTCAAGGCTGTGGTTTTTCCAGTGGTCATGTATGGATGTGAGTTGGACTGTGAAGAAAGCTGAGTGCCGAAAAATTGATGCTTTTGAACTATGGTGTTGGAGAAGACTCTTGAGAGTCCTTTGGGCTGCAAGGAGATCCAACCAGTCTATCCTAAAGGAGATCAGTCCTGGGTATTCATTGGAGGGACTGATGCTGAAGTTGAAACTCCAATACTTTGGCCACCTCATGCGAAGAGTTGACTCATTGGAAAAGACTCTGATGCTGGGAGGGATTGGGGGCAGGAGGAGAAGGGGATGACAGAGGATGAGATGGCTGGATGGCATCACCGACTTGATGGACATGAGTTTGAGTAAACTCCGGGAGTAGGTGATGGATAGGGAGGCCTGGAGAGCTGCGATTCATGGGGTCACAAAGAGTCAGACACGACTGAGCGACTGAACTGAACTGAACTGAATATTCCATTGTGTATATGTACCACAGCTTTCTTATCCATTCACCTGCTGATGGGCATCTAGGTTGCTTCCATGTCCTGGCTATTATAAACAGTGCTGCGATGAACATTGGGGTGCACGTGTCTCTTTCAGTTATGGTTTCCTTGGTGTGTATGCCCAGAAGTGGGATTGCTGAGTCATATGGCAGTTCTATTTCCAGTTTTTAAAGAATCTCCACACTGTTCTCCAGAGTGGCTGTACTAATTTGCATTCCCACCAACAGTGTAAGAGGGTTCCCTTTTCTCCACACCCTCTCCAGCATTTATTGCTTGTAGACTTTTGGATAGCAGCCATTCTGACTGGCATGAAATGGTACCTCATTGTGGTTTTGATTTGCATTTCAGAGCTTCCAATTTAAGATGGCAGGATAGAAGGATACTTCCCTGGGTTACCTTGCTTGGTGCCCTTAAGGAATATGAACTCATTTTGATAGAAAAAAATAAACACGGAGAAAAATCATTCAGTCTGGGTTTGTTGTAATCGTAGAGCTTGATATGCCTCTATGAACAGCAGTCTGATCTAGTGTCAAGAGGTACAGGATTTCAGGAAAAGAGCCATTCTGGAATGAATAACGCTTGAGAAAATCTTAAGAGATTTATTGCTGAAGCCATACTTTTAGTTTGTTCAGAAAAAAGTGATCAGTAGAGTGTACAAAGGATGATAACTTTATTTTTACATAATGATTAGAATACTGTGCATTTTCAAGTTTGGGGTAGAAGAATTTGGGTTTTCAATAGTTCTCAGTAGATTTTAGGAGTATTTTCCTAAGTTGCATTCAAGAGATATAACACTTGAAAGGTTGAACCCAAAGGTTTTATTCAAACTATTTAAAATTTCATGCACATATCTAATCTCTCCCAAATTTTCTGCTTAGCTTACTTGGGGCACTGTGTAAAAAATAGCCAAAATATGCAGGCTCCCAGGCAGGGTCTGGTAAGTGGCGCGTTGGAGCACAGATTTCAAATATGGGTGCATGGATTTCCTTCTTTTTAATTTTGCAATCAAATTAATGGTGATGGATGCAGAAAACAAGCTGGTAGATGGCTAGGAATAATGGAAATATTGGCTGCAGCTGAGCTGTCCTGGCCGATTTGCTGTAGAACCACAGACCAGTGAGCTTCAGAATTTCCTAGAGAGCTGGCTGTTTCTTGTCTCACACCCCACCTCTAGAGTGTCTGAGGTGGGCCTGAGAACTTCATTGCTATTAATAGTAATTAGTTCCTGCTGCTGCTGCTGCTAAGTCACTTCAGTCGTGTCTAACTCTGTGCGACCCCATAGACGGCAGCCCACCAGGCCCTGCCATCCCTGGGATTCTCTAGGCAAGAACACTGGAGTCCTAGAGAGTGCTGAACTGCTTGTTTGAGGAACACACGTTGAGAACAATTGTCTTACACATTTTCTGACGGACAAACAGTGCCTCTGGTCTAAGATGGAGGAGGGGAGAACTCATTAGAAATATTAATCTTACAGAAAAACCTGAATGAATATTTTGGCCAATGCAATATTTAGGTTTTTTTGTATTTGCTTGTCCTTGCTTGCCTGCTTAGTCATGTCCAACTCTTTGCAATCCCATAAGCTGTAGCCCACCAGACTCCTCTGTCCATGGAATTCTGTAGGCATGAATACTGGAGTGGGTTGCCATTCCCTTCTGCAGAGGATCTTCCTGACCTAGGATTCAAACATGGATCTTCTGCATTGCCAGGCGGATTCTTTACCAATTGCGCCACTTGGGGACATATATTTGCTTGAGGAAAGATATCAACTGTAGTTTCCCAAGGGACTCTCCTTTTGCTTCATGCTGAGTTTTGTTTGCCATTATATTTCTGGAAGTGAAAGTGAAATCCTGCATAACATACACTGACTTTAGTTGCCACTGTTCATTCCTTCTCACTGCCTTTCTTCCATCACCTTCTTCCTTCACATGTGAAGCCACACACAGTTATCGTTAGGTGATTTTTCTGGACAAAATAAATGCCTATGATGCAGAACTATTCTGAACTGCAAACAAGTGACCACTTGAATTTCTTATGGAGAAGGAAGGAAACTGTCTCCCGTTGCTCTTAGTCTTTATTTGTTGGATTTCTGAGTGTTGTACGTCAACAAATTGCATGGTGTTTAAGGCCAAGCCCCCATCTGGATTCGTACTTCTAGTAAGTATTTGCTTTTTCTATAATAACAGTCTTCTATTTGGCTGCTGTATGTTTTTCTCATCATGATGAGAAAAGTTTTCATCCCAATGTAGCCATATTTGTCACATTTGAAATTTGTCATATGAAGCTCAGTATATTGTAAGTCCCCTACATATGAATAAATTCCATTCTGAGACCACATTTGTAAGTATAATTTTTTTCATAAGTCCAGCAAAGTTAGCCTAGGTACCCTACTAACACAATCAGCTATATAGTACAACAATAGGCTTATAATATACTATTTCCCCACAGATAATACATAAAAACAAAAAATAAAGAAAACATTTTTGATCTTACAGTACAGTACCTTGAAAAGGACAGTAATATAGTACAATAGCTGGCATACAGGGAGGGGCTGGCATCAAGAACCAGTCAAGAAGAGCTACTGACTGGAGGAGAGTGAGAAGGTAGGAGATGATAGAGCTGAAGATTCGTCAGCAATAGGAGATGGAAGGCAAGCTGCAATTTCACTCTTGCCTGTGTTGATGGCACAAGTTCCGGTTCCTTATTGGAACCGGATGCACGTTCCCATCTTTGAAAGTTTGCAACTTGAAGTTTCCTATGTAGGGGACTTACTGTATTCTTATTTATTTTTTATTGAAGTATAGTTGATTTACCATGCTGTGTTACTTCCTGGTGTATAGCAAGGAGATTCAGTTTTATATAGATATATATAAACCCACCTTTTCACTTAATTATCCTGTATGCTTAATCTCGCTGAGTTTTATTTTCTTAATCTATAAAATAGTCATGAAATGTCTACTTCACAGGGTTTTGATAATTAAACCAGTTAATAGGTGTAAAGAACATAGCCTATGATTGGTATTCAATAAAGGAAGCCATTATAAATGAATTACTGGCATTTAGGATGGGATATTTGGAAGAACCGTTGTTAAAGATATTTGAAGTTGGATGAGAGACTATTTTCTGTGTGATGAGTGAATTGGGGCCAAAGGATGAAAATTACACCAGGAAGAATTACAGTCAGTGAATATAAAGATGAACCCTTCAAGAACCAAATCTAGGCAAGCAATGGGATGGGCTTCCACGTGAGGCAGTGAGTTACCTAACCCAGAAAACATTCAGAGAGAGGCTGCAGAATTTGGATCAGATTGTGCAAAATGATTCCCACTTTAGACAGGAGGTTGAAGTCTATGATGTCAGAAATTCCTCAAATTCAGTTATACTGTGAATTCACCCCAGTGTCTTTAGGAAAAGCACCCTCTGTGCTCCTATTTCATTTCCATTACCCCTGGTGATGACTCTGGGACTCCAAAGAATTTAGATTTCCATAAAGATCCTAGGGGTTTCAGAGATTGCCAGAAGAAAACTCATCAGTGTCAGTGTTTAAAAACCAACAAACAAAATGAGACAACAGGTATCCATTTCTTTTCTTTGCTTTAAAAAGAGTAGTAGGTGCTTTGCTTACCCAAGGGCTCATGTGTTGAACACATCCAGTTAAGCAGTCTAAGGTTGATAGTGCTAACAAGAGGACATTCTGAAAAAGCATGTCAGGACATGGCAACTGAGTCCGGCAGCCCCAGGAAGAAGCACATTACTGTGGCTGGAGGTTTCTGGTACAGTGATCAGCAGTGAAATGATTAACAGTGTTGGCATTTAAGTGATCATAATTAGGTTTCAAAGTTAACAGCCCATTGAGATAAATAGTGGAAGTTCACACCTCTCTCAGTGCTATTGTTTATCAGGCTGTCAAGTTGCAGATTCAGGAAGACAACATTAATGTGGCTTTGGACACTAATTGCCCAAAGCTAAGTTACATCCACCTGGGAGGGTCCTTTGGGCATTTGTTCGACTAAAATGTCAGGCAATATGCAGAGCTGGGGTTTTGCACTGCCTATAGCATACAACATCGCATTGATATTTTGATGCATAGAAGGCAAATGATATGAAAACATGTTGTAATGTTTGAGAGGAATCTCCTTGTTTCATGATGTATTTTCCTCAGTTTCTCCTCTCCAATAATAGTGAAACTACTCACTTAGACAAAATGGTTTCTGAGAGAAATCTAATGATTTTAGCAACAATGGCAAAATCCTTTACTCACATGAATTAGATTTCTTAACCCATGTTATTGTCCACAAGGGGTTATAAGCACATTCCATCAATAGAAAGATATGGTGAGCATAATTAAACGAATTTTCATATAATGCTGAACTATTTGTTCACAAATTCAGTTTCCATGCATGATTACATGCTGCCCAAGTCTCAATAAGGGTGGAGATTGTACAGTTTCAGTTGGCAAAGTATTGATTTTCTTTTTTCAAAAGACCTTCGGTAATTAAAGACAGAAAAACGGGGGAAAAGAACCCCTAAGGCTTAAAAAAGATTAGCATTGGTTGTCTTCATGACATAAACTTTCTTAAAAGATCAAAGTCATTGGTAGTTCATTATCATCGCCAACATGAAATAATTATTGAACTAGTTAAAAAATTACACCATCAAATAAGCCAAAGGAAAACTGAAGTTTAAAACTTCCCACTTCTTACCTCAACATAATAAAAGCTATATATGACAAACCCACAGCAAGCATCACCCTCAATGGTGAAAAATTGAAAGCATTTCCCCTGAAATCAGGAACAAGACAAGGGTGCCCACTCTCACCACTGCTATTCAACATAGTGTTGGAAGTTTTGGCCACAGCAATCAGAGCAGAAAAAGAAGTAAAAGGAATACAGATAGGAAAAGAAGAAGTGAAACTCTCACTGTTTGCAGATGACATGATCCTCTACATAGAAAACCCTAAAGACTCTTCCAGAAAATTACTAGAGCTAATCAATGAATATAGTAAAGCTGCAGGATATAAAATTAACGCACAGAAATCCCTTGCATTCCTATATACTAACAATGAAAAAATAGAAAGAGAAATTAAGGAAACAATACCATTCACCATTGCAACAAAAAGAATAAAATACTTAGGAGTATATCTACCTAAAGAAACAAAAGACCTATACATAGAAAACTATAAAACACTGATGAAAGAAATCAAAGAGGACACAAATAGATGGAGAAACATACCGTGTTCATGGATTGGAAGACTCAATATTGTCAAAATGGCTATACTACCCAAAGCAATCTATAGATTCAATGCAATCACTATCAAGCTACCAGTGGTATTTTTCACAGAACTAGAAAAAATAATTTCACAGTTTATATGGAAATACAAAAAACCTCGAATAGCCAAAGTAATCTTGAAAAAGAAGAATGGAACTGGAGGAATCAACCTGCCTGACTTCAGGCTCTGCTACAAAGCCACAGCCATCAAGACAGTATGGTACTGGCACAAAGACAGAAATATAGATCAATGGAACAGAATAGAAAGCCCAGCGATAAATCCACGAACCTATGGACACCTTATCTTTGACAAAGGAGGCAAGGATATACAATGGAAAAAAGACAACCTCTTTAACAAGTGGTGCTGGGAAAACTGGTCAACCACTTATAAAAGAATGAAACTAGAACACCTTCTAACACCATACATAAAAATAAACTCAAAATGGGTTAAAGATCTAAATGTAAGACCAGAAACTATAAAACTCCTAGAGGAGAACATAGGCAAAACACTCTCTGACATAAATCACAGCAAGATCCTCTATGACCCACCTCCCAGAATATTGGAAGTAAAAGCAAAACTAAACAAATGGGACCTAATTAAACTTAAAAGCTTTTGCACAACAAAGGAAACTATAAGTAAGGTGAAAAGACAGCCCTCAGAATGGGAGAAAATAATAGCAAATGAAGAAACAGACAAAGGATTAATCTCAAAAATATACAAGCAACTCCTGAAGCTCAATTCCAGAAAAATAAATGACCCAATCAAAAAATGGGCCAAAGAACTAAACAGACATTTCTCCAAAGAAGACATACAGATGGCTAACAAACACATGAAAAGATGCTCAACATCACTCATCATCAGAGAAATGCAAATCAAAACCACAATGAGGTACCATTACACGCCAGTCAGGATGGCTGCTATTTATTTATTGCTTATTTATTCTACAAGCAATAAATGCTGGAGAGGGTGTGGAGAAAAGGGAACCCTCTTACACTGTTGGTGGGAATGCAAACTAGTATAGCCACTATGGAAAACAGTGTGGGGATTTCTTAAAAAACTGGAAATAGAACTGCCATATGACCCAGCAATCCCACTTCTGGGCATACACACCAAGGAAACCAGATCTGAAAGAGACACGTGCACCCCAATGTTCATTGCAGCACTATTTATAATAGCCAGGACATGGAAGCAACCTAGATGTCCAACAGCAGATGAATGGATAAGGAAGCTGTGGTACATATACACCATGGAATATTACTCAGCCGTTAAAAAGAATTCATTTGAATCAGTTCTAATGAGATGGATGAAACTGGAGCCCATTATACAGAGTGAAGTAAGCCAGAAAGATAAAGAACATTACAGCATACTAACACATATATATATGGAATTTAGAAAGATGGTAACGATAACTCTATATGCAAAACAGAAAAAGAGACACAGAAGTACAGAACAGACTTTTGAACTCTGTGGGAGAAGGTGAGGGTGGGATGTTTCGAAAGAACAGCATGTATATTATCTATGGTGAAACAGATCACCAGCCCAGGTGGGATGCATGAGACAAGTGCTCGGGCCTGGTGTACTAGGAAGACCCAGAGGAATCGGGTGGAAAAGGAGGTGGGAGGGGGGATCGGGATAGGGAATATGTGTAACTCTATGGCTGATTCATGTCAATGTATGACAAAACCCACTGAAATGTTGCGAAGTAATTAGCCTCCAACTAATTAAAAATAAATAAATAAATAAAATAAAACGTCCCACTTCTTACTGTTTCACCTTGAACAGAATTTTCCTTTTTCTTTTTTTGCTTTTTTTCCCCATCCCTCTACTGACAAGTTAGAAAATGGATCACGGCATGCCCTTTAGCTGAGGCTACCGTGGGACTTGACAGTGACCAAAGACATGAGGAGGAGGGTCCCAGGCTTGAAAAGGCAGGAGAAAAGGAAAAAGAAGAGAGGAAAAGAGAGGTAGAGGGATGTCCCTGCAGTCCAGTGGTTAAGATTTCACCTTCCAATGCAGGGTGTGCAAGTTTGATCCCTGGCCAGGGAACTAAAAGCCCGCATGCTTCATGGCCAAAAAACCAGATATAAAATAGAAACAATATTGTAACAAATTCAATAAGGACTTTAAAAATGGTCCACATCAAAAAAAAAAAAAAAAAAAAAGAGAGAGAGAGAGGGGTAGAAAAGCAGAGTGGAAGAGAAGCTGAGGAGAAAGAATGTAGAAGAAGGGATTAAAAGCAGTTACACTGGAGACCAAGGAGGGATGATCCACTCGCTCAGGTGCTGGGCCTCTTGTTTTCTTATGTCTCAGAAGCAGTTGCCTCACTTCTGCTGCCTTCAAGGAGCTCTTCCTTAGGAAGTGTTTCATGAAAAGAATTACACCAGAAAGAAATGGCTCTAATCTTTCTGAAAGAATAGGAGGTGTTTTCCTTTCTAACTATTTTCCAACTGTTACATCCTGCTCTGAAGTCGGTCAGTAGAGGCTATTTACACAGACAGTTGGACCAGGGTGGGCTGTCTGGGACCCCATATTCACAGTGGTGTCTCTCATCTTGTGAATGGGGAAGAATCATGTTTTCTTGTTTGTGGAAATAGGAGTAGACAATGAACTCCTCGAGGTCAGGTGTTGTGCCTTATTAATTTTAATGTCCTCCATCTAAGCTCAATGCTTGGTACATGGATTCTTTTAAAGGGTAAATGCAGAATTTATGACAGATTTTCCTGGTGACTCAGATGGTAAAGAATCTGCCTGCAATGTGGGAGACTTGGGTTTGGTGTCTGGGTTGGGGAAGATTCTCTGGAGAAAGAAATGGCAACCCACTCCAGCATTCTTGCCTGGAGAATTCCATGGACAGAGGAGCCTAGTGGGCTTCAGTCCACGGAGTTGCAAAGAGTTGGACATGACTGAAGTGACTGCCACTTCCTCTTTTTCACTTTAAAATATTTACATTAATCCTCATCTTTCATTAGGAGAGATGAGAAGTCACTGGGTAATTATTATATTAATACTTATACATGTCACTGTATAGTCCAAGGGGTCGCCAAGAGTTGGACATGACTGAAAGGGCTTCCCTAGTAGCTCAGCTGGTAAAGAATTCGCCTGAAATGCAGGAGACCCTGGTTCGATTCCTGGGGCAGGAAGATCCCCTGGGGAACAGATAGGCTACGCACTCCAGTATTCTTGGGCTTCCCTGGTAGCTCAGCTGGTAAAGAATCTGCCTGCAAGACAGGAGACCTGGGTTTGATCCCTGAGTTGGGAAGAGCTCCTGGAGAAGGGAAAGGCAGCCCACTCTAGTACTCTGGCCTGGAGAATTTCATGGACTACAGTCCATGGGTTTGCAAAGTTGGACATGACTAAGCAACTTTCACTATTACCTTTCATACATTTCATATCACACATTATATATAAAAAATAATTTACATTTTTTTTTCAAAATGCTTCCACAGTACTTTGGGACCCTATTGAATATCTTGCGATCTGAATGCATGTCTATGTCTAGAATAGGAAGAAGGTGCACCCACAACATAAGCCATGTCAGTTTTGTGTGTCAGCTTGCCCAGGGTATGGCCAGTTATCCAATCAAGCACTAATCTATGTTGCAGTGAAGGTATCTTGTAGCTGTGACTAAAATATATCATCAATTACTTCAAGTGTGGAAGATTATTTTATATATTCTGGGCAGGCCTAATTCAATCTGGCTGTTTCTTTTTTTAATTAGAGTATAATTGCTTTATAATGTTGTATTAGTTCCTGATATACAACAAAGTGAATCAGCTATATATATATAGCTGATATATATATATATATATATATATATATCCCCTCCTTCTTGGACCTCCCTCCCACCCACCACCCCCCATCCCATTCATCTAGGTTATCGCAGAGCACCAAGTTGAGCTCCCTGTGCTAATAGCAGCTTCCTATTAGCTATCTTTTACACATAGTAGTGTATATATGTCTAACCTAATCTCCCAATTCATCCCACCCTGCCATTCCCCCATAGCTGGCTGTACCCTAGCCAAGTTGACACATACAATTGACCATCATATCATGGCTTATGCTATAGGTATACACATCTGTGTCTCTATTCCTACCTGGAACTAGGTTCATCAGTACCATTTTTCTAGATTCTACTTATTGTGTTAATATACATTTGTTTTTCTCTTTCTGACTTCACTCTGTATGACAGACTCTAGGTCCATCCACATCTCTGCAAATGACCCAGTTTCATTCCTTTTATGGTTGAATAATATTACTTTGCCAACAAAGGTCCATCTAGTCAAGGCTATGGTTTTTCCAGTAGTCATGTATGGATGTGAGAGTTGGACAGTGAAGAAAGCTGAGCGCCAAAGAATTGATGCTTTTGAACTGTGGTGTTGGAGAAAACTCTTGAGAGTCCCTTGGACTGCAAGGAGATCCAACCAGTCCATCCTAAAGGAGATCAGTCCTGGGTGTTCATCGGAAGGACTGATGTTGAAGCTGAAATTCCAATACTTTGGCCACCTGATGCGAAGAGTTGGCTCATTGGAAAAGACCCTGATGTTGGGAAAGATTGAGGGCAGGAGGAGAAGGGGATGACAGAGGATGAGAATGGCTGGATGGCATCACTGACTCGATGGACATGGGTTTGGGTAAACTCTGGGAGTTTTGATGGACAGGGAGGCCTGGTGTGCTGCGATTCATGGGGTCGCAAAGAGTCGGACATGACTGAGCGACTGAACTGAACTGAATATTCCATTGTACCACAACTTCTTTAGCTGTTCTTCTTTTTCTGTTGATGGACATTTAGGTTGTTTGTAAATTGTAAATAGTGCTGTAATGAACAATGGGGTATCTGTGTCTTTTTGAATTGATGATTTGCTCAGGGCATATTCTCAGTAGAGGGATTTCTGAGTTGTATGGTAGTTTCATTTTTAGTTTTTTTAAAGGAACGTTCATACTGTTCTCCATAGTGGCTGTATCAATTAGGAACTTTCATACTGTTCTCCATAGTGGGTGAGTCAATTTACATTCCTACCAGTCAGGTTTTAAATGCAAAACAGGCTTCCCTGAGGGAGAAGAAATTCCCCTTGAGGATGTGGTTTCAGCTCCTGCCTCATGGTTTCAGCCTGCTCTTCCCAGAGGTCTGCCCCACACATGTCCAACTTGCCTAGTCAGCCTCCATAAGTGCATAAGCCAATTGCTTTTGATACGTTTCTTTCTTTAAAAAAAAAAAAAAAGCATTATTGAGATATCATTTACATACCATATAATTAACCCATTTAAAATATTCAGTTCAGTGGGCTTTGATTATTACATTATTAACTTTTGAAAATTGTGCCTGAGTATATATAACATGAAATTTGCTGTTTTAACCATTTTTAAGTAAACATTTTAGTGCCATTAATTATATTCACAATGCCATGCAGCCATCACCACTTTTCAAAATGTTTCATCACCCCAAACAGAGATTCTAAACATTATGCAGTTACTCTTCTTTCTCTCCTCCTTCCCAACTCCTGTAACCTCTAATCTACTTTCTGTCTCTATGAATTTGCCTATTCCAGATATTTTATACAGTAGAATGATACAAAATTTGTCATCTTTTGTCTGGCTTATTTCACTTAGCATTAATTTTCAAAGTTCATCCCTGCTGTGGCATGTTATCAGTACTTCATTCCTTCTAATGGCTGAATAATAGTTCATTGTATGTATGTATATACTGCATTTTGTTTTTCTTTTCATCAGTTGATGAACACTTGGGTTGTTTCCATCTTTTGGCTGTTGTGAATAATGTTGCCATGCATATCAACACTCAAATATCTATTCAAAAGTTCTTACTTTCAGCTTCTTTGGGTTTGTACTGAGGGTCATATGGTATTTCTATACAATAAATCTATATATCTAGATCCAGCTCCTCTATCTATCAATATTTATCTGTCTCTTCTAGTTCTCCTCCTCTGATTGAATCTTGGCTGATACAAAGACATGTGATGGGGGAAAGGAGAGAAAGAGAAAACACAACACATCTGCAGAACTGAAATTAATCTATGGGCATGTTTACTATATTTGCTCCCATTCAAATATATTTTTAGATGTAACAGTTACACTTAAAGCTCTTACAACCCCATTCTTCACTCTCTCACTCCCCACCTCTACTCTTCCAGGGTAAAGAACATTCTACAGCTGGTGTGTACTCTTCTGCTCTGTGTGGATACATTTTCAGATACATGTAAATGAACACTGCAGAGTATTATATTTTGAGTTTTAGAAATTTACATAAATTCCATAGTAGTTTATCTTTTTTAAAAATTTATTTTTAAATGGAGGATAATTGCTTTATGATATTGTGTTGGTTTCTGATGTAACTTACTTTTTGTGCTCCTATTATATATTAAACATTCATACAAATTTATATATATATAAATCTAGTTCATTTATTTTAACTTCTGAGTAATATCCCATTGTAAAAATGCACCATTATTTTTCATATCCTTTCTTATTGGTTCTAATTTTTCACTATTTCATATGGTGCTAAATGGATCCTTTTGCATGTTTCCTTATAAAACTGTGCAAAAACTTAGCATACAATGAAAAATGGAATCTTGATCTTTTATCTATGTCTAATCTGAAGTTTTGGAGAAGGCAATGGCAATCCACTCCAGTACTCTTGCCTGGAAACTCCCATGGATGGAGGACCCTGGTAGGCTGCAGTCCACGGCGTCTCTAGGAGTTGGACACGACTTGAAGCGATTTAGCAGCAGCAGCAATCTGAAGTTTGGGCTTCCCTGGTGCCTCAGCTGTAAAGAAGCCACCTGCAATGTAGGAGATGCAGGTTCAATCCCTCGGTTGGGAAGATCCCTTGGAGAAGGAAATGCAACCCACTCCTGTATTCTCACCTGGGAAATCCCATAGACAGAGGAGTCTGGCAGTCTACTACAGTTCATGCGGTCACAGTTGGACACAACACTGAACAACACTAAGCAATCTGATGTTTATGACATCTGTTGAGTTAATTCTAAAACCACTTTTTTTTGGAGAAGTTTTATTTGGCTCGTTTTTCAAATTCACCTTTCTTTATTTTATAGATTTTCCTGTTCTATCATTATGCTGTTTCCTCCATTCTGGGCAAAGGCAATTGTATGAAAAAAGAGTGTATATTAAAGAAAAGAAAGTTGTATTGGAGGACTTGGTAACTGACTAATCATAAGAAGTAAAGAAGAAAGCAAAATACACATAAAACAATGAACATTTACTGAGCACTTAGCATGTGTTGGGCTCTGGGCTCAACATATTACATGCATGAACTCATTGATACTTCATGCAGTAAAAGATTTGACCCTTGACAGATGACAGATTTAAGGATGATAAGAGTGTATGTTTACTGGGAGACTTTGGGCTATGCCAGATAGTCTATGCTAACGTGACTTATGGTCAGGGTTTGAGCTACGTAGTATCAGCGTGGGGGCTTCCCTAGTGGCTCAGATGGTAAAGAATCTGCCTGCAATGCAGGAGACTCAGGTTCAATCCCTGGGTTGGGAAGATCCCCTGGAGAAGAGAATGGCAGTCCCTTCCAGTATTCTTGCCTGGAGAATACCACGGACAGAGGAGCCTGGTGGGTTACAGTCCATAGCGTGGCAAAGAGTTGGACACGACTGAGTGGTTACACACACACACACACACACACACACACACACACACAGAGTATCAGCCTGACCTCTGGAGGGGCTGGAGAGTCAGGTCAGCCATATGAGTGATCAGCCATAACCACGTGACCAAACCTCATGAAGAAATGTATGGACACCAAGAATCGGGTGAATGTCCTTGGTGGGCAATACTCCACGCATACTGCCATACGTTGTTCCTGAGAGAAGTTAAGTGCTGGCTTCGTGCCTGCTGCAAGATTATAGCAGCTCCTGCTCATCTTCCCTGGACTTTGCCCTGTGTGCCTTTCCTTTTGCTGACTGTAGTCTGTATCTTCCACTGTAATAAACTGTGATGTTCAAAATCATGCCTTCTCTTAGCTATGAGAGTATTTCTAGCCAGCCATTGAACCCGGGGGTGTTTTAGGGGAGCTTTTGATCTGCATCCTCACAAAAGCATCTTCGTGTGACTATTATTTTCTTTCTTCAAAAGTAATTTTCTTTATTTTCAACTGCACTGGGTCTTCATTGCTATGAGCGGGCGTTTCTCTATTTGCGGTGAATGGAGGCTACTCTGGTTGTGATGCACAGGCTTCTTATTGCAGCGACTTCTTTTGTTGTGCAGCATAAGCTCTAGGGTACGTGGGCTCAGCGGTTGTAGCTCTCAGGCTCTAGAGCACGCGCTCAGTAGTTGTACATGGGCTTAGTTGTTCACAGTATGTAGAATCCTCTTGGACCACGGATGGAACCCATATCCCTGCTGTGGCAGGTGAATTTTTACTCATGGAGACATCAGGGAAGCTCATTTTATTTTCATTTCTTCAGATAAGGAAATTGAAATTCAAAGAGATTAAGAGATGATTAATTAAACTTGAATGTAAATAAAGACCTCCACAATTCCTGTTGTTTTAATCCTAAACTTCCCACCCTAAAGAATCACATGCTTCTGGCTTGGGTAACTGGGTGCAACTCATCAAGAATGGGTCTTGAGAGGGAACAGATTTTGCAGGGAGTGGAGATGCTGAGTTTTTTGTGGCAGCGGGATAGATGAGTTTAGAGTTCAGAAACCAGATTTGGACTGGAAATAGATTTAGGAGCCTTAGGTAGTGTTTGGGCTTCCCTGGTGGCTCAGATGGTAAAGAATTTGCCTGCAATGCAGGAGACTTGGATTTGATTCCTGGGTTGGGAAGATCCCCTGGAGGAGGGCAATAGCAACCCACTTCAGTATTCTTGCCTGGAGAATCCCATGGACAGAGGAGCCTGGCGGGCTGTAGTCCATGGGGTCACAAAGAGTTGGACTTAACTGAGCAACTAACACTTTCACTTTCTTTCACTTGACATTACAAGAATGAATGTCATCATTAAGGTTGAGAATATAGGGAGAAAAGACAGAGGCTGAGAACAGAATCCAAGATCTACTGATGTGAATAGATGAGATTGAATTAAGGAGCCAGTTAAGGATACTAAAAAAGAAAAGTCAGCAGGAAAGGAGAAAAACCAGAGAATTATGCCAAGAACACCAAGGATGAAGAGTCTTTCAAGGAGGAAGGCATGGATAATAGTGTCAAACTTACAAAGATATCACATAAGTTTATAAGTAAATAGTGTCTATTGGGTTTGGGAACCAAGAGACTGTGGCAAGAGGAGTTTTTTGTTTTGTTTTGCTTGCTTGCTTGTTTCATTTTGTTTTGGTTGGCTGTGCAGCATGCAGGATCTTAGTTCGCCAACCAGGGATTGAACCCTTGTAGTGGAAGTGAGGAGTCTTAACCATTGGACCTCCAGGGATGTCCCAGGAGCAGCTTTAGATGAGTGGTGGGGGCAGAGCAAAGCTGCAGTGAATGGAGTAGAAGGGAGAGATGAGTGTGGCAGTGGGGAGGTATGCAGCTCTTTCTTTGTCATCTGCATTGTCACTTGTCATTTTCTTGATTCCTTGGGATGTGAGTTTTGTCTCCTGGGGGACTGTTGTCTTCTTCAGAATGCACAGTCTGTCACTGATACCTGGGAGCGGCTCAGGAAGGATCCCAATGCAGATGCAAGTTCCTATTTCATAAGAGTTGGTGCTCTGAGGGGCAGAATCATGATGGGGGTGGGGGGGGCAGCTACACTAGAGGATCGACGTTCCTGGTGGGGTTCAGAGCAACCGGGCTAGGCAAGATTCATGGGATACAATCACGCTTGGCAGTTAAGCTCTGGGTTAGACAGACCTAGTCTCAAATCTTGACTCTGGTACTTTCTGTGTGCATGCATGCGTACTAAGTCACTTCAGTTGTGTCTAATTCTTTGTGACCCCATGGACTATAGCCCTCCAGGTCCTTGTATGGTCCTCCCTCTGTCTGTGTTGCCTTATGTTCTAATCACCTCTTCTTATAAGGACACCAGAGACATTGGATTAGGGCCCACCCTAATGACCCCATTATAACTTAATCACTTCTTTAAAGTCCCTGCCTCTAAATATAGTCTCATTCTGAGGTATTGGGGATATTGATTTCGATATATGAATTTGGATGTCAGACACAATTCATAACAAAGAGGATAATCTTACCACCTACTGCATATAGTTTTAGGAAGAAGAATTGAGAAAATATATAGGATATATTTAGTACAGTATCAAGGGCTATGTTCAGTCACTAGGTCATGTCTGACTCTTTATAACCCCACGGATTGTAGCCTGCTAGGTTCCTCTGTACATGGAATTTCCCAGGCAAGAATACTGCAGTAGGTTGCCATTTCCTACTCCAGGGGATCTTCCCCACTCAGGAATCAAACCTGGGTCTCTTGAATCTCCTGCACTAGCAGGCGAATTCTTTACCACTGTGCCACCTGGGAAGCACCAGTCACAAATAAATGACCTAGATGAAAATAAAACATGCAGACTTATCAAGGAAGTGCTTGCCTAGCTCTAGAAGGAAGTAGAGAGGAAAACCCAAAGTTCACATTCTGAGTCATTTCTCCTGGAACACAGCCCCCTATTCCTCTTGTCTATAGGTGGGTCTCCTCTCAGCTCTGGTCCTGTCTGCCTGCCTCCATTATGTCCCTCCTGTCATGACTGTTTTTCTCCTTGATGATGAATTATTCAAAGACAGAGATAAAGTCTATCTTGTCTATATCATCAGTATAGAAGCAAGACAACCTGCACAAACATATTTATTGAATAAGTAAATGACAACATTTTTCTGAGATAACTCAGTGACTCACCTCCCCCCCCTGACCCCCCCACCAACATCTTTATAGCAAAGCAGTACATAAAAAAAGCAAGGATTTAAAAAGACTAGAAACATTGCTTTGATTCATGGGTGTTTTGAATCTCTTTTATTGAGTGAAGTTGCTGTTTAAGTTTCCCCCTTTGAGTAAAGGAAACCCTGATACGTTTGCAGGGCACACAGTCCACACACGGTTATGCTTTCTTAATATTTAGCTAGCTTTCTGTCTTTCTTGCCACCTCACTGGAGCCAAGGCTGAATTTTAATTTTGTCATTTTAGACCTAAATTTTAGCTATAGCCTTTACACAATTATGGGTATGTAGCACCACTCCCCCCCAACAAAAAAAATAGAGAAACATCAAAACTCAAAACACGCTCTATGTAAATTTGCCTTCTCAACTTCGGCACCTGAGTTCAATGAGGCTCAGAAGAACGGTTGCAATTTGGTTAATGTTTTCCTTCTGACATAGAATTTTAATTTGGAATTGTATTTCTGAAAAGGTGGTACAGTTTAGGAGGCTGACAATTTAGGAGGCCATTTAAGATGATGCCTTCTCTATTAAGGGTCGTAGGAGGGCTTCTTCTCAGGGATTAACTGGGCCGAAAGTTCACCAGGGTCAGAGAGCAACAAATGTCCTTGACATTGAGAAGGTCTGTTTGGAAATGTGAGAGAGATTCAGAGCCCCAGTTGTTGTTTTTAATGCTGTTAATGGGAGACAGAATGCTAATTAGTCAGATTCACTAAGTGGCTGAGTCATGCTGTAACCCTTCTTAAAAAAGAAGTGCCCATTTTGAGATGCTAAATGAGGCCATAAAGGCAGCCAACCATACCTTTCCTGAAACAGAAGAGAGTACCAATGAGGCTGTTAATGTAGCCAGTGAATTGAGTTTTTTGTGTGTATCTGCACCTATATGCATCTCTATCTATCTATGGGTCAGTTTTCACATCTAGGGTCAACTCTAATAAGCACTTAAATAAATCCCGTAGTAAACTTGGGTTTCCAAGACATTTAATCAGAATCAATTTATTCTTAAGGAAAATCTACTCACAATTTTTATTTGAAAAAAAAATCCTAAAGCTTAAGAATTAAACAATTTTCTTCAAATAGGAACACCTATACATGGAATCCAGAAAAAACGGTACTGATGAACCAATTTGCAGGGCAGGAATAGAGATGCAGATGGACTTGCAGACACAGCGGGGGAAGGGAAGGGTGGGATGAACTGGGAGAGTAGCGTTGACATATATGCACTACGGTGGGTAAAACAGACAGCTGGTGGGAAGCTGGTGGGAGCTCAGCTTGTGCTCTGTGATGACCTCGAGGGTGGGATGGGGTGGTGGGAGGGAGGCTCAGGAGGCATACATATGGCTGACTCACCGCATTGTCCAGCAGAAACTAACAACACGATAGAGCAACAATAATCCAATTAAAAATAAATGAATTTAAAAAGAACTGAACAATTTTCTTGGAAATCGTGGGCTTGGGGTTATCCAAAGAGAGGTCAGAAGGGTAGAGACAGCTTCCGAGGCAGACAGAGGAATGAGATATGGGAATTTCAGGATTCAGCCACATTTTCTTGGGAAGGATTTCTTAGATGGGCTTTTTTTTTTTTTTTACTTTCTTCAGGAGAATCAAATTTCCAAGCTAATTATTTGCTTTTTTTTTTTTTAACAGACTCTTGCTCTCTCTCTTGATCGGTTCAGAGGTTACCAAGATAAAGTATTTGGACTTGAATTCTTTCCAGAGGTGTTGATAGGCAGCCCTGAGTGGTGTTTGCTTTTCACAACCGAGATTATGGTTCAGCTTCTCCTATTCCTGGTGCAGCAGGATTGTTAGCAGGAAAACCAGTGGAGGGTTACCAGTGCTTGCTAACCAGAAACAAAGTACACTAGAGAACTTGCAAAAGTGTAGCTCTGTGGTGACAAGCAGATCATCAGGGGTTACTTCTCCCAGCACACTGATTAGCAACACTGAGGAAACAATGGCTTTTGCTTCGGATGATCTAGGCTAAGGGTATGATTAAGAAATACCACCTCACACTGGCCAGAGTGGCCATCATTAAAAAACTGCAAACAATGAATGCTGGAGAGGGTGTAGTGAAAAGGGAACCCTCTTGCACTGTCGCTGGGAACGTAAATTGGTACAGCCACTGTGGACAACAGTATGGAGATTCCTTAACTAAACATAGAACTAAACCATATGACCCAGCAATCCCACTATTGGGCATACACCCTGAGAAAACTGTAACTCAGAAAGACACATGTACCCCACATGTACCCCAACTAATAAATAGTTGCAACACTATTTATTAATACAAAGCCAGGACATGGAAACAATCTAGATGTCCATCCACAGATGAATGAATAAAGAAGATGTGGTACACATATGCCATGAAATATTAACCATAAAAAGGAGTGAAATTGAATCAGTTGTAGTGATGTAGATGAAACTAGAGCCTTTCATACAAAGTGAAGCAAGTCAGAATATGGAATCTAGAAAAATGGTACTGATGAATGTGTTTGCAGGGCCAGAGCGAGATGCAGACATAGAGATTGGACTTGTGACACAGAGGGGGAGTGAATGGGGGGTGAATTGAGACAGTAGGACTGACATATATACCACCATGTGTAAAACAGATAGCTAGTGGGAACCTGCTGTCTAGCCCAGGGAGCTCAGCCCAGTGCTCAGTGATGGCCTAGAAGCAGTGGACTGAGGCTGGAGGGAGGCTCTAGAGGGAAGGGATGTATGTATTCATATGGCTGATTCACAGTGTGGTACATTGACAATGTTGTAGAGAAACTAACACAACATTGTAAAGCAATTATATCCCAATAAAAATATGTCTTTTTTCCTTTCTCCCTCTGTATCTTTAATGCTCTCTTGGGAAAGGATATACATTCATTTTATCAAAGTCAAGAGAAGAAAAAAGCATGGAGTGAGGACAAGCTAGCTCTGGTGACAATAGATGGCGGCCCGTGCCGTGGGGAGTTGACTTCAGGATGTCAACCAGGAGAGAGCCTGCAGTTGGTGTCACCATGCTGACCTCCTGCACCGATCATCACTTAGTGTGGCCCTGAGGACCTTCAAGTTTCCTCTGATGGGAAAAGAATGCCTGGAGAGATGAACCTGCACTGGCATAACTGGGGATGAAAACAAAACAAAGCAAAACACATTGGGCCTATTATATTCTGTCCTTGTATAAACCATTTGGGTCCTATTTAGGGTTAACTGAGGTTCACAGTCAACATTACTCCAAGTGAAGAATGATATACTCAAGTTTTAGAAACATCACTTAGCAGCCAGCAGAGCAAAGAGGCTGAAAACAGAACACAGAGGGAGAGAGACTGAAGCAGAGCAGGACCCCACGCTCCTTCTCCTCCTGTGTCCTCTGTTGGCCTTTTGTCTGTGCAAAAATTTTAGCCAAAGAATGTTTCATCAGAGAAGTGAGAACATGCAGAAATAAAGGAAAACAGTCAAAGGAGAGCAAATGGTCAAGGACCTTTGATTCCTCCTCAAGGGATGCTGAAGCTGAAGTTCCAATACTTTGACCTCCTGATGTGAAGAGCCGACTCCTTGGAAAAGACCCTGGTGCTGGGAAAGATTGAGGCCAGGAAGAGAAGGGGGAAACAGAGGATGAGATGGTTGAATGGCATCACTGATTCAACGGACATGAGGTTGAACAAACTCAGGGAGATGGTGAAGGACAGGGAAGCCTGACATGTTGTAGTCCATGGAGTCACAAAGAGTTGGAAGTGACTAGCAACTGAACAGGAATGATGCTGGACAAACATTAGACAAGTTTCTAAGGAATAGTGGCAGAATCTTGTCCATGGAGTTCCAAAGAGTCAGACACGGCTGAGCAACTAGGCACACCACCCACACACACAGGCCCTGCCTGCCTAGCGCATCCACATCTCTGGGGGTGGGGTCCAGGAAACGCTTCACATGCTCGTTAGTAGATTCTTTTGTTTTTTTTAAAAAACTTTTCCATTATATGTATTTTACATTGATACATCTATCACATAGAAAGATGAAAATTATTCTCCACTGCCATCTTTTCTATACATTCAAAATACAAAGAAAAGCACGACTTCAAAATAAAACAAAGCAAAACTTAAGTAAATTATGTCTGTTTTAGCATTTAAGAGGCCAACCTTTCCTCTTTAGCTTAGCGAGTTCATGGTTAAGCTTGGGCATGGAATTCTTCCACAGTGGATTATGGTTCTTAATATCCTCCACCACTGATGTACTGCAACCCTCCATGGACAGATCAGCAATTTGTGATTCAGGAGTGAAATGCGTCTGGGTTAAAATCTCTAGTAGATTCTGAGGACGCTGCTGGCCAAGAAACCGTGGGGAAATGCCAAGTTCTTTGGTCACCTGCTTGGGTACCTGGATGCAGCCTGGCCTTCCTGCCCTGCAGACTGTACTCTGTAGGGTTAACTTTCCATTCTAAAGCAACGAGGGAATGCCTTTCAACCATCAGGGTTCCACTTGGAAAACCACAACTTCCAGGGAATAAATCAGGCCACCTGGGAATAGTTTAGTCTCTTTACTTGAGAGGAGTGTTTCATCAGCTTCATTTCATCAGAGGATCTGGCCTGCATAGTAATAATAATCATTTTGATGACAACCAGCATTTGTTTAAGGAGGGATGGATGATGGCAGGGTATGGAGGACTTAAGTGTGGAGTAGCAATAAATCCTCTCTCTTTGTCTTTGTGGGCTAGGATAGTACTAATCATTTTCTTCCTTCCTTCCTCCCAGGGCTCTGCCTGGGCAGAAAAAAGCAGGCAGCAGCTTAGTGGGGGTGATTTTGGGCATACCACAAAGACCTCCGGAAAGGCCTAATATCCTTCCTGTCTGCCAGTGTTCCCCATGTATGGGTCCCTCTGAAATTCTATTGCTTTCTTTTACCCATCGAAATCTTAGTTGCTTAAAATATGAATTTCCTCTGAGTGGGTTGTAATTGAAGAGTATCCTTTAAATGACTTTGAAGAGGAACCCAAATATATTTATCTCAAAATATACATGTTCTATAGTTGTTGTTGTTTAATCACTAAGTCATTCTCCTACTCTTTTGCAACCACATGGACTGTAGCCCACCAGGCTCCTCTGTCCATGAGATTTCCCAGGCAAGAATACTGAGATGGGTTGTCATTTCCTTCTCCAGGGGATCTTCTTGACCCAGAGATTGAACCCGAGTCACTTGCGTTGGGAGGAGGATTCTTTACCACTGAGCCACCAGAGAAACCCACACGTACTATAGTACCAACATTATACATATTCTACTGATGCAAAAATAACAATGAATATATAATTGTATATGAATAATACATTTCCCCCAATCTCCAACTGACTGAGTGGCAAATCTTGCTTCACAGATTACTGCTCTAAAACTGAAAGTCTTAATCTGAGGAAATCCATGAATGGGCTCCAAATGGTGAATCAACTACATAACATATATGCAAATCAATGGGCATTTCTTTTCTGGAGAGAAGGTGTACCTATGGTTTTCTTAGAGGGATTTTTAAACTCAAAACATGTTATATAGTCACAGTTAAGGTAAAGAAGGATCTCCAAATAGGATTTCACATAGGGTGAGGAGGGAGAAAGACAAGACTGGAAGAAATGGAATTATTTAATGAGCAGCTGCTGTAAGTTACATACTGTCTCTGAAACCCTGACTTACCTTCTCTCACTTGATTTTCACTTTTCTTGCTGAAGGAGTCACTGTTATCATTATTTTATAAATAGGCAAACTAGGACTCAGGGAAATTAGATGATTTTCTCAGGTCTTAGGATGGATGGGATGGATCTGAGATTCAAGGAGGAAGAACAATCGGTTAATGAATTCAAAGGGCTTCATACAGGTAGATCAGGGATCTCAAAGAGACATATCCCTTCTTTTGGCCTCTGAGACAGATGGAGCGCTCCTCTTATCCGAGGCCAACCCTTCCAGTTTTGCTGCGGGTTCTTTCCCTTCCTGTCTCTTCTGGGACCCGCTCTATCAAAAGTTTTCTTTCCCTTGTACACCTTCAGTCTCTCCTGCTGCCCCAAGGATCGTCAATAAGAATAGAAGCACAGATATAGAGACGGAGGGGTGGACGCGGGGTTGGGCAGGTGGGATGAACTGGGAGGTCGGGCTTGACGTCTCAACACTGCCATATGTAAAACAGATAACTGGTGCGGACCTGCGGGGTAGGGCAGGGAGCTCAGCTCGGTGGTCTGTGGTGATCTAGAGGGGTGGGATGGGGCTGGGGTGGGAGGGAGACCCAAGAGGAAGGGGATATGTGTATATACATTGCTGACTCACTTTGTTGTTTAGCAAACTCTAACACAACATTGTAAAGCCACAATGGGGGGCGGGGGAGGGAAGTGTCAGTAAAGGGCAAGGAATGGGTAATGAAAATAAAACCAAAACCTCTCCAGCTAACTCTAACCCTCTCTGTTTCACTGTCCCCCCCCCAACCAAGTTTACTCTCTTATTTATTCTTTACCCTCCTGCATCCCTGATTACAAAAAATTTCCCTTGAAACTGACATGCTTTTCCTTCTCTCAGTCTCCTTCTTCTGTCCTCTAGTACTTTCAAAGTACAGCTCTGTTCCTGTAGCTTTGGTGCATTCAGTTCAGTTCAGTCGCTCAGTCATGTCCGACTCTTTGCGACCCCATGAATTGCAGCACGCCAGGCCTCCCTGTCCATCACCAACTCCCAGGGTTTACTCAAACTCATGCCCATCGAGTCGGTGATGCCATCCAGCCATCTCATCCTCTGTCATCCCCTTCTCCTCCTGCCCCCAATTCCTCCAGCATCACGGTCTTTTCCAACGAGTCAACTCTTCCCATGAGGTGGCCAAAGTATTGGAGTTTCAGCTTCAGCATCAGTCCTTCCAATGAACACCCAGGACTGATCTCCTTTAGGATAGACTGGTTGGATCTCCTTGCCATCCAAGGGGCTCTCAAGAGTCTTCTCCAACATTATAGTTCAAAAGCATCAGCTTTCTTCACAGTCCAACTCTCACATCCATACATGACCACTGGAAAAACCACAGCCTTGACCAGACGGACCTTTGTTGGCAAAGTAATGTCTCTGCTTTTTAATATGCTATCTAGGTTGGTCATAACTTTCCTTCCAAGGAGTAACTGTTTTTTAATTTCATGGCTGCAGTCATCATCTGCAGTGATTTTGGAGCCCAAAAAAATAAAATCTGTCACTGTTTCCAACTGTCTCCCCATCTATTTCCCATGAGGTGATGGGACCAGATGCCATGATCTTAGTTTTCTGAATGTTGAGTTTTAAGCCAACTTTTTTACTCTCCTCTTTCACCTTCATCAAGAGGCTTTGTAGTTCCTCTTCACCCCCTGCCATAAGGGTGGTGTCACCTGCATATCTGAGGTTATTGATATTTCTCCCAGCATTCTTGATTCCAGCTTGTGCTTCTTCCAATTCAGCATTTCTCACGATGTACATATAAGTTAAATAAGCAGGGTGACAATATACAGCCTTGATGTACTCCTTTTCCTATTTGGAACTAGTCTGTTGTTCCATGTCCAGTACTAACTGTTGCTTCCTGACCTGCATACAGGTTTCTCAAGAGGCAGGTCAGGTGGTCTGGTATTCCCATCTCTTTCAGAATTATCCACAGTTTATTGTGATCCACACAGTCTAATCACAGGACCACAGTCTTGTCTTACTCAATGAAACTAAGCCATGCCGTGTGGGGCCACCCAAGACGGTTGGGTCATGGTGGAGAGGTCTGCCAGAATGTGATTCACTGGAGAAGGGAATGGCAAACCACTTCAGTATTCTTGCCTTGAGAACCCCATGAACAGTATGATAAGGCAAAATGATAGGATACTGAAAGAGGAACTCCCCATGTCAGTAGGTGCCCAATATGTTACTGGAGAAGAGTGGAGAAATAACTCCAGAAAGAATGAAGGGATGGAGCCAAAGCAAAAACAATACCCAGTTGTGGATGGGACTGGTGATAAAAGCAAGGTCCGATGCTGTAAAGAGCAATATTGCATAGGAACCTGGAATGTTAGGTCCACGAATCAAGGCAAATTGGAAGTGGTCAAACAGGAGATGGCAAGAGTGAATGTTGACATTCTAGGAATCAGTGAACTAAAATGGACTGGAATCAGTGTATTTAACTCAGATGACCATTATATCTACTACTGTGGGCAGGAATCCCTTAGAAGAAATGGAGTAGCCATCATAGTCAACAAAAGAGTCTGAAATGCAGTACTTGGATGCAATCTCAAAAATGACAGAATGATCTCTGTTTGTTTCCAAGGCAAACTATTCAATATCACAGTAATCCAAGCCTATGCCCCAACCAGTAATGCTGAAGAAGCTGAAGTTGAACGGTTCTATGAAGACCTACAAGACCTTTTAGAACTAACACCCAAAAGAGATGTCCTCTTCCTTATAGGGGACTGGAATGCAAAAGTAGGAAGTCAAGAAACACCTGGAGTAACAGGCAAATTTGGCCTTGGAGTATGGAATGAAGCAGGGCAAAGGCTAATAGTTTTGCCAAGAGAACGCACTGGTCATAGCAAACATCCTCTTCCAACAACACAAGAGAAGACTCTATACATGGACATCACCAGATGGTCAACACCGAAATCAGATCGATTATATTCTTTGCAGTCAAAGATGGAGAATCTCTATACAGTCAGCAAAAATAAGACTGGGAGCTGACTGTGACTCAGATCATGAACTCCTTATTGCCAAATTCAGACTTAAACTGAAGAAAGTAGGGATAACCACTGGACCATTCAGGTATGACCTAAATCAAATCCCTTATGAATATATAGTGGAAGTGAGAAATAGATAGACAGACAGCCTGATGAACTATGGATGGAGGTTCATGACCTTGTACAGGAGACAGGGATCAAGACCATCCCCATGGAAAAGAAATGCAAAAAGGCAAAATGGTTGTCTGAGGAGGTCTTACAAATATGAAATGTGAAATGTGAAATGTGAAATGAAGAGAAGTGAAAAGCAAAGGAGAAAAGGAAAGATATACCCATTTGAATGCAGAGTTCCAAAGAATAGCCAGGAGAGATAAGAAAGCCTTCTTCAGCGATCAATGCAAAGAAATAGAGGAAAACAACAGAATGGGAAAGACTAGAGATCTCTTCAAGAAAATTAGAGATACCAAGGGAGAATTTCATGCAAAAATGGGCTCAATAAAGGACAGAAATGGTATGGACCTAACAGAAGCAGAAGATATTAAGAAGAGGTGGCAAGAATACACAGAAGAACTGTACAAAAAAGATCTTCACAACCCAGATAATCAGGATGGTGTGATCACTCACACTCACCTATAGCCAGACATCCTGGAATGTGAAGTCATTCTAAGTCTAATAGAATCTAATAGATGGGCCTTCTAAGGCCCATCTAAGTGGGCCTTAGAAAGCATCACTATGAACAAAGCTAGTGGAGGTGATGGAATTCCAGTTGAGCTATTTCAAATCCTGAAGATGATGCTGTGAAAGTTCTGCACTCAATATGCCAGCAGATTTGGAAAACTCAGCAGTGGCCACAGGGCTGGAAAAGGTCAGTTTTCATTCCAGTCCCTAAGAAAGGCAATCCCAAAGAATGCTCAAACTCTTGCACAGTTGCACTCATCTCACACGCTAGTAAAGTAATGCTCAAAATTCTCCAAGCCAGGCTTCAGCAATACGTGAACCAAGAACTTCCAGATGTTCAAGCAGGTTTTCAAAAAGGCAGAGGAACCAGAGATCAAATTGCCAATATCCGCTGGATCATCGAAAAAGCAAGAGAGTTCCAGAAAAACATCTATTTCTGCTTTATTGATTATGCCAAAGCTTTGGTGCATAAAGACCTTCAATTAAAATGCATATAGTAAGATGCCTACCTAGCTTTCTATCATGAACGTCTGTAGTAGTATGTCATTTTGTCTTCCTGGGCCTGACAGAGAGCAGGGAACCACATGATAATGCAGATAACGGTGAAGGAATGACTGGTTTCCATTGTCAAAATTCACAGATTAAACTCCATGCTTTACATGGTGAACAACTGTGGTGGTCTCTCCAGGGCTAAGGGGTTTCTTAGGATAAAGAACCGTTTGCTTGAAAGCTGGGCCAACTTGGTTGCCCTATGCCTTAACTTGATGGTCCAGACCAACTTGATCTGGCCCCAGGAAGCTTTTCCAAGCTCAATGGCATTAGTTCCTCACAGACATCCTGTGTTTCTAAAAAGAAAACAAAACAAAGTATGTCCTTGAAGATGGATCAATTGCTAAACCTGCGATGTGAATGCAGGGCCTCAGACCAAGGAGCTTGAGAAGCCCAGGGTTGGGGGAAGAGAGGCTATTTTGGTTGTACTTGGCTCAGTTTGCAACTAGAGGTCATGGGAATGGAACTGACCCAGAGGGATATTTAGATAGGAGTGGGGGTGGGGGAGGGATGGTGAGGAAGAAGTTGGCTGTGTTGCCGGAGTTCTCCAAGTGTGGTCCTTGGGATAGCAGCGTCAGTCTCGCCTGAAAGTTATCAGAAATGCAAATTCTCAGCCCCGCCCCCCCTCCACCAGCCCTCCTGAATCAGACATTCTGGGGGTACACCCAGCAATCTGTATTTTAATAAGTCACCCCTGGCACTGTGATGCATAGACAGATGAGAGTGGCACTATCAGGGGAAATGAACACTTCCAGGATTCAGAAACTTGGATGGTAGTGCCAACTGTCACACAGATGATCTGTGAAACTGGGGGGCTTCCAAATCTCTCGGTATTAACTGAGGGGGCTGGAATGGATGCTCTCTGAAGTGTGAGGGAAAGTCCTACCTTCAATAGCTCTAACTTCCTCTTTTAGCCTCTGAGCAACTATCGTCCTATCACATCTCAGCTTGTGTCAAACCTTGATTTAATTAACTATTGTCTGCCCACTGCTCACGACTTGGCTATTGCTACGTGGGGTGCTCTCCTGCAGGAATGCTATGAAATGACTTAAACTGATTTGATCAACTCTATTAAGGTCTTTGTGGAAATATCGGAGGCCTGGTCAGGGTCCTAGATCTCTCTGGAATTGGGACAACCGTGACACCATATTCCATTTTGGTCACGCCACACAACTTGCAAGAACTTAGCTCCCCAACCAGGAACTTAATCTGTGCTTTCTGCAGTGGAAGACTGAGTCCTAACCACAGGACCACCAGGGAATTCCCAACACCAAGTTTTAATAACATTGTTGTCGTTTCTAAATCGTGTCTGACTCTTGTGACTCCATAGACTGTAGCCCACCACGCTCCTCTGTCCATGGGATTTCTCAGGCAAAAATACCAGAGTGGGTTGCCATTTCCTACTCCAGGGGATCTTCCCCATCCAGGGATTGAACCAGCAACTCCAGCATTGGCAGGCGGATTCTTTACCACTGAGACACTAGGGAAGCCCCTTCGATAATAGCAAGGCTCAGATCTAATGCTACCACACATAGAAACATTTTAAGTCAGGAAACACAAAGGAGTCGCATAAGTCATTCTATGAGCTTGAGGCAGTCCCAGCTCTGAGTCCCTTTGAGGGTTCCAACAGCAATTTGCCCAGAGGGTTCACTAGAGGCAAAGAGGCAGTCATTGAGCAGCAGGGTTCAGTTAACATTCCGGCCCGATTCAGACAAGGAGACTCCTTGGAGTCAGCGGCTAGACCCAGGACAATTTCCGAATCAAGCCTCGGGCTGGGCTCCTAATTGCACAGGCTATCAGGCTCAATGGATTCTTAGCCTCGTTCACGCATGACTGGGATGCCTGCGTACTATTTCAGTCAATACACACATCTTGATCACCACTCATTTCGCCAATGAAAAATCATTTCTCATATCCATTACTCTAACAAAGAAAGCCTCTGGAGTCTATCGGCCATAAAGATAGCTGAAGAGTTGCTGGAGCCTCACATGGGAGGCGAAGTTTCCATTAGAGTCTTTTAGAGTCTAACCACCCCAACAGAGAGAGCCAATGAGGGGGCTGACTCTGCCTCCAGCAAGATGAAAACTACCTAACAAATACTGCTTATGGCTACATATGCAGAGAAACACAATCTTATAAATTTCAGAACATGTGAAAATGCTATATTTTTAGGTCAGCAATCTCTGGTTAAGGTTAGGAATTTTCTATGATTCAACCTAAGGACAAAATCCTCGAGCACTTGAATATCTTATGTTGTCTCTTTTTGTCTCATCCTGTCTTTGTTGGTCTCCTTGAGCATCCCACCTTCACCCAGACATTGACCTTGGTTCTCTGCCTGAGATGGTTCCATCTCAACCTTTTTTTCTGCAAAAATGCAAATTTTATCTGAGATATCAACTTATATAGGGACACTAGAGTCCTCAAATATACCAGTGTTCTCCTGGGATATCTTTTTTAAGAAATTATTTTATTTTTGGCTGTGCTGTATCTTCTTTGCTGAACACTGGATTTCTCTAGTTGCGATGCATGGGCTCATCATTGTGGCAGTTTCTCTTATTGTGGAGCACAGGCTCTAGAGTGCTGGCTCAGTAGTTGTGGTACACAGGATCAGTGATTCCACAGCATGTGGAGTCCTCCTCCTGGACCAAGGAATCAAACCCGCATCCCCAACACTGGTAGGCAGACTCCCAACCACTGGACCACCAGGGAAGTCCATCCCAGGACATCTTAAACATCCTGTGCTAACTGCCTTCTGAACACCATATGGTATTAATTCCTTTGTCCTGGCCTGTATAGTCTGTATGGTCAAAGCTATGGTTTTTCCAGTAGTCATGTACAGATGTGAGAGTTGGACTGAAAAAAGCCTGAGTGCCAAAGAACTGATGCTTTCAAATTGTGATGCTGGAGAAGACTCTTGAGAGTCTCATGGACAGCAGGGAGATCAAACCAGTCCTAAGGGAAATCAACCCTGAATATTCACTGGAAGGATTGATGCTAAAACTGAAACTCCAATACTTTGGCTATCTGATGCAAAGAGCCAGCTCATTGAAAAAAATCTCTGATGCTGGGAAAGATTGAAGGCAAAAGGAGAAGAGGGTGGCAGAGGATGAGATGGTTAGACATCATCACTGACTCAATGGACATGAATCTGAGCAAACTCCGGGAGATAGTGAAGGACAGGGAAGCCTGGTGTGCTGCAGTCCATGGGCTCCCAAAGAGTCAGACTTGGCTGAGCGATGGAACAACCTGGCCTGTAGGTGGTGTGCTCCCTGACAGCCTGGGCAGGACCCACCTGGTTGCCAGGTCAGAGCAGGAAGGCAGCAAATGGTGCCTTGTGTTCCACAGAAAATTGGAGTTTTCTTGGGAGGAAAAATGAGCTTAACCTGAGTGACAATAATGTCCCCGGCAGGCAATACAAGGCTGTTTACAGCTGGTGCTAAATGTTGAGATATGGTCTGTAAGTGCCATAAGCAGTTAAGGATAGAAGGTTGAAGGTGACGCTAATAGAAAGCCAATTGAAGACATTTAGGAGATGGAGATTTGAGCCCTTGGAGACAACACAGGCCACTCTGATATCACACACTGGGCTCACCCTGGACCATTCGCTGTGGGGCAGTGAGGCTTCCATTCAATGAGAGAGAACTCAGCATCACCAGATACACGCAACGGCGACAGAGGGAGGGGGTAGGAATAGCAATAGCAGTTACACCAATGACACCAAAACTGATATCATCTGGGATCACTCAATCAATTAGCATACAATTTAGTGTAATAAGAAATCAGAGAGAAGAAGAGAGAGAAGGAGAACACAAACCCAAGCGCCTACCAAGGATAGGCGAGAAAGTGAAAGACCAAAACTGCTGGCTTTGTATGTGGATAGATCTCTCTGATTTGCCAGCAAGAATTCCATCCATGCAGGAAGATGACTGTGTCCCAGCCGTTTTGGAGTCCGGTGTATTATCTGTTGCAGATTTTGATATCTTACTTAGGCTCGTGCCAGCCTGATTTTAGGAAGAGTGTACATTATTTACATGAAAACAAATATGAGTATTCGGAGGCATTTTTTCCCCGGCGTGCAGTTCCTACTAAAGAATTTACATTCTTCTAATTTGCTGCTTTACTGCATCACTTAGTATCCGCCTGAGATGAGCACAATGTCCTCAGTTGGGAAGGTGCGGAAGAAATTTACCCTTTTTGCACCGAATCACTTGCTCTTCTCCTGGAAGCTACCAAACCCTTGCTCACTTGAAATGCCCTTTTCTAAGCACTGGCCTTGTTCTGCAGGTATCAGCCAATCCCCAAATCACAGTGCAGGTTGGGGAAGCTGTTTGATTTTAACATTTCATCTTGAGTGTCCTGTGCAGTATTTCTCCACTGATTGAAAATGGTCTTTTCGATAACAATGCAGAGGCATGTGTTTTACTGACGCTGCAATTGATGGATTCGTCTTGCAAATGGGGGTTTTGAGTGAATTTTAGCAACACACAAAATGTGAATACCATCTGGTGGGTCTGCTTCCTGCAGAGTTAGGGTAAACATCATGAATAGCATTAATGTAAACCACATGTATTAGTGGTACCCACCCTACCAGCTCAATAGACTTACAGACTGAAACTGAACCAGAAATGGTCTTTGGAAACCAAACATTGAACTTCTGAGTTCCTCTCAGAAGGAAAAGGAAGATACATTTAGAATCTTGGTTTAAACACACTGGATTTCAAATGGCCATGCTTTTGCTTGCTGCATTTTGATTTTTAGGACTAAGAGGAGTCCAAGAGGCCAGCTCTGAAGGCAGCTTTTGTTGTGATTGTGGAGGTCTGTCACTTACAATTCAATTAAAATTGAAAGAAGTACAGAAAATCATTGGAAATCTTTGTGGCATCATGGCCCCAAGCATTTGCAGCTGTGCCTATCGAGCTTAAGCTGAAAGAACACTGACTCATGAAGAGTTTTTGTGTTTATTGAGAACAAATTGGTGGTGTTGATCATCACTGGGACAGAGCAAAGGCAACGGAGAGCCTGCTGGAATCATGTTCATGGAGACTGATCTTTGTAGCAGTGCTTTATTTTCAAATTTCAGTAGGGAACAAACCTCTGCTGTGTGGTTTTGCTCAACATTTTCTTGATATAGTATAGCTTGGCCAGATTATTATAATCTCTGAGGACTGTATCCATGACTGCAACCTAGAATTTGAAGTCTTTTCCGAAGGGTTTGTTTTTACCATTGTGTCTGTCTCCTGGTGCTTAAATCCCTCACAGATGCAGGGAGATGGGAATAGGATATTCTTTGCTCTCTACTGTCTATCCCTCTCTGCCTTCTTATTTATTGTCTTTACTATATGCCTGCGATGCAGGAGACGCAAGAGATGCAGGTTCGATTCCTGCCTCTAATCCCTGGCTCAGGAAGATTCTCTGGAAGAGGAAATGGCAACCTGCTCCAGTATTCTTGACTGGGAAATCCCATGGACAGAGGGGCCTGGTGTGAAACAGTCCGCAGGGTTGCAAAGAGTTGGGCACGACTGAAGTGACTTAGCACGCATGCAAACACAGAAGTCAGAAACTCTGGGTTGTTGGCCCCTGCCTGACTCTCTCTGCAAGGCCAACATTCATGCTTTATTTCAGCACCAGATGCCTGGAATTCCATTTTTTTCTTTCCTGAACCCCTGCAATGACCTTTGGCTAGTTGCCTTGCCACCATTTTCCCCCCTAGGGTTCGTTCTTCACGCAGTAGATAGAATGAATGTATTAAAATGAAATTCAGACTATCTCTTCTCCTCTTTTGCCATTTCAGGGATGTTATGAATGCTTTAGGCTGAAATTCTGCTCATCTGCTTTTGGCAGAGCTAGCTTCTCATCCTTCAGATCTCATCTCAGTGGACACCTTCTCAGAGGGGTCTTCTCTGATCAGCCTAAAGTATTTACATCCTCATCTTACTGTCTGTCTCAGTCCCTGTTTTTGTCCCTTGTAGCTTTTATTACAGTTTGTGCCTGTTTTATTTAATTGTCTTCTATAGTATTCACCTTCTACAAAAGCAGGGATCCCAGTAGTTTTTGCTTCCTCCCCATTAAATCTCTACCACTTAACATGGAATCAAGCTGGTGCTCAGTTGCTTTGGGGTTGTGTCCGACACTTTGTGACCCCATGGATTGTAGCCCACCAGGCTCCTCTGTCCATGGGATTGTCTAGGCAAGAATGGGGTGGATTGCCATTCCCTTCTCTAGGGCATCTTCCCGACTCAAGGATTTAACCTGAGTCTCCTGTATCGCAAGCAGATTCTTTACCATCTGAGCCACCTGGGAAGTCCTAGGGAGATGATCTAAATGAGAAGCAAAGGGAAAAACTGCCCTTCTCCAAGGACTGCACACAAACCCAGGATTTGAAGACGCATTCTGGCTGCTCTATCTCTGACTTATATGTGAGAGGGGTGGAACCACTAAGCGTTCAGGTCCCCAGACCCGAGATCACAGAACTCTCACTAAGTCTCCCATTCTATGCACTTCCACCATCTCTGCTAAGCAGCACAGATCAGAAAACTCATCCCCTTCTTACACCCGGAGAACAGAACAGATGTAGAGAGAGATGAAATTGTTTGCCAAAGGTCACAGAGTTCATCAAGCTTGAGGGCAAGGACCAAGAACTCAAACATTTCTTTACTCCAAATTCAGAGCTTCCTCTAGCAGATGCTTCTGCCTAAAAAGCTGGTGTTTCAGTTCTTGTATGCTAAGCTCTGTTGCAGCATTTCTTCTGATGTATGGCCCAAATTCTGCTTCAGTGGGTCTTGCTCAAAACTCATTTCTTTGGTGAACCATCTTCTAATCTCAAATGACCACAGGCTCTCCTTAGATGGAAGCTCCCAGACATGGTCTTTGAAAAATTACATCATAATCCTGAAAAGAAATGAAGGAAATTGAAACCAATCTTTGTGACGTACTGTTTTTATTTGGTTGCTTGTGCTATTTAGATGAAGGGGTTACAGGATAAGGACTATATCTTTTCCATGTTTTATACCATGCTTAATAAGTTCTCAGAATATAATAAATGTTTCACAGGCCAATGAAAAATTCCAATGCACATAACCTACTGGAGAGGTTATAAAATTATTCATGGCTGACATTGATGAGAGGATCAGAGCTTTTACCCTACAGGGAGAAGACTGTGACAGAGAATCCAGGAATTATTCTCAGGAAAACCAGATATAGAGTATTTCAATCAAACCAACTTCCAGCATGAGTTTATTAAGACATACAGAAATGTACATAATAATAAAGTGCTAATTTATGTTACTCTATGATAAAAATAATAATTGGTGCTGGTTATTTATCACACAATGCACTCATTTTGGAGAAGGAAATGGTGACCCATTCCAGCATTCTTGATTGAAAAATACCATGGAGAGAGGAGCCTGGTGGGCAACAGTCCCTGGGGTCAAAAAAGTCATACACAACTGAACGGCTACCTATACACGCAAACACACTAATTTTAATATGATTTTCAAAAGAGGATAGATATTACTGATTGAATGAGATAACACATGGGGAGGAGAGCACGTATATAGTAAATATCACATATATGCAAATGGTTATATTGCTGGAATTATTTCAGATGTCTGAACAACTGAATGAACATTGTGAAATTAGTGGAAAATAAAATTTCAAAGATGTTGGACAGATAAAATTTGAAATTGAACCATCTACACTGTATGACAGTTATGGAATGTCAGAGAAAATATTACTTGGGTTGAGAGGTAGGAGAAAAGATTATCTGTAATAGGAGGGAAGAGAAACTCCTTTGGTCATTTTTGAACATTGATTCCTTAATTTATCAGTTGTATTTTCCGGAAGTCAATTTTCTTTGCAAATAAAACCATTTACTAATGTGTATGTTATTGAAAGGCTTATGTGCTTATGTGTCCTGTAATGGTTCAAGAATACTATAGAAGGTGAACACAAAGAAATTTGGGGGTCAAGGAATGAGTTTATAGAACCACTGGGAAGCGGAGGCTGTGAGGGACTGAAGGTCAGGTCAATGGTCAAGGCTGGTATGAGTGGGTGAGAGCAGATTGGAGGAAGATGTCCTCAAGTAAGAGTGAGGTAGGGGCATGGACTCTCACAGTTTTATGAGAGAGACTGCTAAATTCATAAATGCAAAGTGCTAGTGGGATGATTGACTTGTTTGATCATATATTAGGTATCAAGTATATATTTCACCTTGGAGCTTCCCAGGTGGCTCAGTGGTAAAGAATCTGCCTGCCAACACAGGAGAAGCAGGAGAAGCAGGCGAGTTTGGTTTGGAAGTGGGTTTGATCCCTGGGTCGGGAAGATCCCCTGGGGGAGGAAATGGCAATCCACTCCCGTATTCTTGCCTAGAGAATCTCATGGACAGAGGAGCCTGGTGGGTTACAGTCCATAGGGTCGCATAGAGTCAGACATGACTGAATGACTGAGCATACACACACACACACACATTTTACCTGCATTTCAGTGTATCAAAACACCTTATGTGAGCACTCTAACAGACAGAAGCAATTATAAGATGCTCTGAAATCACATAGGAGGAATCTCTAACCTAGCTCAAGAGGATTAGGTTAGGTTTCTGGGAGAAGGTGAATGTCTTAAATCAGAGTGGAGAGGAGGTGGGGGAGAAGGCTGGAGAGAGGAAGGCATTCAGATGGCCCATCAGACTGGCAGAGAAATAAGGTGAATCCCTTTCCTTCAGACTGTAGTCCTTCTCATCAGGGTTATCTTTGAAGTAATTGCCGGCGAGAGAGTCATCCCATCCTTAACCAGAAAAATTGAGTATCCCCTCCAAAGCTGCTCTTACTGTTTATGGTACCTATTGTTCTTGGTCGTCAATATATCTGGTCTCCTCTCCAGCCACATAGAAGACTAAATTTCTCTTATCTCCAAGACACAGCCATGGAATTTGCTATGGCCAATGACGTATGTGCAGAACTGAGTTGGGTGGAGGCACATAAATGTTTGTGTGCTGTTCTCCCTAATTCTCTTTGTATCACCGAACCAGGATATCACGTGCTCCAGACAGTACAGTTCCAGGAGGGTGGAGCGTCTGTCCCTCTGGATCCTCATTCAGTGTCTCAGAGAGGCTCCAGAGGGTCCCCTTGACCCACAGCAAATTTTGAGTGAGAAATAAATTTCTGTTTCTGCTAAGTTGCTAAACTTTTTTTTTCTTTTTTGGAGAGGGGATGTTCATGACTGCAACATAACATTGTCTGTACCATTTGCCTTTATCTCTGTTGAAAACCTTTTTGTTTTTAGATTTGTGTCTTGTTTGCATACTCTTTGACTCACTTTTTACCATAAAGTATTGTCTAAGGGCTCTTAATGACATCTAGATTTTTGCTGGAATTAAATGACTTTTGCAAATAGCATACAATTATTTACAAATCTTATGGTAAATTTCAGATAGACGTGGAAAGGTTAGTTGCTCAGTTGTGTCTGACTGTTTGCAACACCATGGACTGTAGCTCACCAGACTCCTCTGTCCATGGAATTCTCCAGGTAAGAATACTGGAGTGGGTTGCCATTGCCTTTTCCAGGGGATCTTCCCGAATCAGGGATTGAATCCGGGTCTCCTGCATTGCAAGCAGATTCTTTATCAACTGAGTCACCAAGGAAGTACAAACTTCAGATGGGAAACGCTTCTGTTAAAATCCTAAATGGGGGCTTCCTTGGCAGTCCAGTGGCTAAGACTCTGCAGTCCCAGTGCAGGGGGCAGAGGTTCGATCCCTGCTCAGGGAACTAGTTCCCACATGCTGCAACTATAAGCTCACATGCTGCAACTAAAGATCCTGCATGCCATGACCAATACCTAGTGGAGAAAAAAAAAAAAAAATCCTATATGGATAATATACTGCAAAATATACTCACAACTATACTGTTACCTTCGATGTTTCCATGCTTGTTCTTTAGTTTTTGATTTTGTTTTACTGGTATAACACATTCTACATTTTTCCTATTGTCACTAATTAAAAAAGAACTTAATTTTCAAGTAACATGACAGTCATATTTATTAGGAAACATGAGTTAAGTCCATATATCCTTCTGGAACTATTTTTCTTTTTATAGAGAGTGTTTCCACTACATTGCTAGATCTCACAGTCTGCATTAATTAAAATATGCATTCATACACTTCGCTGAAACCAGAATTTCAGTGTTAGACTCTTTTGGATGGTGTGAGAAGGTTGGACCCAAATGTGCAAATTTGGCCCAGTTTATTACCTAGAATCTACTATCAGTTTTGTTTTTCAAAGTAATTCAAAGGCAAAGTTAAAAACAGTTTAATAAAAATTCAGGTGCAACTACATCAGTAAACTAGATGATTAAGATGAGTTGTTGACATGAAACAAGGGCAATATTTTCAGTGAAATTCTGTTTATTATGTAATTTGAGAAGGATAAAGGGAGCATAATCTTTTCTGGGGTGTTTTAATTTGGACACCCAGAGAAAAAGAGTAGGAAATTATAAGATTTCTTCCTTCCTCTGTCCAAGGGATTCTCCAGGCAAGAATACTAGAGTGGGTTGCGATGACCTCCTCCAGAGGATCTTCCCATTCCAGAGATCAAACCCACATCTCTTATGTCTCTTGCATTGGCAGTAGGGTTCTTTACCACTAGCGCCACTTGGGAAGCCCATAGAAGAGCTTGCTTGCCCACAAACATAAAACAGATTGCTCATTCGACTTTTTCTTTCTTCCTTCCCTTCTTTTTTTTTTTTTTTCAAGGAAAAACAAAACTACTTTCTATTGTCATATCTGATGGCATCTTATTGTAATTTGAAACATATCAAGGGGTTTGTAAAGTGAGCTGCAACCCCCTGATAACTTTTAGGAACCTAAAGGCCTTGTTTGAGATATCTCCAAACCTTTCTGTGAAGTACATGAAATAAGTAAATAAAGAGCTGTATTTCTTTTTATAATGTGTTTATCTTCCTGGACCCAGAGAGTTTACTTACTAAGAGATGAGGTGATTTGTGTGCTTTATTGATGAGTCTCATCTTATCTATGTTCTATAATGATTCAAGGACAGTATTCAGAATAAATTTCCAATATATATATATGTATATATATATAAATTTATATATATGTATGTATATATAAATTTCCATATATATATATGTATCTTTTTTTTTTTTAGTACTTGTTTATGCCTTTCTGTACCATTTATTTGCAGGCTCACTTTCTTTTTTTAAAAAATCCATTCTTTCCCTTCTGTCCTATCTTTTTTGGAGTCCCTGTCCTATGATTAAGCACAATGCTATGTTCTACAGGAAACAGTGGAGATAAATGTTGAGATGACCAAGATGTGAAGAAATTGGCTGTGTATCATAAACTGAAAAAAAAAAAAAAAAAAAACAGCCTTTGTCCTGAGTCTGTCTACACTTTTTTTCTTCCAGATTCTGTCACATTTCTTCACTTTAGTGCTTCACCTTTCTCTCCCACCCCTATTCCTGCCCTCCCCTCCTTACTTCTCCCTCCTGATACAGCCCTACCTGACGTCCACTATCATGCTTGTTCTGCCTTTTAGCTTCTTGAGGGAAATAAGATAAGATGTTTTAAACTTCTTTTGACAGAAAGAGGCATACTGATCATCCTTTCCCAACTCTTTGTCATGCAGGTTACATCATTACTTCTCCAAGTCAGGCTCTGACCAAAGAGAAACAGAAAATGGGAATGATAAGATCTACGCTGGCAAAACAATTTAGCACCAGACTGTTTCACGTAGCGCATAGCTTACTGCTATATACAAAGGTCTAAATTATGTGGTGAGAGAATTATAGATTAAAAATTGTGCCTCAGAGATAATAAGTGCAAAATAAAGTAGAATAAAGAAAGATTCACTTGAGAGCAAAATTACGCCATTACCAGAAAAATTAAATTCTCTATCTTGATATTCAGCTTCCCTTGTGGGGTTCATCCTGAGTGCACATGTTTCTCTTTCATTCAGTTTCTCTTTCCTGTTCTGTGTCCTCTGAGAAATCAGTGTCTTCAGGTAGTTTGCTAACAGAGCCATTGGCGCTCTGAGCAGGAAATCAAAGTCAAGCATGCAAACTGGATTGTCAAAGATGGAGTTTGTGGGTGGTTTCCACAGTTCTCCTCCAGTGTTCATTTCCAGTGCATCATGTGGTCTATAATAGCTACTTGGTGGAATAGAATCAAAAGCTTTTGGGTTTCTCCACAGGTACCAGTGCGCACACACACACACACGGACGACAGTCTTTTTTTTTTTTCCATTTATTTTTATTAGTTGGAGGCTAGTTACTTTAAAATATTGTAGTGGCTTTTGCCATACATTGACATGAATCAGCCATGGATTTACATGTGTTCCCCATCCTGATCCCCCCTCCCACCTCCCTCCCCGTCCCATCCCTCTGGGTCTTCCCAGTGCACCAGCCCCGAGCACTTGTCTCATGCATCCAATCTGGGCTGGTGGTCTGTTTCACCCTTGATAGTATACTTGTTTCAATGCTATTCTCTCAGAACATCCCACCCTTGCCTTCTCCCACAGAGGCCCAAAGTCTGTTCTGTACATCTGTGTCTCTTTTTCTGTTTTGCATATTGGCTTACTGTTACCATCTTTTTAAATTCCATATATATGCGTTAGTATTCTGTATTGGTCTTTATCTTTCTGGCTTACTTCACTCTGTATAATGGGCTCCAGTTTCATCCATCTCATTAGAACTGATTCAAATGAATTCTTTTTAATGGCTGAGTAATATTCCATTGTGTATATGTACCACAGCTTCCTTATCCATTCAGCTGCTGATGGGCATCTAGGTTGCTTCCATGTCCTGGCTATTATAAACAGTGCTGTGATGAACATTGGGGGTACACGTGTCTCTTTCAGGTCTAGTTTCCTTGGTGTGTATGCCCAGGAGTGGTATTGCTGGGTCATATGGCAGTTCTATTTCCAGTTTTTTAAAGAATCTCCACACTGTTCTCCATAGTGGCTGTACTAGTTTGCATTCCCACCAACAGTGTAAGAGGGTTCCCTTTTCTCCACACCCTCTCCAGCATTTATTGCTTGTAGACTTTTGGATAGCAGCCATCCTGACTGGCATGTAATGGTACCTCATTGTGGTTTTGATTTGCATTTCTCTGATAATGAGTGATGTTGAGCATCTTTTCATGTGTTTGTTAGCCATCTGTATGTCTTCTTTGGAGAAATGTCTGTTTAGTTCTTTGGCCCATTTTTTGATTGGGACATTTATTTTTCTGGAATTGAGCTGCAGGTGCTGCTTGTATATTTTTGAGATTAATCCTTTGTCTGTTGCTTCATTTGCTATTATTTTCTCCCATTCTGAGGGCTGGTTTTTCACCTTGCTTATAGTTTCCTTTGTAGTGCAAAAGCTTTTAAGTTTAATTAGGTCCCATTTGTGTATTTTTGCTTTTATTTCCAATATTCTGGGAGGTGGATCATAGAGGATCCTGCTGTGATTTATGTCGGAGAGTGCTTTGCCTATGTTCTCCTCTAGGAGTTTTATAGTTTCTGGTTTTACATTTAGATCTTTAATCCATTTTGAGTTTATTTTTGTGTATGGTGTTAGAAGGTGTTCTAGTTTCATTCTTTTACAAGTAGTTGACCAGGTTTTTCAGCACCACTTGTTAAAGAGGTTGTCTTTTTTCCATTGTATATTCTTGCCTCCTTTGTCAAAGATAAGGTGTCCATAGGTACGTGGATTTATCTCTGGGCTTTCAATTCTGTTCCATTGATCTATATTTCTGTCTTTGTGCCAGTACCATACTCTCTTGATGGCTGTGGCTTTGTAGTATAGTCTGAAGTCAGGCAGGTTGATTCCTCCAGTTCCATTCTTCTTTCTCAAGATTGCTTTGGTTTTCGAGGTTTTTTGTATTTCCATACAAATTGTGAAATTATTTGTTCTAGTTCTGTGAAAAATACCATTGGTAGCTTGATAGGGATTGCATTGAATCTATAGATTGCTTTGGGTAGTATAGCCATTTTCACAATATTGAGTCTTCCAAACCCTGAGCACGGTATATTTCTCCATCTATTTGTGTCCTCTTTGATTTCTTTCATCAGTGTTTTTTAGTTTTCTATATATAGGTCTTTTGCTTTTTTAGGTAGATATACTCCTAAGTATTTTATTCTTTTTGTTGCAGTGGTGAATGGTATTGTTTCCTTAATTTCTCTTCTCTGTTTTCTCATTGTTAGTGTATAGGAATGCAAGGGATTTCTGTGTGTTAATTTTATATCCTGCAACATTACTGTATTCATTGATTAGCTGTAGTAATTTTCTGGTAGAGTCTTTAGGGTTTTCTATGTAGAGGATCATGTCGTCTGCAAACAGTGAGGGTTTCACTTCTTTTCCTATCTGGATTTCTTTTATTTCTTTTTCTGCTCTGATTGCTGTGGCCAACACTTGCAAAACTATGTTGAAGAGTAGTGGTGAGAGTAGACACCCTTGTCTTGTTCCTGACTTTAAGGGAAATGCTTTCAATTTTTCACCATTGAGGATAATGTTTACTGTGGGTTTGTCATATATAGCTTTTATTATGTTGAGGCATGTTTCTTCTATGTTTGTTTTCTGGAGAATTTTTACCATAAATGGATGTTGAATTTTGTCAAAGGCTTTTTCTGCATCTATTGAGATAATCATATGGTTTTTATCTTTCAATTTATTAATGTGGTGTATTACATTGATAGATCTGCGGATATTAAAGAATCCTTGCATTCCTGGGATAAAGCCCACTTGGTCATGATGCATGATCTTTTTAATATGTTGTTGGATTCTGTTTGCTAGAATTTTGTTAAGGATTTTTGCACCTATGTTCATCAGTGATATTGGTCTGTAGTTTTCTTTTTTGTGGCATCCTTGTCTGGTTTTGGTATTAGGGTGATGGTGGCCTCATAGAATGAGTTTGGAAGTTTGCCTTCTGCAATTTTCTGGAAGAGTTTGAGTAAGATAGGTGTTAGCTCTTCTCTAAATTTTTGGTAGAATTCAGCTGTGAAGCCATCTGGTTCTGGACTTTTGTTTGCTGGAAGATTTCTGGTTACAGTTTCGATTTCCGTGCTTGTGACAGGTCTGTTAAGATCTTCTATTTCTTCCTGGTTCAGTTTTGGAAAGTTATACTTCTCTAAGAATTTGTCCATTTCTTCCAAGTTGTCCATTTTATTGGCATAGAGCTGCTGGTAGTAGTATCTTATGATCCTTTGTATTTCAGAGTTGTCTGTTATGATCTCTCCATTTTCATTTCTAATTTTGTTGATTTGGCTCTTCTCCCTTTGTTTCTTGATGAGTCTGGCTATTGGCTTGTCAATTTTATTTACCTTTCCAAAAACAAACTTTTAGCTTTGTTGATTTTTGCTATGGTCTCTTTTGTTTCTTTTGCATTTATTTCTGCCCTAATTTTTAAGATTTCTTTCCTTCTGCTAACCCTGGGGTTCTTCATTTCTTCTTTCTCTAGTTGCTTTAGGTGTAGAGTTAGGTTATTTATTTGACTTTTTTCTTGTTTCTTGAAGTAAGCTTGTATTGCTATGAACCTTCCCCTTAGCACTGCTTTTACAGTGTCCCATAGGTTTTGGGTTGTTGTGTTTTCATTTTCATTCATTTCTATGCATATTTTGATTTCTTCTATGATTTGTTTGTTTTTTAAAAGCATGTTATTTAGCCTCCATAGGTTGGAATTTTTAAGTTTTTTCCCTGTAATTGAGATCTAATCTTACTGCATTGTGGTCAGAAAAGATGACTGGAATGATTTCAATTTTTTTGAATTTACCAAGGCTAGATTTATGGCCCAGGATGTGATCTATTCTGGAGAAGGTTCCATTTGCACTTGAGAAAAAGGTGAAATTGATTGTTTTGGGGTGAAATGTCCTATAGATATCAATTAGGTCTAGCTGGACCATTGTGTCATTTAAAGTTTGTGTTTCCTTGTTAATTTTCTGTTTAGTTGATCTGTCGATAGGTGTGAGTGGGGTATTAAAGTCTCCCACTATTATTGTGTTATTGTTCATTTCCCCCTTCATTCTTGTTAGCATTTGCCTTATATATTGCGGTGTTCCTATGTTGGGTGCATATATATTTATAATTGTTATATCTTCTTCTTGGATTGATCCTTTGATCATTATGTAGTGTCCTTCTTTGTCTCTTTTCACAGCCTTTATTTTAAAGTCTATTTTATCTGCTATAAGTATTGCGACTCCTGCTTTCTTTTGGTCTCCGTTTGCATTGAATTTTTTTTCCAGCCCTTCACTTTTAGTCTGTATGTGTCCCTTGCTTTGAGGTGGGTCTCTTGTAGACATCATATATAGGGGTCTTGCTTTTGTATCCATTTAGCCAGTCTTTGTCTTTTGGTTGGGGCATTCAACCCACTTACATTTAAGGTAATTATTGATAAGAATGGTCCCGTTGCTATTTGCTTTGTTGTTTTGGGTTCACGTTCATACAACCTTTCTGTGTTTCCTGCCTAGAGAAGATCCTTTAGCATTTGTTGAAGAGCTGGTTTGGTGGTGCTGAATTCTCTCAGCTTTTGCTTGTCTGTAAAGCTTCTAAATTCTCCTTCATATCTGAATGAGATCCTTGCTGGGTACAGTAATCTGGGTTGTAGGTTATTCTCTTTCATAACTTTAAGTATGTCCTGCCATTCCCTTCTGGCCTGAAGAGTTTCTATAGAAAGATCAGCTGTTATCCTTATGGGAATCCCCTTGTGTATTATTTGCTGTTTCTCCCTTGCTGCTTTTAATATTTGTTCTCTGTGTTTGATCTTTGTTAATTTGACTAATATGTGTCTTGGGGTGTTTTGCCTTGGGTTTATCCTGTTTGGGACTCTTTGGGTTTCTTGGACTTGGGTGGCTATTTCCTTCCCCATTTTGGGGAATTTTTCAGCTATTATCTCCTCAAGTATCTTCTCATGGCCTTTCTTTTTGTCTTCTTCTTCTGGGACTCCTATGATTCGAATGTTGGGGTGTTTCACATTGTCCCAGAGGTCCCTGAGGTTGTCCTCATTTCTTTTAATTCTTTTTTCTTTTTTCCTCTCTGCTTCATTTATTTCCACCATTTTATCTTCTACCTCACTTATCTTATCTTCTGCCTCCGTTATTCTACTGTTGGTTCCCTCCAGAGTGTTTTTGATCTCATTTATTACATTATTCATTTTTAATTGACTCTTTTTTAAATTTCTTCTAGGTCCTTGTTAAACATTTCTTGCATCTTCTCAATCCTTGTCTCCAGGTTATTTATCTGTAACTCCATTTTATTTTCAAGATTTTGGATCATTTTTATTATCATTATTCTAAATTCTTTTTCAGGTAGATTCCCTATCTCCTCCTCTTTTGTTTGACTTGGTTGGCATTTTTCATGTTCCTTTACCTGCTGGGTATTTCTCTGCCTTTTCATCTTATTTAGATTGCTGGGTTTGGGGTGGCCTTTTTGTAGTCTGGTTGTCTGTGGTTCTTTTTTATTGTGGAGGCTTCTCCCAGGGGGTGGGGCTGGAAGTTTGGCTTGTCGAGGTTTGCTGGTTAGAGAAGCTTATGTCGGTGTTCTGGTGGGTTGAGCTGGATTTCTTCTCTCTGGAGTGCACTGGAGTGTCCAGTAGTGAGTTTTGAGATGGGTCTATGGGTTTGGTGTGACTTTGGGCAGCCTGTATATTGACGCTCAGGGCTATGTTCCTGCGTTGCTTGAGAATTTGCGTGGTATGTCTTGCTCTGGAATTTATTGGCTCTTGGGTGGTGGTTGGTTTCAGTGTAGGTATGGAGGCTTTTGGATGATCTCTTATTAATTAATGTTCCCTGTAGTCAGGAGTTCTCTGGTGTTCTCAGGTTTTGGGCTTAAGCCTCCTGCCTCTGGGTTTCAGACTTATTCTTTCAGTAGCCTCAAGACTTCTCCCTCCATACAGCACTGATAATAAAACTTCTAGGTTAATGGTGAAAGGATTCTCCACAGTGAGGGACACCCAGAGAGATTCACAGAATTACATGAAGAAGAAGAGAGGGAGGAAGGAGATAGAGGTGAGCAGGAGGCGAGAAAGGGGGATTCAAGAGAGGAGAGACAGATCTAGGTTGTACTCTGTTCCCTAAGTGTTCTCCACAGCCCAGAACACCCACAGAGGTTCACAGAATTGGATTGAGAAGAGAAGGGGGAGGGAGGAAATAGAGGTGATCTGGGGGAGAAAAAGGAGAATCAAAAGGGGGAGAGAGTGATCAAACCAGTAATCACACTCCTGAGTAAAAATGGGTACTGAAGGTTGGAAGGTTAGATTCTTAAATGTCCAAAATTGATATCAAATACTGAAAAACAAAGATTAAAAATCTAGAGTAGAGGTTAGACTCTTAAAAATACAATAGTAAAAAAACCACAAAAGTACAAAAAAATTTAAGAAATATATATGGAGTTCACTTTAAAAATAGGGTCCCCCCCCTTTTTTTTTGCCAGGTTATAGTGGGTTATAAAATTGAAAATTAAGGAGTAATAGAGGACTTTAAAAAAAAAAAAAAGAAAAAGAAAAAGTAAAAAAAGAAAGAGAAAAAAAAATTTTTTAATTAAAAATAAAAAAAATAGTAGTAAAAATATATCTAGGAATTTCTCTGGAGCTGTTGTGGGCAGTGTGGGTTCGGTTCAGTTTCAGATAGCTCCTCGTTCCAGCTTACACTTCTCACTATCTATAGGCCCCTTCCAGTGTAGTCGGTGTTATCTACAGGGATTTTAATCTGTTGCACCTGTCACTTCTGAAGTGGTTCCCTTTGTTTCTTTGGCTTCTGTTTGCAGGTCTCTTCAGGGTCTAATTTCTGCCCTGACACACCCAGGCGGAGGTGCTTTCTTGTTTAGGTTCGCTTGTTCAGTCGTGCTGCGGGGAGGGAGGGGCGCTGCAGACAAATGTCACCGGCCTGTGTGGGGAGCACTCACGGTTTTCCGGCCACTCCGGGTTTGCCCCCGATCGGGGCGGGTGTGTGTGCTTTCCCCGTCTACACTGCTCAGGCTCCAGACTGCTCTCCAGGGAGCAGGCCCTGTGTTGTGTGGACTTCCCGGGCCTAAGCAGCTCAGATTGAGGTTTTCAGGTATTCCACAAAAGCACAGACTACGACAGTCTTTATGTACAAATACAAATATTCAGTTACTTCAAGGTCTATGCATGTTTACTTTTTTGATTCATACACACACACACACACACACACACACACACACATAAACACACACACAGTATCCTGTTATCAGGATACTGTACAGGGCATGCTTGAATTAAACAGAATGAGACAGATGGTACTAGGTGACAATGAACACTACTTTCAAAACACGGCCAACTCACTTACCATTAACATGGTTGATAGGAATTACTCAACTATTGGGTTAACTCCTCAAATGAGGGCACCTTGTATGTTTTCTTTCTGTTTTCACCTTTGCATGTGAGTTGTTGTTTCAATGTGCACCAGGACATTAGAACCATGAATCCTCTCAAACAAGTTATATTGGGGTTTTTATGGTCATGGGGTTTTTGTGCTTGAAAGAATTCTTGGCTGTGTTGTCCTATATTGGGGTTTAGAATGTACTATAAAAGTGTACTTATTTGTAAATGCTATGTAGTGTATTTCCTATTCTAGTTATATTCTACTTTCACTGATGGTGAAAATTTATATTTCCTGAGCACAGCTGAAGTTGGAAAAGGTAAGGCTTCCCAGGTAGCTCAGATGGTAAAGAATATGCCCACCGTGCAGGAGACCTGGGTTTGATCCCTGGGTCAGGAAGATTCCCTGGAAAAGGGAGTAGCAAACCATTCCAGTATTCTTGTCTGGAGAATCCCATGGACAGAGAAGCCTGGTGGGCTACAGTCCATGGGTTGCAAAGAGCTGGACACAGCTGAGTGACTAACACATGCATGTTGAATACAAAGGGAAAATGAGGTGGAGAAAAATTTGCCTTGGACAGAAATTTCCATTTTTTTGGTGATGGTAGAAAGGTGACCGAGGAAGATTATGAGCACATGGATAACTTACATTTTTTAAAATTATTTTATTATTTTTATTATTTTTTATTATGAACATGAACTTATTTTTTTTTATAGGAACATTCAAGACATTTTTTATTAAGAGAGTAAAATATATTTTATAGGAAAAAAATACAAATCAGCATATCCAAAAATTCACCTAGTTTAAAAATACATTGAGATTAGATCTGCACTAAAAGATCTGTGCCACATATTAAGAGTTATCCCTGAGGAAGGATTGCTAGTTCAGTCATTTCATTTTTATGATTCCTTTGGAGAGAGCTAGAGATTTGCTTTAAAAAGTTGTATTAGACTTGTGTCAGAGATAACTGTAAATTGCTTGGAAAAGAAGAAAAGCAACAACAAAAAATTTCTATAAGCTTTTTTTCCCTTTAAAGAACCACACTGGAATGGTAGACAGCATGACATGGATGTGTGTAGACACACCCAGCTCTATTGATATTTGATACTCAAAGAAGAGCCTATGGCTTTATAGCAGCAGATTAGCAAATAAATGTGCATTTGTATATTTTAAATTACAATAAAATCTTTAAGGTACTTTGTGTCTTTTTTCTTTTTAACTTTAATTGACTGGGACAACTTGTCCTAATCTTCTTTCTACCTTTCATTCTGTGCGTGATCAATTGCTCAGTCGTGTCTGGCTCATTGTGACCGTATGGACTGTAGCCCAGCAGGCTCTTCTGTCCATGGGATTCTCCAGGCAAGAATACTGGAGTAGGTGACCATTCCCTTCTCCAGAGGATCTTCTCAACCCAGGGACTGAAACCAGGTCTCCTGCATCTCCTGCATCTCCTGCATTGGCAGGTGGATTCTTTACCACTATTGAAAAGTAAGAATCATAATCTAATCAACACTGGGCAAACGTCATCACTTCTGGTTTTTCTTAGGCTTTCAGATTTTTAAAAATTAAATATTTCACAGTAAGGTAACTGTAAACTTACATGCAATTGTAAAAAATAATGCAGATACGGTCTGTGTCCTCTTTACCCAATTTTCCTGCCATGGTAACATCTTGGAAGACTAGAGTAAATCATCACAGCCAGGAAACTCACAATGACAATTTTAAGAAACAGAACATTTCATCCTCACAAGTATCCCTCCTGTTTCCCTCTTCCCTACCACCTCCACCTCCTGCTTAATTCCTGATAACCACTAATCCGTTCTCCATTCTTTAATTTTGTCATTTAAAAAATGTTATATAAATGGATTTATATAGTATGTAATCTTTTGGGAAATCTTGGAAAGGGTAGGAAAAATCCCAGTTCTTTCCTACTGTGTGTTTCTTTATTGTGAGTCTCCTTTACTACTTACATAAAACACTTCTGGTCATCAAATGTGTTTCTCACACAACAAGCAGTTCTCTGCAACACCAGCTGGTATCCTACAACTTAATTCAGTTCTGACATTATCTACCTGGAGATAGTGTCTGGTCCTATAGATGAAGGACTCAGACCCACAAGACCACCCTCCACACCTAGATGCCAGTCGCAAGCCTAGGTTTTTACCTGTGGTTCTGACCAACCCACTATAGATCAGAGATGCCAACGATCTCCTCCTTGGGTTTGCTTAGTTGACTAGAGCAGCTTACAGTACTCAGAGAAATACTTATTTACATTTACCAGATTATTAAAGGATATGATAAAGAATGCAGATGAATAGCTAGATGAAGAGATACATTAGGGCAGGGTCTGAGAGAGTCCTAAAGTGGAGTTGGGGTGAGTGACCCTCTCAAGGGTGGGTCACGCTTCTATGTGTGCATGTGTTCATTGACTTGGAAGCTCTCAGAATCTCGTATTATTGGGGTTTTATGGAGGTGTCATGGTGAAGGAAATGGTTACTCACTCCAGTATTCTTGCCTGGGAAATCCCACGGGCAGAGGAGCCTGGGGTCTATAGTCCATGGGGCCATAAGAATTGGACACGACTGGGTGACTGAACCGCCATCACCATGGAGGTGTCATCAAGTAGGCATGATAGATCATTTACCCCATCTTCAGTCTTCTGAAGGGAACCAGGGCTGAAAATTCCAAGCTTCTAGTCATGCTTGGTCTTTGTGGTGACCAGCCTCCAATTCATGAGCCAGCAGTCCCCCACCCCGAGTCTCCTCATTCAAACAAAAGATGTTGTTAGTACTCTCACCACTTAGGAACTTACAAGGGTTTTAGTGGCCCTGTGTCAGATATGGGGTCAAGGGAAACATTAGAACAAGAGTTGCTCCAAGTGTTCTCATCACTTGGAAATTACAAAGGTTTTAGGAGCTCTGTGCCAGGAGCCAGACGCAGAGACCAATATGTGTATCATCTATTATCTCACTCATGACCTCTTTATTTTTCTTTCCAAAATAGTTTAGCCGTTTTAGTTATTTTGCCTTTTAATATATACTTTAGAAGAATCTTGTCTGTATCCATAAATAATCTTGCTGGCATTTTGATGAGAATTGCTTGAACTGGCTATGTCAATTTGGGGGAACTGACATCTTTACTATGGTGAATCTTCTGGTCCATAAACACACTACAGCTCACCATGTATTTAGAACTTTGATATCTTCTATCAGTGTTTTGTAGTTTTCAGGTATGTTTTGTTAGATTAAACACCTAGTATTTTATCTTTTTTGAGTGACAGCAAATGTATTATGTAATTTTTTTTCTGTGTCCATGTACTTACTGATGGTATAGTGGGGTAGTGTTTGCTCAGTCGTGTTTGACTCTTTGCAACCCCATAGACTGTGGCCCACCAGGCTCCTCTGTCCATGGGATTTCCCAGGCAAGAATACTGCAGTGGTTTGCCATTTCCTCCTGTGGGAGATCTTCCTGACCCTGGGGTTGAACCTGCATCTCTTGAGCCTCCTGCGTTGCCAGGTGTGCTCTTTACCACTAGTGTCTCTTGGGAAGGTATATAGGAAAACAGTTGTTTTTTGTATGTTTATCTTTTCCTGTTACCTTGCAGAATACACTTATATTTTCCAAAAATTTTGGGGGTAGATTTTTGGAATTTTATACATAGACAATCATGTTTGGTACAAATAAGGACACTCATGTTTCTTCTTCATATCTTGGTCTTTCCCCTTCCTTTCTTGCTTTCCTGCACTAGTTACCATTTTCAGCACTATATTGAATGAGAATGGTGAGAGCTGATGTCCTTGCATTGTTCTCACCTTAGAGAGAAGCATTCAGTTTTTCATCATTAAGTACAATGTTAATGGTAAGTTGTATTCTGTTGATAACAAGGATAAAATTTCCAGCCTTTGCAAATGCATAGTGCTTCTTATGTAGTTTTTTATTAATTTCAATTTGTATAAACTTCTGCTGAGACAATAGTAAATAAAATTATAAATAAAAAATTTAAGGACATATCTATATTTTACTTCTGTATTTTGGTGGAACCCTACCTTTTATGCTGACAAAAATAACAATTTGTACTATGCAATGTTATTGCCATATTTAAAGATGGTATATCAAATTTGTGTTTACTGACTAATTGGGTTGTTTTACCCCTTGAAGTTTTGCCCCTTGAAATATGCCTTCAAAGGGCAAAACTTCAAGACTTGAGTGTCAATGCTTTTTACTGTAAGGGGGAAATATATCACGAAGGGCTATTTTTGAAACAGTGGAGGTTGCTAGGCAAGTGTGAAATGCATACGCAGGTGGTCAAGAAGGGCAGGCTGGAACGGTCCAGCACTAGCTGAAGATGAAATCCACAGGTGGAATTTCTTATTTTTCTTCTTCCTTCTTTTTTTCTTAAGTTTTTTCTTTTTGTTTTTTTGATGTGGACCATTTTTAAAGTCTTTATGGAATTTGTTACAGTATTTCTCCTGTTTTACGTTTCTGGGTTGTTGGCCACGAGGCTTGTGGGATCTTAGCCCCCTGACCAGAGATTGAACCCGCACCTCTTTGCATTGGAAGTCTTAACCACTGGATGCCAGGGAAGTCCCTCTCCTTTTTTTATGGTATTTCAACTGATTGAATCAAGTTCAGTTCCATAACTAGAATAATATTTCTTACCTAAAATAACCTGACTATAGACCTTAATCACATCTACAAGATACCTTCACACATGTAGATTAGTGGCGGGTAACTGGAGTCTTCTTGTCCTCCTTATATAATTGTATGAGCCATATCCTGTAATGACTCTTCTCATATATATATATATATTTCTCCTCTTGGATCTGTTTCTCCGGAGAGTTCTGACTAATACAGCAGTCTTTAGAAAGTATATACATTGCATTTACTCTATAAAGATTCTATGGAAATACAGAGTACATTGCACCAAAATCCAACTTTGGAAGTGAATTCAGTTAAGTCTCATTTGGGTACTTTTTCTGCTAATCTCTGAGCTCTACAAGGGAGACCCTGAGTCTTATTCACCTTTGTACTGGAAAGTTCAGCACAGTCTTGCTGACAGAGAATGAAATCAAATTTCAATAAAAGAAAATGGCAATAGTTAACATTAACTGAAGGCCTAAAATATTCTAGGCAAGTGTACTAGGAACTTCATATGTAGCTGACTCATGTAGGTTTGCTTGGGACTGAGGGGTTTCTGAGATATGACACTTTGAGTGGTAAAGCTGTAAAGGTCCTAGTCAAATTGGGATAGTTCATCATTCTGTCACATGTATTAACTTGAAGCAAACTGTAGAGTAATGTAGAGCCACTAAACAATAAAACATTGTGCACTCCCAATCTGAGGGCTGTCTTTTCACCTTACTTATAGTTTCCTTTGTTGTGCAAAAGCTTTTAATTTTCATTAGGTCCCATTTGTTTATTTTTGCTTTTATTTCCAATATTCTGGGAGGTGGGTCATAGAGGATCCTGCTGTGATTTTTGTCGGAGAGTGTTTTGCCTATGTTCTCCTCTAGGAGTTTTATAGTTTCTGGTCTTACATTTAGATCTTTAATCCATTTTGAGTTTATTTTTGTGTATGGTGTTAGAAAGTGTTCTAGTTTCATTCTTTTACAAGTGGTTGACCAGTTTTCCCAGCACCACTTGTTAAAGAGATTGTCTTTTTTCCATTGTATATCCTTGCCTCCTTTGTCAAAGATGAGGTGTCCATAGGTTCGTGGATTTATCTCTGGGCTTTCTATTCTATTCCATTGATCTATATTTCTGTCTTTGTGCCAGTACCATACTGTCTTGATGACTGTGGCTTTGTAGTAGAGTCTGAAGTCAGGCAGGTTGATTCCTCCAGTTCCATTCTTCTTTCTCAAGATTACTTTGGCTATTCGAGGTTTTTTGTATTTCCATACAAATTGTGAAATTATTTGTTCTAGTTCTGTGAAAAATACCGTTGGTAGCTTGATAGGGATTGCATTGAATCTATAGATTGCTTTGGGTAGAATAGCCATTTTGATAATATTGATTCTTCCAATCCATGAGCACGGTATGTTTCTCCATCTGTTTGTGTCCTCTTTGATTTCTTTCATCAGTGTTTTATAGTTTTCTATGTATAGGTCTTTTGTTTCTTTAGGTAGATATACTCCTAAGTATTTTATTCTTTTTGTTGCAAAATAATAGCAAATGAGGAAACAGACAAAGGATTAATCTCAAAAATATACAAGCAACTCCTGAAGCTCAATTCCAGAAAAATAAACGACCCAATCAAAAAATGGGCCAAAGAACTAAACAGACATTTCTCCAAAGAAGACATACAGATGGCTAACAAACACATGAAAAGATGCTCAACATCACTCATCATCAGAGAAATGCAAATCAAAACCACAATGAGGTACCATTACACGCCAGTCAGGATGGCTGCTATCCAAAAGTCTACAAGCAATAAATGCTGGAGAGGGTGTGGAGAAAAGGGAACCCTCTTACACTGTTGGTGGGAATGCAAACTAGTACAGCCACTATGGAAAACAGTGTGGAGATTTCTTAAAAAACTGGAAATAGAACTGCCATATGACCCAGCAATACCACTTCTAGGCATACACACTGAGGAATCCAGATCTGAAAGAGACACGTGCACCCCAATGTTCATCACAGCACTGTTTATAATAGCCAGGACATGGAAGCAACCCAGATGCCCATCAGCAGATGAATGGATAAGGAAGCTGTGGTACATATACACCATGGAATATTACTCAGCCGTTAAAAAGAATTCATTTGAATCAGTTCTAATGAGATGGATGAAACTGGAGCCCATTATACAGAGTGAAGTAAGCCAGAAAGATAAAGAACATTACAGTATACTAACACATATATACGGAATTTAGATAGATGGTGGCGATAACCCTATATGCAAAACAGAAAAAGTGACACAGAAGTACAGAACAGACTTTTGAACTCTGGGGGAGAACGTGAGGGTGGGATGTTTTGAAAGAACAGCATGTATATTATCTATGGTGAAACGGACCACCAGCCCAGGTGGGATACATGAGTCAGGTGCTCGGGCCTGGTGCACTGGGAGGACCCTGAGGAGTCGGGTGGAGAGGGAGGTGGGAGGGGGGATCGGGATGGGGAATACGTGTAACTGTATGGCTGATTCATGTCAATGTATGACAAAACCCACTGAAATGTTGTAAAGTGATTGGCCTCCAACTAATAAAATAATATTTAAAAAAAAAAAAAACAAAAAACAAAAAAACATTGTGCACTTATGAAAGTATTGTCCTTAAAGTCCAAGAGTACTGAGAGAAGTTCACTAGCTGTCCTTAGTCCCACTAAGCTTCCAGGTCTTAAGTGAATTCCTTATAAGCTACAAGTTCTTTACAAGTGGCTTTTATGGGCTTCCCTTGTGGCTCAGCTGGTAAAGAATCTGCCTGCAATCCAGGAGACCTGGGTTCGATTCCCGGGTTGGGAAGATTCCCTTGGATAAGGGAAAGGCTACCCACTCCAGTATTCTGGCCTGGGCAGTCCATGGGGTTGCAAATAGTCAGTCACGACTGAGCAACTCTCACTTAAAAAAAAACAAACTATTTATTTTATATTGGAGTATAGTTGATTAAAAATGATGTGTTGGTTTCAGTTGTACAACAAAGTGATTCAGCTATACATGCATACATATCTATTCGTTTTCAAATTCTTTTCCCAATTAGGTTGTTACATAATATTGAGCAGAGTTCCCTGTGCTTATTTGTGGAATCTAAAAAAAAAAAAAAGGTAAAAATGAATTTATTTGCAAAACAGAAAAAGACTCACAGACTTAGAGAGCAAATCCAGCATTATCATTGGGAAGCAGGGTAGTGGGGGCAGTTAGGGAGTTTGGGATAGACGTGTACACATTGCTATATTTAAAATGGATAACCAGTAGGGATCTACTGTAAAAGTGCTTTTTTAACATTAGAAAATCTGTGTTTCCTCAAAATGTACAATAGGACAGGATTACAGAGCACTCACTTTATTTCATTACTTGGAAATATAGTTACTATTGGTAGAGGTTTCTCAAGCTGTTACATTATCTCATTTAACTTGGACAACAAACATTTGGGGTAGAAATTACTATGCTCTTTTATAGAGGAGGAAATGGAGGCTTGGAAGAGTAAAATAATCTGCTTCAAGCCACAGACAAATAACAAGGCAATGAACAGTACAATTGTAGCCTTTGCTCTTTCTAAGGGCTTGCCTGATGGCTCAGCAGTGAAGAAGCCGCCTGCAATGAGTGAGACTCAAGTTCAATCCCTGGGTCAGGAAGATCCCCCGGGGAAGGAAAGGGCTACTCACTCCAGTATTCTTGCCTGGGAAATCCCATGGACAGAGGAGCCTGGCAGGCTACAGTCCATGGGGTTGCAAAGAGTTGGACACGACTCAGCGACTAAACAACAAAGGCTGCACAAACTGTATCTCAAATAATAAATCTGATGTGAAGAGGGAATGTCCAAAATGTATATACCAGTGGTTCTCCAACCAGAATCCCACCTCCCGGCTCCAACAGCATAAAGGAAGGCACTGTCTGCTCCCTGGTCCTTAATTCAGTGGGAACGCATATTAGGATCTCCCAAGGGTGCTCTGGATTGTGCTCTGGAAGCAGGACAGAGCAGGCACAGTGTTCTAGAGCAGGAAGGGACCTTTGGGTAGTTAGCAGAGATCTTAGCTCCTACTCAGTCAAATAGCTTCAATTTCCATGAGTGTCTGGAGAGTAATAAAATGCCCCGGCACTCTTGAATTCTACAAATTCCCTTTGAAAATCTCTAATAAATTTACAGTCTTTGCTTCAGAAGTGTTGGACGGTTATAAGCTACTGGACTTTTTGCCTCTTCAGCGAGTCCTCTGGGAATATGACCCTCACATAAGAAGACACGCACATGCACTGCTCAGATCTCCTGCTGCAGGGAGCTCGCTTGACTGAGCGCCAGTGGCTGAGCTCTGAACTGGTCACTGTGTCAAAGCCATGGTCCTCATGGATTGCTGCCAGCCAGTGACTGAGTGAGTCAGGCGTACTAATACAGACCTGTTCCCTAAGTAGGGATGATGAGTGATGCTGGTTTTAGAACTTCTGACTGAACTTCTTCAAACTTTAGAGGCTAACTGGAGGCTAAGATTCTCCACATCCAACTCTCCTTTCTTCCCTTCCCCCTTCACTATGGTCAGACCTGAATTGCATTTTTTTTTTTTTGGCCACGCAGCGTGGCATGTGGGATCTTTCTTCCCTGACCAGGGATTGAACCCCTACCTCTTGCATTGGAAGCTTGGAGTCTTAGCCACTGATCACCACGGAAGTCCCTCTGAATTGTATTCTCAAGGTTCTTCCTGTCTTCACTACTGCTTCTCCCACCTCCCAAATAGGGCTTTTCCTCAATACGTGTCTTTTCACATCTACACCTATCATGGTGTTTGCTTCTCAGAGAACCTAAACTAACACATATCGGTACTGAATACCCACTGTCTTCAGTTTTGAGAACTTAGCCAAAATTCTAATCTGAGACAATAGGAAAAATTGCATTTAATATCCTGCTATGTATGCCATGATTTCAAGTTTTAGAGTACTGGATTTCATACCAGATATCTGAAATCAGAGCATTTTGGGAGAAAGGAAGAGAGTAGACTTGTGTCAATGGAGCATTTGAAGACCAATCATGTAGTCTGGCTAATTCCCCAGGCTTCCAGCTTAGTTTACTTGTACAAATGGAAATCATACCAACTGTAAAGAAAATAGAGCAATGCTAGAGGATGGTTGACTTGGGACACTGAAGCGAGTTATGCGTCTTCTGAATTTCTCCTTCTCTTACTAATAATGTTCTTGAGTACAGCCCTTCTGCATTATGCTGTCTTCACCTGAAATGTGTAAAATTTTTTCATTCTACCCAAGAGAAAAATATCATCACTCCCATTTTGCAGATAACGAAACTAAGGCTGAGAGAGAAGACTAACTTGCCCAAGTTAACTCAGCTAGGAAAGAATAGAATCAAAATTTGGATAGGAGGATCAGTGGCTACAGTCTTTACTCTTTTCATCCATTTAAAACCCTTTTCATCCATTTAAAACCCTTTTCAGTAATCTTTAAGGTGTTTCTAGTTATTAATTTTATGGATTTGTGCACCTGAAATTAAAGGTAACACTTTGCCTAAAAGCACATTTTAACTGTGCATGGGTTTTTTTTTTTTTCGTTAGTGAAGGGAACTACCTTATTGGACAATTGTAGTTTATTTTTCATTGGCTGCTTTACTGAGCCTCATCAAATGTATTTGCTTTGCAGAGCTGCAGTGGATTAATCTTGAATAAGTAATTTGGAAATGTTTTTATTCATTTCTATGGAAACCATCTATCTGGATTTTCATATATCAAGATCATAGAGATTTGTCCCAGTCCAATTGCAATCTTAGTTACAGCAGTGTCAGCTTACATATTAAGGGCATAGTTTTGCTCTGATGGCCCCTCAGAAATCTGTAATTGGTGTGGAACACAAACACGAACAGAATGTGTCTTAGGAGGTCCTGTGAGTTAGGCTTCAGCAGATTAGCTGAGTCTTTCTTGATGGAACAAGCCCTTTGGAATTTATTAACACTCTCTGCTTCGTCCATTAACTACTCACGTCTTAAAATCCACTTGGTCCGCGTTTGCTAGCGTTTTAAAGAGTCAAACCTGAATCTGAGACTTAATTGACATCCATAGTGATATACACCAGACAAATTCCTTCACTTTTTATCCCCAAACAGGACATTTTTTTTTCCACTTTGGGATAACAATACTACTTTTATATATTTTCCTTCAGCAGAGAAAGCGTCTATTTTTTTTTTTTTTAATTCTTAGAATACATCATCCTGCTTCTAGTTTGACTTTACTCCCTACCCCTCAGTGGTTTTAGGGCTTTTGGAGCCATATTATCTCTTTTCTTCTGAAGATTACTGAGAGAGTTGTGTGTTTGTGTGGGGGTGGAGATTGGGGGCTGTGAAGGGCAGCCTGCCTGAAGATTATGAACCATATTTAAAGAAACAATACTGTGAGGGAGGGCCAATAAATCTAAGAAGTATAGTAGAAATTCAAGCCAAAGATATTAATCCTGGGAGAGTGTGTAACAAATATGCAAGAAGATTTGTCTCTTATCTATTTGCTATCTATATATCATCTACCTATCAACCTTTTTATCTGTCATCTATCATGTCCATTTGCCTATTTGTCTGCTTTTTCTCTCTGTTTTTACTTTTTCCTTTCGTGTCCAATAATTTCTTACATTTCTTAAAATATTGATTAGCTACAACTGATTTATAATATGTAAAACAGCACCTAGTATGCAAAAGTATTATCAACCTAGGAATGCTAGGCTTTTAACGTAAGAAGAAGTCATACTCATTTTCATGAACTTTGTTTATATATATATTTTAAAATTTTTACCATACTTACTGCTATGGTAGCTACATCAGCTTTCTTTTGGTATGTCCTTGAATTTAAATTTTGTCTCCTGTTAGGATCATATAATGAGCTGTTTTTAAACCAATCTGACAATCTTATTCTTTTATTTGGAATATTTAGTCCATTTATTTTTAGGTGTGTGTGTGCTCAGGCATGTCTGACTCTGTGACTCCATGGACTGCAGCCCACCAGGCTCCTCTGTCCATGAAACTTTTCAGGCAAGAATACTGGAGAGGGTTGCCATGCCCTCCTCCAGGGATCTATCTGACCCAGGGATTGAACCAGTATCTCCTGTGTCTCCTGTACTGGCAGATGGATTCTTTATCTCTGCGCCACCTGAGAAGCCTCATTTATCTTTACCGAGCTTGCTAATATATTTAGTTTTATATCTCTCATCTTATTTGCTTTTAATTTGGTCTGTTTTATACTTTCTTTTCTCTTTCTTGCTTTTTATAGAATTATTTTCATTATTCTACTTTCTTCCTATTTATTTGTTAATTTTACATTTATTTTTTAAAATGTATTTAATTGTAGTTGAAGCATAATTGCTTTAGAATGTTGCGTTTGTTTCTGCCATACTACATTTATTATTAGTGCATGCTAAGTCCCTCCAGTTGTGTCTGACTGTTTGCGATCCTATGGATGGTAGCCCGCCAGGCTTCTCTGTCCATGGAATTCTCCAGACAAGAATACCTGAGTGCGTTGCCATGCCCTCCTCCAGGGGATCATCCTGATTCAGGGACTGAACCTTGAGTCTCCTGCATCGGCAGGAGGGTTCTTTATCACCAGTCTTCCTTGGTGGCTCAGTCAGTAAAGGACCTGCCTGCAATGTGGGAGACCTGGGTTTGATCCCAGGGTCGCGAAGATCCCCTGGAGAAGGAAATGTCAACTCACTCCAGTATTCTTGCCTGGAGAATTCCATGGACAGAGTAGCCTGGCAGGCTACAGTCCATGGAGTCGCAAAGAGTCAGACATGACTGAGTGACTAAACCACCACCGCCTGTCTTTTGAATTATTCTTGTTATATATTTTAATTATCTCTACATTTTAAATTTTGCAATAATTCCCAGTTATTTTTGTATGGTCAATGTTTATGTATAGTTACCCACATATGTATCATCTTCTGCCTTCTTCATTGTTTGTTTTTTCCTTGTTTCCAACTATGATCATCTTCTTTTTCCTGAAAATCTCTCTGTGGCATTTCTTTTAGTGTAGGCCTACTGCTGATAAACTTCTTCAGTTTTTATTTGTATGAAATTATCTATTGTTATTTTCAATTTTGAGAGAATTTTTTTTATCAGATATAGAAATTTGAGTTGACTTTTATTTTCTTTCAGTGCTTAAAAATGTTATTATAAATTCTTTTGGCTTCTATCATTTCTGTTGAGAACTAAGTTGAAAATCTCATTGTTGCTCCTTTGAAAACAATATAACTTTTGTCTCTAGCTGTTTCTAAGATTTTTGTATAAAATAGATAACCAACAGAACCTATTATATAGCACAGGGAACTATATTTAATATTTTAAGATATCCTATAAGGGAAAAGAATCTGAACTATATTCAATATTCTGTGATAAACCATAATAGAAAATAATATAAAAAAGAATATACATGTGTATAACTGAGACACTTTGCTGAAACTAATGCAACATTATAAATTATACTTCAATCTAAAAGGAAAAGAAAAGCATACAATGAAAAATATTTATTTTTGGTTTTCAGGAATTTTACTCTAAAGTACTATGTGGTTTGCTTTGTATTTATCCTGCTTGGGGTTTGCTGAGCTTCTTGTAACTGTGGGTTGATGTTCTTTAACAGTTTTGGAAAATTCTTGTCCAATATACGTTAACATGCGGCTTTTATGTCATCTCTTCTTTCTTTCTAGAACTTAGTGATGCATTCACTAAATGCTTTGTAAACATTATAAGTACTTACCAGAAGTCTCTTTCTCTTTGTTCTTCATTTTCTCTTTATGCTTCCTTTTGAATGTTTTCTATTTTTTCAAGTTTATTAATCTTGTGTTCTGCTGTGTCTAATTTTCAGTCAACTCCATTGACTGAGTTCTTAATGTAAGATATTAATTTGTTTTAGTTTTAGAATAACCATTTGATTCTTTTTAAATTTTTATTTTATATTGGAATAGTTGATTTACAATATTGTGTTAGTTTCAGGTGTAGAGAAAAATGGTTTAGTTATACATATACATATATCTGTACTTTTTCAGATTCTTTTCCAATGTAGGTTATTACAAAGTATTGAGTTGAGTTCCCTGTGCTATACGGCAGGTCTTTGTTGATTGTGTAGTGTATATATGTTAATCCCAACCTTCTAATTTATCCTTCTCTCTAACCTTTTCCCTTTTGTGGCCATAAGTTAAAAAACAAAATATATCCTAGTACTCTGGTGAAATTCTTCATCCTTTCTTTTATTTTGTTCACTTTTCCTATGTTTTATTTAACACATTGATTATAGTTATTTGCTTGCTAACTCAAAAACCTGAATCAGCAGGCCCATTTCTATTCTCTGTTTTATTCTGTTGGATATAAAGCATATGGTGCTGTACTTATCTCAAGTCTAGGAATTTTTGACTAAATGCACTGTTCTGTGTATTAAATAATGTACTACCGTGGTTGGATATAATTTTATCTTCCATTAGAGCATATGTCCTCTTTTTCTGTTATGCAGATAGAATGAGAAGGTGGCTATCTCAATTCAGTCATGGATATAGCTTGGCTCTTCACTCTTCCTCTTCCTGTAGCCCTTCCTACAACCCTCTTCCTAGGGCAGGCTCGCCCAGGCTTTTGCTTGAGAGCCTATTGTTTGTGTCCAACCTTGAATTCCAGAGAAAATTCAGCTCTTCCCTTTAGCCATTTTCCATGTAACTCTCCTTCCAACTCATAAAACTTTAAAATTTGCAAATGTCCTGAGGGAGTGAGCAGTCATGTATTTGAAGCAATTATTTTCCTCTGGCAAGTCTTGAGATTGTGGGAACTTTGTCCTGCTTTCTAGAAGTTTTGACCTAGTTCCCCATCTTCCTGTACAACACCAGAACTCCAGAAATTTCCTTCCAGGCAAAGTTGGCTGTGTGTTTAGGGTTCCTCGGGTTTTCTTTGTGTCACTCCAGTTCTGTGTGACAGCTAAAGTTGGCTGGTTTCTCTTTCCCATTGGACTGATCCTCTGCCTGGGCTAAGGTTGATCAACATGTGGCCAGGACTTGAAAATGTCCCTAGAGAAAAAATACTGGCCATCATAAGCTCACCTCAGAACACGTTTCCCTCCCTAGAACTTGAGTTCATTTAGTCCTAGTTGCTTTTATAGCTCTCTAATGCCTTGAAAAATGTGCAAGTCTTGGCCTGCTGTGGCTTAATTTGCTCCATCTAAGCAAAATTCCTTGACCTCAGATTATTTCATTTTCTTCATCAATTATGTATTTATCTAGTAGTTTTCTACATGAAACTGGCTTAGTTGTTATTTATCGTATTTTCAGAGATTGTCTTTACAAACATTAACTGAAAAAAGATCCAGTCGTTTTCTACTTAGTACTGAATACACATATACGAATATACATATTCGTATACTTCCTCTGATCCAGCCTGACTCCCTGGTTCTCCTAGTTGGACATAAACTCTTTTCTGGAATTCCCACATTGCCTTATGTGTATATCTTTAGAGGATGAGATGGTTGGATGGTATCATCGACTTAATGAACATAAGTTTGAACAAACTCTGGGAGATAGTGAAGGACAGGAAAGACCGGCATTCTGCAGTTCACGGGGTTGCAAAGAGTCGGACACAGCAGTGGCTGAACAACAACATTGCATGTGTACCTTGCACTGTAGTTACTTAGGTATATGTATATCCTATGCAGGGACCATCATAGAGCTTTGTCCATAGTGAAAGGAATACATGAACACCAACAGCATAAAACATAAAAATGCTCTAGGGATACCAAGAGAGTTCTTACATAGTCATCCTTGTCACTGGTGAAGAGATCACCCAAGAAGCAGTATTTGTGTATGTTTTCTGAGCTGGGGGCCAGAATTACACCAGTACCATCCCATTTGTGTACTGGGGCAAAGATTTTCATAATAATTGGATGTTTATACGAAGAAACAAGAGTTTCTGCATACAAATTCTGGCTTTCACAGTCATTAAATAGGGAGGACATGGTTAAAATGACAAAGGCAACTAGCTTGCACACACTTGGACTAAGGCTATTTGCAGGGTTTGACATACTGGCAATGGTTAGATTGTCTTTAAGAAAATCCATGTACAACTTACATTTTCAAGATTATGAGGTGGAAATAACTCCACTACTCCAGGGATTCTAATACGTCTAAAGTCAACAACTACTCATTCATGGAGCATCACATTGGGAAAAGCATTGCAGAGAAACACACCATTTCAGGCATTGTCCATTGTCCACCAAGGGGATTAGTTAAAACAAGCCACAAATATATCATAATACATCATCAATATAATAAAATATGTGATAGGTAAACTACGTGAAAAATATAGAGAGTAAATATTATAACAATTATTGTAAGGATTTAGAGAAGAAGATGACCACCCTAGTGATGGTCTAGGGAGACTTGGATTATATTTTCTCATCAGACACATAGCCTTAAGGGCCTTTGGCTTTAAACTTCTTTCTTTCCTTAGAGTTGGTTTAACATGGCCAATCATGTTTGAAAAGAAATGAATAAATTTGACATGGCATCCCATCCCAGCTGGTTTTAATAATCTGAACTGCTTTTAAGACAAATTGTAAGAACAAGTAAAGAACTTCCTGCCAAACTATATGAATGCCATCTGGCCTGAAATGAGAGCTTGGTGGTGGTCTAAGTCCATTCACAAGGAGGGTACAATTTACCACAACTATTCTGGCAGAGCTTGGAGGTGGGAGAGTTGCAGTTTTTCTCATCACACATGTTAACTGAGGAGAAGGATCAGGGGTGGCTGAATAAATACATCTCTGGAGAGATAGAAACTTTCATGTATTTCAAAGAGTATGTTATGGTGAAACCATATTAGTAGTTGAGAAGAACATGAATTGTGGAGTAAAACTGGTTTGAGGAATCAGAAAGAACACAAAAGAATGTTTGTTTGAGGATTACATGACACCAGTACATAAATCGAAATCTGCCAATGTTTGAATGTTTGTTCAGCATACTATGAAATTATTAAAATTACTATAGAGACCACCTTGTCACACAGAAACATGTTTATGAAATGTTGAATGTTTAAGAGATCAAGATATAAATTCAGGGACCTTCCTGGCAGTCCAGTGATTAGGACTTCGCCTTCCAGTATAGGGAGTGTAGGTTCAATCCCTAGTCAGGGGCTTGGCTCCTAGTCAGGGAGCCAAGATCCCACATGCCTCGTGGCCAAAGCCCCAAAACATAAACCAGAAGCAATATTGCAACAAATTCAATAAGACTCTAAAGAAAGATATAAATCCAGTTGTAAAGAATGCAAAAGTGCAAATGAAAAAGACAAGGAAGAGTCTGGAGCCCAAAAGACAAGTCATTGTATTAAACGTAATTTTCTTTCATCCCTCTGTATTTCCCCAAATGTTCATAACTCGATTATATTAATCATTTAAAAACACAGGACTTTTATTTGAGAAATATTTCATGACTTCATGGTTTTTTCAAAGACATATTGCTTATTATCTCTACCCTCAAGGAACGCTGAATCTAGTAAGTGGGTAAGACATAAAATCTTATAAAAAGTATGGCGTATAGAAAGTAAGAGAGCCACGGGAAGTCAGATGAAAACCATCACATAGGACTGTTGTGATCACGAAGGCTTAATGAAGGCAGTGAAGTTTGAACATGACCTTTAAAGACAGGATTTTAATAGATTGTGTTGAGCATGAAATGACATTCTCTGTGGAGAAATTGCACAAGCAAAAAGGCAAAGATGGAAAAGCATAGCTGTTTATGTGGAAAAGCAAGGATTCACAGTGCTCAATGAGCAGAACAGCAAAGAAAAATGTGACTTGCAAGCGAGACTGAGGCCAGATTTTAAGGTATCATTGCCAGGCTAGAAGTTGGATTTAGTCATTGCATTGTAATAGCTGATTTGTGTATTTTTCTTCAGGGTTTACAAGGTGCAAAGTGTTTTCACATTCTTTACATATGATTTGTTCAGTAATGTTCTGAAGATGAGATTATCACTCTATATTCAGATGACAAAACTGAAGTTGGAGGAACTAGAGGATGCCCCAAGTTCACAGAGCAAGTTCCTTCTGCTCATTCTTCCCAGGGGTTCATTCACAACAACAACATAGCATTTGCCATGATGCACTACCGTTAGTTGTTCATATTCCCCTCCAGCACATCCTAGTCACTTATGGAAAAAACAGCCAGTTCACCAGGATTTCCTACACGACTTCAAATGATTGATCTAAGAAATGAACTTTGTTAGCAGGAGAATATGATGGTTGGAGGTTAGATTAAAGCCTTAGGTTGAATCCTAGTTCTGCTGCCTATGAGCTGTATATCAAATAGTTCATCCCTTCCGAGAGTGTGTCCTTACTTTTCATACATGACTCACATTTGCTTTATAGAACTGTCTAGAGGAGTAAATAAGAAAACACATGAAATGCCCGGTAGTATTCCTGACCCATAACAAACATGAAGTCAGTGGAAGTGCTATGTTGTTATAATATTGTTCATATAACTTTGAATCAATAACTAAATCCTATTCCTTTATTCCACTTTCCTAATTTAGTTCGATCAGTTTCCAAATGACCCAGATTTGAGGGACTAGATTGGGAGTCAGGAGCCTGCCAGCTCTCTAAATGTAGGGTGACTTCATCCTGCAGCCAAATGTTCCCCTCCCCGCTGCCTTTTCTCATATGTCACTCTGTTGTTCAAAGGGGTTTTGGAAGGTCACAAAGAGTCAACTTAATAAGTGAAAAAATGGAAGGAGAGGTCACAATCAAGGACCACTTTACCTGAAGTGATATAATTATTCTGAGTCTGAGTAGACATTCCTAAATGTCAAGTCACTCCAACTATCTTGTTTTTAACAATATCAGTGAGCTAAAAACATTAAGGTAATGCTACTCCTGCAAAATGTTAAAAATTGACAATTACTGAGTCTTTAATATATACTAGGCAACAGCCTAGAATAGAACAGGCCACTCAAGCTTTAATTTGTAGAAGACTTTTTCCTTAGTCCTACCCCATTGTGTTGTATTCTTGATGCACATTCTCAGTCTGCATCTCTAGATAGAACTGAACATTTTGTTTATGTACCAAACCTGAGAGTCAACCAATGTAGGAAAACTTTATTAAGAAACCCAACCCAATATATGACTTCTCAAGTGGTGCTAGTGGTAAAGAATCTGCTTGCCCATGCAGGAGACATAAGGGATGTGTAAACCCCAGGAGAAGGAAATGGCAATCCACTCCAGTATTCTTGCCTGGAGAATCCCATAGACAGAGGAGCCTGGCGGGCTACAGTTCATAGTATCACAAAGAGTTGGACACAACTGAGTGACTTCACATGCACATACAACCCAATATAAGGCCTGTATTTAATGCACAAGGCAGAGTAGCACTCTACCATTGTATTAAACATACTAAGAATTTAGATATTTTCTCCTTACATTGACCTTTCTTCTTTTTTCTCACTGCCATTTTATTTTCTGCCAAAATTCCAACATCCTCTAGGTCAGGTGCTTCTAGGGGAGTCAGGCTTGATCAGTCATGGTCTTCCTTCTACCTCATCCACGGGAACTCAGTCTATTAACATACTCACCAGTGTGTATTAATTGGCTTTGCTATGCTTTACCAATCCAATTTTAGCTGGTTTTCTTGTTCATTTAAAAATATTTTGACCTAGAGAACCAAGTTTAATCAGAAGCCTGGAATTTACAGTGATGCCTTTGAGGATATGCTCAATAAATACTTGGTACTTACAATGTTGATAGTGATGAGTTGGTTAAGTGATATGTCATGCAGTTGGGAAACGAGAAATTTGGCCCTCACAGGGGAGAACAAACACAGATACTAATTTTAAGACCACAGACACAGCCTAATTAATTAAAAAAAATCTGGTCCTTACGTTTTCTCTTCCAGTTTTAGTCTAGTCATGGACTTAAGGAGAAGGAAATGGCAACCCACTCTAGTATTCTTGCCGGGAAAATTCCATGGGCAGAGGAGCCTGGTGGACTACAGTCCATGGTATCACAAAGAGCTGGATATGACTGAGCACACACACATATGGATTTAAAGTAGGTGGACCCTGGGGTGAGGAGAAAGCCAAGTATAATTGCTTAATTGATCATGATAACTGGTCAGCACTAGAGCTTTTGAAGCTTCAGAGCACTAGAAAGAAGTTCTGCAACAACTGGCCATCGGCTCAGGAGAAGAGGAGGCTACTATAGAGAAGGGCCTTTTCTGCTATGCTACACTAGCATGGTGAGCTGAAGATTCAGTGGGTAAAAGAAACTCCATTACTCTTGCTTCTGTGAAATACTGGGGAAAGTCAAATGACCCTTTAATTACCAGTTTAGTCATTAATAATGGAAGATTTGCCAGGGAAGGATGAAATACTTTCTAGTTTGCAGGCTCTTTGCCTGGAAGTTTGCCCAAACCTGCAAACACATGCCTCAGTTTCTCCTACTGTCTTCCACAGCCCCATCCTTTCCTTGCCCTGAACAAATTTTTTTTCCCCTCAGATTTCTAAAAATAAAGTGAAACACTGTATATTTAGAGAGTTGACTTAATTAAATGTGTGATTCATTTAGGGTTAGGGTTAGGGGGTACCCTTTAGAAACTGTGCAAGTATTGTTTCATGCATAAGGTGCTTCTAATAATTTCTATAAGTACTCTGCTATTAGATCTTGGATAAGTATGCCTCATTGTAACATTTTTACAATGGAAAAACCAGATTCAGTTCATGATTTATAACTCACAACACTTTTTCTGAAACATTCTGTAATTTTTAGCAGTAATACTACATACATGTATGTAGGGCCAGGAAGCTAAATAAATTGATAAAGTGTATCTGCAGAATAAAAATATTTATGCATTTACAAATTACAAACCCTCAACTTAGTGTGTAGATTTATACACATGCTTTATAAGTCAGAATATGAGAGACAGTTGAATTAGTACATAAAGTTTTTATTTAAAGTTTTCCCCTTCCAAGCAAGCTTCATTTACACATTCTAATACTGTACAAAATTTACATTCTCTGTGACTTATTTATTTATTCACTCTTCACTTTCTAATAGTTTACGCCTTTCTGAAAGACAGAAAGCTTTACTTATAGTTCTCATAAATGCTTTTATTTATTTTGGCTAGAAATAAAAAATAAATGAAGAACAAGTCCAAGGAAAGCAAATACCCTTGTATAAACTGTGACTCTGGGAAGAGATGGGGACTGTTGACAATAAAAGGTTTTGAAGGAGACCTTGTATTCTTCATGACATCGGCTGGGAATTTTATCACAAAGTACTTTAACCTTTCTTTCTATGTATTCATATGCGATCAAGGAAAAAGAAATGAAAAGTTGATTCCACTGGATATATATATTTATATATATATATATTTTTACAACGGATCCTTTGGATCTGAACATACAAATAAATACAAAAACAACAAGGATTGCACTTTACTGTAGAAATGGCATTGGATTCCAGTACACCCATCCATCTTGACATGCTCCACAGTGAAACACTGTCACTGGGGCAATTTTAATCGGTGGCTTCCCTATGTGGTTATTTTTGAATGACTTACTTGTTGAGGGATTTGAAAACATCTTTGGGTGATTCACAAAATATTTTAGGCTTTGATTTATTCCTAATTGTTGCTGTGGCAGCTCTGAAGAGCCTGAAGATCAAATCCACGTTGCTGCTAGTTTTTCCCTACTGTAGGTCACACTGATACTGCCTCATCTTTTTCTGACCTTCTGCTCCTAAACTCCTCATGCTTCTCAAGACAGCTAGTGATGGCTTGCTTCACTGAGCCCAGGCATCTCTGGTGACAACAAAGAAATGCAATGAGTTGAGGGGAAGGAGGGTTCATCAGGTGCTTTTCTAGAGCCACATCTAGAGTCTTTTCTAGAGCTAAAGGTGTGGAAGAGGGACAGCTATTGTTTGAGGAGCCACAGTTTGCTCCTTAGGCTCTTTGTGACCCCAGGGACTGTAGCCCAGCAGGCTCCTCTGTCCATGGGATTCCCCAGGCAAGAATATTGAAGTGGGCTGCCGTACCCTCCTCCAGGGGATTGTCCCAATCCAGGGATTGAACTCATGTCTCTTAAGTCTCCTGCATTGGCAGGCGGGTTCTTTACCACTAGCACCACCTGGGAGGCCCTGTTCACTACTTATATGCTACCCCAAATTAGAAAGCCTGAACCTCTATTAACTGAACAGTGCATTTTAAAAAAATTTTTTGGATAAAACGGAGGACACAGAATTTATGACTCTGGTTAGCCTGGAACTGACAGGGCAGAAAGAAGTTGCTACAAGAGCCAATATCTTTTTCTTCTCTGTTCCCATGAGGTGCTGTGAGGGGCAGAAGGTATATAAAATGAAGTTTTATGAAACAAAAACATTCCTCTTCAGTCTTACATGATTTTCTATAACTGTGTTGCCTACAGAATCTGTGAAGCTGCCACAGGTTAGGAATATAGAATCAGTAGCCATTTCTGTAATGTAGTATGAGTGTTTTGGTGGGTCAAATTTGGAATCATTCATGAACACAATATCCCCAAAACTTCAACATAGATCACATGCAGGTAAACTACAATGCACAATACTGATCTCAGGTCTCTCGGGGGGGCACTCTTCTGTATTTTCTTTCTCCTGTTGAAAGTCGAGATCCACATGAGGGGATTTCGTAAAGCTGGGACAAGTTAAAACCAGTCTGAAATGGAAGAGTCTGTCACCACAGGAAGTTTGATGTGATCCGAGTTACAGACAGAGTTTCCGTTCAAGAACAGGTCTTTTCCTTTTGTAGCTTCTTGTAAATCATCAGACACTAAAGTGGGTTTCGGCAGATGTACCATTAGAATGCATTGTTCTGGCTACAATAGGGATGTCACTTGTCACTGCTTCCAAGAATGCGTCGTTCCGGGGTTTCCTGCTGTTATTTGTTGTAAGGTACGCAGGCGGGCAGGATAACTGTTGCACAGGCTGGCCCTGCCAGCGGTTCTGCCACATCTCCTTCGAGTTCTGTCCAGCTGCCTTTTTCTGGACAATAGCAAATTGTGGATGACTTGTAGGCTCCCTGGAATGGAGAGCAGAGAGCCTTAGGGAAGGCTGTTCAGAGAAGTGCCATGGCAACCTTATTTATCACATCTACATTGGGAAGACAGTCTTGTCTCTCTGCTCTTGCTAAAAAATTCCAAATAAATTTTAAATTATTGTATTCTAAGGGAGAATTTGAGGTCAGCAAGGTTTTGGGTGTATGTGTGGCTGATAATAAAAGTCAAGTAACTATAATGCCCCAGATGGTTTACAAATCCTTTATGATAACTTAGCCCACGTTGGAAATTATCCTTCTGGTTTAAGTTTTTAAAAAGGAAAATTTATCTTAAATATTCTATGATAACTTACCCCAAGTTGGAAGTTTTAAAAAAGAAATAATTATCTTAAACATTCAAATAATTGAAGTAAATTGGATTTCAGATTATCACCTCACTTTTCCATTTTTTTATCTTACTACTATAGAGAATCAGAGACAGAGGTTTTAAAACCAGTTTAAAATAAACTGGAAATGAAGGTTTGTCAACTTCTTCACATGTTGATCTATTTGTTTTCAAGGGGCCACATGAGAAATAAAAAATGTCTTCGACATTGTTTCCTTTGTTAACCTCAGTGGCTAGTGCTTGTATATTTCCCTTTCTTAACCAAAGCAGCCTTGTTTTTTACCATAGGCAAGAAACAAACCCCAAAATCCCAACCAACATAGTCATCTTCTGGTTCCAAACATACACACTTTTGCAGCTAGCAATGTACACCAGCAAATAAGGACGTAGATGAATATCTAGTGATATATATCGATACAGTTCACTTTCACAAGATTATAACTTTTAAAGGCTCTTCAAAACTTTAAATAATAATCTTGTTGGATGCAAAAGAAATGAGGTTAATTAATAGTATTAAAACCCCAAATTAATCTTATAAAACCAACACATATATATAGGAAAATATAGTCATCATTTCAAAAGTGGCTGTGTAGACCATTAGACTTATGTGTCTTCTGATATGTCATCTGAATTACATAGCCCCCCTCCTGTATGTTCTTGCTATTAATAAAATAAGTAAATTAAAAAAAATTTTTTTAAAGCTGAATTCAGGTCCTTACCGATAACAGTCTATAGGAACTATGGAGACAGAAGACTATTTTTAAATGTAAACACAAGGAAATCATTAGCCAATACCAGAATGTTGGATATTCTATAAGATAACTGACCTTGCTGTTTCAACAAGTCAACGGTATGGGACAGAACAAGGGGCAGGCGTAATTCTCCAGACTGTGGGGGATGTATGAGATATAAGAGCAAAATGTAAGTGAGGCCTTTTGAATCCTAATTTGAACATGTCAATTTGAAAAGCAGATTTTTTTTTTTCCAGAGCAATGGGATAAACTTGAAAATGGATAGGATATAAAGGAATTACTGTTGATTTTATTGGGTGTAATAATGATAGTGTTTATATAAACAAGTGATTTTTTTTTACAAATACTGGAGCATTTAGGTTGAAATAATATGTCTAGAATTTGCTTCAAATTGCTTCAACCAAATATTTTTAGAAGGAGGAGAGATAAAGTAAGTATTGCAAAGCACTGATAGGTTGTTGAAATTGGATGGTGCACTAATGAGGGCCCACTCAGCTCTCAGTTTTTGTGTATGTTTGGAAATTTTCATGGTAAAGAGTGGGGCAAAGTGGAAAACAACAGCAAATTACATAATCCTAAATAGAATTTGTGGATAACTGAACCATTATTTTCCATTTTCTATGCTTTGCCTGTCAGAAACTTTTCAGACTCTCCTAAACAGATTTAACAGACATCTGTAAAACCACTTCAGTCCGAATTTTAGCTGGAAAGCATGAGGATGGGAGAGAAGCTGAGACCTACTGCATTTTGTGATACAATTGACCAGATAGCAAGCCAGCTCTACACCAACCACACTGATTCTATTTTACTGCTTAAAGTAATTTACTGCATGCATATAAATGTGATACTCTTAAAAGGTATTTGTGTGTGTGGTAACACATTTGGAGGGAAATGAAAAGTAAGCACAAGCAAAAAGGAGGACGAGAAGGTAAATGCAGACACGTACCATGCTCCAGCTGTAGCCTCCCACCAGGTAAATGCTGTCATCAAGCACTGCACAGCCAGGACCACTGCGACCCTCTAAAATGGGTGTCTGGAGAATATTCCACTGGTCACCTTTTGGGTCATAGCATTCCACCAGCATTACATCGAGATGGGAGAAACCTAAGTGACATAGCAAAATGGAATTAACAAAGAATAAACTCTCAGGGTTTCAATATAAGGGTAGGGCTTCTTTTAAAATAAATGACCAGAGCCAAGAAATAGACAGCTATACCTTTGCAGATGTATGTATAAATTTAAGGGTGAAATCGGGAGATGTCAGAAAGACCTGACAAGCAAACGAATAAAAAATCCTCCCAAACCCCAACACTTGATGTTTTGGACTGATTTAAAGCAAAAATGCCTGGCTAGATGTCATTGGCAAAGGTCGATTTACCTTGGAGTATCAGTAAAGATTTACTTAAATCTTATTAAAAAGTTTTAGCAATACGTGAACCGTGAAATTCCAGATGTTTAAGCTCCTTTTAGAAAACACAGAGGAACCAGAAATCAAATTGCCAACATCCACTGGATCATTGAAAAAGCAAGAGAGTTCCAGAAAAATGTCTATTTCTGCTTTATTGACTATGCCAAAACCTTTGACTGTGTGGATCACAATAAACTGTGGAAAATTCTGAAAGAGGTGGGAATACCAGACCACTTGACCTGCCTCTTGAGAAACCTGTATGCAGGTCAGGAAGCAACAGTTAGAACTGGACATGGAACAACAGACTGGTTCCAAATAGGAAAAGGAATACCTCAAGGCTGTATATTGTCACCCTGCTTATTTAACTTATATGCAGAGTACATCATGAGAAATGCTGGGCTGGACGAAGCATAGGCTGGAATCAAGATTGCCGGGAGAAATATCAATAACCTCAGATATGCAAATGACACCACCCTTATGGCAGAAGTGAAGAAGAACTAAAAAGCCTCTTGATGAAGGTGAAAGAGGAGAGGGAAAAAGTTGGCTTAAAGCTCAACATTCATAAAACTAAGATCATGGCATCCAGTCCCATCACTTCATGGCAAATAGATGGGGAAACAGTGGAAACAGTGGCTGACTTTATTTTTCTGGGCTCCAAACTCACTGCAGATGGTGATTGCAGCCATGAAATTAAAAGACACTTACTCCTTGGGAGGAAAGTTATAACCAACTTAGACAGCATATTGAAAAGCAGGGACATTACTTTGTTAACAAAGGTCAGTCTAGTCAAGGCTATGGTTTTTCCAGTGTTCATGTATGGATGTGAGAGTTGTACTATAAAGAAAGCTGAGCACCAAAGAATTGATGCTTTTGAACTGTGGTGTTGGAGAAGACTCTTGAGAGCCCCTTGGACTGCAAGGAGACCCAATCAGTCCATCCTAAAGGAAATCAGTCCTGAATATTCATTGGAAGGACTGATGCTGAAGATGAAACTCCAATATTTTGGCCACTTGATGAGAAGAGCTGACTCATTGGAAAAGACCCTGATGCTGGGAAAGATTGAGGGCAGGAGAAGGGGACGACAGAGGATGAGATGGTTGGATGGTATCACCGACTCAATGGACATGGGCTTGGGTGAACTCCAAGAGTTGGTGATGGACAGGGAGGCCAGGTGTGCTGTGGTTCATGAGGTCGCAAAGAGTCAGACACAACTGAGTGACTGAACTGAACTGAACTGAAAAAGCTTTAAAATAGTAATAGCTAAAGCAAGCATTTTATAGACTGCTTATAATAATCTGTTTCTTTTCTAAGTGTTTTATATGAAGGAACTCATTTAATCCTCTCAACCACCCTATAGATATTTCTACATTATATTCGTTTTGTAAATGAGAAACTGAGGAACAGATGGAATTTTAACCTAAATAAGTCACACAGCCTGTAGCTAGGCTGAGATTTGAAAACAAATGAATAGGCTTCAAAAGTCTCACTTTTACAGACAAAACTTAACTGCTTTTCTTAAGTGAATATTCAATTCTCTCAAAATCTTTTACTTTTTTTTTAACAGCCTGATTATATAAACAGCTGTGATGACATGCTTTAACTATTATAAACTTGAAAATACTTAAAAATGACACTTATCCAGTACTTATTACATTTAGGGGTAGATAAGTATTACAAAATAACAGAAAAAATATCCCTATCTAACCTGTGGTTTAAGATGGATATATGATTGGAAAATAAATGCATGAACAAAGGTGAAATTGCTCAGTTATGTCCAACTCTTTGTGACCCTTTGGACTGTAGCCCACCAGGCTCCTCCATCCATGGGATTTTCCAGGCAAGAATACTGGAGTGGGTTGCCATTCCTATCTCCAGGCGATCTTTCTGGCCCAGGGATCGAACTCGGGTCTCCTGCATTGCAGGCAGACTCTTTACCATCTGAGCCACCAAGAAATCCCATATATGGGTATATGATTGGAAAATAAGTGCATAGAATGGCCTTATGTGCCATGCCCAGATGGCCTGTATTTCATTTCATTCAGTTTCAAGAATCATGGAAGGTCAGAGCTGGAGGAGATTTTAGAGACCAACTTGACCAGCTTTGTCATTTACAGATTAGAAAACTGAAACTCAAAGTGGTTCCACAATGTTCTCAGTATCACAGCTCTCTCTGCTTTCCTGTAAAATTTAGTGCTACACACATGCACACAAACTACAAAAAACTTGCTGCCATATACATAATAAGGAGGGAAAAGAGCCACATGTGGTTCTAAGAATACAATGTTACTTATTAAATAAGCAAATGGAAAGAATTTGAGAATCATAGATGGCTTGATATTCAACTCTTCAAAGAATTCTAAATTTAGACATGAAATTCTGTTTTCTTTAAGAAAAATCACATTCATTTCTTTGTGCAGCTCTAAATTAAAAAAAAAAAGATTCTTTACGATGATTACAAAAACAATTTTCTGGAAAAAATCCATTACTATAACTTGGTGATAAGGGATAATTTATTTTACTGAATTCATTGTTACAACCAATTGTTTGTGCTTTTCAGTTATTAATGCTCTTGTTTTTTATTTTCTGTAGACATCATTATTCATTTCTTTAATGTGTGTGGTAACTTCAAAATAATCCTATCTGCAGGAGAGCCAAAATAAGTGCTTGCCCAAGGGTACTGCTAATTTGCAAAGAGTAGATTTTATTTGGTCAACATGTTTTATACTTGGTTAACTATGATTATCTAACAAGAAACCCCCTTAGCAAGAAACATGAGATGCAAATGTTATTGTGATTTTAAAAAAAGAGGACCTTTCAAATGATTTCCTCCAATTGCATATAAGCGATCATTCATTACAGCCAAAGTGTGGATGGCGCGCTTTGTGTTCATATCTTGTTTTCGAGCCCAGACATCCATGACGGGGTCATAGCAATATAGCCACGGGACATACTCTCCATTGTGTACACCCCCTGTGAATTAAACATAGACACACAAGTCAAGAAGTGCCTTGGAACTGAACTTTGTAGCAGAAAGTGGAGGAATGACTTGCCTGAAATGTATATTTTCCCATTGTGCACTGCTCCTGCATGAGCTGCCAGAGGCTGTGGCAGAGAAGACACGTAACGCCATTCATTTGTTTCCAGGTTATAGCACTCCACGCTGGACAAGTAACCAGTTTCATTCCGTCCACCAATCACATATAAATGTTTGTCCAACCGGCATGCGTAGAAACTGGCTCTTCTACAATGAAAAAAAACAACAACAATACACCCCTCTGTAAATCACAAAGTGGCCCAATCAGTCAGGGAAAGTGGGGGCATCCTGGTTCAGAAAGGGTTGCTGTGGGCTCAGTCACTCAGTCATGTCCGACTCTTTGTGACCCTTTGGACTGTAGCCCACCAGGCTCCTCTGTCCATAGGATTCTCCAGGTAAGAATACTGGAGTGGGTTGCCATGATCATCTCCAGGGGATCTTTCTAACTCAGGGATCGAACCCTCATCTCATGTGTCTCCTGCATTGCAGGCAGATTCATTACGTGCTGAGCCATCAGGGAAGCCCCAGAAAGGGATACAGATCTTTGGACATTACACATATGACTCTTTGCTAAATCAGAGACCTTGAATAGTAATCATCTGTAATGCCCATCCTGGTTAACATTATTGACACTAAAATCACAGTAGAGGAGAAATTTACAACTCTTTGTTTCAGCTCTTTTTATCTTGCTTTTATACACTATTCAAGTGTTCACTAATGTTTGGGATATTTGGTACCTTGTAAAGATATCACAGCTCAGTAAGACAAAGTGAAAAATGAGGTAGATAATGTAACAATAATAAATTATCTTGACATTCACTTTCTTTATGGTCCTTCAAGGGTCATTGTTCCCAATTTATAAGAGAACTACATCATCAAAATTTTTCTTCAATTATCTTTTTTTTTTTCTTTTTTCCCCCAGTGTGACTGCAAGTAGAGAAACTTTTTGGACTGAATATAGTGTTGAAAGTTTGCTCTTAGGAATTTGATCGGTGTAACTCTTGGTGTTCTTACAAAGCCATAGGATATTTTTAAATCTCTTTTCAAGAAAGACTATTTATTAAATTACCCCACCTTCCTTCAAAGGCAAAAGACATGCAAGTTGTATTGAAAAGACTGGAGACAGGAAGGCCTTTCTGAGGGAGAATACAATCTAGGAGTGAGAAATTGAGGACCTGATATAGAGTTCTAGTAGAAGACATGGAAAGTGGTGATGCAAGATATATTACAGGAAGATGTAAAGTTAAGCAACTAATAATAAATAAGAGCTGAGGGAGAAAAGAAGTTGGAAGAGTACTCAAAAAGTTGGAGTTAGGATGACAAGGTTGAAATCTTAAGCAAGACTTTAATCTTTAGCTTCTTTTTTTCTCATTGATGCAACTGGAATAAAATACTTCATAAGGATAACATGTGGGTCAATACTGGAAAAGAATAATTGTGATGTGCCAAGCCCTTCAGAGGCTTCCCAGGTGGCTCAGTGGTAAAGAATCTGCCTACCAATACAGGAGACTTAGGAGAGGCAGGTTTGATCTCTGGGTCGGGAAGATCTCCTGGGGGAGGAAATGGCAACCTGCTCCAGTATTCTTGCCTGGGAAGTCTCATGAACAGAGGAACCTGCAAGGTTATGCATGGGGTCGCAAAGAGTTGGACACAACTGAGCATGCATGCACAAGCCCCTCAGAGAACATAACTTATGTTTGATGAATTAATGGTCTTTATAAAAATTTATAAAATTTTATAAAAAGTATTTATAAAATTTTATAAAAGTTGATGTTAAGACTCTTGGGCAAAGTCAATAGCAAAATAAAGGGTCCTAGAGGTTTTGAATCAGGTAAACCTATATTGTTTGAAGATTTTCCAAGCTGTGTTTATAAAGTGTCAAGACCTCTGGGAAGCAGTATATAGCATCTTGATGAACAGTTAGGTCTCTGGAATCAGATAGCCTGGCCATATGACATGTTGTAAAGTGCTTGTCATAGTGTCAACATTTTGTTCACTCTCATGAACTATCAGTTGACATTATCTGGATAAAAATTTTTAAAAAAATCAGCCATTGCAATGTTTGCATATAAACTTCTCCTCATGGCATTTTCAGTGATGACTAAATTCTTTAAACACAATTTAGTACCATGTACATGCACGCTTAGTCGTTCATATCCAACTCTTTGCCACCCTATGAACTGTAGCCTGCCAGGCTCCTCTGTTTTCTGGCAAGAATACTGAAATGGGTTGCCATTGCCTTCTCCAGGGGATCTTCCTAACCCAGGGATCAAATTCGCATCTCCTGTGTCTCCTGCATTGCAGGAGGATTCTTTATCACTGAGCCAGTGGGGAAGCCCATATACATAAGGCATATGTTATAGATGGTGATGTATTCAGTTTTTTTTTCCAGTTTTATTGAGGTATAATTGACAAAACTAAAATAAACATAAAGGGTACAGTGTGATGATCTGGTACATGCATACACTGTAAAATGACTTTCACAATCAAATTAATGACCACTTCATCAGCTCACATATTAACCTCTATTTTTGTTTGGTGAGAACACTTAAGATCTACTGTCTTACCAAATTTCAAGTAAACAATAAGTATTATTAACTATAGTTATCATGCTGTAATTAGATCCTCAAAACTTACTCATCTTGCAATTGAAAGTTTGCATCCTTTTATCAATCTCTCCCTATTTCCCTCACCCCTATCCCTTGGCAGCCACCATTTTAATCTCTATTTCTTTAAGTTTGACTTTTAAAATACGATTCCACATATAAGTGATATTTCACTTCGTGTAATCAATCACCTTCAGTCTCATCTAAGTTTGTCATGTAAATGGCAGAATTTCCTTCTTTTCTGTGGCTGAATAATATTCCAGTGTGTGTGTGTGTGTGTGTGTGTGTGTGTGTGTGTGTGTGTGTGTAGGCTTCCCAGGAAGCACAATGGTAAAGAATCTGCCTGCCAATGCAGGAGATGTAAGAAATATGGGTTTTATCCCTAGGTTGGGAAGATCCCCTGAAGGAGGAAATGGCAACCCATTTCGGTATTCTGTGTATTATATTCCATGGAAATAATGGGCAGGAAAATTCCATGGACAGAGGAGCTTGGAGGGCTACAGTCCATGGGGTCTCAAAGAGTTGGACATGACTGAGCAATGAGCACATACTTGCATATTCATATATACACCATGTTTTCTTTATTTATCTATCAACAGACACTTAGTCTGTTTCCATATCTTGGCATTTGTGAGTAATGCTGCCATAACCATGGTGGGGCAGACGTCTCTTTGAGATCTCGGTTTTGGTTCCTTTGGATACACTGTATATGCAAAAATGAGATTGCTGGAATATAAAGTTCAGTTATTCTGCATAGTCCTGGACTTGTTAGCATCATTGTTTATTTGAGAGTAGTATTTTGGCTATTTTTTTCTCTATATTTTCTTGATGGTTTTGAGAGGAATGTGTGCTGTAGAAAACTCAGAAAGATGATGAAGAGAACTATAATGGAAAAAGAGAGACTGTTATGAAGAAGCACGTGAGGTGAGACAGGTGAGACAGATTTCACTAAATAAAGTTTGTTGCTAACCTGGGCCCATGTCTTCTGAGGGGTATGTGAAGCTCTGAAATTGTAAACAAAAAATCTTTTAAATAAAATGATATGCACACACACACACACATATAATGCTGCTGTTTAGTTGTAAGTCACGTCTGAGTCCTTGTGACCCCATGGACTGTAGCCCACCAGTCTCCTCTGTCCATGGGATTTCACAGGCAACCACACTGGAATGGGTTGCCATTTCCCTCTCCAATATATTACAAATATGTGTACATATATGTTGTGAATGTGCATTTTTTTGGAGGCATATGTTTGGAGAAAAAGATTTTGAGGGGAATTTTTAATCAGATTATTAAGGGAATTGAAAACCTAAAATTTTGAAATTTCTTGGTATAAGGACATAAAAACTCATCTAAACATAAAATTAGGTTTAAAAACAATAGCAAAATCAAGTGCACATAGGTAGACCCTAGTTCCTTCCATTTCTCTAACCAGATTTCAATTGCTCTCTTATTGAATATGATGGGTCAAGGTTGCTTTACTAGTGCTTTTACCTTCTCAAGTTAAAATATTTCATGGAAAAGACTGACATGTCTATGAAAATTTGTATGAAAGTAATGGATATTTCTTTGCATCATTGACACAGGGTAAGTCAATATCCCTCTTCTGTATGATTCTATTACAAGTTTTGGAGCCTCTGAAATAATTAAGTTACTAATTTTACTAATAAACCATCTTTAGTGGGCCAATTCCATAATTTGGACCATGTTAGTTGCAATATACTATATTCTAAGTTCTTCTGTATATTATATGTACTATCTTCTGGTCTAGAAGAGAAAAAATGCTAGTCATAACAAGCACAAAACTCTCTATTAAATTAAGTTTAGGTAGTGGAGAATCAGAGAAAGATCTTCTGGCAGTGTGAACTCCTTTTGTCTTGTCTACAGTTTAATTTTCTCCCTCTTTCTGATCTTCTCCTTCCTTCTTCTCTTCACCCGAGGGAGCTGTCAAAACTGTCTTTCTACCCCCGACATTCCTAATGTGATGTTCCATGTGTACTCCTAGATTTATCCACACAGTGTCACTGTTAGGTTCTGAATGGGGGAAAAAAAATCAGTAGGTTTCACTTCCTGATGAAAAGTGCATTTTTATGTAGAAATTTTAATAGCGAAGGTTCTGAGTCTCTTAGTCCCTTGCATGCCCAAAGTGAGAATTCATGAAATGCATCATAGAAGCACTGGATAGTTAATGGTCTATCAGCAACTGTGAACATTTGCTTGAGGCTAAAATTTTACCATACTGGGTCTCTCCTGGGAATGCTTCCTGCCCCTCCTCCCCACATGAAGAGCACACCTGATTAGGCTATTTTATTTGGGGGCAAAAGGAAGCTTATTGAAGATTTTTTTAATGGAATGACACTATCTGTATTTCAAGTTGTTTTTCCCTCCTCCACCCCTCCAACTCCTGTCCCAACTACAGAGATGATATTCAATGAATTGAGATAAGTTTCAAATGACTATCGATGCCCTCTACAAATACACTTTGAACCTGTGTATAGTACAGATTTTTACAAGCCCTTTCTGAAGCTTAAGGTGGTCAGTTCATATCCTCAAGAGTCATACTGAAAGGGCTTCCCTGATGGTTCCTGGGTGAAGAATCCATTTGCAGTGCAGGAGACATGGGAGATGTGGGTTTCATCCCTCAGTCGGGAAGATCCCCTGGAGTAGGCAGTGGCAACCCACTCCAGTATTTTTGTCTGAGAATCCCATGGACAGAGGAGCCTGGCAGGCTATAGTCCATGGGTTCTCAGAGTCCCACATGACTGAGCCACTAACACTTTCTTTCACTATCTGTTTCAACTTTTGACTTTTACCATCAGGTTAAAAATAACAGATTTTGTCAAACAGAATATTGCTTCTCATTGTTTCTTGTAAGGCTGCTAGAAACAAAATATTTAAATTTGGGAACTTCTTTGATGTACATGTTTCTTGCTTTTCACTTACTCTGTGAAACTTAAGTTTTGTTACTGGTGCTTCCCAAGTGGTTTTCCTCCCTCCCTCCCTCCCTCCCTCCCTCCTTCTATCCTTCCTTCCCTCCCCGCCCTCTCTTTTTTCTTTTTCTTTTTTGTTTCCTAGATTATCTGGCAGGTAATATTTCCACAAGAATAACACCTAAAATGTCTACTTTTTTTGAAAACAAAATTGAATTCATCAAAGCATTTTTATTGATCCAATCATTTGTTTTTGCCCTCTTCTTACTGAAGAATCAAATCCTAAATCTGAGACCAAAACAACTCTTGAGCTTTACATTCATCTTTGTACTTCTGTCTAACCCCTTCTGTCAGCAACCTCATAGGCAGCAGGCATACAATTCATGAGTTGACCTATGGTTCAGTAAGCCTGGAGATCATGTGCCCATTTCCTTGATGAACTGGGAGGGTGTTCTGCACTTGCATTATACTCGTTCGGAAGCTCTGATTAGGCAAGATATCCGAGGAATTTGCCCAGCCAGCTTTGTAAGAGTGGGTGATTCTAGGGGTGACTTTCAATGTGTTTCTATTATTCTTAATCGGTTTGGTAACTTCTCAGCATAGTAATAACTTCTCAGCAGTTTGGCAGCAGCTGAGGGGATGAGGGGGATTCCCAGGTGGCTCAGCAGTAAAGAACCTGCCTGCAATGTAGGAGATGCAGGATCACCTCCCAGGTTCAACCCCTGGGTTGGGAAGATTTCCTGGAGGAGAGCTGGGCAGCGCACTTCAGTATTCTTCCTGGGAAAATCTCATGGACAGAGGAGCCTGGCGGGCTACAATCCATGGGGCTGCAAAGAGCCGGACACGACTCAAAGGACTGAGCACATGAACACAAGGGAAGGGGAAAGGAGGAAGGTGGGAACGTCCGGTGAGTCTGATTCATGATCTGTACAATGCAGAAATAACTCAATTAAATATCGCAAGAGATCTCTTTTCTAATCTGAAGAGTATCTCATATATATATATTTTTTTCCTTCTTTGTTTAATCACCAATTAAACCACACTGGTAGCTAACTGTACTTGCTCGGGTGAATGGGAAGCTTGGCAATGACAGAAGAATTTCATTTTAAGTTATGGATTGCTGCCTGGGTCAACCAACCCATAGGAGATATGGCGCTAGAAGATTGACTGGGCATTTGTGAGATCTGCCTTTTCCCATTCAGCTCTGGAAGGAGCTCTTTATTTGGTCTATCGAGTTGATTGTTCGAAATCTAAAAAAAAACTTCTTTTACTAGGGACCTGACATGATATACCATAATGACTTGGAAAGAAACGTTAAACAGTCCATCCTGTCAACGGTGGCTGCCGGGCGCCGACAGACCATGGCAGGTCTTTTTATCAGGTCAATGAGCTGCTAAAAATTGTCTAAGTAGGACCCTGCCCTGATAGGCTATAGTGCCTCCGAGGAAGTCATTATAGAATATCAAGTAAACAATACACATTTTAAAAAATTACTAATTAGGTTTTGCAGCAATACTTCTCATCCTTAGGGGCTCTACAGTGAGATAATTGACCGCGACGTGAGTTATGCCTCCCAAACCCAAGGCGTGAAGGTTAATTATTGTGGTGAACAGCCCCCAGCAAAGGAGACCATGGTGATGAGATGCTGACATCTCAAACATGTTTTGATGTATATTTAATTTTTTTTAAAATAAAACTTTTGGAATAGTTTGGATCAAAGGGTAAAGTGATACAGCTAACAATAACAGCAACCAGAAAATAACCCCAAAAGGAGAGAAATAAGCTATGTTGGAGAAAGACCTGAAGAAGCTTTTATATATACACGTATACACAACAGGAGGATTGAGAAATTTGTCAAGATATTAACTGAGCCAGAATAATTCCTTGAGGTACCTTTGAATTAGACATTCCTCTCTGTGGTCCTTAGACTATATTGTGCCTTGAAAATGACTAAAATGTCATTTTCAGTGTATAACTTTTAGCCCCTTGAAAGAGAGTTTCAATATCCTTATATGGAAAGGGACATTAGATACTATGTTTATAGCAGAGATTCTTACTCTCTTTTGGCAGTAATGTACCTTTTTGAGTGAATGGTATGATCTGAAAATTTTTTTACTTGGAATTCATGATTAAGGATTTAACTTGATCTCAGTGTAATCTGTGGTGCTGGAGAAGACTCCTGAGTGTCCCTTGGACTGCAAGGAGATCAAGCCAGTCCATCCTAAAGGAAATCAGTCCTCAATATTCACTGGAAGCACTGATGCTGAAGGGGAAACTCCAACACTTTAGTCACCTGACACAAACAGCTGACTCACTGAAAAAGACTCTGATTCTGGGAAAGACTGAAGGCAAAAGGAGAAGCGGGTGGCAGAGGATGAGATGGTTAGATAGCCTCATCGACTCAGTGGGCATGAATTTGAGAAAATTCAAAGATAGTGGAGATAGTGAAAGACAGAAGAACCAGGTGTGCTCTAGTCCACAGGGCTGCAAAGAGTTGAACGTGACTTAGGGACAGAACAGCAATGAAATCTGATTGAATGTTTATAAAAGGAGATGTTAAGGTTATGAAGGAATAAGAACAAAAATTATTTTAGTTCAACTGAGAAGAGAAAATAGGTTGCAGCTTATTGTTACTATTATATCAGAGAATTTGCTCATGAGGATGTTGAGATATTATTTGAGAAGAAGCAAGTGTTCAAGATTCAGTATGTGAATTTGCATATATATATTAAGACATGGTCTCCTGCCTAAGTAATAGTCAGGAGAACTGAATGTGTACAAACACAGTTGCCTTATTGTCCTTTGATGTTAGAAAACTTTGGTGCGATAAACACTTCGTACATTACAAATCAGAGGACACCCTGGAAAACTGACTTTTTATTAGATAGCAAATCACCTATTTTTAAACGTCTGATGGGGAGATGCTTGAGGAAGTAAACATAAGGAATTTGAGGTAGTGAGACTTGGAAACTTTAATAGTGAAATATCTGCATCTAAATACATACATTGTGAGAATGGTGTTCTATATTTCAGTGATAAGATTTGAATAAATTACAACTGAGAAGAGTGGAATAGCCATGAAATTGTAGCTCTGCTTGTCAAAAAAACTAGTACAACATGGAAAGGGAAGACAAGCCGTGGATGGGCATTATGCTAAGTAGAATAAGTCAGACAAAGATAAATACCATATGATATCACATATGTGTGGAATCCAAAAAATGCAACAGACTAGTGAATATAACAAAAAAGCAGCAGACTCACAGATATATAGTGGTTACCAATTGGCAGAGGGAAGTGGGGAGGCACAAGATAGGGATAGAGTATTAAGAAGTACAAATTATTAAGCATAAAATAAGTTACAAAGATCTATTATACAACCCAGGGAACATAGTCAATATTTTAAAACTACAAATGGCGTGTAACCTTTAAAAATTGTGACTTTTTATATTGTACACTTATATAATTACACAGCAACTATACTTCAATAAAAAAGTAAACTTTAATGTGAAAAAAAAACAAGGAAGACAAGTTATATAAATACTTTCTTCCTACATTGGAACAAATACTTGACCTACTATTTTTCTTCATTGAGTTAATGAGGCAGTTAATCAAAGTTGGCCAGGCCAGGTTTTGTATTTTGCCTCCAGGGTCATTCATTGGCTTTGTTTAGCATACCTTATCATGGAAAATCATTCAGTATCCTTCCTTCAGGTAAAGTAGCCACAAATGTTTCAGACACAAGGGATAAACACTTACCGTTCTTGCATGGGCGGAAGTTGTATCCAGCTATTAAATCGGGGGTCATATCGGCTGACAAAATTTGTACTGTGTTTTCCTGTAAAGATATATTTGAGACACTTAAAACTTAGATTCCTTTGTTGTTTTGCACATTGAATAGGGTTTTATAAGATGCCCCTGTTCTCTGATTTAACAAACAGATGAAAGAAGAGGGACTGTCTAACATGGTATGAAAATGAGGGGTCAGAACAAAAATCTATGTGCCACTTTAAATATATTTTTCTCCTTTTTCTTCTTTTCTCCTCTACTTTTTTTTGGGGGGGGGGATGAGTTAGAATAAAAATAGTATGGTGAAAGTAGTAATAAATATAAGTCAACCATAATAATAAAGCAGATATGTTTATCAAACTAGTTTTATCCCAAAGTTAGGGTAAAATTTCTGTGTTTCTGTATTTATGTTTTAAAAACATGAAGTTATTATCTAATCATAATCAGTTCCAGAGACTACCTTGAGTGATATCTCTGGTTAAAGTCTTTTTGATTTTTCTAAGTGATTCAAGAATTCTAGCAGTGGTAGAGACCACTCTGTCTCCAAGGAAATGATAGCAATCACTATAATAAGAGTTTGCATACGAAATCAGTTGTAGCCTATGTCTATCAAGTAAATTCTGCTTTTGCATTTGGGGAGCACACAGTTGCTGTAGCAGGTACATTTGCTGAAATGTGAAACATGAGTCCTCAGAGCTGGTTATTCAATAACCAGGTTATTTCCTCTGTTGAGCCTAAGAAGCATAGTAATGTCTCCAATGTGTCAAAATGAACCTTATTGTACATACAGATTGATACCAAAGCAAGAAATACAAGCAAAAGAGTGTGTTACAGTTTTTTTGTACCATTTGAGATGATAATCACCTAAAATACTTGAGGTCTTAACTCTAAAAGTCTGTTTTTTGTTAATATATGTGGAACTAACCATTGAGATATATGTACTAAAATTCACTGCAGGAGGGCACTCACACAGACATGTATACACCATACAATTATTATTATTTTTTTATTTTTATTTTTTACCACACAATTATTAATTGCACAAACACACACTGAGCACCCAATATGTGTCTTATGCATTCTAGGTCCTGGGACCATGTTGGTAAACAAAAAGGACAAAGTTCCAGCCCTTACAAGGAAATAAATACAAACGTGTAAACTTGTAAATTCATCAAGTGAAGATGAATGTTATAAAGAAAAATGAAGCGGGGATTGATAAAGGGAAACACAATTTCAGTACTATGGGCACCTGTTCACAGGTACATTCTGAAAGTCATGCAAATATCTGCAGAATTAGAGTCTCAGACAGTAGGGAAGGTGAGCGTAACCTCTCCCTGGGCTGGCCATGGGTTCGAAACCAGCAAGGCTGCTGGGGCTGCTTGGACAGAAGTCAGAAGGATAAGAAGGTCTGGCCACAGTGTGCCTTGTGGACTGACGCTGATTTTGATTTTTGTCTTTTCTGCTAAGGACAATAGGAAGTCACTGGGAGGTTTTGAGCCAACGAGGAACACAGCCTCACTTCTCTCTTACCGTCACCTCTCTGGCTGTTGTGTAACAGACAGATTATAGAAGGGTTGCTCTGGAAGTGGGGGGCCTGTCAGGATGCCATCACAACAGTCAAGGCCAGAGCTGGCTTGAATGAAGGTGGAGGCAAGATATGGCCATGTTTGGGATCTACTGTTTGGGCACAGTCAATTCAATTTTCTGATAGACTGAGCACTGGTGTAAGAAAAAGTGAATAGTGAATAATTAAAGATGACTGCCAGAATTTTAGCCATCGTAACTGGTCAGAGGGGCTTCTCTGGTGGCTCAGTGGTAAAGAATCTGCCTGCCGATGCAGGAGACGTGGGTTCGATCGCTGACCTGGGACTATCCCTTGGGGAAGGAAATGGTAACCAACTCCAGTATTCTTGCCTGGGAAATCCCATGGACAGAAGAGCCTGGGGGGCTGTAGCCCATGGGTTTGCAAAAGAGTTGGATGTCACTTAGCAACTAAAACATCAACAATAACAACAACAACTGGTTGGAAGGCCATGCAGTTTGCTGAGCTGGGGAAGACCAGGCAGGAATACTGGAGGGCTAGGGAGAGAAGCCATGAATTTTGTTTTGGACTTAATCTGCAGAATCCTATGGGATCTCAAAGTGAAAGTGGCTCATAGGCCACTGGCTAAATGAGAATGAGTCCTTGTTTAAAATCATAGAACAGAATGAAAATCTTTAGTGAGTGGGTATGGAAATGGAAGCTAAAGAGTCCTGGAAATGAGCTCTGGGGGAGAAGAAGAAAAATCAGCAAAGGAAAGGAACTGTCAGAAGTAGGAAGGAAAGTGTGGTGGGAGTTTGGAAGCCACGTCAGATACAGGAATAGCAATGGAGAACTGACCATAGGATTTGGAAACGCGGTGACCAGGACAAACCTTGTTTACACAGCAGACAGGAGGGGATGAAAGCCTGAGTGGGGACTCCTCAGCAGAGACTAAGATGTAAGAAAGCAGAAGAAAGAGGATAGGCAAAGCTTTTAGGGCTTTTGGCATAAAAAGATGATGAAGATTATACCTGGAAGATGCAGCATTAAGAGAAATTTCCATTTGGTTGTTGGTTATGGTTTTAAAATCAGAAGTACTCCAAAGTCCTTGAGAAGGCAAAAGGGAATGAGCAATAGACTTTAGGTTGAGCAGAAATAATAATAGGAGGCATTGAGGCTGCTGTGCTGTGTTAAGTCGTGTCCGACTCTTTGCAACTTCATGATCACCAAGCTCCTCTGTCCATGGTGTTATCCAAGCTAGAACACTGGAGTGGGTTGGCCTTTCCTTCTCCAGGGGATCTTCCCAACTCAGGGATTGAACCCAGGTCTCCCACATTGCAGGCTGATTCTTTACCGTCTGAGCCACCAGGGAAGCCCAATAAGAGGGACATATTTATCTAAAATATATGGGTAGTAGGACTTCTCTGGTGGTCCCATGGTTAAGACTCGCTTTCCAATGCAGGGGGTGGGGGGGTCGATCCCTGGTCGGGGAGCTGGGATCCCACATGACTTGAGGACAAAGAACCAAGACATAAAACAGAAGCAGTATTGTAACAAATCCAATAAAGCCTTTTGAGATAGTTCACTGACTCAATGGACGTGGGTTTGGGTGGATTCTGGGAGTTGGTGATGGACAGGGAGGCCTGGTGTGCTGCCGTTCATGGGGTTGCAAAGAGTCAGACATGACTGAGTGACTGAAATGAACTGAACTGACATCCAAAAATCTAAAAAAAAAAAAAAAAAATCTGGGTAGCAATGGATTTGGTAGTAGCAAGACGAAGATTTTACTGTTTGATGTTTCTGTTCTCATTGGACTATGAAGCAAGGCTATCAGCTGAGAGTGAGGAGGGAGGTTTTGGAGAAAGAAGTATCAGAGGAAAGAGAAGGTGTGAAATAATTAACTCAGAGGGTGGAAGAGCGTATTGACCAGGGAAATTTAGTAGTGTTGGCTAGTAGCCAGCATGGCTGTATGATTTTCTATGTCTCCATTTAGTTGCTCAAGGGGAGGAGAGAGATGGAAAGAGTTGGGTTGAACTTCATCAGGCAAGAATAATAGGAGAGATGGACACAAGGGCTGCAGGTTTGTGCACTAATGTGACTATCAGGATGGGCATACAAGCTCAGTGAGGAGGGAAGTATGGGCATGAGGAGCTTCCCTGGTGGCTCAGATGGTAAAGAATCTGCCTGCAATGCAGGAGACCTGGGTTCGATCCCTAGGTCAGGAAGATCCCCTGGAGAAGGGAATGGCTACCCACTCGAGTATTCTTGCCTGGAGAATTCCATGGACAGAGGAGCCTGGAGGGCTACAGTTCATGCGGTCACAAAGAGTTGGACATGACTGAAGTGATTTAGCAGGTATGGGCATGAAGGGATGACGGGCAATGAAAAAGTAGTAGATTAGAGTGAAGGAGGTGGCATTTTCGTGATAATAGTGGGGAACTGCTACATACAAGGGCAGCAGGAAGTAAAATCTGAAGACACCCTTTAAAGTGGTGAGTTTAAAGCATGCAAGAGTGAATAAAGAAGTAGAAAAGCTACCTGCCTCCAATACTATGAAGCATAGGGGCAAAGGTAGGGAACAGAACACAGTCCCCATTGGAGAGAGTGGCTGGGATAACAGTCCTCTCAGAGAATAGTCAGACTTTGATTAGAAAAGAAGTTGAAAGGACATTTAGAGGAGAGTTTAAGGATTATAGGGATATTGTTGATGTGCAATCATGAGTTCCAAGGATTGCATGGGAGGGTTTGGATTGCCTGGTTGGGTGGTAAATCAAGTTTTACTTGGTAATTACAAAAAGAGTTGGGGATTACAGAAAGAGCTGAGTGCCAGAAGTAAGTATGACCCCAAAGACTTGGATTTCACAAAGGGAGGCTCCAACTCAGGGAAGGATTATATCTGGAGTTGGTTTATAATCAAGTTTTTGTAGAATTTACAATCATTTCCCTGTAGAAAATGTCATTCTTGATAGTCACGTTCGAAGATTAATTCCCCAATATATCCAAAGATGAATGTTTTTAAGAGGAATGTAGAACACACTCACCACGAATAAGAATGTTTCTCTGTGATGCTTTGTTTAGAATTTCCATTTGGAGGAAGACATGTGCCTCCTTTCGGCAATGGGGCATAGTGCCTGCACACGCTGAGCACACGCTGAGTAGAAATCGGCACTCGCCTTTGCTTATCGGTGGTAATGGTAGTGACTGTCACTCAGAGAAAAGGCTAAGCTAACCACTCATGTGATTTTGATGGGAACTGAAGAAAGAGTTTTCAGAGGCAAAGCCGGTAATATGGAAAAAAGGCTAGGATGAAGGATGAGGAGATAAAAGGAAGAAAGATGTTCTGAAGTTGGCAAGGATGTGCAGAGGGGATAATAAATCTTAGAAGGAATGAATGAGGTAGAGTGAGGAATGTGAGATAAAATGAAGACAGTTATTTCCTCCTTGTGCCTTTCACTGACCCTACTTAAGACACCTGAGGGGGTGGCCACAGGCAATAGAATTCTGGATTACTCTTCACTTCTTTAGTTTCTTCTCATCTTTTCCATTTTCTTGTAACTCTTCCACTTCTCTCTCTTTTTTTCTTATGATGTCCGATCACCGGACATGATTGTTGTCTATCACTTGAGCAATAGATAAAGTGGAGCAAGGAGTGGCAGTTTTTAGCCAGTGGTAGAGAGAAAGGAAGGAGAAAGGAAAGGAAATCTCCCATGGGCAGTTTTTCTGGGGGAGTTAATATCGGTAAGTGACAAATGTAAATTGGTTCTCTGTAAGTTGGGGCACGACAGAATATAGGCATTTATGTTAGAATATAACAAAGCAGTCTATCACTAATGTCATTAGTAACAAGACTTTCCAGCCTTCTCTTGTCATGTGTTAATTTTCATCTGGCTTTCAAAAAACAATTCTGCACATTCTTTCTTAGCTAAACCTCCTGGCTGTGCACTCTGTCCTCTTAGAAACGTTCCACTCTGTTCAAATCACTTCCAGGGAAGAAGAGGTTAAACAGGAGAGTTCACAGTGGATTGTATATCTACCAGGGTTTGTTTGTTTGTTAGTTTTTGGTAACATATGGAATCTGTCATTGCAAAGAGAAGTTAGAGAAGACATAATAAATAACATTTTTGTTCCTGATCCAAATCTGTTTCTCCCCAAAGCCCAGAAACTGTCTTTCTAACACTGAAAGATATAAGCCAACAAGGCCGATCTTGAGAAAGACTGTCCCTTTCTCTTCAAAGAAATATTCTTGGAGGGTAGCCTGGGCTGTTTTCCTTTAAGGTTTTCTAGAATGAACAGATGTAACAATTTTCTATAATTTGCCTTGGTGCAGATGCTGGAAGAGAACATTCACCATAAAATATATGCAGTATATGTAATTTCAGCTGGCTGTTCTGGGGCTTTAAAGTAAAAATGTGTACCTGCAAGCTGTTTTATGGTTTCTCAGTCATAATGATCTCTGTTACAGAGAAGGCTACAACAGCAACCCCTCCTTCACATGCAAGGTTTCCAAAAATATCTTGATACTTTTGCGTGTTCTGCAAGGCGCAGCAAGGCACAGTGTTCTCCCCCTATTGGGCTTGGGAAGGGTATTCAAATGTTTAGTTTCTCTTTTTGACACAATTACGAAGTGATTGCATCAACAGGGAAGATGGTGGATAATCTGAGGATGAAGCCCTTGCAAAAGATGCTGTAGCCCAAATAGGCTTTAAGTAATAAAGGCTGCAGAGGAACTTCAGCTAAGGTTACCTACAGCACGGTGGCAGATGATGTTTATTTATTGAAACTGTGTGTATTATCCTGATAAAATGGGAGAAAAGTGGTGGAGAAGGTGGTGAGAATTCTTCATGGCTGCTGCTTGCTACCTGCCTCCAGGGAGTCTGAGCTTATGCTGGGGGCACCCCTCAGGGGATGGATAAGGAGAGGGGCTGGGCGTCACGGTGAAGCCAAATCCCCAGATAGTCCATGAGTGAACGCACTGCTGGGTACCGTCCTCTGCCAGCTCAACGGTTGACCCTCCCTCCAATTGTCAGCCCCCATCACCGACTACTTCATTTGTCCCTGCTGCACAGAAATATGTTTTCCACGGTAATTACGAGATGGATTGCCACCGGTGCCTCTCATCACGTACTTGTTGAGCGTCTACTACTGAGTGGTTCAATAGTTACCATTAGGGTTCCATTGGTCCTCTCCGCCCAACACAAACAGGAAGTTTTCCACCTCCACGACGCAGTGATGGGCACTGTTGTAGGGCATGACTAGAATTGAGAAGGAAAAACAAAGGACATATGAAAATTTTCATCTTAGGACTTGATACCCTGGTTCACAAGTTATGTGCTCTCACCAAAATGCACAAACATTAGACTAAGTCAGAAGGAAGAAGCGCAGACAGACAGCAGAGCGGGGCACCCCCCAATCCACAGGGCTCAGCAGTGTGTTTCCAGGAATTGCCAACCCCACCCCTTTGGATGAATTTTGCATAATATTATTCCGCAGATCAGTCAAGAACAACGTGTCGGGCTGCTTTCGATTCTTAAGTTCTCCTCACCTGCCTGATGACGGGGATCGCAGTCTAAAACCATGAATGACACTCCCAAATGGTCAGGGCTGGGGGTGCCGTCTTGGAAGAAATCCCCCAGCATCCACTCAGAGCCATTAAGCTGCTCTGCCCAAACTTGGCTTGCTGGCAATCTTTCCACAAACAGACTCAGGGTGCTTGGCTGTTTTCTATTCCACAGCAATGAGCAAGCTGAATTTCCATACAGTTTTAAGTTTTTAAATTAAGGTCCTGCTGATTTAATGCCTTCTCCAAATGTATACGCTTAATTTCCTGTACAATGTCATTAGCAGCACAATCACACATTTTCTATCTATCTGCTTAAGAGCTCTTCTGGAACAAAGATAAAAACTGTCAGGGACGTCACAAATATCCATTCCCCTCGTCTTGCCCTGCTCTGCCCCTAACGCGGTGCCTGTGAAGAGGGGGATGTGGTTAAGAAAACCCACCAAAGCCAGGTTGCCCTGGATCTGTTCTCACGCACACGTTCATTGGGGAGACACACACGACCGGAATAGGACACCCCTGTTAGCCCGTATGTGCAGTGCCGTGTTTGTCTCTGCTATTATTACATCTCATGGTGAATGTAAACGTACGCGGCATTAGCTGTCACACCACGGGCAGTGTGGTTTGGGCCCAGTGACACCAGTAGGAAAAATGATGTCCTTGTTCAGCTCATCATATGGGCACCTTAAATCTAGGTGAGGACAAATGGGGAGGTGATATGCATGTTCAGCCAGGGAACTTATTGCTTGACACGGATCAACAGAGCACTTAAGAAACCAGTGCAGTGGGAAATCAATATGAGTCAGGGCCAGCTCGTGCTCTGTACTCTTCTGCCAGTGGTGAGAGAAAGATAGGGAGACAGACAGAGAGAGAGAGAAAGGGAGACAGAGAGAGAGAGAGCGAGACAGAGAGAGAGAGAGATGGAGGGAGAGAGATAGAGAGACACACAGAGAGAGACAGAGAATGAGCCTATCTTATAACCCAGTTTATCTGAGATGATTCATATCTCTCATTTCACTTTGTTTCTAATATCTTCTATTTTTCTTAGAATGTACTTATGCTGGCTAAGATATGTAAACAAAAATAAGAAGAAACCGGCAGAGCTCTGAATCCTTATGACACAGCTCCAGAAAGAGCAAATCAGATAGCTTAAGCCTCTCATTAAAGGATTTTAGGAGTTTTTCATTATTTTTATTAGGTATTCACTTTTACTGTGAATATTCACTGTTTCTGAACTAACAGCCACAAGGGAGATGGCATTGGTATGGAAATCCTGGATTTCTGGGATCGAGTGAAAATTGGGAAAATTGGGTGTGCCCTGGATTTTCGTGGCCCGTGAATTAAGTCAGGTGATTTAGGGAGTTGTCTAGGGAATGTCTTTGTGCCCCTCAACCTTCAGTTGTCTCTTTGGAAAACGCCTTCAACCACATAGCTCCTGCAGGTTTCACTTCTCAGAGTCCACTGGGGCAAAGTATATGCTGAGTTTGTGGAGCAACTACAGTTGGGTGACTGATTATACACTGAACACCTTTTTTTCTTTTCTTAAATTAATTCATCATTGTTTGCATTATGATGCTGGTTCCAAAATACCAAGCACAAAACTATGCTACTCATATATTATGTACACTGTGGGTATTGTGAACAAGCTGGTACTACTCTGGTTTATCATAATGTCATCTGGTCAGAGCAAACTCAGCACAGACTGTTTCACCTGGGTGCATCTACTCATATGAAACCTAACTGTAAGAAGAGAGGCCACTGGGAACTCCCTGGTGGTTCAGTGATTAAGACTCCGCACCCCCAATGCAGGGGATCTGGGTTTGATCTGTGGTTAGGGAACTAGATCCCATATGCTTGCATGTTGCAACTAAGACCCTGAGCAGCCAAGGGGGAAAAAAAAAACTGACTATAACCAATTTACTTTATGACTACCACTCTTCCAATATTTATTTTAAATTTTTGGTCAATTCAATGCCCACATTTTATAAATAATAAAAATTGTATTATATTCTTTTTAACTGGAAGTCCAGCTTCATATTAATAATAAAGCACAGACTCTGAAAATAGAACAATAGTTGTGTTTTGTTCTTGTCATTTACTTGCTCCCATTCAGGCAGAAATTAAGTGAAGGAAATAATACATGATTTATTCTTAAGCTTCTTTCTCATTTGATTGCCCCTATTGTTAAGCTTTGTGCAAACAAATGAAATTATTGCACTAAACTATTGAAACCTTCCAAATAAGAGAAGACAAGGTCTTTGAAATGCTCATATAAAGGCCACTTGAAGATATTCTCATTTATCTACCCATTTTTTAAAGCCTTGTTTTAAAACCTTGCATGCTATATTTCTTGGCTCTTTCAGCATCTTCATTCCTGAATTATTGTTGTGAATCAAGAAACTATACATACATACAGAAAATCCTTTGAGATGATTATGAATGTAAAACACTCCAAATCTATTAGAAAAATGTTGCTATGAAATCAATGTTTGAGTTTTGCAGAAGATCTCATTGCTTTGACTTCTGATTAAGCCCGAAGGAAAGCAAAATAAAGAAAGCAGTGAGCAAGACAAAACATCTGTTTAAAATGATATCGGGTATGGCAATTATTGATTATCTTAAATAACAAGAAAGACGTGCCCACTTCCTTCCACATTTCTCTAGGGGTGGACACTTGCCTCGCCCTGCCAAGCAGGTATCATAAGAGAAGTTTGTACTCCCTGTTCATATAAGCCCGGTGTGAGTTTTTAGCGTGTCAGTCAGTGAGTTAGAGGGAAAGGGTAAAGAGAAGCTAATCAGGATGAAATGAGATTAAAGGCTGTCTAATTTTACAGCGACTGTGATCCATCAGCCACTGTGAAAGTGACAGTGGAAATGAATGATGGAGACAGACAGGTGGGGCTGTACATTTCACTGATTTATCCTCAAATGCACTGGGCCTTATTTTATTGAGTGAACATGACCGCATTTATCATTACTGTCATCTAAACCCACTTCCCTCCATTTAAAAAGGTCACTTTACTCAAAGGGAGTAGGAGAGAGGCACTTTCAAATCAGATTTAAAATCTAGTAACACGTGTTTATAAGGCCCTTTGTGAGAAGTCTCAACTTCATTAAACAAACTCAAAATGCTATAAGGAAAGAGAAAAACAGCCAGAAAACTGAAAAAGAAGAAATCTCTGGTCATCTGAGGGGTTCATTCAGTCTCTAAATGTGCAGTTTGTGTCATTTTTGCTTTCTCACTCCAAACCCCTGCTATTCTATTCTAGTCTGGGAAATTTTATAAACCATTTGAATTTAATATTTTTAATTAAGAAAGTAGGAAGCAGATGATTCTATAAAATAAACTTGGAGAGAATATTAAGTCAGACTATTTACTCTGCAGAATGACTGATCATCATACACTGAATAGATGTTAGTCATTGTTACAAGTTGAATCCTTGCTGCAATTCACTTACATACCTGTTCATTGTTATCTCATAATTTTAAGGCCATAAAAATCTCAGTAACACAAATTCTTTTACCCTTTTCTGTACAGTGCAATGAAATGTCCTGGGATGTTATTCACAGAATTAGTCTTTGTGGATGTGAAAATGAAGAGTCAAACTCTCAAGAGTATTTTGAGTTACTTTTCACAGCAGGAACCACCATTAACCAAACATTTGCTATGTACCAGGCATTGTGCGGGTTCTCTATACGTATATGTAAATATAATTATATTTATATATTTGTGTGTGTCTGTGCTCAGTTGTGTCCGACTCCGCAACTCCATGGACTGTAGACCACCAGACTCCTCTGCCCACAGGATTTTTCTGGCAAGATTACTGGAGTGGGTTGCCATTTCCTCCTCTGGAGATCTTCCCAACCCAGGGATTGAACCCACATCTCCTGCATTGACAAGCAGATTCTTTACCACTAAGCCACTGGGGAAGTCAATATTTATATATAGTTACCTATGTTATATTTCTGAAAACATAACAAAACTTATGTTTTGTTATTACTGGTTCCTATTCAGGTAGAAATTACATGAAGGAAATAATACATATTATAATACAAGATAAAATATAAGACATGATAAAATATATATTTTATTTGCCTATAGCTTTCATTTAATATGGCTAACTACAAGGGTAGCATTAGTGATTCACTTTATTTCTGTAAGAAATACTGAGGCCTTGAGAGGTTAAGTCACTTGTTGAAGGTCAGACTCAGCTAATGAATGGCAGAGATAGAATCCAAACACAGGGCTATCTGGATCCCAACCCACGCTCTCATCCATTTCACTCTACTGATTTTCAATAGGTATGTTCATCCAACCAGCAAGTAATTACCGAGTACCTGTGTGTTCAATGATGGTGTTCCTGAAAGTTCTGTATAATTTTTTGGTATTGAATCGTATTTTAAATATTTATTCTTTTCGTATTTAAAAAGATCCTTAATTAAAGCAAGTTGACACTCCTTTACATTTATTCCCTATAAATCCACATATTCAGAGTGGATTTTTCTGAAAGTAAGATACATGTAATTGACGAAGCCAGAAAAACACTGACCGAATCAGTCAGGCAAGGATGGAGACAGTCTATTGGCAGAGGGTTTTTATCTTTTGAACAAGAAGGGCATATTTCAACCTTGCAAGAAGATTCAAAGTACCTTGGGCCCAGAGACCCTTTTCCTGGCATATAAAATGTACAGGGGTCTTCTTGCCTTTATGAAGATCTTAATCTGCTAGAGATCCACATCTCTGTTTCCTCTCATATTTTATATCTAAGGAACATAAACCTCTTCCAACAGTAGGTATCCTTTGCAACCGCAGATTTGCATGAACATCCAAACAAAAGACTGCAGAGGGCTATGCCAAGTTTATGGGATGACTAAAGACGTGGTTATTGAATGTTTATCATTTCAAGTAACATTTATGAGTGCTTTGATTTCCTTTTGGCCTCAAATACATAAACTTGCAAAACCGTCAAATATGACATAATTTTTGGAAAAAGTAATTACTGCCCATGTTTTGTAAAAGTATATAGTCTTGTAAAAAATAATGATCTGCAGGAAGAATAAGTTTTTCTCAAATCCCTCTCAACCTTTCAGTTCCCTATTGCAGAGGCCAGCCCTGTTGTTTTCTTGGATTTTTCTTCCAGAGAAGTTATATATATGGGTTATTTTCTTTAATACAATTGAGATAGCATTCTATGGGCATACTATTCAGTACTTTGCTTTTTTTGCACTTAAATATATTCATTTATTAATTCCCCACCAATCAAATATCTGTTTGGCTGCTACCTTATGCCAGGAAATGCTCTACTTGGGGAAGTCATGACAAACAGTATCAAGGACTATTGTAGTCAGGGAAAGCATATAACAAACATGGACACAAATAAACAGGCACTTCTATTTCAAAAGATAAGTGCATTGAATAAAAGTGGGTTTCCCTGGTGGCTCAGATGGTAAATAATCTGCTGCAAATGCTGGAGATGAGGGTTCTATCCCTGGGTTGGGAAGATCCCCTGGAGGAGGAAATGGCAACCCACTCCAGTGTTCTTGCCTGGGAAACCCTACAGACAGAGGAGCCTGGCGGGCTACAGTCCATGGGGTCGCAAAAGAGTCAGACAGGACCTAGCGACTAAACAACAACAACAACAATGAAGAAAAATAAAGCGGGGTCCGAGGAGAGAAAGGGAGAGAGTGAGGAATTTTGGTAGTGGTCAGGGGGGCTCTTTCTGAGCAGATGACTTTTGAGCAGAGGCCTGACAGAATGCGCAAGGCAGCCACATGGAGTGGGTGCAGGTATAGATGCAGGAATAACGAATACAGGGCCCTTGGAGGCACAGGTGTGGAGTATAGCAAGTATAGCAAGAAGACCAAGGACAGAGGATCTGAGAAAAGGTCTGGGAGGGAGACCGAGGCCAGATCTGTGCAACGGGGCGGCCTCGGTCAGAGGATAACCCCTGGATGGCCTACCATCCCATTCTTCTCAAGAGCCAGACCGTGCTCCATCTGAGGGGTATCCTGGGATGCGTTCCATCCCCTTCTGAGTCACTCACTCAACGAATACTTACTAAACACTTATTATGTGTAGGTTCTTCTCTGGTTGCTGATAATATAGCAACGTATGAAGCTGACAGTGTCCCCGCTCTCTGAAGCTGACAGGGTCCTCCTCTTCTCTGACAGGAACAGAAGAATCTACACAAATACATGCTGGGATGCACAGGAACACAGCCAGGTGAGAATGGATGATGTAAGAGGAAAGCTAAAGGGACCAAGTGTTAGAAAGTGAGTGCCTGGCCGTGGCTCTACCTGGGGTCATCAGGGAAGGCCACTCTGGGGACTGTCACTGAAGGTGAATTTTGAAGGGTGAGAAGGGGTCATTGTGAGAAATCTAAGGGGAAGGGGTCCAGGCAGAGATTCTAGAGCATGAAAGAGCTGGATGTACTTGAGTAACCTTGAGAAAGCCTCTGTGTCTAAAAACTCCAAGGGTGAGGGCCAGAGAGGCTTGGGAGATGTCAGGGGCAGGCAGAGGCGGGGTATGTGGGTCTTTACAAGCCAGATAAGTGGTGTTGATTTTATTTTTAGCATGATGGAAAGTCACTGGAGAGATTTTAGCAGCAGCAGGACGTTATCTATGTTTTAAAAACATTGCTCTGGCTCTTATGGTGTTGTGGGAGTGAACAAGGAAAAAGAAGATGAGGCAGGATGCTCCTTCTGTGGTCCAGGTAAGAGAAGATGGAGGCTGGATGAGGGAGGGGTGAGCGGGCTGGAGAGTAGGGGCATGGTGAAGTTTGCCACTATTATTACAAGCAGTTCTTTGCTGAATGTCCATGTGGGTACACAACACACATACGAAGGGTTTATCTGTAGGATTAATTCTTCCAAGTGAAATTTCTGAGCCAAAGGATGGGTGTCTTACGTGTTGATGGATGTCATTATATGGTACCCCTTTTAACATCTGTACCTTTGCCAACATGGTAGGTGAACAATTGCTGTCTAGTTAAAATTTAAATTTCCATTTGTTTAGATATGAAAGAGCATTTTCCATATATTTCAAATCCATTTGTATTTTATACATTTCTCTGTTGGTTTTCGATTTCTTGATATCATAAGTTGCCTCTAAATATGTGGTTTCTATTCTTAAAGTGTTCTATTCTATGGAAATATCTATACTGGCAAAATAAATGATATTTTGGAAGCATGGTGTTGCTAGAATATATATTTGTGCAATATTTACTCCTTGAAGCAAATTCACAGGGCAGTTGCATGCTGTTGTAAAACAAATATAACCTGAAAGAAAGATGCCTCATTTTAATGATATTGAATGAGTATTTCTTGCCACGAGATTGTAGAATTTTTTTTTTTACATTTGCTTAATTTTTATAGTAAGTATAGTTAAGAAACATGAATGTTTTAAAATTTACTACTTTAATCCTACCATCCTGTGTTTCTGCAAAGATCTGGCTAAGTTGCTGGAGACAGAATCAGAAACACAGTCAAATATCTTACATTACATGGAGCACGTGCTTGATGCATATTATTGAATAAATAACACATGGAAAGGGCTCTGTTACTTTTTTCTGTTGTATTTGGACTGTATTATCCCTGCTTTATTGTTTAGTTTCTAAGTCGTGTCTGATTCTTTGCCACCCCATGGACTGCAGCCCGCTAAGCTCCTCTGTCCATGGGATTTCCCAAGCAAGAATACCGGCGCGGTTTGCCATTTCCTTCTTCAGGAGGTCTTCCTGATCCAGGGATCGAACCCACCTCTCCTGCACTGGCAGGTGGATTCTTTACCACTGAGCCCTAAAACCTACCAATAAATGGGCATGTTTTTGTGTATTGAGGGATGATTTAATTATGGATGGTCTGTCTGGAAAATTAAATCCTTTAGGAAATTGACATGGGCTGAATCCTGTGATGAGTTGGTGGAGGTTCTGAATTAACCCAAAGGTGGCCCACACTTTCTCCCTCACTCCCAATCTGTTCTGCACACAGAGTCGGGTTCCCATCGTCTCACTGGAAACAAACTTGTTGACGTGAGTTGAAGATATATAAATCTGAAAATAAGGGCCCAAGCGTGAGACCTTGGAGACTATGCGAGAACCAAGACAGTCGGTTTCTCTTTTATAACTCAAAAATGTATCTAAGGGAGAGTTTTCCTGAGTATTACTTTGTGACCCTCTCCTCTGTGCCACTGTTCTGAATGCATGACTTTATCCAATACTTGCCGAGTCATGAAATAGTATTATCAGAGACATGGATGGACCCAGAGTCTGTTAGACAGAGTGAAGTCAGAAAGAGAGAGAAAAAAAAAAATCATATATTAACACATATATGTGGAATCTAAAAAATGAAACAGATGAACTTATTTGCAAAACAGAAAGAGAAACAGATGTGGAGAATGAAGGTACGGACACAAAGAGGGGAAAGGGAGGCTGAGAGATTGGGAATTGGGAGACTGGGGTTGACATATACACCACTGATATTATAGATAAAATAGATCACTAATGAGAACCTACTGTACCATACAGGGAGCTCTACTCAAAGCTTGTGGTGACCGATGGGGAGGAAATCCAAAAAAGAGGGAATATATGTATACATAGAGCCAGTTCACTTCACTGTACAGTAGGAACTAACATAACACTGTCAGGCAATTATACTCCAATAAAAATTAATCTAAAAAAATAAAATAATTAAAAAAAAAGTCTTTTGTGTGTCACTCAGACCTGTGAGCTCCTTGAAGCTAGACTGTGTCACCTCTATAGCTTTATGGCCACCCCAGTATCCAGTACATGGGATAATACAGCCTCAAGCATTGCTAGAGCTTTTATGTCTATTGCATAAATTAGAAATATTAGTGAATCAACAAATGCTAGTAGCATAAATGTGTGAATACTATGAGAGAATGTGGCAATTACTTCTTTGGCAGGTGTAAAAAAAATGTATGAATGCCAGAAGATGTGAAGGAGGGAGGAAGTGAAAGAATTAAAAGGAAGAAAAGGAGAAAGACACATGTCTTAGATCAGGATTTTACGTTGTCTAGGAGGATGTCGCCCTATACCCAATACACATGTTAAACAAAGGAAGTGACATATTTCTTTAGGAACTATCATAAGCCTAACTGTGCCAAGGTCAAAGGTTTTTCAATAAATCTTTGTTGATTTACAGTTTTAGTTCTGAGTGCTTAAATTGAGGGAAGTGCTAATAACCAGCGAGACTGAGGAGTCTGAAAAAAATCAGGCTTCTCTTAGCTATTCAACCAAAACTTACTTCTCAAATTATGACTCTATCATTACAGTATTAGCTACTGTATTTTGAATAGTTCTTGATATGTTAGTTAGAATTTAGAATAGTTTTATTTTCACTTTTGGAAAGTAAAACATCTTTGGGAATGAACTCTGCGTGCATGCGTGTGCAGCCACTCACTTGTGTTTGACTCTTTGCACAAGCCCATGGACTATAGCCCGCCAGGCTCCTGTATCCATGGGATTTCCCAGGCAAGAATACTGGACTGGGTTGCCATTTCCTCCTGCAGGGGATCTTCCCGACCCAGGGATCAAACCCGAGTCTCCTATGTCTTCTGCATTGGCAGGCCTACTCTTTACCATTGAGCCGCCTGCAAAGACCTGGGAATGAGCACTGCAATATCTTCAAAATGTTAGTTTCCACCCCCTTGTATTTTTAAAGTGTGTTTTCAGAGGCATGCTGATGAAACATGCTAGTGCTTTGATGTTTCCCTTTTCCTAAGTGTCAGTAAGTGTCTTCCTGATTTTGTCTTTCTGGAGGTCTGAGAAATTGCACTTTTCATTGGTCTACACCCAAAAAGCCTCATTAAAAATACAGTCAACTCTATAAATGAATTAAAGCCATAGAGCATCTTATATTATTTAAACTTGTGCAAATACTTGACAAAGGTCAAAGGAGCCAGGGCTATTTACTGTGGATGATATGGCAACAGGACAGCAAAAATGATTGTGCAACAGCTTAAATTCTCTTGGGTGATGGCTCTATTGTTGTTCCAAGTTATTGATGGCAAGACGAAGGAAATGGATACGGTACCTATAATGAGAATTTGTAAGGAAGTATTTTCTGATGTGGATCACACACCCTCATTATTGGAAAGTGAACTCTGGTGGTTCACCATAAAACGTAGGAGACAGCAGCTCATTCGTTCACTTATTTAATTCAAAAATACGTATTGAGGAATTAGTTACTGTGCTACACTCTGGGATGCCATTCCTGTATTTCAGAGCTCACAGTGCAGAGAAAAAGAGAATGTGTAAATAGAGAAGTAAGATATACCGTGTTCTAGGAGAAGAGCAATGGAAGAAGTGGGATGGAAATAACCATAACCTCAGGGAGAAAGTGAGACTTCAGAAAAATCATAAAACCAAGGCTGTTCAGGTAAATTATTTCCTTCCCTTTCTGTGCAAAGCAGCACTTTCTAGGTCAGTGTCTGGCAGACAGTTGTTGTTCAATAAATGACAGCTTTGTGTTAAACAAATAAAAGACCTATCTCAGGCCATCGATGCAAGAGTTTCTAAAAGTGGTTCCTAAGCTGGGTCCTGGTGGTGGTATGATTTTGTGCACATACATACATTTTGCCGATATATACACAATGACATGGAAGACTATTAGTGAGTAGGGATTTTTTTAAACAGAGTGGTTGTGGAACCACTGGGCATTTTTCATCCACAGAAGAACAGAATTCTCCTATCCAGCTCCCCAAAGACAAAGCAAAGGCTGGTGGAAGTACTTTGGGCCAGGTGTTTCTGTGTCTCCTAGGGATTTCTGGGGACAAGGAGAAGTCTGAAGATACAAAGCTGGCAGAAGCCGTCAGTGCTCGGAGTGTTGAGGAAGACAGTGGGGGCAGGAGTAGCTTGTATTTCTGGATTTGGTGGAAAAAATAGCACCCAGTACCTCCCTGTGGGCTGCACTGTGGGCCTGCTTGGCTAGAACTGCCATGAAAGGTTTCCCAACCAAGAAGATTAATTGCTGGTTCAAGGTGACCCTAACAGAAGCCATGAGGTGGAAATGGGATGCCTTCAACAGGTTCAGAACTGGGACTTCCCTGGAGGTCCACTGGTTAAGACTCTGCACCTCCAACATAGGGGGATGGGTTCCATCCCTGGTCAGGGAAATAAGATCCTGCATGCTACGTGGCATAGCCAGAAAGTAATAATAATCATAATAAAAGAAGAATAAATAAAAGTTTTTTAAATTAAAAAAATTAAAAAACAAGAAAGAGGTATACACAGTGTTTATAAAGATAGCTCATGGGAAAACAAGGTCAGTTTTGCAGCAGTTACCTCTTGAAAGTCAGGTTTTAAAAACACCAGACAAATAAGAGCTTTCCTCTGTCTTCCCCCACCTCTGGCTCTATCTCTGGTTGAACCAGACTACTTGCCTGTTGATTTCCATCCAAGGGTGAGTCAGTCTTTCTCACCTTCAACCTCAGTGTGCAGGAAAGATTTAACACAGCAGGCCTGAAACCGCTATCCTTGGAAAAGTCTGGCCTTTCTTAGAAAGGTTGGACTTCGACTAATGTTAGGAAGCTTAGATTTCAAGGGCAGTTCACTACCTTAGCTAAGAGTGGCTGTCTGTGCCCAAATTGTACAAACAATGAGATTTATGCTGTTTTTCTTCTGGGAGTATGGAATTTTGGTATGTGTTAGGCATATGTCTACCTGACCACCCCCCCAGTAAAAGCTTTGGGCACTCAGCCTCTAATGAGCTTCTCCAGTAGACGTTTCACAGGTATTGTCATGATTGTATGCTGGAAAGAATGGGTGCAACTCGTGTGTCTCCACTGCGAAAAGCCTGGTTTCCTCTGGACTTTGCCCCATGCATCCTTTCTTATTGCTGATTCTGCCTTCTATTTCCCCCCTGTAATAACTCATAGCTGTGAGTATGACTATATGCTGATTCTGTTAGTCCTCCCAATAAATCACTGAACTTGGGGGCCCACAGGAGACAGAGAAACTTCAAGTGTATTTAGAGAACAAGGTTTTGATTGACTATCCCAAGACACCTGGGGTTGCTTTAAGAACTTTTCCTGTAGCTACAGGGAGAGATGAGACATCCAATACAGAGGTTTTAAAAAATCAGTGGTTGGGGAAAAAAGTTGTTTTTGGTTAGCCCCATCTGTGAAGTTCTCTCAATAAACTGTGGATCTGGGGTTGTATGACATGACTACTTCTGGGCTCTGGGGAAGTGTGGTCAGAATCAACATGCAAACCCAGCACGGTCTCATTTAGGCACTAGATTTATCAGAGCATTTTACATTATGGCCCTCTTTATTTTCTTGGGAAGTTTGCAATCGCTATATTATTTGAAACACTAATACAGACACATAGGAGACCATCTGTAAGGAGTACACAGTGGTTCAGGAGCTTTGTGGCAGAGAAATCCAGAGAAGGGAGAAGTCACTGGGGCCTGCCTCCATCAGGTAGTGATGCACCATCTTTAATCTCTCCCTAGCCATTCCATCCTTCTGCTGTGTTCACAGAGTGCTTTGCCTTATCTTAAAAAAAAAAAAAAAAGCCACAGAAAATGAATCCTTCTTTATCCTGCTGCTCCTTCCAGGCATCCTTAGAGCACCCCATCCCCTGGGCCATGAACACAGAGGTGGACGCAGTAAGTGACTGGTCAGTCTCAAGATGGCCCCGTGATCCAGCCAGGCCCCTCAGCGGGGATTTCACACTGGCTCTGACAAGAAGAAATCTTTCCTTTCTGGCCACAGATCCTGGAGTTGCTTGTGAAAATGGAGAAGCAAAGAAGCAAACCTGAGTGAGGAGAAATGAGAGGAGAACAGGAGCGGGGAAAAATGAGACCAAACTTTGACATTTGTTTCTGAGCTATCCATAAGGTCAGAGCTTCCCTCCTCTCCTGTTTAGGTGGTCTATAAATCCCTTTCCCCAGTGGCCTTTTAAAAAGCCTTCTTACAGTCTCCTTTACCCCTTTTGGTTTAACCTTCACAGGGCTCTCAGAATGACCCTTCAAAAACCCAAGTCAGATGATGACGTTTATTTCTGGTCAGTCTTTTCCTTACTTGCCATTGACCTCTGAATGAACTTCGAAGGTTTTGAAATGGCCTACCAGGACCATACGGCCAGGCTGTTGGCTGCCTTCCCAACCAACTTTTCCACCACTGTCTCCTTCCCCAGTGGAGATCCAGCCATCCTGATCTCCTTGGGAATTTCCCCTATGCCCCCAACACGTTCCTGATTGAGGACTTTGCTCTTGCTATTTGCTCTGCCTTATATGCTTTTCCTTCACGTATTCCCATGGCTCACTCCTTCACTTCATTCAGTGTCACTAGAAAGGGAGACCTTCCCTGACCTCCCCTGTCATTCACCACTCTTTTACCTTCTTGTAGTATTCTCAATAGCACTTGGAAATGCTTATCATTAGACAGATCTTTTGTTTATAAAGCATTTCCATACTAAGTATATTAGCTGCATAGACAGGCAACATACTAAAATGTTAGGCTCCTGGCTGCATGAATGTCTTGCTCACCACTGAATCCCTAGTACCTTGAAAAAATGTCTTGCATATAGAAAACACCTGATAAACATTTGTTAACTTGATGACAAATCATTAAGTTATATTGAATTGGATTTCTATAACTTGCAACCAATAATTTTAAATTTCAGATGAAGAAAGTAAAGCAATTTAGTTAAGGTAGACTAACAATGCAATAAGCATGTGACTTTAGCTCCTAGGTTTAATCTTGGAGACTTATGTGCAATCTGCCTTTTAAAATGGAAGGCAGTAAATTGTCATACAGATCTACGTTTGATATCATTTAACTGTGTGAGTTTAGAAGTCGTGGTTTTCTTCATCAGTAAGATGTGAATTATAATATCTACCTTATAGGGCTATTGTAAGAATTCAATTAAATTGGATAACTTACAGAATGCACCAGGCTCATTACAGACAAACTATAAAAGTTAGTTCTTTTATTGTCCCCTTTTCTTAGTTCTTCCTTCAAATATTCTTACATTGTTTAATTTTATGAAGGACAAAAAACTCCAAACAAGCAAAATTCCTTCACTTGTGATAACTAGTTGACAAATGAATGAAACTGTTAAAGCATGAACTTGATAGAGAATGGACTTTAAAACACAGTTTTGGTTTATTTGGGGTAGGAATGTATGGTCCCCAAAATATTCACATTGGACTGTGACTAGGATGAAGTGACACAGGTCCCCATATTATCAAGAGGTATGCTGATGATCCTTATGTGGTTTAAACTAGCTTAACATGTGTTCCATGAGGATAAGAGATTTCATTTAGTTTTAACCTAACATATATCACACATGGACATCACCAGATGGTCAATACTGAAATCAGATTGATTATATTCTTTGCATCCAAGGATGGAGAAGCTCTATACAATCAGCAAAAACAAGACCAGGAGCTGACTGTGGTTCAGATCATCAGATCCTTATTGCCAAATTCAGACTTAAATTGAAGAAAGTAGGGAAAACCACTAGGCCATTCAGATATGACCTAAATCAAATCTCTTATGATTATACAGTAGCAGTGACAAATAGATTCAAGGGATTAGATCTGATAGATAGAGTGCCTGAAGAACTATGGATGGAGATTTCTAACATTGTACAAGAGGCAGTGACCAAAACTATCCCCCCAAAAAAGAAATGCAAGAAGGCAAAGTGGTTGTCTGAGGAGGCCTTACAAATAGCTGAGAAAAGAAGAGAAGCGAAAGTCAAAGGAGAAAGGGAAAAGGAGAAAGGGAAAGACATACCTAACTGAACGCAGAGTTCCAGAGAAGAGCAAGGAGAGATAAGAAAGCCTTTTTAAGTGCACTGTGCAAAGAAATAGAGGAAAATAATAGAATGGGAAAGACTAAAGATCTCTTCAAGAAAATCAGAGCTCCCAAGGGAACATTTCATGCAAAGATGGGCACAATAAAGGACAGAAATGGCAAGATCCTAACAGAAGCAGAAGAGATGGAAAGAATACACAGAAGAACTGTACAAAAAAGTTCTTAATGACCCAGATAACCACGATGGTGTCACTCACCTAGAGACAGACATCCTGGAGTGTGAAGTCAAGTGTGCCTTAGGAAGCATTCCTAAGAGCAGAGCTAGTGGAGGTGATGGATTTCCAGCTAAACTATTTCAAATCCTAAAAGATGATGCTATGAAAGTGTTGCACTCAACATGCCAGCAAATTTGGAAAGCTCAGTAGTGGCCACATGACTGGAAAAGATCTGTTTTCATTCCACTCCCAAAGAAAGGCAACGCCAAAGAAGGTTCAAACTACCATACAGTTGTACTCATTTCACATGCTAGCAAGGTAATACTCAAAACCCTTCAAGCTAGGCTTCAGCATTACGTGACCGAGAACTTTCACATGTATAAGCTGGATTTAGAAAAGGCAGAGGAACCAGAGAAAAATTTCCAACATCATAGAAAAAGCAAGGGAATTCCAGAAAAACATCTATTTCTGCTTCATTGACCACGTTAAAGCTTTTGACTATGTGGATCACAAGAAACTGTGGAAAATTCTTAAACAGATGGGAATACCAGACCACTTTACCTGTCTCCTGAAAAACCTGTATGCAGATCAAGAAGCAACAGTTAGAAGTAGACATGGAAAAACGAACTGGTTCAAAACTGACAAAAGAGTACATCAAGGCTGTATATTGTCACCCTGTTTATTTAACTTATATACAAAGTACATCATGTGAAATGCTGGGCTGGATGAATCACAAGCTGGAATAAAGATAGCCAGGATAAATATCAACAACCTCAGATCTGTAGATGATACCACTCTGATGGCAGTCAGGGAAGAGGAACTATAGAGCCTCTTGGTGAGGGTGAAAAAGGAGAGTGAAAAAACCTGGCTTAAAACTCAATATTTGTAAACTAAGATTATGACATCCAGTCCCATCACTTCATGGCAAATAGATGGGAAAAAAGTGGAAACAGTAACAGATTTTATTTTCTTGGGCTCCAAAATCACTGTGGATGGTGACTGCAGCCATGAAATTAAAAGAGGCTTGCTCCTTGAAAGAAAAGCTATGACTAAACTAGACAGTGTATTAAAAAGCAGAGACATCACTTTGTTGACAAAGGTTCGTATAGTCAGAGCTATGGTTTTTCCAGTAGTCATGTAAGGATCTGAGCTGAGCACTGAAGAACTGATGCTTTCAAATTGTGGTGCTGGAGAAGACTCTTGAGAGTCCTCTGGACAGCAAGGAGATCAAACCAGTCAATCTGAAAGGAGATCAACCCTGAATATTCATTGGAAGGACTTATCCTGAAGCTAAAGCTCCATAATTTGGCCACCTGATGTGAAGAGTCAACTCGCTGGAAAAGACCCTGATGCTGGGAAAGATTGAAGGTAGGAGGAGGAGGGGGCGACCAAGGATGAGATGGTTAGATGGCATCATCGACAAATGGCCATGAGTTTGAGCAAACTCTGGAAGATATTAAAGGACAGGGAAGCCTGGCGTGCTGCAGTCCATTAGGGTGCAAAGAGTTGGACAGGACTTAATGACTGAACAACAAGATATATCAGACACCTACTGCGTGCTATGCATAAAACAGAGAAGAATGCAGTGGCTTATGTCCAATGGAGGAAAACTTTATGTCACATGAAAATATAATGCAAAGTAGAGTATAGGTAATGACATAAGTCCAAAGTACAGAGAAGGATGAGGCAAATGAAGAGTAATTTTTTTTAAGTTGTCTTGTAAAATAAGAGCTAAAAGGAGATTTGTGATGGGTCTTTGAAGGAAGGATGGGAAATGGAGCGATGCTGAGGAGCTCAGGGAATTCCAGTCAATGCCATCTGTGTGCAGAAAGGCATGGTGGCTGGGGAACTGTTAGGGAGCTTGGTTGGGTTAGAGTGTAAAGAAGGTTTGAGAAGCAATGGGATGTCAAGCTGGGAAAGTAGAGTGAGACAAGGTCATGGAGGTGCCTGAACACCAGAGAATCAACTACTCTCAGTAGAGAGGCTGTGAAGATTTCAGCAGGGGAGTAAAGCCTTAACCAAGTGAACAGGGAAGGGATCTTGTCCTTGGATCATGTTAACATTCTTTCATCACTGGGCATGTCCCTGCTAAAATAACAGTAAGTCCCTTACACTCGAACCTTCAAGTTGAGAGCTCTCAAAGATGCGAATGTGTATCTGGTTCCAGCAAGGAACCAGATGTTGATGTTGTGCCATCAACATCAGGCATGAGGGAAATTGCAGCTTGTCTCCATCTCTTACTGCTGATAATCTTTCAGCTCTACCATCACCTGCCTCCTCTAATTGCTCTCATCAGTAATTTTTTTTGCCTGTTCACTCAATGCCAGCCCCCATAAGCCAGTTGTTGTACTGTACTATCGTACTTTTCAAGGCACTGCACTGTAAGATTAAAAATGTTTTATTTTGGGGATTCGTTTTTTATGTATCATTTGTGTGAAAGGTAAGTATTATAAACTTATACAGACAGACTTAAACTTGTACAGTACTATACAGACAACTGTGTTAGTTGGGTACTTAGGCTAATAGGTACCCACCTTATGAATGCGCTCTTGGTACAGAACTTGTTCGTATATAGTGGACTTACTGTAATTAAAAAAAAAATAGCCATCATCTTAAAGATCATAAATGCAACAAAAGAGATAAAGGTCTAGAGGGAGAAAAAAAGAAGAGTATAAGCATCTTCAAGTGTCAACCCAGAAAAGGTAAAACATAACCATGTGTAAAGGCTAAGAGTTGAAGACCAAGAAAAAGGGAGATATCAAGGGAGGGAAAAAAAGACTGTTAACTGAAACATGATCATGGGTGTAAGTATTATTTGTGGACAGGGAATAAGCAAGAACATTTTTTATAATTACATATATAAGAAGGAAGGGGAAGAAAAGAGAGAGAGTAGTCCTCATAACTAAAAAATTAGTTATTACTGTAAACAAGAGTATCTTTCAAACATCCAATTCAATGTGGCTTCTACTTTACTTTAAGTTGATAAAATGGGGAGCAGCATTATACCTCTTTGGCAGAATGATAACTAGAAGCATCGTCACTCTACAAAGTATGAACCACAATTTAGTTCTTACTTTCTAATAAAATAGCTAATGAATCGTCATCATCCCTCAGGAAAAGCATCTGAGCATCTAGGGCTAGTGGTGAGGCCTACAGCCATTAAGCCTTTCTCTTTTCCACTACCCCCAGCTGTCAAGTCCTTGCTTCCCTCCTGACTCAGCTTAGATACCAATACTTGCCTTTTGATAATTTCCTGGCACACACACACTCAACTCTCTTGTTCCTTTCTCCAATCTTCATACTTGTGTAGAAAAACCAAATCTTGGTTATATCCAGCCCCACACACCTCCAGCATGTGGCTGGAGATATATTTATGCCATCATTTAAAATTCACGTTATTGTTGCCTGTAAGTCCTACTGTGTTCCCCTACACCATTTATTATCAAACTAAGGTCTAGGGGCCAAACTGGGCCCACCACTAGTTTTGGTAAACAAAGTTTTATAGAAACACAGCCATAGCCATCAGTTAATATATTGTCTGTTGCTGCTTTCTTGTTACTATGGTAGAGTTAAAGAACTGCAACAGATACCTAATGGCCTGCAAAGGATGAAATATTTATAACCTTGCCCTTTTTTAAACTTTTCTGACCTTTGTCCTAAAGGATTATTTTGTAGCTTGTTCTCTCTCAACTTTCTAACATCTGCTCCCTGATTTACTTTTAGCTGATAACATTGCTTTCTATTTCACTGAGAAAATGGAAGCATTTAGAAAAGAACTCCCACAGGCTTCCAGCATCTTACCTACCAAATTACCTGCATCAGTATTATCTATACGCTACCTTTCCTTTTGCTTCCTTTTGTTATTAAGGATGGATGGACCATCCACACTCATTTCTAAAGTCAAGCTCTGCATTTGCGTCCCATTCCCTCTCAACTATTCAAGGATATCTTCTGAGCAATTTTATCATGTCTTGTGTCTTTCATTGCCCTCCCTCCACCCTTGACTCCCATCCCCCGCTCTTTATCAGCTCTCTCCTACCAGCAGAGAAACAAGTGCTGCTTTGCCTCCTTAAAAAACAGTCTTGGGTCAATATCCTTGTCTTCCACCCTATCACATTTCTCTGTTTTCCTTTATATAAATGATTCTTGAAAGAGTTGCCTTTACTGAAGGTTTCCAATTTTTTCCCCTTCCATCTTCACTTGAGCTTTTTCAATGAGGCTTTTATGAATAGCTTCATCATTTCACTGAAGCAGCTGTTGTTAAAGTCCATGTTGATCAGTGAAATGTCATTTCCCATTGCTCGTCTCATGAGATCTAGCCGCATCACTTTACATCAACCACTCTCTCCTATACATGTGTCCTTCTGAGAGACCATTCTCTCTGGATCCTCCTTCGGCCTGAGTGGCTGCTTTCTAGTCTGACTCAAGGCTGGTTGCTGCTCATCAACTCAATCTGTTGACGTTGACCTGTCCCAAGAGCATGACCCTGAAATCTCTTCTCATGTCCATCCACCTCACTGTTTTGGTGATCTTTCAGCCACATCCACCTCACTGTCTTAGTGATCTTTTAGCCACATGATTTTATTCACGCCAATACAGCTCCACTTGGGTACCAAATGTGCTCTCAAACTTAACATGCCTCCAAACAAACCCCTGACTTTCCGCTCCAAATGTTTCCATCTAAGTCAGTGTCAATTCTATCTTTCTACTTGCTCAGGATAAAAACTTCAGAGGCATCCTTGATGCTTTTCTTTCTCTTGTAATATGCTTGGTAAAAATAAATTATTCATTTCTCAAGGGATAAAAGGTATCCTTTGAGACTTTGTCTTCTCTCACAAACACATAAAAATGGTATGCATATGATATATCTGCTTTTCTAATCTACTCCTGTCACCTTAAAAGTATGGTATTTTCATTAAGAAAAATGTAGATTTTTCCTTAGTAGTTTTTAATAGTGGTATGCTATATATATATATATATATATATATGTATCTATATGTATGGGTAAACTAAAGTATGGATAAACTAAAACTCACTCAACATCCCCTGTCAAACACCTGAGTTTGGTTCTTATTAATTGCTCTTATAAACAACACTGATATGAATATCTTTGACTGTGATATGTGAATGATTATTTCTTCAAACTCAATAAAAGGTTTCTAATGTCAAATAGGTAAAAAAAAAAAAAAAACAAAACAACAAATCCTAGAAGTAGCGTTGCTGAAGTCAGGACCATTCTGTTTCTTTAAAGTTTATCTTTATCTTGTAATTTATATATAACTGTATAAAAATAAAGAAATACATTTTCTGGATTTCTAGATGAGCATGATGTACTAAGATATAGTGATGAAAATAACCCAACAAACTGTGGATGATTTAATAATGTTCTTTCACTGACTACATTTGAATTGCAGTTGTGAATCCAGTGCAGGTAGAAGACGTTATATATTTGATTTCTAGAAAATGTGCCTTGTGGCTGTGGATTCAAGGTCCTTGTGGTAGCTCCGTGGCTCCCTAGGAGTTCATAGACTGGCAAACCCAGCTTTGGTTAGTGATTTAGAGAAGCAATTCTCTTAGTATATGATCATAAATGGAACCTATTTCCTCTCCCATCCAAGTTGCTCACTTCTTGACATAACAAACTGTTACAGTAGGAATATTAATTCTGGTACTAAGCAGGCAAGTAAAAAGAGTTCTCATTAAAGCAGAGTAATTATACATACGTAGTCAGAATAAAGTAGGATTTTAACTGAGGGCTGTTTAAATTAACTTCCTCGATCGAATCTTTTTATGTGCTGGGAGGGTTTCCCTCTGGAATTCATGGCAATCGCTTTAGCATTCCTCAGGCATTTGAAGAAATGTGGAAGGAGTAAGTCTGTGGACTGCCATGGCGGCAAACGCCCACTGCCGCCCTCTGCTCAAACCCTTCTTGCGCTGTTGCAGTTTTGAACTCAACCATTAGATGGTGTACACTGTTCTCTGCTGGCCCCCCAGAAAAAGCATCAAGAACTCTGCTCAAATATGGGGCTCTAAGTAAAGCCAACAAAAACAAAGGGAAAACCAACATCAGTACAACAAGATTTGGGGGATGTCTTTAAAACTCCGGTGTCCTTTTTTTTTTTGCCACCCCCCCCAAGCAGGCCATGCTGAGTTAAAGAATAATATCGGTGTTATTTTCTTTACTCCATTTCTCCTAAGTAATTCCAAATATCTGAACTGGACAAAATCTATCCCTGATTCTCTAGCTATTTGTGGAAACCTCCTTTTGAACTTCATACTTCAGTGCTGAAGGCAATCTAAATAGTTTATTTCCTCTTTTAGAAACTCATATGGACCAACACTTAACAGAGACATCCTATACTGTTATTACCAAAGATGGATTTTTTACATAGACCAGATTTTTCAGTAACTTAAAAGATCTACAGGTAAGTCCTATGTGATTTAGGCAGAGATGTAATAAACTAGAGTTTACTGCTGTTTATTTGTCTGTAGGAAAATTTGACCCATGCATCAACATAACTTGCATTTCTATTTATAGTATACACACAATTGGAAAAATGATTTGGCTTCCTTTGCTTTTTAGGGAATAATTCCATACAAGATGCAAACATTTTTAATTGGTAAATTGCTTTAAGAAGCGAACATTTTAAAGAAGCTGAGAGAATAAATAAAATCCTCTTCCTTAAATTTCTGTCAGGCTTGCACAAATACATAGGCATTAACTATTGATGATTTTTTTAGTAGCTTCAATTTATCTTTTATTCTTTAGGGAATTCATCTTGAGTGGTCTTTGAGCTGTGGGTTGGGATCCCAACTCTATTGTACACTGCACGTGCTCATTTGCTCAGCCGTGTCTTAGTCTTTGCGACCCCAGAGCTTCCCTGTTCATGGGATTTTCCAGGCAAGAAACCTGGATTGGGTGGCCATTTCCTTCTCCAAGGAATCTACCTAACCCAGGGACTGAACTCAAATCTCCTGCATCTCTTTCACTGGCAGGCAGATTCTTTACCACTAAGCCACCTGGGAAGCAATGAATTAATCTTAAATACAGTAAGTTGCCTTCAGTTAAGAAAGCAAACATTTTAGTGAAGAAGTTGATGGAATAAAAAAGTTTTACCTTAAAGTATCCCCCCAGATTTTATAAATAACACATGCATTTAAACTATGGATGATCATTTGTAAAAAATTTTTATTGGAGTACAGTTGCTCTACAATGCTGTGATACTTTCTGCTGTATAGCAAAATGAATCAGCCAAACATATATTTATCTCTTCTCTTTTTTTGGATTTCCTTCCTATTTAGGTCACCAAAGAGCACTGAGTAGAATTCCCTGTGCTATACAGTAGGTTCTCATTAGTTATCTATTTTATACATATTAATAGCAGTGTATATATGTTAAGCCCAGTCTTCCAGTTCATCCTATCCCCACTTCCCCTTGGAATCCATGTTTGTTCTCTATATCTGTGTCTCTTGGATGACTCTTTATGGATTAAGTAATTTCAACATATCTTATACTCTTTCTTGTCATATTAACCTGGGTCCCATGAATCATAGGGTCCCTCCTCATCTCAAGTGGAACTTAGCTTTCTGAATCCTTAATAGTCAAAGATGCCTGTAGCAAATCAATATTATCATTCTTTGTGGGGAAATACCATTCAAACCAATTGAGGCCTCTGAGCTGACAAAAACTGCTCCAAGCTCATGTCCACTACCCAATAATGAGGTGAAAAAATGTCCATAGGTGGAACTTCAGTTGGAAAATCTAAAAAGTCAGTGAGATTACAAGGCTTTAATGGTGTTTCTAAAAACAGATCTAATTTTATATTCTCATTTTTTGAATTACATTCACTTGACATTTAGAAGCAATTTTAACATAAATTTTTTTTATTAACTGAGAAACAAGAATTCTTGGGCTCTAATGATAAATGATGACTCTTTTAAAAATACAGTCAACTCTTGATTACTCAGTGATCTGGTTCATATATTATTTTAGTATTATGATTTCTTCTGTTACCTCCTTTAATCCTGCTCTTTGGTTATTTAATTCTTCAAGGAGTAGGTGAAGCCAAAGGACAGTGGTAAATGCAAGTAAATTGATCATGTATCAGCTATGAAATAAACTGATTTGTATGCATGTATGTGTGTTTGTGAGGTAAGGGAACGGGATGATAAGGTTAAAATTTTATAAACTGTCAGGTATGTAGTTTGCTTGAGTTCTAACAATCAAGTTTATCCCTTTACTAGTACAATTTAAACTTCCCGGGTGGCTCAGATGGTAAAGTGTCTGCCTGCAATGCAGGAGACCCAGGTTCGATCCCTGGGTCAGGAAGATACCTTGGAGAAGGAAATGGCAACCCACTCCATTATTCTTGACTGGAAAATCCCATGGACAGAGGAGCCTGGAAGGCTACAGTCCATGGTGTCACAAAGAGTTGGACATGACTGAGTGACTTCACTTTCACTCATACAATTAATATTTAGAAATTGTTTGTTTGTTTTTACATTGTGTTTTTAAAATTAATTTTTATTGGAGTATAGTTGCTTTACAATGTTGTTAGTTTCTGCTGGACAGCAAAGTGACTCAGCTATATGTAGACATACAGCCCCTCTCTTTTTGAATTCTTTCCCATCTAGGTCACCACAGTCCATTGTATTTTGTATCTAGTTTTATATTTTTAATATTTTTTAGATATTGCTTTTGTAGATATGAACCTTTTACACGAAGACTCCTAAAAGCTTTAGGCTAAATTTCTTTTTACGTACATCTTCTTATTCATGCTTCTGTCCTCATTTGCTAGTCTAGGCTGGGCCTGTAAGAGCAAGGCCAACTCGAATTTAAATGAAGGGCCCTCTCTCACCACATTGACTTTCCTAACTAATGATGGTCAGTGTGTTAGACCAGCAGCTCCAAAACCTCTCAGGCAACATGCTGTATATATGGGTCACAGTAAATGAAGTGAAAGCACTAAATATTTTGTTTCTATTCGACCCACTTTTAGTATATAAAAAGTATCATCGGTTCCTATATTGTTGTATTATAGGAAGTCTTAAGGAAAAAATAATAGTATTTTTATTGCTATTTTTTATTTAATGGTACAACAACAGCTTGATGATAGATTTAAGTCATAAATTGAACTGGAAAGAAAAAGTATGGAAGTGACAAGGACAAGTAGAAGAAATTCCTCATGGTTGCCTGAAATTGAGGCTATAGAATTCACATTTCCTGATGGGAGCCAGAGGAAGAATGGTAGAATTAGTCCATGATTCAGACAAAATACTTCAGACAAAACAAAGGGCTGCTATAAGACTCCCAGATGTTCTTCCTTTATCTCCTCTTGAAAAGTTGGTATTCATTCATTCATACCTTCACTCATGTACTCAATAAATATTGATTGATTGATTCTATGCCAGGCATTGGACATACATAATCCTATTTTCAGAGAGTCGAGTTCTCACTAGTTCTCTTTTCATTCCATCACTTGCTTCCCTGGTGGTTCAGATGGTAAAGAATCTGTCTGCAGTACAGGGGACATGAGTTTGATCCTCAGGTCAGGAAGATCCACTGGAGAAGGGAAAGGTTACCTACTCCAGTATTCTTGCCTGGAGAATCCCATGAATAGAAGAGCCTGGTGGGTTAGAGTCCATGGGGTCCCAAAGAGTCAGACATGACTAAGCTGCTAACACTTCCACGTTTTTCACCTTCTTCTTCCTTTCGGATCTCAATTTGCTTACAAGCTGACTTTAGAATTTGTACTTCTAGCCATTTCTCCTCTGTCATATGGACCAATATTTTCCAGTCCTTACTGGATAACTTCCCTTAAGTCTCTCCTAGTCTTTAATTCTTCCTTCTTTCATTGATACATTCACCAAATATTCATTGAGCACCTACAATGTGCCAGGCACAAAGCTGAATATGATGAATATAGACACTACAACTCAATGTTTAAGACTAAACTTATCCCCTCCTTCTCTAAGCTTGCTCTTCTTAGCTTCTTCTTTTGAGCAAAAAAGCATTATCTCAGTTTAGCCAATCAAGCCAGACTGTCTCTTACCTCCTACTGTCCATCACGACAGATGAAGTTTAAATTCTACTTATGAAATGAGTTTTAATTTTGCCATTCTTTCATTGTTTTCATAGCTGTTGCAGTAAATCAGGCTCTAATTATCCCCTGCCTGGGTTATGTAATAAATGGTTACCCTGTCTCCAGTCTTTCCTTTTCTAATTCACCCTAAATTAACTTTTAAAACACAGATTTAATTATGTTATTTCCCTGCTCAAAGATTTTTGGTGACTCCCCACTGACTACAGAATAAGATCTAAATGGTTTTCACCTGACCCTTTATGCTGGCTCTCAACCCACTTTTCAGCGATTCCCAACTCTGTCATTTCCTAAGTTTAAAATTTTTGTTACATTCTGCTTTTGTTATGCTGTCCTCTCTCTGCCTGGGATAATAACTCATCATATTTGTGTGTCATTTTCCAGTTTACAAGGGACTTTTCCCCAAGCACCTTCCATTAGGTAGGCAGGATCATGTCCCAGAACTAAAACCAAAAGAGCCGGGGCTCTGAAGATGTAAATAATTTGATGAGGGTCTCATGATTAGCAAGAGATCCCAGATACTAAACATCAAGGGGATCCAGCACCAAAAAACAAACTATATTGAGATGCAGCACTTTTACTGAATAAAATGAATTTGATACCTAGGTTGCCCTTGGTATTTGGTGTCATAATTTTTATCTAAGAGCTTCGTTTACACAGAAAGCCAGTTCTTCCTTTCTTTCTTTGGCTGCTTTGGGTCTTAGTTGTGGTACAAGGGCTCAGCAGTTGTGTTCAGGCTTAGTTGCTCCGGGGCGTGTAAAATCTCCTTGGACCAGGGATCGAACCCATGTCCCCTGCAACAGCAGGTAGATTCTTATCCACTGGATCACCAAGGAAGTCCCAGAAAGTAAATTCTTAAATGCCATATATCTTTGGATTTATTATACTCTGACAGAGTTTAAAAACAATTTCAACTATAATTTTATAGTCACTATGGTAAAGCTCCATCCTATTTTCATTCTTTGTGTATCTTTATAGTGATATAAATAAACTCACAAGATTGGTACAGCCTAGCTTTCACGAACATTTTGTAAAAATAGCACCTGCTAGTTTCATCAAAATGTATAACATACTGCGCTACAATCTGATGGGGTTGCAGAGTCAGACATGACTGAGAAAGTACCTATTTTGTGTCACTATGGTAGTCCCTTAATGAACAGTCCATACAAAAGAATACACTTTAAAAGCTTGCCACAATTTTTGCATGTGAACTAGAAGATATGAGTCTAACCCAGAAGTCCACTCTTCAAAGACCTGAATGAATTGGAATTTCTCTCATCATTAACAATGATAAGTACCTTGAAGCCTCACTGTATAACATTTTATGTATATCTCAAATAGCTTGAAGTGACTTCTATTCAAATTGATCACTGTAGGAATAAGATGTAAAGGTAAACTGGCTTTGCTGACTGTCTGTTTATTGATTTCCAGGGTTCCTTAAGCTGCTATTGTAGTTTAGGTACCACTCAGTCATTTCTTCAATAATTATTACATGTACTTGACACAGTGGCTATAAAGGTACATAAGGGACAGATGCTTTCAGTCTAGGAAGATAGACTAGATAGGTATTTATTTTTGTTTCATAATTGTACCTTTTCATTTTGTATAAAATACGTTAATACAAATAATTCTTTTAAAAGTGCAATATATTTTACTTTTATAGATATTATTGATTTTGCTGCTTTTAGAAGAAGCTTCACATTAAAATAAGTATATTTGGAAAATGTCAGAAAACAGGAAATACAGACATACACACACCCCTATAGCTTAGTCTTATGACTGGATTTTCTCTTCTTTTTTTCAAAGTTTATTTTATTTTACATTGGAGTATATAGTTGATTTACAATGTTATATGAGTTTCAGATATACAGCAAACTGTACATTTATACATGTACATATATCTATTCTTTTTAAAATTCATTTCCCATTTAGGTTATTATAGAATATTGAGGAGAGTTTCCTGTACTGTACAGTAGGTCTTTGTTGATCATCTATTTTATATACATGTAGTAGTGTGTATATGTTATCCTAAACTCCTAATTTAACCCCCCCACTTCAGAAAGCAGACATTTAAGCAATTATAACACAAACAAAAAGCTTTCAGAAGGTAGGTTTGGGCAGTGAACTGTGACAACACAGAGGAGAAAACAATTACTTGTTAGAGGGGGGTCAAGAGTTACCTTGGCACTTGGTCAGAAGGACATTTATGGCCATGTGGGTGTAACACCATGTGCTCTTGTAGTAATCTTTGTTGTTCAGTTGCTCAGTCATGTCTGACTCTTTGTGACTCCATGGACTGCAGCACGCCAGGATTCCCTGTCCTGCGCCACTTCCTCAAGCTTGCTTAAACTCATGTCCATTGAGACAACGATGCCATCCAACCATCTCATCCTCTGTCGCCCCCTTCCCCTCTTGCCCTCATGGTCTTTTCCAGTGAGTTGTCTCTTCACATCAGGTGACCAAAGTATTACCTAATTTTATCTTGACCTAGTACATTATATAGAACTGATTCCTGTATGTTTCCTGTGAAAACTGTGATGAACTTAACAAGGGCGATGTCCTATTTGTATCCTAAATTCCAAGCACAAAGCTCAAAACAGAGGAAGTGTTGCATAAAGTGAAGTGAAAGTGAAAGTCGCTCAGTCGTGTCCGACTCTTTGCAACCCCATGGGCTATACAGTCCATGAAATTTTCCAGGCCAGAATACTGGAGTGGGTAGCTTTTCCCTTCTCCAGGGCATCTTCCCAACCCAGGGATTGGATTGGGTTGATTTAACCCAGGGATCAAATCAAGGTCTCTCACATTGCAGGCAGATTCTTTACCAGCTGAGCCACAAGGGAAGCCCAAGTGTTGCATAACTTACATGGAATTAGAACCAAGAGCATTCTGTGCAGAAGAAAGAGTATCAGCAATTGCCCAGTGTCAGAAGGGCTGCATCTCAGGGATCTGAGTGTAGTTTGGAGAAGTTGGAGGAAAGGAAAGGGATGGGAGAACGAGCACATAGAGAATCCAAGGAGGCAGGCTTCAAAAGCCGTGCTGGGTTGAAGCTCACCTTCGGGGAAGCTTGTTTTGGGAATTTGCTGAAGGTTTTGTGCTAGTGATCCACAATGTGAATGGAGATTAAGAAAAGGATTAAAGTGGATGCAGAAGATAAAAGTGACAACACACTGGTAAGATGAAGAAGGGATTGAACGAGTGGGACATGTCAGGGATGACACTTAGGTTCCCAGGTTGGGGAGATGCGGATGTCATTCACTGCGACAGAGAACAAGAAGACAATGGGTGTGAAGGCAAGATAACAATTTTGAGTCTAAGTGGAGATGTTCAGGGAGCACTTGGAAATACAGTAATCAGTTGCAATAGAGAAGTCTGGGAAAGGAATGCAGATTAGGGTTAGGGATAGGGTCAAGGTCGGGGTTAATGGTCCACCATGAGCTGTTACGGATGCCATGCTGCAGGAAAAGTGTTCAGGATAAGAAGAGGGCTCAGGGTGATAGTCTGGCAAACACAAGTGCTTACAGAGTACCTGGAAAAAGCGGCATTTAGGATTACCTGAGAAAGCACATTTTTTGCAGTTATATTTTTGGAGTCAGGAGATGACTTAACCAGATGGATCAGTTTTCATTTGAGATGAAGGACATATTAGAGGCACTAGAAAAATGGTACCGATGAACCTATTTGCAGGGCAGGGAGAGGGACGAAGACATAGAGAGCTGATATGTGGATGCAGAGGGGAGGGGGACAGGGGGATGAATTGGGAGGTTGGCGCTGACACATATACACTACAATGTGTTAACTAGATAGCTGGTGGGAAGCTGCTATCCAGCACAGAGTGTTCAGCTCGGGGCTCAGTGATGCCCTAGAGGGATGGGATTGGGGGATGGCAGGGAGGTCAAAGAGAGAGGGGATACATGGACACACATAGCTGATTCACTTTGTTGTATAGCAGAAACGAACACATCATTGTCAAGCAGTTATACCCAATCAATAATACAAAATGAAGTACTAGAAGTACAGAATGGATGCTCTCTGGACCAGAAGTCATTAAGAAATAAACTCTCTGAATTCCCCATGATTTCAAGACCATGCCCACTAAGCTTCCTCATGTATGGACAATGTTAATAATGGTCATGACTGTTCTCTCCCTCAAGTTCTTCCTCTTCTCCTGGCTTGCAAGCACGTGTATTTAAAGTCCATCCCTTCACATTAGTCTTACTGAATGGAAACCTGGGAGAATGGTGAGATGGAAAAGTGGCAAGAGGAGAAATGCACTCGTGGAGAACAAAGCATGTTCTCTGCAGAGAAGGCTCTTTACTCCCAAGCGCAGCCAAGTGTGTTGGTTCTCTGAGGCTGGCAATTTCTGAGCCACTCTAACAACGACACCCTCCATTCCATGGCTCTGGACACTCAGATGACATGGGGAGGCAGGGGACAACCAAAGTAGAAAAGACACATTTGGAGTTGACTTACATACATCACCATGGGCTTCCCTTGTAGCTCAGTCGGTAAAGAATCTGCCTGCAATGCAGGAGACCTGGGTTCGATTCCTAGATTGGGACAATCCTCTGGAGAAGGAAATGGCAACCCACTCCAGTAGTCTTGTCTGGAGAATCCCATGGAAAGAGGACCCTGGCAGGCTACAGTCTGTGGGGTCACAAGGGTTGAACACGACTTAGTGAACCATCACCATCATATATACCACCATGCATAAAACAGGTAGCTGGCAGGAAGCCAGTGTATGGAGCAAGGAGTCCAGCATGGTGCTCTGTGGTGACTTAGAGGAGTGGGATGAGGGGTGGGTGATAGGGAGGCCAGGAGGGATGGGTACGTATGTGTACACATAGCTGATTCACTTTTCTGTACAGCAGAAATGAATACAACACTGTATAACAAATTTTAATTGGATTAAAAATTATATTAAAAATGAAATTAATTTTTAAATTAAACAAAAAATTTAAATTAAAAAAACGGTTCTGCCAAGAGGAAACCTGGGTATTTCTTAGTATAGCTTTCCCCTGAGCAACTCAGAGTGTTAATCCAAGAGTTACTTACAGTCAGCCCTTTGTACCGAGATTTCTCCACATACAGGAGTTCAACCAAACACCAAGGTGTAGTACTGTAATATTAGTATTGACTACTGAAAAATATCTGTGTATAAGTGTTTCCGTGCAGTTTGAACCCACACTATTCAAGGATCAACTGTAAGTGTGCAGAGTAACACTCCACTTGGGAAGTTTTCGAGAGGCAAAGGTGTCCGCGAACCCTGATGCCCTGTTACCACAGATCATAAGAACCTGCAGAGGTAAGAGGTCAGAAGCAAGCCATGCAGTTAAGGGATAAAAGAGAGGGGGAAAATGGCTTTCAAGCTAGATTTATATTAGAGTTAATAATACTCATTAAAAGTGATGTGTTATTGACATCTACATTCCCTGAACATCAGTTAGGGCTTGATGTCCACAAAATTTACAATTTTACCTGCTTTTCAATGAGTTGGCTCTTGGCCACCTGATGCAAAGAGCAGACTTATTGGAAAAGACCCTGATGCTGGGAAAGGTTGAAGACAGGAGGAGAAGGGAGTGACAGAAGATGAGATGGTTGGATGGCATCACCGACTCAGTGGAAATGAGTTAGAGCAAATTCTGGGGGATGGTGAAGGACAGGGAAGCCTGGCATGCTGCAATCCATGGGGTCACAAAGAGTCAGACGTGCCTTAGCGACTGAACAATAATTCCCTTCAATAAGGGCTCCTCTTCTACTCTGGCACGTTTATTTTATATGAATTATTAATCAAACTTTGCTTGTTCGCATGACTGGTCTTCCTCAGTTGCCAACCTGAACATCTCTGTGTGATAATAACGTTCAAACACCTAATGCCCCAGTGGATACAAGTTTGGGGGTACTTTCTCCAGAAATCCCTTTCTTCCTTCAGATCTCAAAAGCAGTGAACCCACTCACCTGATTCACCCATATTAAATCTGCAAATACCCATCTGACCTTGAAAAACAGATAGTGTCACTCTCACACGGGACGCTTCTGGCAAGGCATTTTCTTTTATCATTTAGTGCCCATCAGAGGCCCCAGCTCAAACCAATGTCATCCCTCAGATATGCAGCACCTTTTCTTTATCAGCAACAAGCCTCAAGTCTAACGCAACATGGACAACAAAGACAAAAAAGAGAGAGAAATGAAACTAAAAGGAACTTGGGAAAAGGGGGAGGAGCCGTACAGTAAATGTGTAGAAGCTCACAGGACCCGACAGGGATCTACGCTACTGAAGGCAGTGGTCTCAGTTCTCATCTCAAACACACTTGTGCCTTCTGCCAATGGTGAGCCAAACTATGAATTTTCACTTTGTCACATAATGTGTGCAAAGCACAAGACTGTACCATGGAGACAGTCTTCAACATGGCCAACAGAATCACGGGGCAGACAAGACATCCATCTTCAAAAAGTTAAATCCTCACGGTCATTCTTACTATGGGGGATGGACTTAGGATAATATTGGCTTCAGGCTTGGCTTGTACCTGGTGGGCGGGTTTGAGGGGCATCTTGTCACTGACTCCTTGTTACCGGCCTCCACTTCAGTTTGTTTACTTGATAGTGGGTCAGTTTGACTCAGAAGAAAATATAATATGGCTCAGGTCTTAAGGAACTCTAGTAAGCCAGACTAGGTACAGTTACAAAGAACTGAAAAAATGTATCTGTATTTTGACACTGTCAGTTGAAGAGCGTGGTGTGTAATAAAAGGTGGCCTCATGAATAGGGAATGCCAAGCATCTTCTGACCGCCCTGCAGAACCATTCTCCATGTCTGGGGACCCTCTTGGTTCTTTCAGGTGTTGATGTCCCTGACCCCATCTCGGGGCCCCCTTTCCTCTGGCTTCTGACTGGATTTGGTTTCAGAAGGCTGAGGGAGGGAGGAGAGAAAGGTCAGGGTATTTCTTCCCCTAGCTTCCTTCTTCTGGGCCAGTGTGGGCTGCCTTCCTTGTTGGGATGAAGCTTCTACTGAGGTCATTTCAAAATAGCCCTCTGTCTCTGGTTCTGGAAACTTCTCCCTGCCTTTGCCTTTCAGCCCCTAAGGCTGGTGTCAGTGTCCCACTGTCTTAGCACTGGCAAACAAGGAAACGGGGTACACGACTCCTTGAGATGTTCTCAGCCCTTGCCTACATCTCTCTAAGTAGCTCTCATAATTAAACATCTTCTGCTTCCTGGTATTCACCAAACATGCTTTAGCTTTAATATGGCACCTGTGAGTTCTCACCTCTGCATTATTTGCAAACAAGAAATTCATTATTTTCCATTCAAAATGGCTTGAGTGAATGAAAAGCTTCTGACATGTACTTTTCTAAATAATCCAGTTGAAAAAAAAATACCATGTTAAAAAGAGTTCGAATAATGTCAGTTACAGGTCAAAGAACTCCTAATAAGGTTTCATGGAACATGGCTTAATAGAAAGAGCACTAAATAAATTAGGTCAGAAGCCACAGGTCTGAGTCACAGATTCATCAATTATTGCATGACCTTGACAAGTAACTTAACCGCTCTGAACTTTAGTTTTCTCATATATCAACCAGTGATAATAATGCCTGTCCTGTTTATCTCACAGGGTTATTGTGGGAGATCCGATGAATGACAGATGTGAAAATGATTTCCAATTGTGAGGACTAGATAGGGATATAACCCAGAACATTTCTGAGGATAAAATTTATCCAATAAGGAAACACGTAAAGTTTCATTATCCTAGAAAGTCCACAATACCTGTCTATTTTTACCCTTAAAATCACAGTGACAAGATAAAAGCACTGTCCAGTTTAAGAGGCAGGTTCTGAAGCTAACTGTTTGGTCACGAATTTGACCCCACCATGAATAAGCTTGGACTCCTCAACTTGGTTGTATCATCAATAAAATGGGATGGTAATGATCTCAGCCTCACGTTGCTACTGCGAGTATTGAATGAGATCATCATGATAGCACGGAGTACAGTGTCTCCCACGGAGAAGTTCATCATCTATATTGGCTTCAGCCACGAGATGGAGAGGGAGTCCCTCAGTAGAGACAGGATGAGACAAGGTGCAGTATCAAGCTACTGGAGTCAAAACTTCATGTCTTGGAATATTATCTCATATATTTATTAACTGTAAGTTTGAACAAGTTATTTAGTCTTTCTGAACTCTAGGTTTATATATATATATATTCAACAGGCTAAATATATCTGCCTTAAAATGGAACCTGGTGAACACCAAATAATAGGTATGTGATGTGCTTAACTGGTGGCTCAGACAGTAAAGAATCTGCCCACAAAGAAGGAGACTTGGGTTCAATCCCTGGGTTGGGAACATTCCTCTGGAGAAGAGAATGGTTACCCACTCCAGTATTCTTGCCTGCAGAATTCCATGGATGAAGTAGCATGTCAGGCCACAGTCCATGGGACTGCAAAGAGTCAGACATGACGAGCGACCACATAATGTGCTTAACACAATGCTGGATACATAATAAACGCTCACTTAAAACTGTCATTACTATTTTGGTGTTGCTAAAATCAAAACCCCTCCTCCTTGTCTTTTTAGCTCTTACTTCTTTTGGATGAATAGTCTGCAAAGAGGCTGGTTTACACAATAAGTATTTGCAAGTTCAAAGACAGAGAATCCTAACTACACATATTTAAGGGCTGGACATATCTTTGAAAGGCTGATGTCTTGGCACAGCAGTATATGACCTCCTGGAGAAGGGAATGGCTACCCACTCCAGTAGTGAGACAGCGTTTAGCCACTTTTGGTACTTGCCTGTGGCCCTGGAAAATGAGAGTTAATCCCAATTCAGCATTTGCCCAGTGTCTCTGGGGTGTAGCTATGAACCAGGCAGGGGAGTGGAGGTAATTAACAGGGTAAATATAATATCTGCCTCCATGCTGTTGCCTGAGAAAGTATTTCATTTATTTTCGGAACAGAGTCTGTCTTGAAGTTAAAAGTGAAGGTCAAAATATTCCCTTTGGGAGTATACGGCTTGCGACTTAAGAGTGTGATCTCTGGAGTTGGAACTTTGGCTTTGTTTTTTATTCATGGTGTTGGACAAGTTACTTTACCTGTTTATTCCATGGTTCCTCCTCTATAAGATAGGAGTTCATAGCAGAACTTGCAACATTGGATTGGTTGTTGAGAGGACTAAATGAGCTAATACATGTATAAATGTCTTAGGACAATAAATGTTAGTTATGCTTACCAAGATAAGTATTATTTTATTACAAAGTGGTGTTGTTTGTGAATAAAATTGAAATGCCCTTAGATTAGAGTGCAAGAGCTAGCAAACTATGACTTGCAGGTCATATCCACCCCTCCACATTTTTTTTTCCCCGTAAAGCTAACTTCATTGGAAACCAAGTGAAAAAATTATTTGTTTGGCTCTGCTGGTCTTAGTGCAGCATGCAGGATCTTGGGTCTTCCATGTGGCGTGTGGCACCTAGTTTCCTGACCAGGGATTGAGCCCAGGCCCCCTTCATCAAGAGGATGGAGACTTAATCATTGGATGACCAGGGAAGTCCCTCTCCACTTATTTTTATAAATAAAATTTTATTGGAATAGAGTTGCAATTATTCATTTACTTACTCTCTATGGCTGTTTTCATGCTATGTTGGTAGCTGAGTATACCTGTGATGGAGATCTTATGGCTAGAGGCCCTGAATATTTACTCTCTGGCTCTTGATGGAAAAATTTTGCTGACTCCTGGATAGACAGCTACTACTAACATATTCTTCTCAAAGGGAAAAGCTGGCATAGAAATTATTTATTCTGGGGAAATATGTTTATATTCACGCCTCTGCACTCTGTCAAGTGACATATTATACACTGCAAACAAGTGCGGCTCAGAAGACCTTGGAAGGTACTGCTTTCTGCTCTCCCTGCCCCCACCAGTTCTGCTTAAGGAAACAACGTGCATGAGGTGATGCTACTAACCTACTTTCGGCAGAATAAATATCCTGTTATTTTCCAGCAATGTTAATGAGTGTTCACGCTTCCAGCCGCAATTAGGGAATTGAACTCTCTCTCATCCTTGACTTTTCTCAGACCATGATAGAATCAGGCAGTGGCTATCATTTCTGTAAATAACTGAACTTTATTTGGTAAAAGGCACAAAGTTGCTTCTTAAAAAAAAAAGATATGTATTTCATGTTTCTATTCCTTCTTTTTTTTTTTTTAACAAAAAGGAATATGTCAACATATAATAAATGCTGGAGAGGATGTGGAGAAAAAGGAACCCCCTCCACTGTTGGTGGGAATATAAATTGGTGCAGCCACTATGGAGAACAGTATGGAGGTTCTTTAAAAAACTAAAAGTATAGTTACTCTATAATCCAGCAATCCCACTCCTGGGCATATATCCAGAGAAAACTTTAATTCAAAAAGATACATGTACCCCCAGTGTTCATAGCAGCTTTATTTACAGTAGCCAAGACATGGAAGCAACCTAAAGATCGCTGACAGATGAACGGATAAAGAGGATGTGGTATATATACATAACAAAATAGTGCTTAGCCATAAAAAAGAAGGAAATAATTTCATTTGCAGCAATACGGATGGACCTGAAGAGTATCACTCTAAATGAAGTAAGCCAGTCGAAGACAAATATCATATGCTGTTGCTTATATGTGGAATCTAAAAAAAAAATGATCCAAATGAACTTACTTAAAAAACAGAAATAGACACACAAGCATAGCAAACAAACTTATAACTATCAAACGGGGCAAAGGGAAGGGATAAATTAGGAGGTTCAGATTAGAATATACACACTACTATATATAAAATAGATTACTAACAAGGAAATACTGTATAGCACAGGGTACTACTATACTCAATATCTTCTAATAACCTACAGTGGAAAATAATCTAAAAACGTACAACTGAATCATTTTTCTGTGCACTTGAAACTAACACAGCATTATAAATCAACTATGTTGTTGTTCAGTCACTGAGTCGTGTCCGACTTAAAGACCCCATGGATTGCAGCACATCAGGTTTCCCTGCCCTTCACTATCTGCTGGAGTTTGCTCAAACTCACGTCCATTGAGCTGATGATGCTACCCAACCATCTCATCCTCTGTAGACACCTTCTCCTCCTGCCCTCAATCTTTCCCAGCATCTGGGTCTTTTCCAATGAGTTGGCTCCTCACATATTTTAATAAAAATTTAAAAAACAAATGAAGACATTTCTCCTAGGGAACAGAAAGCATTAACAAATGTTTCATGTTTAAAAGGATGTTGATCTCAGAAAAGGTAATGTAGTTAATTCCATGGGAAAAAAGGCAAAATAAAAAGTTTCAGTTAAAAAATAAAATAATAAAACAGAACGTGGAAAAGTTTAAATTTTTCCAGAGGTTAAGAAATGTTATTCCCTCCAGTCAAAGTGCTGGATAGTGCCACACTTCTGGCTTCATCTTTTTTTTTTTTTTTTTCCTGGCTTCATCTTGTACCCACATCCATTCAAGCTTTTCAGTTCAGGGCTGACACCAGCTGGAACATGGCATAGAAGATGAATGCCCAATGCTGAGATTAGCAAGTGAACTGGATGTTAAAGATACATATAAATTATGAGAACTAGTGTTGATTACTTTCTGAATTAGATCAAGAAACCTATTTATATGTATTCGTAACAAACACAATATAGGATATCAAACCTTGCAAATTGACTAATAAGATTGAAAGCAAATAACCATTACACTTCTCCTTAATTCATCTGCACATGTATCTTTTGGTTATCATTCAGGTGGGGAAAATGATTTGGGTTTTTGACAATAATATAGACAAAAAAGGATGCTTTATCATTTTTTTTTAAATGCAAGCTGTAACATGGAAGAAGTAATTTAATCCTATGAAATTTTATGCACACACAAGAACAGCTATTGATATTTGGTAAAGTTAATGATTTTGGTAATGAAAAACTTCAAGCAAATTTATGAATGAACAGGAAACAAAGATCTGAGATTTACCAATGCAACCAATCTAAGGAATACCTCAGCGTCATTAGTACAAAATAAATCAGACCACGCTGAGAGCAAAAAGCACAGCCTTTCCCTCTTTAGGAAACTGTATTTTGACACACAGGCCTTATAATTTTTGTAAGTGAAGGAATTACAAGACCCCAGGAAGTATAAATCACCTCTTTCTAAAATAATTTTCAGCTAGAAATAACCCAATATGTATCATATTCTTTCTTCAATCTTCAATTAACAACAAAGCAGACAGTGGCAATCTCAAGAAACAAACATACATATTTAGGATATGAATATATTCTGCTTGTGCAGAGAATATTCCATTTTATTCTACAAAAAAGGCAAGTCTAGTCTTGCTTCACATTTAACTCTTTTTACAATTTGTACTTGGTCATTACTACTATAATGAGAAACAGAAGAGGGTACAGGCTCTGGAGCTTTATTTGGGTACACATTTTGGCTCTGCCATTTACCATCTGCGTGACCTTGAGCAAATGGCTTAATTTCTCTGTACTTCCATTTCTTCTTCTGAAGTAGAAATAATCACAGCGCCTAAAACCATAAAGTGCTGTTGTGAGACTCAAACAAATAATGCAAGTGAAGTGCCTAGAACGTGTGCCTTGCACACAGCACGTGTTTAACAGTTCTTTGTTTTCTTATGTGTTCTCCGGATATGTGTCACTTGTCAACCACAGTGAGCTGAACTGGGTCTCCCCAAAAGATATGCTTAAATTCTACCCTTATTTGGGAATAGAGTTTTGGCAGATGTAATCAAGTTAAGATGAGGTCATATCAGGTTAGGGTGAACCCTAAAGCCAGTGACAGATGTCTTTATAAGAGAAAGGAGAGGAAGATTTAGATACAGACATGGAGCAGTGGCACGGGGGAGAAGGCCAGGTAGAGACCGAGCACAGACTGAAGTGATGAAGCTGCAAACCAAAGAATACCAAGGACTGCCAGGAGCCACCAGGAACTGGAAAAACGCGAGGAAGCATTTCCCCCTAGCATGTTTGGACACTTAGATTTTGGACTTCTCGTCTCCAGACCTGTGAGAGAATATGTTTATTATTTTAAGCCATCTGGTTTTGGGTACTTTGTTACGGCAGCCCCAGGAAATGAATCCAGCAGGTAATCTCTATGAAAAAGTAGAGACTTGTAGGAGAGAATGAGGTGAAGTCACGGCACCTAGAAGAGAACCCACAGGTGGCTCATTGGGCGTTCTTTGAATTTAGTTATTTCATGGAGTCACCACTGTTTAACCTTGCTTAGACTGGAACAGCTTTGGGCCAATAGAGCTGGGGCGGCCGACAGCTCTCCTAAGTGACTGTGACCACACCATACAACTTTATCTAGAGCTGTGCTGTTGATACAGAAGCCATTCGCCACAAAGGGCTATCTAAATTCAAATTCATCAAAATGAAATAAAATTAGAAATTCAGTTTCTGTATGAGCCACAGTTAACATGCTCCACAGCCACACAGGGCTCCTGGCTGCCATATTGGATTGTGCAGGTACAGAACATTTCCATCACAGCATAAAGTTGCATTACACAGCACTAGATGACATTGGCATTGTAATAGGATTTAGTCAGAAGGCAAATAAAACAAGCAGACAGGTTGTGCAGAAAAAGGAAAGTGTCATACTCTTGTAACAGAGGTAGGCAACCCCATCATTTATGAAGGACAAAAGGAAAAGTGAAGATAGTAGAATGGGTACTCGGACAACTGCTCAAAGGAAATCTCTCTTGCTGAATGGTCTATTGTTTTCTTCTTAAAGTCAACTAGATCTCTGCTTTTCTATAACTTGGACAAAGGATATTTTATTCAATTTTTGTAGACTGAAACTTAGTACCATAGAAAACTAGCCTATATCCAATGCCAAAGATCACCATAGAAGAGTATGGCTTACTTTACCTGCGTCTGGTTGAGATACACCTCACACGTAATTGGTTAATTTTTTGGTCTCTCAATACTGTGAAGGAGGTAAATGCTACAAAGTGACAAATGAGATCAAGAAACATGTGAGCTACATAATCTCTCTCCTCCTCTTCAGATCTAATCATACAGATGAATAAATTGCTATAAAAATACCAAAAATAAAACTAAAAACAATGACTGAATCATTTTTTTTAAATCTCATGTACTCTGTGTTCAGGTAGCAAGAAATTTAATTCCAGTCCAACCAGTCTCCTGTGATCTTTTTTTTCCCTTTCATCTAAGATATTTTTAATGCTCAGAGGCGTTATAATAGAAAAGCATGTATTTTTGCCTGGTTTATACCCATCATCCTTACCATTACAACAAGACAAAAGCATTAAAGTAAAATTAATCATGTCAAAAGATTTTAGCAAAAACAAGTGAGACCATGCATAAAGCATCGCTTTGTCTAGTGTGAAGTCACGCTCTGATTAAAAACATATAATGAAAGTGAAAGTGATACATCATTGCCTTAGCAGTAGGATTTTCTGAAAGTGCTTTGCAGTTCTCAACATAAAAATGTGGCAAGATTTCTGTCTTTGAAACTCACAATGATTATTGTTCTAGCTAATAACTGGAATTCAATCTTAAAATCTTTTCTTTAAAGAAATTAAGACTTAATGACCAAAATACAGCCTGTCAGTAGGATTAATAGTTAGCACACACTGAAAGGAGCAGTAGTTTGCCTTGACATCCAGACACAGAGATCAGAAAGTATCTGCTCAATATGCCTCTTTTACAAAGCCATCTTTAATGCCAGCTAAATGTGGTAAGGCCTTTAAGATATCTTCTGTGAAGCACAACTGTTTGCTTCATCAAAAGCAATCTCACTAATAAGTATTAAGGCATGGTCACAGAGTGATCATTCCCCCGAAATGGAGTCATTTTATGTATGCTACACAAAACCAAAAATTCTAACTGACCAGATATTCACAAATACAGATTTAGCTCCTCGATGCCACCAGGGTTGTGTCATGAGTCTGAAAAGAAGCAGGGTGCTTATTTGCACTTTCCTTAGTTACTCGTTTATTCTGACAGAGCTACTTGCATATAATAACACTCCCCCCAGCTTTCTTTTCATTGTTTTGTTGTAAGTTTGAAGGTCATTTCAATTCCTTTTTATCATCTCTATTGATGATAAAAACCATTCTGTTCTATGGTAATTATGTGTATCTCTATGATTTACATTTATATCTGTTTTGTATAAACTATATAGATGTATACTAGTTGGCATATAATAAACAGAAAAAATAGTAAAAATTACATAAACTCAGACATACTTAAACTATTTGTGGGAAGTCAAAAATAGATAAATTCCCTTTCAAATGCCTTATACTAATATTTGGAGTGTACTTTAAATTTTTTCCTTCAATATACAGGTTTGTAATCTATGAATAAAGATCTGTCCCAACAATAAAAGTCACATTGATGCACGAAGAGATAGAAAGATGCAATGGAGCAGCTGTGACTTCGGACAAATAACTGCTCGTAGAAGAAATGAGAATGCTTTGCTTGAAGAAGACTGAACCAAATATTTGTTGGACATAAGGATGCACTGTTGTAACCATTTAGGTTATTAAACAAATTTTTGGTTATTCTTTATTTGAGAACTTGGGAGGATTTCATTTCTCTACCTACTTTGAAGTTAGGTGTGGCCAGGTGGTTTGTTTTTGCCAATAAAATGTGTTAGCTCTTAAAGAGTCAGTGTGACTTAGGAAGCTTAAAGACTCAGTGTGAAATTTTTCTCTCCCCTGCCTTGGCAACCATAAGAAGCCAAATAGTACTGGAATTTCCATCAATATGAGTACTGGAATGAGAAGAAATGGAACAGAGACCTAGGTAACGTATCATAGACATGTGATATGAAAAGAAATAAATCTTTACTTATATAAGCTACTAGGATTTAGGGATCGTTGTTACTGTCTAACCTAGCCTAGCCTCTAAACGATACAGGCATTGGTACTAAGAGGACCCAGTAGCTGATAACCAGGAAAGTGACCCTGGAAGGTGGAAAGATGGAAATGCAGATTATGGTATGGAACACCACTTTGTGGGCACTCAAAGCCAGTGCTCTGGGACAACCCAGAGGGATGGGGTGGGGAGGGAAGTGGGTGGGATTTCAGGATGAGGGGATACATGTGCACCTGTGGCTGATTCATGTCAATGTACAGCAAAAACCACCCCAATATTGTAATCATTCTCTAATTAAAATAAATAAATTAATTATAAAATTTAATAAAAATATAACATATCAGAAAAATTGTTTGTTTTTACTTGGGTGGCGAATGTGTTATTTAATAAACATCCATCTCCAAGAGAAGAGGTTAAAAAATAGATATGAGAGATATCAAAGATGTTGATAGTGTGTACTGGTTGCTGTTGGCTGCACTTGACTAGATCTACAAAGAAGAGATGATCTCACAAAAAAAGTCTGCATATTTATAAGTAGGATTGAAAGAAACAGTCTCGAAAATCAGGAGTGTGCAACATTAGAAGAAGCAATGATTTTCAGACCCATCTGGGAGAAGGTGAAATTGAAAAGAATTTTGAGCAAAAGACATAAATTCAAACTCAGCTTCTGTCTGTCAGTAGAGGAATGGATAAGGAAGATGTGGTACATATATACAACAGAGTATCACTCAGCCATAAAAAAAAAAAGAACAAAATAATGCCATTTGCAGCAACTGGATGGATCTAGAGATTGCCATACTGAGACGCGTAAGTCAGACAGAGAAAAACAAATATCATATGATATCATTTATATGTGGAATCTAAAAAATGGGTACAAATGAACTTATCTACAAAATAGAAATAGAGTTACAGATATAGAAAACTATGTGTATATGTCAATCTGTCAGTTTGTACCTCCTCCCCTTCCCCTTCGGTAACCACGAGTTTGTTTTCTATATCTGTAACTCTATTTCTATTTTGTAGATAAGTTCAATTGTACCCACTTTTTAGATTCCACATATAAATGATATAAAATAGCTAACTAAAAAGAACCTACAGTAGAGCACGGGGAACTCTGTAATGGCCTCCAAGGGAAAAGAATCTAAAAAAGAATGGATGTAGGTATATGTATAACTGATATACTTTACTGTACCCTGAAAGTTACACAATATTGTAGACCAACGATGCTGCTGCTGCTGCTGCCACTTCAGTCGTGTCCGACTCTGTGCAACCCCATAGACGGCAGCCCACCAGGCTTCCCTGTGCCTGGGATTCTCCAGGCAAGAGTACTGGAGTGGGTTGCCATTTCCTTCTCCAATAGACCAACTATACTCCAATAACAATTTTATACAGCTCAGTTAGTGACAAAAAAATTAAAAGCATGGCTTTAGAGTTCAGGGTTTCTGAGCCCAAGCCACCCATTTTCTTTGCTTGGCCTTGCCATAAACCTTCCCCTCTGCTCCAAACTAAAAAAAAAAAAAAAAAGTGTGGCTTTCACTGTAATTTTGCTACTTTAGAGAATCTTAGAAGAAAGTTTCAATGACGGGTAAGACATTCAGTAAACTCTTCTAACTCAGGGAAAAGAGTAAAAAGGGAACTTCCTCAGTAAAGCCAAGTAGATATCCAAATACAGAGAGTATTAGGAAGAGAAAAGAAAGAGAGAGATGAGAGAGAGAATAGGGGATAAGGAAGAAAAGGAAAAAGCAATATAAGAAGTATATCAGAAAAGTCCATATGGTCATCGGCCATGAAGTAGATGGAAATATAAGTACAAGAAGACAGCTGAGTTTATTTAGAGGATGAATTACCCAAAGACTCACCAGTTTGGACTACAAGAGGCTACGACCATTAGCAACTTAAAATAACTATCGTCTGCCACATCGCCTAGACATGAAATGTACTTAGAAAACTCTTCCACTGCTAGGAAGTGCACAACCCTCAGGCTGACCTCAGATACGGCAGAATCTCCCATACGGTGGAGCCATGGCCGTGGAGAACGAAGGATGATGAGCAGAATTAGGGAGGACTCTCATCAAGGAACATACCTTTGGATAGTCACCTTTCCAAATGACTATTTGGTGGGGTTGCTAAAGGGCTATGATCTTTCTAAATTAAAGGGTCTCTCAGGTTCAACTTGTGCCTAATCCATCACTGTGCATTATGTGTGGGGGAGCCAGAAAATTTGTCTCTTTATTTGGTTTCCAGATCAAGTGAAAGTGTAAAAGTGTTAGTTGCTCAGTCATGTCCGACTCTTGGTGACCCCATGGACTGTAAGCTGTCAGGCTCCTCTGTTCATGGGATTCTCCAGACAAGAATAGTGGCATGGGTTTCCGTTCCCTTCTCCAGGGAATCTTTCCAACCTAGGGATATCGAACCTGGGTCTCCTGCTTTGCAGGCAGATTCTTTACCATCTAAGCCAGCAGGGAAGATCAAGAGGTGTCTCAAATAAACCCTGTGGCTGAGCTGAAATGACAAATGTCATTTTTAATTGCCAATGCAAAATGCTTGCAGCTCATTCTTGCCCCTGCTGCACTGATGGTTGTTACATGTTAAGATGGAGCCCTGTGAGCCTGGATCCCTGAATGACGCCCTCTGCCAACATGTGCTGGCATGTAGCGTGAGTGAGAAATAAGGTCTTTGCTGATTTAAGATTTTAGGGTTGTTTGTTACCACAGCATAATCTAGCCTGTCCTGATTGACACACAGATCTTCAGACTAGAAATAGAAATTTCATGCTGAATCAAAAGTGTGTCTTCTTCAGATGCTGTTGCTGCTGCTGCTGCTAAGTCGCTTCAGTCGTGTCCGACTCTGTGCGACCACATAGACGGCAGCCCACCAGGCTCCTCTGTCGACGGAGTTCTCTAGGCAAGAATACTGGAGTGGGTTGTCATTTCCTTCTCCACCCATATTACTGCAAATGACCTTATTTCATTCCTTTTACTGGCTAAGTAATATTCCATTGTGTATACACCACATCTTTATTCATTCATCTTTGATGGACATTTAGGTTGTTTTCATGTCTTGGGTGTTGTAAATAGAGCTGATATGAACATAGAGGCACATATCTTTTCTAATTGTAGTTTTTTTCTGGGTATATGTTCAGAGTGGGATTGCTGAATCATACGGCAACTCTACTTTTAGTTTTTAGGAGCCTCCATGCTGTTTTCCATAGTGGCTGCAGCAACCTACATTCTCACCAACAGTTTAGGAAGTTTCTCTTTTCTTCATGTTCTCCCCAGCATTTATTCTTTGTAGATGTTTTAATCATGGCCATTCTGACTGGTGTGATGTAGTTTTGATTTGCATCTCTCTAATAATTAGTGGTTTTTGAACATCTTTCCAGATGTCTGTTGGTCATCTGAAGAAGTGGAGAAAGCAATGGCAACCCACTTCAGTACTCTTGCCTGGAAAATTCCATGGATGGAGGAGCCTGGTGGGCTGCAGTCCATGGGGTCGCTAAGAGTCAGACTTGACTGAGCGACTTCACTTTCACTTTTCACTTTCATGCACTGGAGAAGGAAATGGCAACCAGCTCCAGTATTCTTGCCTAGAGAATCCCAGGGACAGGGGAGCCTGGTGGGCTGCCATCTATGGGGTCGCACAGAGTCGGACACGACTGAAGCAACTTAGCAGCAGCAGCAGCAATATGGATGGACCTAGAACTTATACAAGTGAAGTAAGTCAGAAAGAGAAAGCAAATACCGTATGATATCACTTATATGTGGAATCTAAAATATGACACAAATGAACAGATCTACCAAACTGAAATCAGACTCAACAAAAGTAGAGAAAGTAGAGAACTGACTTATGACTGCTAAGAGGGAGGAGAGTGGTGGGTGAAGGGGTGGGGTTGGGGGTTTGCAGTTAGCAGATACAAACTATTATAAATAGGATGGCCGAAAAGCAAAGCCCTAGTGAATAGCCCAGGGAACTACATTCAGTATCCCATAATAAACCATAATGGAAAATAATATACATATATATTATATATATGTATAATATATTTAAAACAAAGTTACTTTGCTATACAGCAGAAATTAACATTGTAAATAAACTATACTTCAAAAAAATTAAAGATATGTAATTAGATTAAAAAATAAAATAAAATGTATAACTGTTACAAAAATTAAAAAAGCATGTCTTCTTTCTCAGATCTTGGGTGATAAGAGCAGAAGATAAGATTCACTTCTGTCTGGTTGTAAAACAATACAAAATGGAGTCAAATAGAATAAAAATGTATCAGAGGACAACTATATTCCAGATACTGAGCCCAGAGCTTATTATATTATTTTTATTTAACTCTCACAATAAATCTAAGAAGTGAGTATAATTATATCCACACTGTGGGTGGGAAGGATCAGAGAGGAAGCAGGGGGTGTATTTCAATTTAGATCTGTCTGTCCTGGAAGATGTAGCTCTGTGCGTGCGCGTGCATGCACGTGTGTGTGTGTGTGTGTGTGTGTGTGTGTGTGTGTGTGTGTGGTTTCATTTTTGACACTGCTACCAAGACAGATTTAAACTGTCAAGAAATCTTCATAGAATTATGACTTGTCAGTAATCTTACATGCAAATTTCATCACTTGCACCTCCTAATTTGCAGATTAGTCCACAAATCAAGATTATATTCTTGACCCTAGGAGTAGGGGATTCATTCAATTAACCTGCAGTAGTTCTACTCTCTGAACATGGAACTAATCCCAGTACCTCGGATCCGTTTAGACTTTCATGGGTGCGATGGGTCAGCACAGATTAAATCCCGTTCATCTGCTCAGAGTCTTGACTAATAGCACCTGTTGGTGAGATAGATCTGTGTGGGCCTGAGGAAGCCCCGTCCGATGAAAACAGAGACCAGTGTTCTGTTCCTCATCCTACCACTAAATGATCATGTGACTCTGCATACAACACCTCTGCTCCGTCAGTCACTTAAAGTGAAAGCCAACATCGTGAATGTGCTGTAGAAAGTGCCTACAGGATCTGGTTTCTGCTAATCTCTTTAGCCACACTCCTTGTTTCTTTCCCTCACTCTTTGAGTTTAGCCAAGCACCTTCTTTCTGCAAGGTCTTAAGGGTTTTAGCGGCTAACTTGTGTCTGACTCTTTGCGACCCCATGGACCATACCCTGCCAGGCTCCTCTGTCTATGGGATTTTCTTAACTAACCTGGGGGAATCGTCTCTCACATCTTTACCTGGGCAGCTGGCTACCTCTGTCTTATCCTTCTGTTCTCGGCTCATGTGTCACCTTCTTTGGTGATATCATTCATGACTCCTACACTAGATCTGATCTCTCCATTCCATGACCTTATATATTTTATACCCTTCCTTCAGAGCACCATCACATTTTGTTATTATATACTGCTATCTGGAATTATTTATCTATTTCACTTTTTGTTTTATATTGGAGTATAGCCGACTGACAATGTTGTGATAGTTTCAGGACAGCAAAATGACTCAGCCATAGGTATACATGTATCCATTCTCCTCCAAACCCCCCTCCCAGCCAGGCTGCCACATAACATTGAGCAGACTTCCCTGTGCTATACAGTAGGTCCTTGTTGGTTATCCATTTTAAATATAGCAGTGTGTACCTGTTGATCTCCAGCACCCTAATGGGATTACTTATTAATGCTGATTCCTCCAGTAAACTCTAGGTTTGGTGAAGACATGATGCTATTTGCTTTGACTCAGTATTGTTTTTTTTCTGCATCTAGAACAATGCCGGCTACATAGAAGGTATCAACTATATTTGCAGAATGAATGAAATTAATGTGCAAAATGAGAGGGTTGAGTGAGAAGATCATTTAATTTTTCAGGGCTCACATTCAGTGGTTTGCTAGACTTTGTCTGCAATTTGCCGAGGATTGACACAGAGCAAATCTGAGCAGCCTGTATCACTCATACCTCCTTCACGCCAGATTCAGTAGCAAATACCGCAGCTGGTGTGTAAAGAAGACATCATCAGAATTATCGGTACCCATTCTGTCCTCTGGAGAAAAAGCGATTGCTATATTCAAGGGAGGTATATATAAACCAGAAATAAAGTCAGCTGGTTTTTCTAGGCACCCAACTTACTTGAAATACAGTATTTGGAGTGACCACGACACATATTTTTTTTTAAAAAATCTATGAAAAATCCACTAATGCACTGGTGCATGAATACACAGTAGCAAATAATTCAAGATATATAGCAATGTGCAGCCATGGATCCCAAATTAGAATTGAGCTCATTGAAGATAAAATTAGATGCTAACATATTTTAAAAGTCCAAACAGTCTCTCCTTTTTCTTTGTCCAAAGTCCTGGAAACCATTACTCCATGAACTGAAATTCAAAATTCCAACCTAATAGAGAACAACTGCTATGCTACTTTTTAAAAGCCTTTAGATCACTGTTTTCACTAACAACAAAAACAAAAATGAGAGGCGTATCTCTCCTCTTGGTTCTTATTCTTGAGCCTATTTTAACAATTCCCAGAAATGGTTCTGTATAATATGGTTCTTGCTTAACTCTCTAGTCCCACCACACACTTCCTTGACTTCAGGCTCTCCTATAGATACACAAATTAATTTCAGTTTCTAGAAGGTACCAACTCTCTCTTGCTTTTTGGCACTCCCAGTATGGGGCCCTCTTAAAATACTTTATCATTCATCTCTTGTTAAAAATATTTGTTTATTCATTTATTTATTTGGTCTTAGTGCAGTACTGGGGGGTCTTTAGTCACAGCATGCAGGATCTTTTTAGTTGCCACATATGGGGTCTAGTTCCCTGACCTGGGATTGAACCTGAGCCTTCTGCATTGGGAGCGCTGAGTCTTAGCCACTGGACCACCAGGGAAGTCCCGATCATCTACCTCTTTGCATCAGTAATTCCTACGCATTTTTCTCAGTTTTACAGAGGGTCACTTTTACAGAAGCCTTCCTAACCTCCCATGTTTAGATGAAGGGTACCTTCTGGGCTCCCATGTAAGCCCAGCTTCTCCTGTTTATTCCTCAGCACAACCTTGCTTTCATTGCCTCCTTGGGTTCTTGAGAGGAGATTTGATCACCTTTTACCTTGCCACCTAGCACAGAGTGGGTATTCAATAATTGCTTGCTTCATAAAGGAATAAGGTCTGCAGTTAAGTTTAAATGCTTCCCAGGCATTTTGAGTCATCCTGGAAGCACCTAGCTGTTTTCTGACGTTCTCCTGCAATGCAAAATGCACTATCCACAGACTCTACCTGCCTGTCTAGAAATTAAGCTAAACAAGTTGTGGGTTTTGGTTATGGGTAATATAGATAACATGAATAAAGGAAACATAAAGGTATAGAACCCTCAATTAAATTTACTTTTTATTTCTTTCAAAGCAGATCATCATAAGAAGTGATTGTTTTCCACTGACTTGCCATCTCCACCTCTCCAATATATCCTCAAAGAACAGAAATGAACTGAAATCAAGAAACAGAAGCCCAAGAAAGGAGTCCAATTAAACTGTCAATGTGCAGGTTTATTATTCCCTGAATAACCAGCAATTAAACCATTCTCCATTGCTCAAATATTGGCGAAGTATCAAATCTACATTTATCTTTTGGAGTTGAAGTTCAATGTCTGACACAAGATGTGTTTTCTCAGTATTCTTTCTTCAACATTTATGGAAAATAGGTTTTTGCTTTTTTTTTTTTAAATCAAGCGTCCACCAGCCTCTAATCTCCGCGACTCTCGTAAAAGAAATTGATGATATCCGGTCCCAAAACTATTCCTGCACGAGTAGGATCAAGTTCAAAGTCCTCCACAAACCAGACAGGAAGCCCAGGAAACCTCTGTACAATGGTTTCCTTTATTTTCTATGACTGAAAAAACACAAGTTCCCAAATACTTGCACTATCAAGTAGAGGACAAAGTTGTAAACTGAAAGGAAGAGAAACAAAGGCAGTTAGTTGTCTCTCCTGCTAACAGAGGGAACTCAAAGCGGCCAAAAGAAGGAACACACCTTTCTAACTCAGCTCTTCTAATTTTTATTCTAACCTTACTAAAAGGAAATCATTATCAGCACGTGGAGAGAGAAATCTATGTTGAAATCCCTTTTCCTGGAATTGCTCAAGGAAAACAATTAGAAGCCCCGAATAAGTAGAATCTCTTATGGAAAATGTCAGCTAAACAAGGTCAATTTCAGGGAAACACTTTACCCACCAGTAAAGACAATGGTCAGTGGGGAACCCGAAGAATCGACAGCCCCTCAGGACCATCTCGTGAGAAGGAAGGTAAGCTGCTTCCACACGAGGACTTCGTGAAAACTTTGACATGTCAGTCAGATGTTACAGCGGTTCACAGCAGCCACAGGGACCATTTTCCTTGATCTTTACAGGAAGGATTTAAGGCCTGTAAAGTGCAAGAGGCACGCTTTTTGCATTGGCCATTTTAGTATTCATGTCTCCTGTGCCGCTTCCTAATAAGTTAAGAATGAAACGGGAGACTGCGTGCAGGAGTGAGAAATGCAAGAAAAGCAGTACTGTAAAATAAAAATGAACAAAAGTGCATTTCAACTTCCCTTTCATTATTAACAGTCAAGAGAAACAACAATGCCAATTTTCTTGTTAATACTTAACATTTCACACTTACTAAAGGACTTAACCTTCATTTTTGCAGGGTATTTCTTAGTATGTTGCTGACAGAGGCTGGGGAGCTCTGTTACAATTCGTAATGTTGATTTTATAATGTTATATAAGTGATTTTTTTTTCCTAAAGAGAAAGATAAAAATGAAGGCTGTGTTAGCATGTCACTAAGACAATCTTTTCAGGGAGAATAAGTGTTCCCTTTGCTGTTTGGGTAGACCAAGCCACTGGCTAGCTAGACTGTTGAATTTTGTTTTCTTTATGTTAGATAGAACCACCTTTTCACTTCCACTGACCTCCACCATATTCAATTTATTGTTATTTGTGGACCCCTTAAGATAGCGTTTCTAAAACATAAATAACACAACAGAATAAAAGGTAAAGAAAGTTGTGACTGAATTTCCTCTTAATTCTTCTTTTTCTTATTATTATACATGTATAAGGGGTACGACTCCCGTAAGTGGGCGTTTGTGTGCCCACCTGGGGATGACATCCTTTTAAAAAAAAACATGTCTGTGAGACAGGCTAGAAATGCTCAAGCCAAGTGGGCAAAGGATTCTACGATTCAAAGGCTCAAGGTAATCCCAGATTTTAGGTTTTCGCTGGTTAACTTCTTTGTTAGTTCTTATGAAGAGAATCATTCAGTACATAAGCAGACTCCATACCAGGAACTGTCTGCAAGCATTAATTGTCATCTTCAACTCCTGCCAATGGACTTAGCAGTTCTTTGGAGTAAAAAAAAAAATGACCAGGAGCAGTTCTGCAGTCCTTAATGTTTCATTAGATTTGGGGAGAATTTGGATACCTTCTTATCCAGTAAGAAACACTTTTTCACTTACTATTGGGGCCTCCCTGGTGGTTCAGCAGTAAAGAATCTGCCTGCAATGCAGGAAACGCAGATTCGATCCCTGGATCGGGAAAATCCCCTGGAGGAGGAAATGGCAATCCACTCCAGTATTCTTACCTGGAGAAGTCCATGAAATGAGAGCCTGGAAGGCTACAGTCCCGTGGGTTTAGATCACCCCAACACTGTGGAAATTGATCAGTTAACTGACATATCTATTCAATTTAACCAAATAAGATGCCTTAATTAAAAAAATACAAACCAGCAGCAGAAATCATACAGATAGACTGTCTATATTTCTCCCATAAACCTGAAAAATATGCTTTCACATGGGACCGTGTAGTCACAGCCCAGAAGGTAATAAACTTGATTTCTTAAAGTGCAAGCCCAGTGAAATGAAGAGTATCATTGTCTACTATCAGTAGAGTAGACACTTATTTCAAAGTCATGCACCTTCCTGAGTATAGGAAAAAAGATCCAAGAGTTTTGAACATGTTTCTACTAAAACTTTTCTATACATTAATGTCTTTATTTCCTTCCAATTTCAAAACTGATGGAGTCAACAGAACCCATTTGTCTTTACTCCTTAGTCTGAAGACATCTACATTCCATGCACGAAAACTAGAGAAAACGGTCTCCCTATTCCAAAATGGTGGGTTTAGTACTGGATCTGTTACAATGTAACTTGTCTCTCCTCTGCTTGGAGAGCTTGAGTTGACAGATACCTCCAAAGTATAAAGGTACACACAGTCCTTATGCCAATATTGGTTGTAGAGTTACAACAATAGCAATAACATTCGCAATTTTTTGAGTTCCTGCTGTGTGCTTGATGGTTTACCAACACAATTTTATTTTAAAAATACTCAAAGGATGCTGACAGAATGAATAAGCTATGATTCAAGACATTTACATGACTTGCTCAAGGTCACAGACATGGGTTCAAACCTAGGTCTGACCAACTCTAGTTCATGCTTTCTTACTGCGCCTCACTAAGTAAAGAGTTAATCAGGCAATATGAGGAACTGAAGTAGGGTGACCCTATGTTCTGGTTCTACCTGTTGTGCCAGAACAATGAACGGATCCCCATTTCAGACTCTAAAGCTTCCCAGGTTGAACAATAAATTGGATGAGCACTCTCTTTCTGAACAAGGCTTGAAACGAACATAAGACTTTTCATAAGTTGTTCATCATGCTTTAACTGATCTTTTTCCCTTTAATGAAGGCCTTCAAACCATTAGATAATTGGACCCGGCCTGATGTACCTGGGAAAAGAGATGTATTTGTGAGTGAATAATCATTTATTGTTTGGGTCTAATATCCGCCTGTCCCCAGGCCTCTGTTTTTGTCCTCTTTCATCAAGTATCTCTTGTCCTTCCTCTTCCCTCTCACCTTCTCTGGGTGTCCACATCTCATTCTGTGTGGACCTTCTCTATTGATCAAGTGTCAGAAAATTGATTCTTTGGTTTTACTTTAGCTTGAGTTTCCAATGCATCCTGAAAAACACAGCTTGGTCACTCATTGTGGTTGTTCAAGTCATGTCCAACTCTTTGCGACCCCATGAACTGCAGCACACCAGGCTTCCCTGTTCTTCACTATCTCCCAAGTCTGCTCAAACTCATGTCCATTGAGTTGATAATGCCATTCAAAACCATCCCCAGTCATCCCCTTCTCCTCCTGACCTCAATCTTTCCCAGCATCAGGGTCACTCATTCAGATGTGTAAACTACTATGAACAATATTTTGTCAAAAAGAGAATGAATATCATTTGGGGGTATCTCTAACTTACTTTTGCTTTTTCCTTCCTAATCTGGCAGCTACCCTCCACTACTTCGTTACTACAAACAGAGGTTGTAGGTGTCCAGGGAGCCTTGCCATTGCAGTTTCTGGACAATGCTACTGCAGGTCTGCAGGTTTGCTGGAATAAGTCAACTGTGAAAATGTATTATTTCAAGCACCACCTCACATGTCTCTACTCCTCTCCTGCATTTATGGCCAAACTGTTGTCCTGTTTCTATTATTTTAAAGGGTTTTCCGTAAGAGGAGAGGAAAGGACTTTTTAAAAAATCTGCTAAAATATATAACTGCTTCAAAAGACACATGCAACAAGGAAATCTAACTTTCACTTTGGCGGGTTTCAAATGTATGGCTTTGATTTATGGATCAAAATTGCTCATTTATTATTTTATCTATACAGCTCTGGGCAATTTTGACAGTTAAAATTTAGTTTTATTGACCAGTGCAGCCACTGTGCCCACGAGGGGACTGGTGCGCACAGCCTGCTGCACTCAAGAAACGATGATTTTTGATTCCATGACCGAGTCAGATTGGGAATCATAACCGATGTAACAATAAGTTCCAAATCTCCATGCCCGAGGCAAGAGGTTTGCTGTAAAACACAATCACCCTTTAAGGAAGGGAGGAGAAGAACCTTGGGTGGAAGTCTGTAAGCACAATTTAATGCAGTAGGGCTAGGACTGGGGTATCTCTGTCCATTCGAACAGTGGACATGGGGGCAGGGAAGCTTGGGAAGGGGGTGGTTTTCTAAAGGCTGGGGACCACAGCCTAAAGGTTAATGAGCAAAGATGCCTCAAAGCAAACCCAATGTTAATTACAGAGACAATGAACTCAGTTTGGACCTGAGGAAATTTACTAGCTGACTGCTATTCAGCAAGCTTTCCCTTTTCAAAGAGCAAAAACATACCTGAAGAATTTCTCTTGAAAGAAACACAAGCAGACACACCAACTTGGTGCAGTGATTTTAGGCCAGTTTTTCCTTTAAGCCTCTTCCCATGACCCAGTTGGCCACCTCTGCAAAGTTAATTTAGTCTTTCACTCTAGACCTCTTGTGATACATACACAGACTTCCAAAGGGCAACAAATCAATAAAATGTCTAATTTGATTAACCATGTTTTTGAATTCATCGAGATAGCTCTACATTGAAATAAATAGGTGGGTAAAGAAAGAAAGAAAGGCACTCACTTGTGAGGATTTTCCAGGTCTTCTTTTCATCATCGTAGTACTGAACCAGATTGCTGGGGAGCCGGTCCGGCCCAGGAGGCAATCCGCCGACCAATAACAGCATTTTCTTGTTAGAGCGAATTCTTCACCCAAAACAAAAGAGGAGATGAATAACCACATTATTGTAGAGCCTTTTTAGTGGCAACAAAATCATAACCATCAAAAGAATGTTCTCTGCTTGCAGATTTCTATTTCATTTTTTTCCTGTTTCTTTCCCATTCATTCTCAACAATTTTTTTTTCTTTGAACCAAGCAGAGAAATGATCAGAAGCACGGCATATCCCCATACTCAAGGAATAATAAGCTCCTTTTATGCAATTTGTTAGAGGTTCATTCTAGAACGACCTTTTTCTTATATTATCCCTTTAAATCATCACTCTTTACAGCTGAGTACACATGAAATGCTCTGGAGTTGTACTAAGGTTAAGCATTAAAGTTGCATGTCAAAAATCGTATTAGTCAAAATCATTATTATAAACCATTCTCCACTCAAAGAACCTTGAAAAAATTAAGGTTATGCAGAGAGTTTGTGAGCCAACTCTTTAATCACCCGGCGAACTTCAAATACCAGTTTGGTACAATTAGTAGCATAGGGGCTAACCGGGGTGGGTTCACCAGCGCCAACAGGACTTTTTGCTTAATTTAGCTGAGACTTCTGCCTTCATGCTCTTCCCAGCTCCTCCTCCCACTCCCCCCATCCCTGAGCACCACTGGCAACACAGCAGCACCAATTGGTAAAAATGAGACTGTGAGGTTGTTCTGAGCCTCCCCAGAGCGGAGCCCTGCCAGTGCTTGCCACTGATCCAGCGGCATGAACTTGCTCAACTGTGCAAAGTCACTCTAATTCCCTCCCTCTGTTTTTCTACCTTCTCCCCCCAGGGGGCAACCACTGAAAGGAGTGACTACCCACCCATCAAGAGCTGGCAATTCGCTGCTATTAACCGTGACTGTGATTCCCAGGCTGCCTGGCAGTTCCTGAGAACAGGCCTGCAACGTCTCATATGCAGTAAAAGCGATAAGATGCACCCTGCCCTGCACACTTGACCTGATGGATGCACGATCCTGGGAACAGTAATGGATTGAGCTCACTTGCGATTGGAGGGAGAAGGGGAGGCCCAGACCCCCACAAGGGCCCTGCTGATTTAACGGTCGCTTTACATATAATTGAACTTCTCATTTACCTGAAAGGCTGAAGGTGGTGGTGGAAGAAATGCAACAACCATGATGGAGGGAAAAAGTCAATAAACGTAAAAGGGTTCCTCTTAAATATGATCACCACCCACTGTGTGGCTCTGAATCTATGCTTACATGTTCATCATGGTTGTTCTGATTCAAGGATGCTTGGCGAAGTAGGCCCTTGTGGAGAGGCACTGTTTGTTGGTTAAGAACCTAACATTCAGAGAGTTAACTTAATACAGTTAATGACATTTCCATGGGAAGGAAGGGAACAAGAGAATTCCTTTAATGAAACTCTAGTGCCATTGAATGCTTCATATATGGCTCATCAGGAAAAAAAACTTTCTGGAGAAACTCGTGTCAGGGACTCATGCATGCTGGCAGCTGTATTTGTAGAATATTTAATGTGATATCAGCTTATGACATTAATTTTACCACAAACAAAAATAAACTCAACTATTTTGAAGTTGAAGTACTTTGGAACTATACTCACATATCTTACAGATCAGCAATGAAAGTGAAAGTCATTCAGTTGTGTCTGACTCTGCAACCCCATGTACTATACAGTCCATGGAATTCTCCAGGCCAGAACACTGGAGTGGGTAGCCTTTCCCTTCCCCAGGGGATCTTCCCAACCCAGGGATCGAACTCAGGCCTCCCACAATGCAGGCAGATTCTTTACCAGCTGAGCCACAAGGGAAGCCCATCATACAGGATATACCTATATGAAGGTGATCATATAGATCAGTAGTTGGAAAACAAAAACAATATTAATAGCAAAACTCTCCATATTTTGAGGATTTCAGTCATTAGGGAGGTTTGCTGAGAAGGGTTAAGGAAACTCAGTGCAGTACATAACTCTCTTTTACTTGCAAATAATACATAATTCACATGCCATATCATTTCCAAATGTCTGGTTATAGAACTAATATAAGACTATTTTTTTGGTTGTTCTGTAGTTTTAGCCCAAATAATCAACCACTCTGTAAGTACAAGATGACAGCAACTGTATTTTTAGACTGCTGTCAGTCTCCATGTGTGGACAGACCTGTTCAACCAGAAGTCACGATTCGTGGCTGTTGTGATTTGACACATGGACATGCTCTAGGCTAGAAGTAGGGGTGCTTGTGCCTTGCTGCTCTGTCGTGGCCAACTCTTTGAGACTCCACGGACTGTAGACCATCAGGCTCTGCTGTCCAGGAGGATTCTCCAGGTGAGAATACTGGAGTGGGTTGCCGTGCCCTTCTCCAGGGGATCTTCCCAACCCAGGGATCAAACCTAGGTCTCCCGCAATGCAGGTGGATTCTTCACCATCTAAGTCTGCAGAGAAGCCCAAAAGTGGGGGTAGATGGACCAATATCTACCCATTAGACATAGAGGCAAGGATTCATTGGAATGGTATGACCAAAGTCAATTACCAAATGGTAATTCGGTCTCTGTTTGAATATTTAAATAATTGTATAGCTTTAAAAAATGTGTTTCAGGAGTGACAAAGGGAGATAAATGTATGGCTCAAATGATGCTCAGGTAAGGTTATTTCATTCACTGATAAGGTCAGTTTCCCTGGACCAGTCCCACTGGTGATTTTCAATACCTCCTGAGACGGACCATCTCTCCAGATGAGGAGAGGATCAAGAGTCTTTGTCATTACTGCCCAAAGAGCCAAAGAAGATGCCCAAAGAAGATGGAGAGTCTTTGTCCTTTCTGTCCCCTATGAACTGGACTGGGATTATCAATACATAAGCCACTGATCAGCTGGCAAATGGTAACCAACTGCCATCCTGCCAACAAAGACAAGACTCAAAGCGTTAGCTGGCAAAGCAGCTAGGAGAGACTCCACATCAACTAGGACATGTCTCTGAACCACCCGGGCCTCCTGAAGAATTACATGGAAGGAAAGGAAATCCCTCATTGGCCGCGTGTTTTCTGTAAGAGAACAGTGCTCTGAGTTTATTACTATGACCTCCCTGGTGAGTGAAGACACATTCTAAAGCTTTTGCATTGTTACATTTACATCATCCTTCATTCATTTTTATGGCATTCTTACTTGGAGTATTTTGTTCCTAAAGCTTATGTTACTCCATGTTCCAACCTGATATTAATACTACTTAATTCTAAATAAAGTTTAGTAGTCTATCTTGTGAAAGTGAATCATACAGAAAGCAAAAATGGGATAAAACATGTGAGAAGTAGCACAGCACAGAAGAAAGAACACATAAAACAACAAAATGCACTTGAGTGGTTTTCTTGGCATTTTCTCCATCGATTCTCAAAACGGCCCTGTCTCAGGTATAGTTCACTCAACAGGGGCGTAAGAAAGTTCTTAGAGTCAAATAAAGTGGCAGAAACAATGTTCAGACTCAGGTCTTCTAACTACCAAGTCACTGATCTTTTTAAAATTCAAATCACTTAAAAAATTTTTATTTTAACATAAATTCTGGTTAAGACCCAGGTGACCTGGATTCTAGGGCTAATTTTGTGATTTAGCAGAGTGACTTTGTATAAATTACTTGGCTTCTTAGAGCCTATGTTTTCTTATCTTTAAGTAGAGGAGTAATATCTGATCTGCATGAGGATTATATGAGACAATGAAGTGAAATGTTCTATGTAAACTCTAAGGTAAATGATTACTAAATCAATCTTTGGTATTGACAGTACAATGTGGGCTTTATTTCATTACGCCAAACCTGATTAGTTAAAAAAGAAAAGTTATTTTTCCCTGAGATTCTTGTTGAGTTCATATATATAAATACAAGCTAATTAAGAGGATTTCACTACCTAACTGTTATCTTATAATTGTATGTCCTTAGAAAATTATCAATTAAATTATAATGGCTGCCTTTGAGCCTTGTTATAAGAAAATATACTTTGGACATGACATAAAACTGTGAACCTTTAAATAAAGAGACAAATAAAGAGACCTGATAGAGATTACTCTACATTTCTTATTTCTTAAGAATAAAACAAATGAGAAAAACCAACACATATTTTACTTTGATATAAATGCAATGTCAACTATTCAATTACTCCTAGAAACTAATACACGTGAATAATTCCTGTGGAAAAGCTCCCATTCTTTCTACAGTGTGCAATTATAATAGTGACAATCACAATAATGACAGATAATAATGAATGCATATCAGATATTGAAACCTCTGATTACCATGCCATTTATTTGATGTGTGTGAACTTCAATTTGAAAACACCATGAAAAAAGATACCGTGTGAACTAGAAAAGTAAAATTAGAAGGATCTGAATTAACTTGCTGAGGGGGCTTTCAATTATTCTCATCCAAACAATTCCAGTAGAGCTTTACAGGTTTAATTTTAGATTAGACAAAATCTATAATATTGCATTGAGTTCCTTTATAAGGCAACATAGTATACCTTTTAGAAGATCTTTACATAGGAAATTAATTGAGACAAACTTAATCTGTTCTCTTTAAGTCTGTTAATATTTTAAAAATATTTATTTTTACTCCTCATCTTTGCACTTCTTAGACCAAAGTAATACATTTAAAAGGTAAGTAATTAGAGAAACTTAAAGAGCTGAGAATGTCATGATTAATAATATAATTTGGATGCCTTTGGGTTCTTAGATTCCTGTTTAGAAAAATATAAGGTTAAAAAGGCGATGGAATTTGAAGGTCTCTTTTGTTCCAGCTCAGTAATCACCCAACATTTACCATGTGTCACATTTGTGCGTGTGTGTGCGTATGTATGCGTGTGTGCTCGCGCGCATAGGTACTTTGGTTCCGGGGATGAATGATTGAAGAATAACCTAAAGTCTCCTGGTATAAACAAATTTTTCATCATACTGGTGTTCTAAGTATGGTAAAGTCTCATTTATTTATATTTCAGTGATTTGGAACTTTAATAATTGGGAAACAGGCCAGGTAAAATTTTCCTTCACAGGATACATATAAAAAGTTTTTATTAACTAGGTTGCAAGAAGGGTTTTAACCAATTTAAGAAGTCAGTTGGTCTGCTGGCACTTTACAGCCACCCCCTACATTTAGGCTAAGTTCTTTTTATAGATAACAAATCATTCTCAATTATTTATTAAAGAAAATGTTCTGCAGTATTCTGAAGAATCATTAAGTCAGAGAATTAAAAGAGAAGTTTAAATTTATCTTCTCCAGGAATTCCCAAGCCTGGAAAGTCATCAGTATCACCTGAGGGGATTAAAAAACTAAGATTCTTGAGATAAATTCTTAGGTTTCAATTCCCAGAGATTATGTTTCAGTGGGATGAGGTCTTAAAAATCAATAAGGTTACAGTTTTCTGGTTGATTCTGACACAGCCAGACTTCAGGCCACTCATTTGGTGCAGTTCTCTATATAATGTAGAAATCCTTTCAATAGTTAGTTTTAATTTTTTTAATAAGAAAACATTCTTATTAACTTGGAAATATATAAGGAAATGGATCTCAGTTTTTCAAATGCACTCTATTGTGGAAAGTTATTGGACAGTTGTGTTAGATCTATTTTTTCTTCTCTTGATGCTGAGCTGATAAGTCTTTCAGAGAAAAAGAACAAGTGCCCGGCTCTTTGTCACGGCACCTCTCCAACATTGGAAGATAGTTGCTATGTGTCTTCTCTTTTCCATGCTGAAAATTTCCCTTTCTTTCTGAAAAAGTTTTAATTTTCTTTACTATGCTGTTCACCTTCTTGAGTGTATTCCGGACAATCATTGTCCCTTTCAAAAATGTGACGGTCAGAACTGCACACATATAACAAATACAATGTGTGATGGACATACTTTTTTTTAAGGCTTTCCAAAATGACAATGGTCTTTCAGCTGGCATGGCAGTGTTGGTTCCTGTACCACTTCCAGTTGACTATAAACACAGATTTTTTTTTTTTTTAAAGCAAGACAAGCCAGGTATTCAAGTCAGTTTTTTCCCTATCCTGTATTTCTTTTAGTTAAGTATTTTTAAACATCAATGCATGCTTCTTTTTAAATGCTTGTATATCTTCTATTGATTGAGACTTTGTTTCATCTGTCATTTAACAATTACTGAGTTTCTAAGATGTTCCAGTTTCTACTGTGTTTTAAACACTAAAGATGATAGTGTGCAGAGGAATAAATTCCCTATTCCTCATGGTAGTTACTTCCATCCTAGTGGGGACATCTATCGGAAGCATCATGATTCTCCAAGCAAGACAGCCTGGTTGTTAAGGGTGTAGGTCTCACAATTAGTGAGGCGTTTGGCTTCCACTGTTCTGAGATGGGGCTTCCCAGGTGGTGCTAGTGGTAAAGAGCCCAGCTGCCAATGCCGGAGACTTAACAGAAGCAGGTTGGACCCCTGGGTTGGGAAGATTCCCTGGAGGAGGGCATGGCAAACCACTCTGTTATTCTTGCCTGGAGAATCCCATGGACAGACGACCCTGGCGGGCTACCGTTCATAGGGCTGCAAAGAATCGAACATGACTGAAGCAACTTAGCAACAAACATCCTGAAATGAGTGACCTTGGGCTGCCTCTTTGCCCTCTTGAATCTCGTTTGTAAAACTGGGATAAGAATAGATCTAAAGCATAGGTTTGTTTAACTCTCAGGGCTAAAATACACACACACACACACACACACACACACACACACACACATGTAAATCATTTATAACAGTGCTAATTAAATGCTATCTATCACCACCACTCTTCTCTTTGTCCTCCTCCTTCCCATCATTGCCGTATCATTGATAATAGCTATTCTTTTGTGTAATTTGCAGGTTGATAAGCGAGTATCCCATGTCCCCATCAAAATTTTATTACTTAAAAATAATACATCACATTTCCATTGTTTACATATTTTAATTATCCCAACTTATTCTCTCTGAAATGATATATAAATATTTGGATTTTTACTCTGTAATTCCCCATATACGGTCTTTAGAAGTGTGTGTGTATGTGTGTCTTGAACAAATATATAATGGAAAAACGAAGCACTTTTGAAGTGGCAGGGTAAATGGGGTTAAGTATGTGCATGCTCAGTTGTGTCTGACTCTTTGCGACTCCATGGACTGTAGTCTGCCAGGCTCCTCTGTCCATGGGATTCTCCAGGAAAGAATACCGGAGTGGGTTGTCGTTTCCCTCTCCAGCGGATCTTCCCGACCCAGGGATCAAACCTGTGTCTCCTGCATCGCTGGCTTTGGCAGGCGGATTCTTTACCTGTAGATAAATATTACCTGAGCCACCTGAGATAATAATTATTCCATCCTTCAAAAGCCAATTTTAATATTTTTAAGATTTATTTTTGGCTGCATTGAGTCTTCGTTGCTTCAAGCAGGCTACTCTCTAGTTGCAAAGAGTGGGCTTCTCAATGTGATGGCTTCTCTTGTTGTGGAGCATGGGCTCTATGTGGGCAGGCTCAATAGTTGTGGCTTGAGGGCTTAGTTGCCCCGATCCGTGGGATCCTCCCAAATATCGTACCTGTGTCCCCTGCTTTGGCAGGCAGATTCCCAACCACTAGACCACCAAGGAAGCCCTAGGCTAAGTTAATTTTAAGAGTCAGCCAGTTCTGGATTTAAGTTCTCTTTTTTATCACTTCATATATTTTCTATCCTTAGGCTGGTATTCAACATCTTGAAGCCTCAGTTGCCTCATCTGTAAAGTGGAAATGTTTTGAGTGTTAAAAGTCATCTAAGTGTAATGGTTGAAAAGAAATGGCTGCTACTCATAAATGAAATCATCTTCTACAGCCAGTCTCTTCAGCAAAGGAAAGGCATTTTGTGCTGCTCTTGCCTTTAAAGATGAGTGCCTCTGCACAGTAAGGGGAGACAAAATTGATGCTCCCAACATAATCCAGTAGAGAGAGGCTGGAGAAGACAAGAAGAAGTTTTAACTGTTCCCATAACTTTCCAACTTCAGTGAACTTTGCTAACCCTAGAATGGCTTAGTATTTTATACAAGCATTGAGTCAAGGGGGCATTTCATATCTAGTGATACAATAGTGACGTATAGTAGTGACCTGGGAGGCAGGAAAAACTGGGAAGATGTAAACACCACCTCTGCCCCCCCCCCAACCCCCGTCCAGGATTCACAGAAACAGACAGGTTTTGAATTTCCACAGGCCATGGGATTGGAGGGGTTTGTAACAAATTTACCAGATCTTTAGCAGATCTGAAAAGCCACCAGATGACATCTGAGTTGCATATGGAAAATATGTCTATAGTCCCACAGTAATCAGGGTTTCCCAGGTAGTGCTAGTGGTAAAGAATACTCCTGCCAGTGCAGGAGACTCAGGAGACATGGGTTCGATCCCTGGGTCAGGAAGATTCCCTGGAGTAGGAAGTGACCCCACTCCAGTACTCTTATCTGAAAAATTCCATAAACAGAGGAGCCTGGCGGGCTACAGTCTATGAGGCCGCAAAGAATAGGACACAAATGAGTGACTGAGCACTGAACACATAGTATTCAATCGATTAATGGCAACTATTATTATTATGCATCATTTATTAACCTTATAAAGCACTCATTTGAAAATGCATCTTTGGAATTTTGGCATTTTCTTTTACTGCTTAGAAGCCTTCTCAGGTACCATAGGTGCATTGTTTATAAGCAGCCAGAATATTTACTGCATAAGCAAGTTTAACAAAAATATAAAACCACTGGGCTTCCTGCAATGATATTGGTCTAGATCTCATTCATAAATTCAACCCACTCACTCCTGGCTGCCAGCTCTTTGTTTAGGAAGTCTCCAGACCTTATGATATCCAAGTCACCAGATTTTACGGTAATCTTGACTCTTCTCTCATTTTCCTGCTATAGTCGGTGTTCTATCAAGTCCAATGCTCTATGGATTCTGGAGCTGTAACACGCATACACCACTATATTTACAATGAATAACCAATGAGGACTACGGTAGGGCATGGAGAACTCTGCTCAATATTCTGTAGCAACCTAATTAGGAAAAGAATTTGAAAAAGAATAGATACATGTATATGTATAACTAAATCACTTTGTTGTACATATGAAGCTAACACAACATTGTTAATCAACCAATATAAAAATATGTATCTCTTCATTTCAACCAAACTGCCAGTAAGCTCATTCAGCTGGGTTGACTTTCTCTGGAATTATTTTAACTGTGATGTCCTTGCTTTGTGATCACATGCTCCCCTCTAATCTAACCTACATGCTTTGTCAAATGAATTTCAGCAAAGCCTGACATTAATGATCAATTACGTCAGTCCTCCTTTTTTTATAAATTATCAAGGAATTTCCCATCACTTATCCTGTGTAAAATACACATATCCTCCACCTTATAACCTTCTTTTTTCTTTCTTTGTCTCTCTCTTTTTCTCATAGGTAAGCGCCTTGCTTGAGATTCTTCTCAGGAATAAAAGTGTTTCTGAATTAAGATCTGAAAAAACATGATACACAAATTTAAGGAGGAAACTGCTTGGACTATGGGGAAAAGTAAACAGAAGAAGATCCTGTATCAATGGCCAGAAGGAGACTTTTTGCAAATCAGCTAGCCTTCCCTGAACTTCCAGCTAGAAGGGTACCCAAAAGTCCCCAGAGGAGAGCTGCTACCTTTTCTTAAATTTTTCCAGAGAAGTAAACTCCCTGGAGAACGTGTTCCAGCTGATTTGATGTTGTATTTAGGTTTCTTTATCATAGCTGTTCTTGGTAATTACACAGCAGCTTTCCTTAGAAGAGCCTTTAAATAGACCTGCTAATGCCTCTCTGAGGTAGGAAAACAGAGTGCCATTATCCCCATTTAACAGATGAAAGAAGAGAGGGAAAGAGGCTTGGACACGTTTTCCAGTGCCTCAGGATGGGTTTTATTTCCTTCATTTCACAGAGGAAATATCTCTAGGGCTTTCTCACACAACCCTTCTGTGATTTTCAGGTATGGCTGAAAATGCCTTCACTTCTCAACTTCTGACACTATGTCACCCCTTTCTCCCACCAGCTACATGGTGAATGGAGAACGTCAGCCATGTACAGTACGCTTTGTGCTCAGTCGTTCAGTCATGTCTGACTATTTGATGCCCTGTGTGTGGACTGTAGCCTGCCAGGCTCCTCCGTCCATGGAATCTTTCAGGTAAGAACACTGGAGTGGGTTGCCATTTCCTACTCCAGGGGATCTTCTCGATGCAGGGATGGAACCCGCGATTCTTGTGTCTCTGCATTAGCAGGCAAGATTCTTTACCACTAGCTACCTGGGAAGACTATACAGTATTTGTTGTCGTTGTTCAGTTGTGAAGTTGTGTCTGACTTTTTTGCAACCCCATGGACACCAGGCTTCCCTGTCCTTCACCATCTCCTGGAGTTCACATCAAACTCAAGTCCATTGAGTCAGTGATGTTATCTAACCATCTCATCCTATAACACCCCCTTCTCCTCTTGCCCTCAATCTTTCCCTTAGTTTCCTAAAATGGAATGTGACTTTCAGATTTGTTTGATCATATCATAAAGATAACACATGCTTACTGAGAAATGTTCTAAGTTTACTTAAACACACAAAGGACTTAGTATTATACAGTAGGTACTCAAAAACTTGTTGTAGGAGTGAAGAAATGATGAACAAAAGAATGAACTGGTGAAAGGAGTCAAAGTCACTTGCCATCCCGTTATTTAGTAACATGTCATTATAGGTTCTTATCATCCTTTTTCCCCTCATCTGTTTTCAGGTCCAATAAAGTGGGTGTGTTGATGGGGGTGCCAAAAGACAAAAGGGAAAGAAGAAAAGTTACATTTCTGAACCAAAACATGGAAGAGTCAGAGGGTGACATATTGGAAAACAGACAGTCTTATTGATTAGCCCCCAAATCTAACGTGCTACCTAGGATCAGTGTTGCCTCCCAGAAGAGAGCTACCCATGACAGAGATAAGTTACTGAACTCCAGTTATTAGCACAATATCTGTATTGTACACAATCTCTGCCATATCTGTATATTATTTACTTAATATTTTGTTTAAAACTGATCACTTTGAAATGCTTAATTCTAGTCTATTCAAGCTGTTCCCAATGGTGGCTGCTCTTTACAATCACCTGGGAGAGCTTTCATGAAATATTTAGGGTGGGAGCACCTCTCAGAGATTCTAATTTCATGATCCACTGTGGCACCCAACATTGGTGTTTTTTAAAAATCTTAAGCATTCTGTATGATTCTAATATGGAACTAGTATTGAGAATCATGGTTCTAGCAATTATATTTATGAATCATGGGCTTCATGAGTTGCTTTTCTCTAATACATGTTAAGATATAATAATACCTAATGATTAAAATAAATTAAAAAATGATTTCTCATGTGCCCTCTGAAATGTCTCACACCCTACCAGGGGCAGGCAAACTATAGTTGAGAACAGACCATAATAAACAGAAGAAATTAGGACTTTAAAATCTGAACTTCTGAAAAACTAGTCACATTCCAACGCATCTACTTCTTATGTGTTTGACCAGGAGAAGCTCGAAGTTTTGCATGTTACAATTGTAATGAACTATCTTCCCATTCATTCACTTCTCACTCCTGCCCCTGTAGCACACTTGTGAAATCTTCCTCAAATCTTCACTGACACATAATGATCTCAGAATGTCACCGTTATTTTATCTAACGATTAAAATAAATTAAAAAATGGTTTCTTATGTACCATCTGAAACATTTCACATCCTACCAGAGGCAGGTAAATGATAGCTGAGGACACACTATAATAAACAGAAGAAACCAGGGTGGGGTAGTTTGCTAAAGTTTTTGCCACATTTCTCCAGATACGCTGTAGACTGGTTCATGACGGCAGAGGCAGGTATGACAAAAGTGTCTTATGGTCTTCATCTGAATCCATGAAATGTAAGTCTCCCCAAGGCTTAGTTCATAAGCCAGATGGGTCTATCTTTATACCACACACAGCATTTCACACCGTACTCCTGGACATTGGCATCATGAGGGACGTTGGCTTTCACCCAACTTCACATTTAATACTCAGTGTTTTCCCCCCTTCCCCCCGCCCACTCCCAGATTAAAGTTTCCTTTAGTAACTAGAAACAGTTGAATATCTTCTTTGCCTGACTACCTATATAATCCCTATTTCTAATACTGAGTACTTAGTGACTTTCTTCTAAACAGCGTGAATTGCAATGGGAATAGCACCTCATTAATCCTCCCCATTCCTGGGCGGAAGTTTCGTGGCAAGTATGACCTCTTAGACTAATCTGTCTGCCTCCAAGTGAGAGGTGGGGGTCTCCCTGCTCACGATCACAGATGCCACCAACACATCTGGAGGGACACCAATGTTTGTGTAACAGGAGAAAACTCTTCTTCTTGCTCAAGAGAGATGTGGCTCTGTGCAACCTGTCGCCAAGGAGAGATTCAAGCTCTTAGTGACAAAGGCAGATAAAGCATCCTTCTCATGCCAGGGACAGACAGGTAAGTAATGCCTATGTCTAAACCTCTAATGGGGCTTCCCAGGTGGCCCTAATGGTAAAGAATCCACCTGCCAGTCTAGGTTAGACATAAGAGATGATGGTTCGATCCCTGGGTTGGGAAGATCCCGTGGAGGAGGGCGCAACAACTCACTCCAGTAGTCTTACTGGAGAATTCTATGGACAGTGGAGCCTGGCGGGCTACTGTCCAAGGGGTAGAACACGACTGAGCAAGCAAACCCTTGATTAAGGCCAATGATAACACTATGCTGCCTCTTGAGTGCCAATCTCATTATTGACACCTCTTCCTCTCTTTCCCATCTGGTCGCCATTTTGAAGAGAAAAGAATGACTGCCTGACCTGGAGGAATGTTCTTCCAAGAAAAACGTATAGAAAGACCCCAAATCAGAGAATGAAGTTGAAAACAAAAGTTCAGGATGTTACATATCTCCTGCTGAAGTCATTCGTATCTGATGGTCCAAGACCTAACAGTAAAGATGAATATTTTAACAAAATCACGTTTCTCCAAACAGAAGTTCAGTCATTCAGGATAAAAGGACAAAGGCCTGATCCCACATCAAGGGTCTAGAGACTGATTTTATCCATTCCTCTGACTCCAGGGAGAGACTTCTCGTGGGGAAAGTAGGAGGCTCGTTTCAGAGAACAGGAGCCAGCCTCCTGCCAGGCAGGCTGTTTCCGGTTGGAAAGTCACTGCAGGAGTGGCCATGCAGGGAGACGGGGAGAAAAGTTAGTTAGTAACTGAATATATTACTCCAGGCTTCTCTCGGAATATTCATGGCAACAAAGAGGTGTCCCTCTTGAAGAAAAGAGATTCGCAGCTGACACCTTTCACATGGGCCCAGAATTTATTTTTAGAGGAACAATAACGTTATGAAATCATCCTGGGGTTAAGAGAAATGAAGAAGGTTTTCCTTACTTTGGGGCAGATAAGCTGCCAGGGACTGAGGCGGGCCTGCGGAGACAATGAGGTGTGGCTTGTGGGAGCCAGCTTAGGGACACCCCGCTGCGGTGGGTGAAATAGGAATTTCTTATCCTTCTCTTCTTTTCCTCTCCCTCTCTGTAGGGAGCCAGTTCTTTCTGTTCTTCGCTGCTTCACCGCGCCTGGAGGGGCTAAATGCTAAAGAAAACCCTAGCTTGAGGGCTGGCGGGGTCTAGGAGGTCCTCCAAAGTCCCCAGAGGAAAGGGCATTGGCAGAAGCCTCTGAGACCCGGGATCAGCCAGTCCCCCACAATATCCTTCTCAATCATCAGATCTCTGACCGGCAGAAACAAATTATTCTGGGAAAATTCACCACATCTCTGAAGCTGCATTGTGGACTCGATAATGTGTGGCTCTGAATTATTCTGAAAATTCTTTAGAGCAGCAAGTACTCAAATTTTATCACCAGGAAACAAATCCCCTAGAGTCTGGTCATTCCAATAACTTGCCCTATGACTTATATCCTTTTTACTCATGTCAGTGAATCAGATTTCTTTTAATGCAACAAATTTTCCTTAAACTTATCTTCCAGTAAATCATGACCCTGTTTTCTTCCATCATCTATGGATATGGAGCAAACAGGAAAACAGAACCATCTGTTTAGTCGCCTGATTTTCACATGAATGCATGCTAAGTTGCTTCACTCGTGTCTAACTCTTTGATACCCCCATGGACTATAGCCTGCCAGGCTTCTCTGTCCTTGGAAATTCTTCAGGCAAGAATACTGGAGTGGGTTGCCATGGCTTCCTCCAGGGGATCTTCCCGATCTGGGAATCAAACCCGTGTCTCTTAGGTCTCCTACATTGGCAGACAGGTTCTTTATGCTAGTGCCAGCTGGGAAGCCAACCACTGGTAGCAAAACAGCCTGTGATGTTGCTGAAAATGCAGATTCCTCAGTCCACGCTACAGATCAATCTACTTAGAATCTCCAGAGTAGGACTGGGGAAGACCTGCGTTAGAATAAAGCTCTGTGGTTGGTTCTTCAAAGAACTACTGATTTAGGCATGATTTTTTTGGGGCGGAGGAAAGCAGGCCTACATTTTTTTTTTCTCTTCTAGGTTTGCATTATTGAAAGAGCTATATATATATTGCTGACTTGGATAATTGCTCAGCTGCCTAGACAATTTTGCCTGTACAGATCTAGTTGAAAAGTAACATTTCAATTAGTTTCTTGAACCTGTTTTATAATTCCTTCTGTCCTATTCTTGGCCCTTGTTATGGACTGAATGGTGTTGTCTCCAAATTTATATGTTGAAGTCCTAACGCTCAGCATGACCGTGTTTGGTGATGAGGCTTTTAGGAGGTAGTTATAGGTAAACGAGGTCATAAGAGTAGGGCCCTTGTCTAATAGAACTGGTGTCTTATGAGAGAGCGTCCCAGCTGGTGCAGTTGGTAAAGTCTCTGCCTGCTAATGCAGGAGACACAAGAGATGCAGGTTCGATCCCTGAGTGGGTAAGATCCCCTGGAAGACGAAATGGCAACCCGCTCCAGTATTCTTGCCTGGAAAATTCCATGGAGAGAGGAGCCTGGCAGGTTACGGTCCACGGGGAAGAAGAGGAAAAGACCCCGGAGCTTCCCCTTCCCCTCTCCGTGAGGGCACACTGGGAAAGCAGCCGTCTGTACACCCGGAGGAGAGCCTTCACCTGAATCTGGCCCTGCCGGACCTTGATCTTGGACTTCCAGCCTCTAGAACTGTGAGAAAACAAATTTCAGTTGTTCCTTAGTCCCTGTTATTCTGCTATGGCAGTTACGAATTCCACCACACCGAATTCCACCACACAAGAGCTATACTTTGCAGCGGCCTACCGCCCCGTACACCCTGTGGGGAATTTGGAATATGAGATAACACTCCTTATCTCCTTCTCTGCTTGGTGCTCAGCTACTAACATGCACGCGTGCTAAAACGCTTCAGTCATGTCCGACCATATGCACCGTAGCCTGCCAGGCTCCTCTCTCCATGGGATTTTCCAGGCAAGAATACTGGAGTTGGTTGCCATGCCCTCCTCCAGGGGATCCTCCCAACTCAGGGATCAAACCCGTGTCTCTTAATTCTTCTGCATTGTCAGGCGGGTCCTTTACTAGCAGCGCCACCTGGGAAGCCCACGCTGTACATATTAATGTTAACCATGTTCCAATGAAGAAGAGCAGCCAGCAGGTCTAAGAACAGATACAGAGAGTGGAGAGCCTTGATTCCCATCAGCGTTTGTGGCTCTCTAATATCTATAAAGCCATTAACAAATTTCTTTGTGCTTTCAGAAATTTTAAATGTTTCTCATGCTCTCAGATTCTAAAGTTTCCTTGCCGTAAAGAAAAAAAAAATGGGACGCACTCTCCAGAAAAATCTTTCTCAGGTGAGATCACTCTTTCTAGGTCAAAAAGACTATTGTGTCTGGAACCTGGGCTTTCAGTTTGACGAGGCTGCTGCGAAGCTTGAGGGGCTCCTTCCTATACAGGGGGTGCCCCTTTCTTGGAATGGGTTTTACTTGCTGCTGGTTTTGTTGGCTGCTTCCTAACCCTGGAGCAATCACAAATCTTCAGTTTATTTGAGTGCAACAAAGTGCTGTTTATTTCCTTTTTGCTTTGTCTGCTTTCTCTTTCCAAAATTTTGAGTATAAGAATGTCTGGATGACAGCTGAAATTTGCCGGGCTTCTTGGGATTCTGAAGGATTTCCCTGATGGCTCAGTCAGTAGAGAATCCACCTGAATGCAGAAGACCTGGGTTCAATCCCTAGGTTGGAAAGATCTCCTGGAGAAGGAAATGGCAACCCACTCCAGTATTCTTGCTTCAGAAATTCCATGGACAGAGGAGCCTGATGGGCAATAGTCCATGGGGTCTCAAGAGGTGGACATGCATGACCTAGCAACTAAAGCACCACCACCACTCAGGGTTCTGAAGTGACTCCTTTGAATTAGCTATCTATTCTATACTTCTGCCGAGGAAAGGAGGTGTCTGCCTTCTTGACAAAGTGACTAATTTAGGTGATACTCTGCTTTCCTGAGATCTGTTGGTAGTGCTACTAAAAACTAAAGTTGTAACTTTGCTAGCACATTGTCCCTTTGAATAACCAGATAAGAAATCCATGTTAAAATTTCTACTGCTTTGCACTCAGATCTATGATGGTGGTCAGGAGTCTTCTTTGTTGTGTAGTAGACATGTAAATCTTTTAACAGAAGGCAAGAAGTTGATTGTTCAAAGAAACTGATAATCAAAATAGAAACTGTTCCATCCAGAAGCATAAACATGAAGCTTAGGAAACGATTTGCTGAACATTCTGCCATATCCATACACTCAAAGCAAGAGTTAGTGAAGTAACCTGTGAGAATTGCCTGGTGATCCAGTGGTTAGGGCTCCATGCTTCCATTGCTGTGGGCCTGGGTTTGATCCCTGATCACGGGACTAAGACCCCACATGCCTCCAGGCATGGCCAAAAATAAATGAATGATTTTTTTTTTTCCTAAAAGAGTGAAGCAACCTAACCTACTAAGAGTAGCAAAAGTAATTTCTTGTCAAGAGCTGTAGATATTTTTTTGTTCCTAAGGAAAATTGCAAGGACACAGTAGCAAAGGAAGATAAAACTGGACAAGTTATTCTCCTGATAAACTTAGCTTTTCCATGTCAGAAATTGCCTTGGTGATATGAGGAGGGAAGCCCGAAGGTGCATGTCAGCCATGACTGAAGATTCTGGACTGTGCTGTTTCCTGCTGATCCCTACAAGGAACACTTCTGAATCCCCTTTCAAATGAGAGCATCTGTTTTTCAAAGTTTTTTTTTTTTTTTTTTAATTTCTCCTTCTGCAGCAGTTCTAATGAATTATCACTGTTTTGGCAGTCGAAGAATTTTACCTCATTTCCCTAAAATACTTATTGTATAAACACAGTTTGAATAAAAATTCTGATCTGCCTTTAAGATAACGTAAATTAATACTTGAGTAATAAACATTTTTTCTTTGAATAAAAGATTTGCTACACCAAGGAATCTTCCTACACTTGAGGAATATAATGCCTGAATCAACACAAAGTCAAAATAATCACATGAAGAAGAAAACAAACAGCATCAAAGTCAACCACAGATACTGTCCTCTGCCACACTAAACTCCCAGAATTTTACACAATAGACATATGTGCTACATAAAGGTATTCGTAGAAATTTCCACTGTACATCTGTATGCATTTGTTTTTATTTTTGTCAAATAGGACACCCAATTCCTGCAGAAGGTGGCCCCAGTTTGACCTAGGAACCATAAGAAGTCCTCCTAAAAAGGTCAAAAAGACTTCCTCAACTCAGTAAGAAAAGGAAAATAACCCAACTAAAAAGTGGCCAAAGGAGTTGATAAAACTTTTTTTCCGAAAAATATACAAGTGGCCTATAAGCACGTGAAAAGATGCTCAACATCATTAGCCACTAAGGAAATGCAAATCACAGTGAGATAGCATTTCACATTGATCAGGATGGCTACAGTCAAAAAGACGGGTGTTAAGTGTGGGTGGGGAAGTGGAAAAATTGGAACTATAATGAAAAATGGTGCAGCTGCTTTGGAAAACAATCTGATGGTTCCTCTTGTTCAGTGTTAACTTGATAAATATGACCCTGCAATTCCACTCCTAGGTATATATATCTAAGAGAAATGAGAACATGCTGCTGCTGCTGCTGCTAAGTGGGTTCAGTCGTGTCCGACTCTGTGTGACCCCATAGACAGCAGCCCACAAGGCTCCCCCATCCCTGGGATTCTCCAGGCAAGAACACTGGAGTGGGTTGCCATTTCCTTCTCCAATGCAGGAAAGTGAAAAGTGAAAGTGAAGTTGCTCAGTCATGTCTGATTCTTAGCGACCTCAGGGACTGCAGCCTACCAGGCTCCACCATCAATGGGATTTTCCAGGCAAGAGTACTGGAGTGGGTTGCCATTGCCTTCTCCAATGAGAACATATGTCGACACAAAAACTTACACATAAATGCTCACAGCAGCATTATTCACAATAGCAAAAAATGGAAACAAATCAAATGTCCACCCACTAATGGATAAAGTGTGGTTTATCTATACAATGGAATACTATTTAACCATAAAAAGAATGAAGTATTGTTACATACTACAGCATAGATGAACTTTGAAGACATGCTGCATGAAAGAAACCAGCCTCAAAGACCACATATTGCATGATTCCATTTATTTGAAATGTTCAGAATAAGAAAATCTATGGATTTACGGAGAGAGTAGATTACTGGTTGCCTAGGGCTGCAAAAGGCAGGGCCAAGTGGGGACTGATTGCTAATAGGTCTTTAGGGCTTCCCTTGGTGGCTCAGCTGGTAAAGAATCTGCCTGCAATGTGGGAGCCCTGGGTTCAATCCCTGTGTTGGGAAGATCCCCTGGAGAAGGAAAAGGCTATCCACTCCAGTATTCTGGCCTGAAGAATTCCATGGACTGTATAGTCCATGGGGTTGCAAAGAGTCAGACATGACTGAGCGACTTTCACTTTCACTTTCATGGGGTCTTCTGGGAGGAAGGGATAAAAAAATGTTCTAGGTGAAAGGCTTGTCTTTGTTCTTAACCTTAGTACCCCTGAACTTGCGGTTAGTCTGAGAAGTGAAGGTGGTCTTGGGGAATCCAGGACACACAAAAATAAATAAATAAAAAATAAAATTAATTGTGGTGATGGCTGCCAACACCACAAATATATTAAAAATCATTGGATTGTATACTTTTTTAAATGGGTGAATTGTGCTGGATAGAAATTACATCTCAGAAAAGCTGTTCAACCTGAATCCAGAAAGGCTTTTCTAACTTTTTTTCAGTTGCTGACATGGATATATCAGAAGGATGGACCAGACTCAGGACTGGCCTCAGCTCTGCAGTGTACTCAGAGGTGGATAAAACAAACACTGTCAAGCTAAACCTCATTACTGTAGGAGCAGCACTTGAAACTCAGGCTGTGAGAATCTGGTTCTAGAAAAAACATCCTGTATGGAATTAGGAGTCCTAACAAGTGAACAGAAGGGAAAACTGATATAAACAGAACTATTTCTATAAAAATAAAAGCTATCAACGATTATGCATTTACTGTCAGGCACTATGTCAAATGCAGTACATATTTTCACCCAACATTCAGGATTGCCCTGAGGAGGTGGGCATCATTATATACATGTCATAAATAAGCAATCTGAAAACAAGTTAAGTAAACTCCCCAAGGAGAGCCAGCTAATATGTGGTCAAGGTGGGATTTAACCTGAATCTGTCTGACTTTTAGGTTTTAATTACTATGCAATAGAACTGTTTAAAATATTTGCACTATATGCATAACATTTTTAACTGTATCTCCTATTATGTCATGTTCTCTTTCTCTCCATAAATGTATCTCCTAGCTTTACCCTGTAGTCCATGTCTCCGGATGTCATTTTGGAGTGAACCCTTGTGAAAACCTTAAGACAGGGAGTTCATAGGAATTGCCACAGACAGTAGCGATACTGTTGTCATAGTAACCAATCCACCAAATTGGTCCCTGCAAGGAGCCGCACACTTCTGTGTCTATAAGGCACCAATACTGGCTGAACTCCCTCACAGTATCAATGACCCTCTGTTCATGCATACGGGGTAGAAAGTGCTGAGGTCCTGGTGTGCATCTTAAAGCATTAAAGTTCTTCCTTCTAAGTTTCCCTCTCTGACTCAAACATTTTCCATTCCCTCTTCTAATCCTTTCCATTTACTCAGGATGTTCCAGGGACGTTGGTTCTGAGGGGTGTGAAAAATCAGGGCCAGCCAGGATCCACAGCTTTGTTCTAAGCAGGAGTTACAAATATGACTACTTTCTTTTTTGATGAAAAAGGCACACTTCCAATCCAGTAATTCTTCACTCAGTGTCAGACTCTGAATGTTTGTCCCTGCCCCAAACCTACACGCAAGACCTTTAGGTGATTAAAAAATTAAAAAAAAAAAAACCTCTCAGGAGCCACTGTACAGAAAATTTCAAGTTGGCAGCCACGGAGCACACTGGTATCGGGGGGCTACGCACGGAACACATCCACACGCATCCAACCATCTGCATTTTTCAACAATGCCCCTACATTTTCAAGGACTCTTTTCTTCTCTAACCTGGGTCTTTCTCTCTTCCTTCTCCTCTCCATTTCACTGGCCTCGCCTGTCTTCAGAGGCACCTGAAGGCACATAAGGCAGGGAAGTGAAACCGACTGTAATTCTTCAGTTCACTTCCCTGCAGCCTCCAGTGAGCCAGTCTCCATACGGCGGCCCAGCTGAGCTCGGAGGAAGCCTGGGTCCCAGCGCAGGTGCAACCACCAGCCCGCTGGCAGGCGCCCTGGGAGAAGGGAGCCAGGCAGGGACACCAGAGGCCCTGCGAGCCGCAGAAAACCAAGCCTTACATCGAATGTATAAGATGAAAAAGAAGAGGGCTTCTCCTCTGTGAAAGGAAGAATAGGAGACTTGCAGTATCTAAAAAGGCCATCATCTTCCCTTTGAGGAATTAAACATGAATTGCTGGGAACAATCAGAAATTCTGATTTCCCCATTTTCTTCTGATGCCCTTGTATTCACCTTCGAATCCCTCCAACTTCGCTCTTAGGTCCTTACAAGTTTATTTCTGTGCTATTGGGGAACTCACAAATCTGTTCAAGAGTGTTCTTGATGGGCAAAAATGTATTGAGGTAAATCTGCTTAGTGTATCTTTTAAAATTAAAAATTAATCAATTACAAATAGCACTTTCTGTTCGTAAGTTGTTGTTGTTGTTTTTCTCATGGTCTCAGCTGATCTTGACCAAAACCCCGGGAACTTGAACTATATAATTCTTAACCCATTTTACTCAGCTAAAGTGGAGCCAAGATACACATTTAGGTTTATGAATTCAAAGGTGGCAGTGTTTCCAGTATAGTGCTGTTTATTTAGTCAGTTCAAGTATAAAAACCTGCTGATTTTTCCATATGGGATTCATCCATGTAGTGGTTAATCCTTAGCAGAGCTGACAACTTCCTCTATGATTTTGACAACACTTTTCCACAGCCTCTAGCCATCTTTCGTTTCTTCAGCTCCTGGAAGTTACCAACTCTTTGCTGCCTAGTATTCTCTTAGCTTGTGCCTCCCTGCTTACAGATCCTGCCTTCCTCCAGACCCGTTACTCTGGACATCTCAACTCTCAAAGCTCGTCTTTCTTTCTTTCTTTCTTTTTTTTTTAGAATATAATTTCTTTACAATATTGTCTTGTTTTCAACTGTACAATGAAGTGCATCAGCTCCATGTATACATGTATCCCCTCCTTTTCGATCTCCCATCCCACCCGCCTAGGTCATCACAGAGCCACGAGATGAGCTCCTTGTCCAAAATAGCAGCTTCGCACCAGCTAGCTCTTTTACACACGCGGAGGTAGTGGTATAGTTGCTCAGTCGTGTCCAACTCTTGTGAACTCGTGCATGGTAGCCTGTCAGGCTCCTCTGTCCATGGGATTTCGCAGGCAAGAATACTGGAGTGGGCTGCCATTTCCTTCTCCATTTTACACGTGATCGTGTATATATGTCACCGCTACTCTCCCAATTCATCCTAGCCTCCCCTTCCCTCCCTGCGTCCACATATCCATTCTCCACATCAGCATCTCTATTCCTACTCTGGAAATGGGCTCACCTTAAACTTCTTCTGCAGAGGAAGAATTCTTCGGCCACTGTGACAAGGTTATAGCACCTTGTTAGACCAGCTCTCAGAACAGGGCACTTTGCTAGTCTATAGCATGTATTATCAGTGTGATTAATTTGTGTAACTATTTACTCTTTTTTCTTATATGTAAACTACATGAAGTCATGAATGTGTCTATGTTCTTCACCCTATATCTCAGAGCATAGCAGACTTTGGTGTGTTATACCTGTCTGACACAAGTTTGGGGGCTATTCCACAACAGAGGTTCTTGTTAGTGTAAATTTGATGCATCACCCCGAATTCCCACTGTGGGTGTGGCATGGTCATTGGCCTAGTTTAGAAAAGCTACCCAAGGTTGTGGAAGTCCCCTTGCTTCTCAGGTCTTCTGCCAGCACCAATTATACTGGAAATTAAGATTCACAAAGAACACAGTCATATTTTCTTCTCCTCCAGTTGGCATAACCTTGAAACCTACACTTCTAAAACTACTACACTATCTAGCATGAGAACAAAGAGTTATTTATAAACATTTTAGCTGATTACAAATGTATAATTATTGAACTGGATCAAGTTATAGGAGTGAAGGTTCCATGACTGACCATTTTCTTTTGCTGATTTTTTTTTCTCTTGAGGAATCAGGTTTTTTTCCCTTTTAGTGGAACATTGTAACTCTGTAAATTATATGTTCACTATGTAGTGACTTAAATGCTTCTTAATTTGTGCTTATGAGTCCAACACATATTGAGTGTGTCTATTCTCCAAACTTTAGAATTTTTTTGGTTATCCTCCCTTACTACTAGTTCTCTTTTTGTTTCTTTTTAAGATGGTTTATTTATTAATACTTCTTTTGATTTACTATATTTCTTTGTACTTCTGTTACTGCTGTTTTGTTTTTCTTTTACTTCCCTATGATTTATTTTCTTTCTACCTCAAATATTTGCTATTTTCATTCCTCAACTACTGTAGGTTTTCTCTAGTAACTTTCTGCCTTACATCTACTGTTGCAAATAGTTCTAACATGATTGTCATTCACATTTGTGAATAAACAAGCCCTTTTGATATTTACAGTAAAATAGACACTACAACTGAGAGTCCTTCCCCTGGTTACCTTACTCTCCTGTCCGTATCAAAATAGTGCTTATTTGGTTTTTGTTTTTTTTTAAGAAGAATCATCATTACTAATCCATGCATCATAAATTATCTTGGATGTTAATGGAAAGGACACAGAACTGAATATATTTTCTGGAATTCTAAATGAATGAAAGAAGGCTAAACACTATGGTGTAGCAATTCTTAAGATGATTTTTTTTTAATTGTCAAGGAGTTTTTTTTTGTTTTATTTTTAATGTGTTTTTTGTTGTTGTTGAAGGATAATTGCTTTACTTGAAACAAAATGTAAACAGAATAAAATCTCAATTAGATTAATCTTATTTTCTGTTAATGAAACATACAGGCATTTTTATAATTCTGGTTTCTACCTGTTGTATTTATCAACTATAAATATTATCAACATGAGCTTTCTATTGTTTTCTCAGAAACAAAGCTGATATTCTCCAGGACTCCAGTGAACACAAATCTAGAGGAGGAAAATCTCTTGATTCCAATTCAAGCTTCAAGGCTTTGTTTTGGTTTGTTTTATTTTCACAATTAGTTTTCACAGTTAAATTGTAAAGTTCTTAATTTGGTTTTTTTTTTAAGATTTTTTTTGAATGTGGACCATTTTAAAGTCTTTATTCAATTTGTTACAATATTGCTCCTGTTTTTTTATGGTTTGGTTTCTTGGTCATAAGGCATGTGGGATCTTTGCTCCCTGACCAGGGATCGAACCTGCTTCCCTTGCCTTGGAAGGAGAACTCTTAACTATAGGAGCCTCAGGGAAATCACTTTTATCAGTTTATTTAAAATATATCAGCTCACCCTGCTTTTAGAGTCAATAATCATAGCACTAAATCTCAGCAACCTCATTATTTAGCCCCTTAGTCTCAGAATTAGTTAATAGAGTATGTAGACCAGCAGGAAAGAATCTGAGCTTTCTACTCTTCCTCTCGCTTGGTGGTTTGACTATGAGTTAGAAAATTGGAAGTTTTAATCACTACTGTGCTGTGGTAAAACAAAGATGTGGAGGCGTCGATTGGAGTTTGTTTTTCCTAGAAGTCATATTTACAATATTCACTTATAACAAGAGGCTATACTTCAAAGGATGACAACTGATTCAATTCACCATTATTCAGATAATTGGACAACTTACTTATTTTCTCTGAGCCTCAACTGTCTAATGTTTTAAAAGACTGAAAGGACTAGAAAGAATGTAAGTAATATATTAAGCACATTCATGCTCAACTAGTCAGTGCTCAACTAGTGACATCTACCATTATTATTGGTAAACAGCAGTTGTGTGCAGGTGTGTGTGTGCAAGCATCTTTAAAATCGTCTCCACTTTTATCTTCTGTTGGCTTTGTCAATTCATATAAAACTGAAACAAATCCTAAGTGTCTACCACAATTATGTTTAAGACCAATACCAATTCATGCTGAACTCACATTTTGGGGTCAAGGCTAGGCACTTGATCTAGTTGGGAGATAAATACATAAGCCAAACCTACAACCTACAGCACACGTGCTCTGCTAGGGGTTACCCACTGTGGAGAAGAAGGCAAAGAGGTTCTACAGATATACTCAGTCCAGCTGATTCACTTAGAAATCAGAAGTCCTGACAACAATGCCCTTTGATCACAGCAGCTGGAGATATAGTTTGGCATTTGGAAAAGTAATTGTTCATGTGTTCATTTATATGCCTAGATTAGTTTATTCAATATGTGCATGTCAATCTCAGAAAGCAGTGCATTAAATGTACCTGGCTCCTCTAATTTCCTACCGGAAATCATTAAAATACCATATCAATGATATTAAAGCCTATCCTGAATAATGACCAGTCTATGTTAGTTGGGTCTATATCCAGTATGTTTGTGAAAACGAGCAGCTCATTCACTGTTTTAATTAATCACCATTTACCTTCCTGGGATCACTGTTTAAATTCTTAAGTCTTACCATGGGAAGTTGAAATTTTAACTTGGCAGGGTAGAACTATTTAGATGTGAACTCTTTCCAAACAGAAGCAAGAAGACCAGTGGGATTCTTTCTACTAGAATAAGGGTAAAGTGTTGTGTCCCTGTTCACTGATATAGCCCAAGTGCCTAAAATGGGTTTTGGCAAACTGTGACTCACAGAGCAAACCCAGCCTGCCTCTCGTTTTTACAATAGTCCCCCCTGCCACCCCTAGAATGGTTGTTATGTTTTAAAAGGGTTGAAAAGAATCAGAAGAAGAATAATATTTCATAACATGCGAAAATCACACGAAACATTGATGCTCACAAATGTTGTATTGTAACACAGCCATGCTCATTCATTTATGTATTATTTTGTGTTACCATGGTTGTTTCTGTGCTACCAAGGAAGAGTGACATAGTTGCAACAGAATATGACCCTGAAGCCAAGTATAATTACTATTTGACCTTTAACAGGAAAAAAGAAAAGCTGACCTCTAGTCCAGAGTAATATCCCTCCTCAACTTCTTTTAAAATCAGATACAGTAAAATTGAACCCTTACTATATAGCACAGGGAACTCTGCTCAATATTTTAGAACAACCTAATTGAAAAAAGAACTCGAAAAAGAAGAGATACTTGTATACGTATGACTGGATCACTTTGTCGTACATCTGAAACTAACACAACATTGTAAATCAACTGCACTCCAATGTAAAATAAAAAGTTAAAAAAATAAAATAAAATTTAACCCTCACAAATGTCTTTCCAAAAGAGAAGTCTTAACTTTACATATAACTCTAAGACCAATCAGCAGATTATATGACAGGACAGAGAGGCTCACAGTAATAAGTAGAAACACCACTGATGAGAACACAGACTCAAGAGCCACCATGCTTGGCTCAGACTTTGGCTCTGTCACTTACTAGCTGTGTCGCCATGGCAAAATGCTTAACTGCTCTCTGACCCAGTTTTTCCACCTATAAAATGAGGCAAATGATGGTATCCATCCCTTAGGGCTATTATGAACATTGAATAAGTTTGTGTTTGTAAAACACTTAGAACATCATCTGGTATGAAGTAACTACTGTAACATTTTTCACTGACTTTTTAAGGTAGAAAGTTGAGATAACTTAGAAATTAGCTAAGGTAACGAGCGAGCCCAATGTGTTCAAACTGGGGAAAAAGACAAAGGTGAATTGAAATCTGAACATGTCCACTGTGGTCAGTAAGTACTCTGAGCCAGTGCAATGCACTAATATATATTCTAACTGCCTTTTGATTGTAGGATATAACTATTTGTCTCCCATACCTGTGACATAATTCTGTAATCAATGGTCCTGTTTGAGATAATAAACAAATTGTATTCTGAATGGCTGAGTGACTTCTGATATGAAACTCTAACTACCTAACAAGTTCTTATCTGAGGGTACCAAATTGACATAAAGGGAAGCGATGATTTAAAGCATTCATGGATACAAGATGAGTTTGCTTTGTTGAGGTTTTATTCAGGTCTTAGGAAGGGAACCAATGGAAAATATTATCCTACATTTAAAGAAACACTTTCTAAGCACCAAAACCAGGAGTCAAAACTATGCCTTAAGGAATTCTAATGGCTTTTTAATCATTGCAAGTCATTTTAGCAAATAGATAATTAGTACTCCTGATGTTTAAATAGATTTTTATATCAATTTATGTGAAATCTTTGAAAAGACTGAAGAAAGTGAATTTTTTATAAAGTAACCTTTTATCTTCTATAAAATATAATCTCTTGAAAACTATACTTCAATACAGAACTGTATATGGGACTGCAATAACTTGTAATTAAATATTCAAAAATATAATTATTTTTATAAATGCTTTTCTGTTACAGGTGTTTACCTGGAGAAAGTTCAATTAATTTTTGCTATGTGCAACAGGAATCAAGATTAAAGAACATATTGGGAAAACGTAATACTGAGGCTTTCTTACTTTATAATTTCCATTCCTTCAACTTTCAGTAAATGTTTATTTAACTGTTACACTGTGGGAGGTGCAATGAAAACCTAAGAGATCCAGTCCAATTTGATTTACTTGGGACAATTACTAAATTATGCATAACAACTTAAAAAATACAAATAAAAAACTTTTTGGGGTTTCTCGCATTGAACTTGCACTCTAAGTTTTTGATATTTACTTTTTAATGCACTAAATGTTGCAAGTCATGCCACTTTATTAAATTTTTGTCCTTTAGAAGCCTTTAATAATAGTTATTCTAGAAACTTTTCCAAAAACTTCTGTGTCCCATTTCTTGCAATAAAGCAAAATAAAAATAACTAAGTAATAAGATTTCAAAATATTTAAATTTTTGTCCAATCATGTCCTGTGATTTTAAATTAGTTATGTATATATTTGAATATAAGATAATAAGTCTCTTATTTTTTAATATCCTCAGTGCTCAGTTTGTTAAATAAAATAGAATCTAAGTATAAATGGCATAATAAGAAAAACTAACAACTAAGACAAAATTAAATTAATTTGCATATTTATAAAGTCTCTATGCTTGGCTTGCTTTATTTTTTAGACTTAAAAAATTCCAAATTACTCAATAATTTAAAAATTTTTTTAAAAATATATAATTATTATATTAATATTCCTGCATTCTATAGAAGACATGTACTCTTAAACAAGTAAATTCCTTTGAAGTTATTCTACTTGCTTGAATTTTGAACTTATTCCAACAGACTGGCCAGTTTTAATTTTTCAACTCCTTCTCTGAATTTGAGGAGCTCTTTCATATTTAGACTTTAGAAACTACAGGTGGATAAAAAGTAATAAATACAAAGCCCTTCCATCTAATTGTCTTCAATAAAACTGATGCAATTTCAAAAATAATTTTTTAGCACATCTATCCCTCTGTTAAACTACATGTAAAGCTAAGAGAACATTTTTATATTATGCTGACACTATAATAAATGGGCTGATATCATACTATTGGTTGCAACTTACAGCATTTTTGTCTACATTAAAGCTAAGGTCTTGGTGATTATGCTTGCATTCTTTCTGTGAATTAAAATCAGAATAATGTAATTAGTCCCCCAAATTAAAATGCTATGGTTACTAATAATGGAACAAAGTCTAAAATTATATTACTTTGAGATCAACAATAGGTTCACATGAACTGTTTTCCAGATCTGCTTTTTAAGGAAAATACAGTCTCCTTCCTACTGCGGAAGTATCAGATTCTTGCAGCATCCATGACACTTGTAAGCATTCAGTGGTCAGACGGCACTACATATCCTTCAAATGATATGGCCCAGTGAAGCTGGACTGTGTGGTCACGGAGCCAGGCAGCCTGGTATCTCAGCCATCCACCACGACAGAGCCAGAAGGCCCCAGCTGGCGTGCTGAATCCAGACTAAGGTGAGAAATGGATTTTTCATTTTGAAAGTCAACTCTTCTAACACTGAAACCTAGGACATATTTATCAGGTAAAAGTGCATTGAGGACTTTAGGCTTATTTATTGGATCAAATGTATAATTCTCATTTCGCCCCGTTACTCTTAGGACAAGTTAAATCTTAATTTTATTTTCCTTCTGGGTTTCTGAATTTACACTAGATAGTACATTTTAAAACATATGAATACATGCGTGTTCAGGACTATAACTGAATATGTAAGATATATTCTAAATTATGTATACCTGTAAGTTGTTTAAAAGTCATAAAAGTTAAATAACAGAATATTGATCACCAGTGTTCCTCGGTGTGGTGACATTTGCCCATCACATTAAATTTACCAACTTGATCTTTAGACAAATGGGAACTCTTAAAATAAAAATACATTTCAAGTCCTAGTTGTCATTTGGACTTCTGTATTCACTATTCAAGCATAAGAGTTTGGATTCTTGCTTGTGTTATTGTCTTGCTAGTGTTATCTTGCAGCGCTACAAGTTATTAATTCATTTCTTACCAACAGTAGAAAAATCAACTTACAAGATTTCTAAGTTCAAGATTTCCCATGCCTCCCATGGGCCTCACATGACCACCAGTGCTCCCTAAACAACTGTAGAGAATATCTTCCAGTTTCCTAAACTTCAGTTACCCAGGTCTGGTAGAAACATCATGATGGAAAAAATAAACCTTTAATTCTATAAGGGTGCAGAAAGCAGACCCCATCTTCCAGACTCCTTCTGAGTTAAACCATGTACTTTCTAACACAACACTTAGTGGATGAGACTGGGGTACCTGGCATCTGGACTCGCGATGTTTTATCCTGAGAAACTGAGAAGAAGACACTGCTTCTTTTCTAAAAAAAGAAAGCAACCCTCTGCGAGGGCTCATTAAAAAGGGTTTTAAAATTGGAGCCAATAAAACAGAATTGTCAATTCCTACAGTCTTTTTTTTTTCTTTAATCTCAGCAGCATTTTAAAAAGGCATTGTTTTTCTCTCTCCCCTTGGACAGGAAATCCTACTTTCAGTACACACACGGGACACATTCCAAATAGCAACAACAACAACAATTCTCCAACTCCTTTGTGACTTCAGAGCAGGCGCACAGACCTAACTGCAGCTAGATGAACTATTCATCAGTTTTCAACTGTGCTCCCCTTTGACATGGGAGCTACTTAGGCAGGATTCACTCTGCCTCCCTGAAACCTCTTCCTTGGCTCTCCTTTAAAAGTGAAAAGGATAAGGTCTTCCTTTTTCCAAGACATAAGAGTTTGCCTGGGTGATGCCAGACTTTCCAACACTGACCCTAAAAGACAAGGCCTTTTAGAACTCTAACCTCCAAGGGGAGCAACCCCCAAACAAACAAACAAACAAACAAAATAACTTGAGTTGTTGGAATGAATGAAAAGCTTTTCTTCTGGAGTTATCCCCTGGCACTTCTGCTCGCCCGAAGCAGGAAATGGGTGGAATGGGCGGGGGTACTTCTCATCACAGGATCCTTTTCCTTAAGCCAAGCCTATTTTGAGACGTAGAGGGAGGACTGGGTAGGAAGTCTTCCCAAGCTGTACTTCCAATGGCCCGGACCTTTGGTCCCACCTGCCTGTCAATTTCTGCCCAGGAGTCCATCTTCCTCTCTGCGGATACTGAGAACGCGGACTTTCTGGGATGCACGGAGGCCAGTTTCCCGTTGACCTTTCAGGGACTCTGAAATCAACTCCCCAACCCCCCCACCCCACAGTCCGAATTGTTTGTTTTCAGTTGTTTTCAGCCTGCAGGAGCCTCCTGTTCAGCAGCCCCCTCTCCCTCCTCCTCTCTGCCCTCTCCCCTCCCTCCGGCCTCTCGGGCTCCCCCCACCCCCACCGCACCCCACCCACTCCCACCTTTGTTGTCTCATACCTGCTGGCCAGGCTCTGCCTGCAGTGCTGCCTGAAGGGCATCAGGTGGTAGTTCATGGCGTCCAGCAGCAGCTTCTGGCAGACCGGGTCGGTGCGCATGAAATCCACCGACTGGACCCGCTCCACCAGCTCGGGGGCCGGGATGAGCGCGAAGCGGAGGCGCTTCATGAGGTCGGGCGCGTACTGCATGCGGGTCTCGCGGTCGTGCTCCAGCCAGAGCACGGACATCTGGAAGAGCGCCAGCTCCGACTCCACGGGGGGCGGCAGCGAATCCAGCAGGGCGCGCATCTCCTCGAAGTTAAGTAGCAGCACGTCCTCCACCAGGTACTTGTTGGCCAGCTTCTTGGTCTCCTCCAGGCCGTGCAGCGCGGCGATCTTGCACACCTGCTTGTAGTTCTGCACCGAGATCTGGTCGTTGAGGAACTGCACACAAAGCTTGGTGACCTGGGGGATGTGCAAAATCTTGCTGACCGACAGCACCTCCTCCACCGTGTCCAGGGAGAGGGTCACGTTGGCCGTGTAGAGGTACTCCAGCACCAGGCGCAGCCCGATGGACGAGCAGCCCTGGAGCACCAGGTTGTTGATGGCCCGGGGACTGGTCAGCAGCTTGTCGTCGGGGGAGGAGGATGGAGTGCCGGGCTCCTCCTGCGCTGGCGGCGGCGGCGGCTGCTGCTGCGGCGGCTGCTGCGGTGGCTCCTTGGGGGCCCCCAGGCCGTCCTGGCCGCCGACCCCTCCCCCGAGAGGGGGGTGGCTGGAGAAGAGCGATCGGAAGTACTGCGAGCAGGAGGCCAGCACGGCCTTGTGGCAGTGGAACTGCTGGCCCTGGGCCGTCAGGGTCACGTCGCAAAACAGCTGCTTCCTCCACAGCAGGTTGAGGCCGTGCAGCAGGTTGTCGCTGTGGCTGGGGTCGAAGGTGGAGGTCCGGTCCCCGGATCTGGACATGGCGAGCTGCCTCGGCGCACCTGGCTTTAAACCCGCCTCCGACCTGGCAGACAGGGGTGGGGGATGGGAGGGAGGTGAGCAGGGTGGTGGAGGGGGGTGGGGTGTGGTCGGGGTGGGGCAGGGTGTGGAGGGGAGGGGAGGGCAAAGAACCACCGTCAGTGCTCAGCTCGGGTCTCCGGACGGACCCGACCCTAAGAGGCAGGTCTGAAGGTGCTGGATCCGTGAGCGCCCCCCGCCCCCCGGGGCCCTGTCTGGGGGTCCGGGCGCCCGCTCGGCTCCCCGCTACTCCTCTCTCCGCGACCCCCACACTTGGTCCCTCACTTTTCCTAAAACCACCCGGGCTCGGCTCTCGGCGGCGACAGCGATGGCAGCAGCGACGGCAAAGTGGCGGCTGAGGCCGAGACACCTCGTGGGCTCGTGTCCATGCCGGGCCGGGGCGGGGAGAGGCCGGGGCGTGGGGAGCCCGGGGGGGCCCCCCGAGAGCTCAGAGGCGACCGTCGACGGAGCTTCCAGGTCACCTCGGCGCCCGCAGCTTTGCGATTCGCAGTTGGTCCAGTTTTGGGGGTGGGTGGGTGGGCAAGGGGGCCCGACAAGCGTGCGGGAAGGGGGGCGATCCTTAGCCCTCCAAACGCCGGGAACCCCTTCGATTATCCGCGCTGCCCTGAGAAACTCCCGGGCTAATCGTCTGCGGAAGCAGATAAAGCCCTTTCTTCTCCCGGGAAAGTGCAGCGGAGCGCGGTGAGGACCAGCTCAGTGGACTCGGCAGAGGCGGGAGCTGTCCTTATCAATTCTAGCTCATTTCCCTCACCCCGGCCCTGCCTGCTTCTCTGCTTTCGCAAACTGTTGGCTTTCCCCGTCACCCACTCAGTTTTGCTAATTTTTCAGAGACGCCTTTAAACCTGGCAGGAGAATCCCTCCAGCCCCCCACCCCCGAGATCTGCCCCCCCACCCCTCTCGCATTTTTAAGCGCGCAAGTTCGGGCATGTGTCTCCCCCTTCTCCGGCTGGGCGGCCCCGAGGAAGATGAGAAGGGAGAAAGTGGGACCACTGGGATGGATTAAGAGCCAGAGCCCGCAGGCCCGGTGGGATTCGCGTGGACAGTTCTCGCTGCCGGGCACGAGGCGCAGTGGCTTTAACTCCTGGAACTAGGAGAAGTTCAAGTGTACTGGCAGGTGTTGGGGGAGGGGTGGGGGCTGTCCGATGGTGGGGGGGCGGGGTCTCTGCCTCCCACCCAGCATCGCCGCCCGAAGCCGCCGCTTCCTTCCGAGTCCCTGGGTGCAGCCCCCGGCGGCCCCCGACTCGGGCACCCCCACTCCCCGCCCCCCCCCCCCACCCGGCCCTGAAACTACTTCTGTAAAAAGTCTGAGCCGTCCGCATCTCGGCGGAGGAGGGCAGGAGGTGGGGGAGGCGAGGCGAAGTCGATACGCCGGGTCCTTAACCTGTAATTGCACCTTCTAGGGCTGAGCAGAAAGGGCCCCTCTCTGCCCACATCCCGCCCGCGCGACCGGGAGACCCGCCGCTGCCGCCGCCGCCGCCCGGCTCCGAGGGATCCCGCCGGACCGGCCCCTTCCACTGCGGCTCACTCTGCCCTGCCTGGCGCCAGTCCTGGATCGCCGGCTTCCTATTTCCACGGGACTGGGCTCCTCTCCACTCACTTTATCATCCCGTTCCAGGTGGACCCTAACCTCCCGCAAGCTCCCTCCCCCAGCAGCACCCGCCCCCCCCCCCCCCGCAACGATGCGCCCCCCAAAGCGCAGGCTCTCCGAAACACCTCCCAGAGTCAATCCCTTGAAGTGGACCCGGTCATACCTCCCTCTCGCTCTCCCCGCTTCGTTGTCTCTCTCCCCCACACCCCATCTTTTCCTGTTCCCCTCCTTCTTGCTCTCCTCCTTTGCCTTTCCCCCTCATCTGCTTATTTCTTGCAATTGGAGTTTTATTCTTTATGAGCGTTTGCCACACAGCCACCCTCCCACCCCTCTGAAAGACTCCCTCCCCGGCCCTCCCCCTCGCCAACAACCCAAAAGACAGAACAAAATACACGCAAGGCAGACACAAGGCCAGAAACTTACCTGCTTTCAACCAGCTGCAAAGTCAAGGCTCACTTAAGCTCCCCCCCAAAAATCAATTGTCCTTCCTTTTTAAAGGTTTGCTGTCTCCTTGGGAGGGGGGTGGGAAACACCTTCTGGTTCCCAACTCCAGGCAGTCACTCTTTACAATTTATTTTGTCGTACATCATTTGATCACCATGAATTAGCAACAGCAAGAAAATGTAGGAGAGGGAGAAAAGAGAGAAAGAGAGAGGGAGAGAGAGAGGGAGAGAGAGGGAGAGTGAGAGAGGGAGCAGAGCTTTCTGCAAGAGAAGAAGAAGAAAAAATGTACGTGTGACAAATTATGCTACCAAGAAACAACACATCATTATCCTTGGGCCTGGGGCTCAGTGAGTCGTAACGAGAGTAATAGGAAATCCACGGTTGGGGAGAGAAACGGTCGTGCTTGGCCAGTAGAGAGAGACCATACAGGGGGATGGATGCTGGAGAGACTCGCAAAATTATGGCTCAAGGCTATTGTAAAAATTGTCGAGCGTAAATGACTGCGATTTCAAACATCTTTGGAAGAAAGAAGGGGAAAAAGCGAGCCCCCCTCCCTCCGGCTCCCTCTTTCTCCCTCTCTCTTCTCTCTCTCTATAAAGAACCGTCAAGTTTTACTGCACATTGCTAATTAGTCAATTTCTCTCTGCCTTCACAGGCTGGCGACTTCGCTGCTGAGCTGAAACTGCTAATTTCTGTGACCAGCTTTTTTCTTAGCTGTGATCTGGATGAATGAGTAGCTGTCTCACAGAGATGACAAAAATAAACTCTAATCCCCCCCAAAATTTCCACTACATCTTTCTCATGCATAGATTTATGATCTTCAAGCGCTCTGTGCAATATGCAAACTTTTTGTGTCTGTAGATGTGCTGTTGTTTCCAGATTTCTCTACATTGCTGCTTTTCCCTTTCACTCTGCACCCACCCCACCCCCCTACACTGGGAAATGCAGAAACCGTCTGATCTCAAAGTCTGCCAAGATGCCACTTTATAGTGTCTTGGTGTTTGGGGTTTGGGTCTGACTTGGAAGTCAGGAGTCCTTGCCTAAGAACTGAGTGGCTGAGTGTACAGCGGGGGTGGGGGGACGTAGACAGAATAGAGGACAGCTCTTCGCTTTACATTTGCTTCCCGGCATTATTCAAGCTTTATGATCTTGTTGGAAAACATATTTTCTCCATCATTTTGTCGGGTTATACAACCATCTCGGAACTTCTCTGTCAGCTCTTCAGCAGGAAGGGTTCAAAAGTCACTTTATTTTTTTAATTGGAAAATTATCCTATTGTCAGATTTGCCTTTCAATTAGGAGTCTTTGATTTGCAGGAGCTAGAATCAAGTGCTAGGAGAGCCAGCTGCAATTTCACAAATGTAACCTTTAAACTTTGGAGCTCATCTGATATATAAGGTCGATCACAGAGAGCTCACATTTTTGACCCTGCTTAGCATGCAAAATGAACCCCAGCATGACTCTGGAATTTTAGCTGTACCAGAGATTCATGTGCATTTTGGTAGAGGACGTGTTCTCTTAGACTTATCTCATGATGAATTGCGCCCTTACATTTATAGCCCTGCATTTTGGTTGTCAATGGGGGCTGGAGGTGTCCAAGAAAGGAAGGAAAAAAAAAAAAGAAGCAGGAAAAGAAAGGTAGGTATGCCCTTGAAGAAAATGAACATGGAAGAAAGCTGGATCTGAGTTAAATTCAGTTTTGCTGGCTATTAAGTATATGAACATGATTCATTCTAACTGATATGTGCTCTGATTAGTAAACATATTAAAATATACATCAGGGTACTACTGAAATCCTGCCTTTTAACCTTCCCCTTTGATTGGTAAAAGATGAAAGACACCTGCTTAAGGGAGGGGAAAACCTGAAAATTCTTTGGTTCAGAAGTCCAGGAGTTTCCCACTTACAATGATCAACATTAATATGCACATGGGATATTTACTCTTAAATAGACTAGGCAGGATCCAACCCAAGCGTTTATCCCTCACAATGGTCTTTCTTTATCAATATACTAGGTTGTTTGAGAGCAAGACTACTTTATTCAATCTTGCTGAGATGCTGTGTTCTCATAGTCATATTTATAATAAAAAAAAAAGCCCAAATACATGATAAGATAATAGAAAAAGGTTTTTTGTTTTGTTTTTTTTTTTTTTATTAGAGCAGGGAAAGGAAAGAGAACAGATTATCCAAATCTTCTGGCCTTACTATTTTTTTAAAATTTCTGTTATTTAGTATATCTTGAATAGGAAGACTGTGAAACTGTAATTTAGTGCCTTTTGGGGGTTCTGTTTCATTAGCAATTAAAGTTATCAAGTATGTGAAGTGTCACCCAACTCTCAGACACTAAAAGTACAATTTTTATGGTATGCTCTTGATGTTGATCTTTTATGAGCTTCCAGTGACATATTTGGAACTAAACCCAAAGGTAAATTAAGAGTATTGATCACTTAAATTATTGCCATCTTTCCATTTTATCATAAGGGAATTAGAAATTAAGGTATGTTTTCTAGACCTTGCAGTATCTTAATTTTGAATTTCTACATATATGTATATATATATATATTTATTGGTGGGATATATTATTGATCACTAATTATGATTACTAGGACTTCTGCCATTTCCAAACAATAGAAAAGTCACATTTCAAAAATTTTAACTACCTATAATTTCAATGCTTATTTAACAACTTGGGTAGAAGGGAAAGGGGGTGGTTAGGGATTGCAATTCTTAAACAGCTGTTGAAGTGGTTAGGCTGCTTTCTTCTGGATTTTGAAGTTACACTATTTGAGAATGTTTTAAATTCAGAGAAAAATTACAATTATGGCTCTTTTGTAAGCAATTAAAAAAAGAATATTGATAATAAAAAAATCCGTTCACAATCTGTATATAAACTAATGTTTCTATCGTGTACATTACACACATCCAATATCTTGCCCTGGCTTTGACTGAAATTATTGCAGAACTCACAAATGATATGACACTATTTACAATAAATCCCGTTATGAGAGATTCAATTTGCAGCAATCAGATGCTAGCTACTAAGCGATTGTAAGTATTTGAATTTTATCCTACTTCACTGTTCAACGTACAGAAATTGCATCTGTGTGTTTGATCTGTCCTGCTGAGCACTACCAGCAGCTTGCATCTCTGCCACTATTGTTTTTAAAATGGCAGGAAGGACGTGACTAGTCAAGAGCACTCAGCGGGATGGATTCCACATGGCTTAAGAGGAGCCAGAATTGTCTCACAAAAAAAATTAAATATGATCATGTAGTCATCTAATTCAAGCAGTCTTCGTACTTCAACAGAATTATCAAATTTATTCATCAGTGAATCTGCATTTAAACTATGTACAGCGGAAAGCTGCTGAGCCTGCTGGCACTGAGCAGTCCAACCAGAGCTACCACCAGCTCGGAGCAGGCTGGTCAGTCTCTACGGTAGCAGGGAGCCGGGTGACTCTCTGGTTCACTTTGCTCAGGGCCATTTCACCTCACTGGGTGAACTCAAGTTTCTCTTCAGAGCAGATCAAGAAGGGTTTTGCTGCCTAACAGGAGGGGACATCCACATTGAAACTTTCTCTCCTTGACTTTTTTGTTTAAGGTGTATGAGTCATCTTCCAATTATTTAAACACCAAAGTCTGGCCTCTCCGGTGTATCTTTCAGTTAGTCAACACTCCTTCCTGTGACCTGACCTTTCAGACTGCCACCATGGGAAGACAAGTAGAGATACTATTCCATTTTATAATAAAACTGAGGAGGGAAGGACCTCTTGATTCCCCAAAGTCAAGGAGTGGCAAAACCCAGACAAAACTCGTAGGTTTCTCATGTTTTGTTTTACATCTCCGGTAGATGTGGCCAGAGATGTCACAAAACCATCAGCATCAAGAAGCTTATTGAAAAACAAAAACTGAAATAACAATAAAAGACAAGAAATAGTGCTATGGACTAGCACTTAGTCAAAAGCCAATGGTTTACTATGGCCCCACGGTCAAACCCAGCTCCTTGGCCAGCATCCTGAACTCCAGAATCTAGTTCTAGCACTGCTGGGAAGCCTGCTATTAGCTGTTTTCTGAACATGACCCTCTTTCAGCCACAGTGCCCATGCTTAGGTTGTGTCCTTAAAAGAGACCTTGCATGCTAAGTTGCTTCAGTCTTTTCCGACTCTTTGCGACCCTATGGACTGAAGCCCTCCAGGCTCCTCTGTCCATGGGATTCTCCAGGTAAGAATACTGGAGTAGGTTGCTATTTCCTTCTCCAGGGGCTCTTCCTGACCCCGGGATTGAGCCCATGTCCACCTGGGAGGCCCTTGGTTCTCTACATACAGAAATTCTGCCTACTTCTCAAGATTAAACTCAGATTTCTGTCTGAGGTGGAACTTTTCTTCGCAACCTCAAGCAGAGTAATAATAGCTAATACTTACTGAGCTTATTAGGGGCTTCCCTGGTGGCTCAGTGGTAAAGAATCTGCCTGCCAGTGCAAGAGATGCAGGTTTGATCCCTGAGTCAAGAAGATGCCCTGGAGAAGGAAATGGTAACCCACTCCAGTATTCTTGCCTAGGAAATCCCATGGACAGAGGAGCCTGGCGGGCTAGAATCCAAAGGGGTACAAAGAGTCAGACACGACTTAGTGACTAAGCACAAATGCACACATTGAGCTTATTACTTGTGTGGTGGACACTAGTCTAGTCTAAATCCTTTAGATGTTCAATTTTCTTAATTTTCTTATCCTAGGAGAGTATGGTAGATTATAAGATTGGCCCCAATCTCCATCCTTCCCTGTATAAACACCCCGTAATAATGTGGCTTGGCTGATCTTCCCATCAAGAGTGGAGTCTATTTCCCCACCCTTTGAATGTGAGCTGGTCCTATGACTTGCTTCAACCAATAGAATCTGCCAGAAATGACTTCGTGCCAGCTGCAAATCTGAGCCTCAAGAGGCCCTGTGTATGTATGTAAAATTGGAGAATAATTGCTTTACAGTGTTGTGTTAGTCTCTGCCATAGAGCAAAGTGAATCAGCCGTTTGTATAGATGTATCGCACCCATCTTGAGTCTCCCTCCCACCACCCCCCATCCCACCCTTCTAGGCCATCACAGAGCACCGAGCTGAATTCCCTGTGACACAGCAGCTTTCCATTAGCTATCTATTTCACTCATGGTAGTAAGTAGATGTCAGCGCTACTCTCCCAATTCGTCCCACCCTCCCATTTCCCCCAACGTCAACAAGTCCATTCTCTCCATCTGCATCTCGATTTGCCCTATAAATAGGTTCATCTGTACCATTTAGAGACCTTGTATATTTCAACTCTCCCTCTCCGGACCCTGACAGCTGCCATGTGCAAAAGCCCAGGTTAGCCCATGGCTGATGAGATACCACATGGATGGAGCCATTCCCAGCTGACCTAATGACCCAACTCAGCCAAGATGGAAGAACTAACATAACCTGAATCACTGACCCACACAACGCTGAGCTAAATGAATGACTACTGTTCAAGCCATTAATTTTGGGGGGTGATATACTCCATAGCAAAATTAGCTGATAAAGAAAGGTTCTATTACCACAATTTTACCAATGAAAAAATGAATTGCAGAGAAATCAAGTGAGTTTTCAGGCTCACAGAACATTTCAAAGGTAGTGCTACAGTTCAGACCCCACAATCTGACTCCAGAGATGAACCAACCTGCTACCCTCTGTTGCCCAGTTTGTTAGTCGCTCGGTCATATCCGACTCTATGCAACCCCTGGCTACAAAAGAAGTGCCTGCATCTTGTGACCTACATGCATTCATTCATTCATCAATATGTTAAGTATTTATTAGACACCAGACAATGTGGTAAACATTGAAGATACAATGATGAATAAAACTGAATTCTTGCCCTCAAGGGGCTGATGATCTAATGGAGGAGATAGGCAGGTAAATTACTCATAGCAAGTGAATAATTACAATGTGATAATTGCTCTAATAAGGGCATGTGTAATGAACTACTGGAGCAGAAAGGAACAGGCTCCTAACTTCCTTATAATACATGTTATCTATAATATTTTTTGACATTTATTATTTACTTCTTTGTATTCTTAGTTGCTAATTTAGGAAAACATATTTTATGATCTCAGCTAGATTATAAGTTTCTAGGGTAGAAATAGCCTAGTGCCTGATAAAATCTCCCATGGTGCATGGCTGTATATCTTGCCCATAGTAGTTATTCAATAAATATATTGATGGACTATGAAAGGTAAATTTTCAAATTTATCAGGGTAACAGAAGAAAGAACAAGGAGGTATTTCATAATTAAAGACTGTGTTGAGTGTTTAACTGAAGTGGTGCCTCTCAATCTCTTGATTATATTGATCTGTTATCTAAATATTAATAAAATCTTTATAATAAATATTGTGAAATAACAATTTTCTCAGCACACAGATAAGCGCTTGATGTGACCTTAGTGAGTGCTTCTCTCAAATCCTTCACCTGTGGAAACCATCACTCAACAAGTTGCTCTAAATACTTGAAGAGAGTCGTTACTTGCATGAAAATATCTAACTACTAGACATAGGTAGGGACTGCCCTGGTAACTCAGCTAGTAAAGAATCTGCCTGCAATGCGGCAGATCCTGGTTCGACTTCTGGATCAGGAAGATCCCCTGGAGAAGGGATAGGCTACCCACTCCAGTATTCTTGGGCTTCCCTGGTTGTTTAGATGGTGACGAATCTGCCTGCAATGTGGGAGACCTAGATTCGATCCCTGGGTTGGGAAGATCCCCTGGAGAAGGGAAAGGCTACCCACTCCGGAATTCTGGCCTGCAGAATCCCTATGGACAAAGGAACCTGGTGGACTACAGTCCATAGGGTTGCAAAGAGTCGGACATGACTGAGTGACAGCATGGCACAGTACAGCAAATATAGGTAGGAAAACACCTGCCTGTAAGAAAATGCCATTTTCCTAAGCCTAGATTCTGGAAGCAAATCACCTGCATTTGAACCCTAGCTCTGTCTCTTACCACGTGGGCCACTTTGGGCAAATAACCTCCCTCTGCCCAGTTTTCTTATCTTGAAAATGGGGATAATCTATGTAGCACTTCCCTTCTAGGGTTTTATGATGCTTAACTTTTTGTAAATATTTGTAAAAATGCTCACTTAGACACATAGTGTCACGTGAATGTTTGTTAAATAAAAAATCAACATATGTAGCTAGAGACTTTTTTCTTTTATTCCTTTCTTTTCCTTTTTTATGTTTTCTCTTCTGCATAATATGTCTAGTGTTCCACAAATACTGGATGGAGGAAGGAGTAGAAAAAGATCAACTTTTCTCAGGCAATGATTGCAATGATTCATGATGCTGTTCAGGAAGCTTTCATGAAAGAACTACTATTTTTGACTTTTCATTTTAGATATTTTATGTAACAGTTTACCTATAGTTTTCAAAGTCATCATTCTTTTATCTTTGGGGACATTTGTCATTTCATGTACATGTTTTGAGTAATTGAGATTCTAAAAAACTAAGGATATTCACTAATTTTATTTGTTCAGTCACTAAGGTATGTCCAGCTCTTTGTGACTGCGTGGACTGCTGCATGCCAAGCTTTTCTGTCCTCCACTATTTAATGATTGGTGGCAGAATATATTTCTGATTCTGAAAGGTAGCTTTTTGATGATAGGTTTTTATGCCAGTGACTGAGATGAGAGAGGATGTTATTGCACTTCAGCTTCTGTGTTTGATGTTACCTGTGACTCTGGACAAATCACTTTTCTTCTCCAGGTCTTAGTTTTCTCATATTTGGAGAGAGATAGCATTTCCTGCATTTAATTACTGTGTAGGTTTGTAGTGAGGGGAAATAACTAGAGTGAATGGTCCCCAAAGAACAATAGGGAATGTTCCTAGTGACTTGTGAAATGAGAAGAAGATTTAGATAATAGGAGAAGAAAAAAATTCTTCACCCCCTCAAAATTACCCAAAGGGCTGGGATCAGAGGTATTTACTCAGTCATCTTTGTAGAAGTAGTCGGATGAAAACAGCAAGTCAAAAATTGAATGTATTTTGAGTGTATCACTAGAAATCATATTAGGTACTGCTGCTGCTGCTAAATCACTTCAGTCGTGTCCGACTCTGTGCGACCCCATAGACGTCAGCCCACCAAGCTCCCCCGTCCCTGGGATTCTCCAGGCAAGAACACTGGAGTGGGTTGCCATTTCCTTCTCCAGTGCGTGAAAGTGAAAGTGAAGTCGCTCAGTCTGTCAGACTCTTAGCGATCCCATAGACCGCAGCTTACCAGGCTCCTCCATCCATGGGATTTGCCAGGCAAGAGTACTGGAGTGGGGTACCATTGCCTTCTCCGTGAGCCCCTCCTGCTGCTGCTGCTAAGTCGCTTCAGTCGTGTCCGACTCTGTGTGACCCCATAGACGGCAGCCCACCAGGCTCCCCTCCCTGGGATTCTCCAGGCAAGAACACTGGAGTGGGCTGCCATTTCCTTCTCCACATATTAGGTACATTCACAAATAAATTCTTTTGTATGCATCAAAAGTTTTCAAAGAGTTGGAGTTTATGAGCAAGTATTTATTTTTCTGTAGAAATGCTGTATTCCGAATGTTCATTAAAGAAAGGCATGGAACGCTTTCTTTATAAACAAGACAATGCATCTTTATCATAAAGAATTATTGTGCAAATTTGAAAGTTATTCTAATCACCTTTTCCACCCTCGTTTTTCTTTTACTTATGGCAATATTTTTTTTCTTTCTCTTATCAGTTCTTAAAAACACAGGTACGTATTGTTGTGTTGGAATATTCACCAGCCCACTGAAATTTTTTGTAGTTAATAGAGAAAAATGACCTGTTTCTTAATCAAATACTTTTATGCCTAATGCCTAATCATTAATTATTAGTGTATCATTTCAAGGACATACTACCTTGACTGAGTCCAGGTTTTCCTTAGAGGTGAGCTGTTTATATCTTGAAATACTTATTCTGCTTTCAGCTTTTTTGATATCACAGTAAATTTCCTCAGTTTTCCATTTTCAGAATAGTATTTCTCTGTTGCTTTGTCTAACTCTTTTCTCTACACACTCCTGATTCCTCCATCCCACCCCAGTATACCCAACACTATTTCTAATTATATTATGTTTGCTTTATAATGAAACATTTCATAGTATTTCAGTAACATTGTTCAAATTCTATGAATATTGTTTTGTTGTTGAAGAACTGTCTGACAGTTTGGATAAACTTAGGGAGTCTGTTGACTTAGGTGACAAATAATTAAAGAATTCTGCTGGATATTTCATTTGTTAAAGAAGCTGACTAACTAAAGGATATGTTTTCTCAAAATCTGATAACAACAGGCAGCCATTGCTAATACAGCCCAATAAAATCTGAATTGGGATTCACTGGTGGCTCAGTGGTAAAGAATTTGCCTGCAATGCAGGAGATGTGAGTTGGACCCCTGGATGGGGAAGATCTCCCGGAGAAGGAAATGGCAACCCATTTCAGTATTCTTGCCTGGGAAATCTCACGGGCAGAGGAACCTGGTGGGTTACAGTCCAGGGGGCTGCAAAAGACTTGGACATGACTTAATGACTAAGCAGCAGCAACAAATCTGAATTGCAATCTTTTCATTTTGCCTTTACATCTTATTGAGCTCAACAACAGGACTAATTTAAATTCTCTGCGGAACTTAAGTCCCACCTGCAAGAAAATTTTGTCCAGTTTTATCATGTTTTATGTGAACAAAGTTCACAGTTAACCCAAATTTCCTTAGTTCTACCTAATGTTCTTTGTCTGTTCCAGGATCCTATGTAGGATACCACATTACATTTAGCTGTCATATTTCCTTAGGTTCTTTTTGGCTGTATTGTTTCTCACGCTTTCCTTGTTTTTGATGACCTTGAAACTTTTTCAGAATACTCATCAAATAATGTGTAGAATGTTTCTCAAGTGGGAGCTGTCTGATATTCTTCCTCTGCTAATACTGGGGTTGTGGGTTTTGGGGAGGAGGACCACAGAGGTAAAGCCCCAGTTGCTCACAGGACACCTGGTTGATGTTAAACTCGATCACTTGGCTGAGGTGGTATTTCCAAGGTTTCTGCCCCTTAAAGATACTCTTTATTATTTACTCCTCTTTCCATGCTGCACTTCTTGGATATGTTTTTATTCACAGTCACACTTAAGGAGTGAAGAGGTATGCTTCAGGTTCTTTAGAGTGGAGACAAATCTCAAGTCATACAAGTGATTTGAGCTTTGTCTGCAAGGCAGATTTGTGTATTCTCCTCTATATATTTACTTAATCACTTCTTTACCTCAGTATGGCCTCATGGATATCTATTTTGTACTTCGGGTTATAATCTGATACTACTTTATTTTGCTGCTCAAACTTGCAGTTTTAACCATTGGGAAGTCTTTCAGCTGGCTTCTGTATTCTTTGACATAGTCCCGTCATTACCTCCCTTCCTTCCTCCCTCCCTTCCTTCCTGGCATGGCAGAATACTGCATGCTCATCTTGTTTAGTTCTTTCCATAATGCTAGAATCAACCATTTTCCCCAGGAATGCTGCTTGCCTTTTTGAAGAATGGTGTTAGGAGCAAAGATCTGAACATTAAATTGCTAGTTGATACAGGGTTTTTCACTTAGACATCCTCAGCTGACACAGCAAGCTGTATGTACAATCTATACATATTTCTATGTATAACCATCTGTATCTATAGTAAGCTAAACATGAGTTTACACTCATGTCTAACCCACTCTAAGTCACTACCAGCCGACTTAATTTTAACTAAAATAGTTTACATGGGAGAAACAGGAGAAGCAAGAGCAGGCCAAACAGTGTTCCTCCTTTGTGTTAGGTAAGACCAGAGCCTACACCGAGCTCCTAGAGGATGTAAACAAGTGCTCTATTGGGGGAAGAAACTACCACCTTTAGTAACAATGTTCAGATTTACTGTTAATAGTGTCAAAATTCAAACATTTTTAGGGTAACATGCAGCAAATGAATACTTTGCAACTGAAATCCAGTATCTTTTTCATCTGGACTTTTGAAAGTCCAGTATCTTTTCAATATTTTTTCAACAGGAGATATGTCAGAATTCTGTAATCTGAAGGGAGACCACAATCACAGGTCTATTGAGAAGAGGGTATAAAAAAAACCATCCCAACCCAGCCCTATCTGGCTTCTAGAGGGCAATGATCCTGCTGATGACAAAGTTCCTATATCAGGGATGGTTGGAGCTACAATTCACCTAATAATTTAATGTGCAGAGGGAGTAAAAGGAAGGAGCATAGGATTTGGATAGAAAGAAATGTATTTGAGGATCACTTCCAGCATTGATAATATAAATATCCTAGTATCTCTTAGTTTTCTCATTTGTAAAATAAGAGAAAAATAATTCCTGCAATATTTCTTTTTTTAGGGGCAATGTAGGGGCTTCCCAGGTGGCTCAGTGGTAAAGAATCTAACTGCCAATGCAGGAGAGGCAGGAGAGGACTGGGTTTGGTCCCTGGGTCGGGAAGATCCCCTGGAGGAGATGGCAATCCACTTGAGTATTCTTGCTTGAAAAATCTCATGGACAGAGGAGCTTGATGGGCTGCAGTCCATGGAGTTACAGAGTCAGACATGACTGAGCATGTGCACCTGCTCACAGGGGAAATGTAATGATCAAGAAAGCTAGCGCGTCTGAATGTAACTTGTGAACTGATAAAAAAAAAAAAAATGCCAAAGTATTGTTACTTAAATTGTCTTTAAGGAGGATTGTAGGAGAATATCATATCGAGTTGACCAGAAAGTTCATTTAGGTTTTTCATAACATCGTGCAGAAAATCCAAACAAACTTTTTGGCCAACCCAATAGGTAGTTGGTGATGATATAGCATGGCAGAAAGTGAATTCTGGAAGGAAACTGCTTAGGTTAAAATTTCAATGACACAATTTACTAATTGTTTAAAAGTCAAGAAACTTAATTTCTCTGAGATTTCAGTTTTTGCCTAGGTAAATGAGATTCATCTATCCCATAAATATCCCATAAATTTAAATTTAAATTTATCTATTTATATTTATCTATCCCATAAATTTAAATCTCGTGAGAATTTGGTGGGAGAATGCCTTGTACACAGAAAACACTCAATATCGGTTTGGTGAATTCCAAGTAATTAATTCACAAGCGAGCTGAGAAATAAATCTATCCCCTATTAACTTCTCTTGGATTTTAGTTTGATTATCTATGGAGTGGAGAGGGGAATATGGAATTGCTAACTTCCTCTTTAGCTCTAAACCTCAAATTCTGAATCTCTATTTCCTTAACTTGCTGATTGAGTCATGGGAAACGGGCTCTCAGTTCATAAATTTCTTGAAATTTATGGGTAAATTTCAGAACCTGGGTAAATTTCTTGAAATAAGCTAGAGGGATGGGCCCCTCAACTTAGCTATGAGGCATCTTCCCCGATTCAGTAATCAGAGAAGCCTATAGTTGGAAGGGCCCTCACTTACACAGGCCCTTTCCAAGTCTCTGGGAGGGGCGCTTGAAATGTGTAACATTTGCAAAAATAAGACATTTTAATTGCAGTCATTGTTGATGTTTGGCAGAAACCAACACAAACCAAAGCAATTATCCTTCAATTAAAAAAATAAATACATTTAAAATTAATTGTAGTCATTAGTTGTTTGCTATTTCCATGTTGGCTTTTGCTCGTGTCAGATGGTGTTGGAGGGACCAAGAATATTTACTTTTGAGAGATGGTGAAAGAGAAGGTGATCCAGGAATTTAGTGCGGATTGAGGTAGAAGGATGTATTTATGTGTTCACAATTACAGAACTTCCTCCACTTACAGTGGGGCTATGTCTCAATAAATCCTCTGTAAATTGAAAAATACCATAAGTCGAAAATACATTTAATACACCAAACCTACCTCATATCACAACTTAGGTTGGTCTACCTTAACCGTGTTTGGAACACTTACATAAGTCAACAGTTGGGCAAAATCATTTAACATAAAGCCTCTGTTATAATAAGGCATTGATTCTCATGTAATGTATTGAATGCTGTGCTGAAAGTAAAAACCAGAACAGTCATTGGGAACCAGAATGGTTCTAAGTGTGTTGGTTGTTCACCCTCATGGTCACCCGGTTGACTGGGAGCTGCAGCTCACTGCCTTTGCCCAGCGTCATCAGAGAGTATCTTACCAAATAGCACTAGTCTAGAAAAAGATGAAAATTCAAAATTTGAAGTAAGGTTTCTCCTGAATGCATATTGCCTTTGTATCACTGTAAGGTTGAAAAATTGTTAAGTCGAACCAGCCTAAGTCAGGGATTGTCTGTACCTCCAAGCAGAATTAAATTGTTGCCAGCCACGCTCACCCCATGACCTCCAGAAATATTGACTTCCCACCATTCTGACTCATACAAAATAGAGATAAGAAAGTGTAGGATTGGAAGTTATATTGTCATATGAATGTGTACTATTGCAACAGTCCCAGAAGAATGGGGGTGGGGGATGAAATTTAAATGGTTTTCTGCACAAGAAAACTTGAAACCTTACAGCTCATATATGAACAAACTTATAGAATTTCTTCTGAATATGTCATATTACCCATACATAACAGTTGGGAAGTTGAAAGAAATTTTCCACGCTAAAAAAATAAAAATAAAAAAGTAAAAAATTTTGATCAATCATGATAAAAGAAAGAAAGACTGGAATAAACAAGTCCAAGTCTCCTAGCTCTGGTGGTGACAAGCCAATTGCCTGAGTGGCTTCAGGTAGCAAGTTGAGCCCTTGAAAGCCATGGGGTTCTTCTAGGTCAGTAGGGAAGGGGCTATACAAACAGAAGGAAACTTAAGAGGCTCAGTTCTTCACTTCACAGAAGATTCCTGAAATACAAAAAATCTAAAATGAAATCTAGGGACTTTCCTACAGGTCTAGTAGTTAAGACTCCAGGCTTCCAAGGCAGGGAGTGCAGGTTTGATTCCTAATCAGGGTGTTAAGATCCTGCTGCATGGTGCGAGCAAGCAAAATAAATAATAAAGAAGTTTTGATGATAAATAAGAGGAAATCTAAATTCAGTTCTGCATCTCTGTGCATCAGAGAAATCCACCTACTCCCACAGTTCCTTCTAACAGGCTAGGCAGGACCCTCAAAGAAGTAAATGTGGGGTACACACAGGAGCAGATACACATTCTCTGGTGCATAAAATTATAGATTTTAAAAAGCTATCAATACCACAAACATAAATAATCCACAAAAATCACATTTTTTTGCTGTTTGGTAGCACAGTCGTGTCTCTTCCCTGTCCTTCACTGTCTCCCAGAGCTTGTGCAAACTCATGTCCACTTAGTCGGTGATGCCATCCAACCATCTCATCCTCTGTCACCCCTCTTCTCCTCCTGCCCTCAATCTTTCCCAGCATCAGGGTCTTTTCAGCTCTTTGTATCAGCTCTTTGCATCAGGTGGTGAAAATACTTGAGCTTCAGCATCAGTCTTTCTAATGAATACTCAGGGTTGATTTCACATAATTTAAGTAACTGACAAATACACACCTCTCTAGTACTCTTTTTCCCTGAAATTTTGGCTTCATAGTCTTCAATTTGCATAATGGCAAAGATTTTGCAATACTCTTTTTTAGAGGAAAAAACACATATATACCAATTAGAATTTCTACTCTTTATTTTGGGCTTCCCTGATAGCTCATTTGGTGGGAAAGATTGAGAGCAGGAGGAGAAGGGGGGTGACAGAGGATGAGATGGTTGGATGGTGGTCATTGACTTAATGAACATGAGTTTGAGCAAGCTCCAGGAGACACTGAAGGACAGGGAAGCCTGGTGTGCTGCAGTCCATGGGGTCACAGTTGGACAATACTGTGCTACCGAGCAGCAACAAAAATGTGATTTTGGTGGATTATTTATGCTTGTGGTATTGATAGCTTTTTAAAATCTGTAATTTTATGCACCAGAGAATGTGTATCTGCTCCTGTGTGTACCCCACATTTACTTCTTTGAGGGTCCTGCCTAGCCTGTTAGAAGGAACTGTGGGAGTAGGTGGATTTCTCTGATGCACAGAGATGCAGAACTGAATTTAGATTTCCTCTTATTTATAATCAAAACTTTTAAAATTATTTATTTTGTTTGCTCACACCATGCAACATGTGGGACCCTCGTTCCCTGATCAGGGATCAAACCTGTGCCCCCTGCATTGAAAGCCTGGAGTCTTAACCACTGGACCTGTAGGGAAGTCCCTAGATTTCATTTTAGATTCTTTGTATTGCAGGAATCTTCTGTGAAATGAAGAGCTGAGCCTCTTAGAGTTTCCTTCTGTTTGTACAGCCCCTTCCCTACTGACCTAGAAGAATCCCGTGGCTTCCAAGGGCTCAATTTGCTACCTGGAGCCACTCAGGCAATTGACTTGTCACCACCAGAGCTAGGAGACTTGGACTTGTTTATTCCAGTTTTGCTGATGAATTCCTTTGTGGATTCATCATTCATTCATTCATTCATTCATCAACAAAATGTTTATTGCTTTGTGGAAGGGGACATCTGCACTCACATATTATCTCCTCAGAACAAATGCATTGAGGTTTGTACAAAGGAAGAACTGGCACTGTATGACAATTTGATCATTTAAGCACATTATCACTTATCAATATGGCTCTGAATCTGCAGACACTTAGAAACTTTTCTGGTATCTTACCACCTAACCTGACTTTTATTGAAATCATACAGAGCCACGATCACTGTTTACCAACCTCCACCCCCAATTCTTTATTCCAGTGACAGAATCTGACGGTGTATTTGTGCTAAATGAATCTCCTAATAAAAATGCATTTCATTAAAGTGATTTTAAAACTGCCAAATTATTTTGGAAAATAATATATTGCTGATCAAAACATCTGAACAACAATTTCAGTGGCCAAGTTCTCTATTCCAAGGTAGACATGGCAATTTTGTATGTATGCATGCATGAAGCTGAAACTCCAATACTTTGGCCACCTGACGTGAAGAGCTGACTCATTTGAAAAGACCCTGATGCTGGGAAAGATTGAGGGCAGGAGGAGAAGGGGACAACAGAGGATAAGATGGTTGGATGGCATCACCGACTCAATGGACATGGGTTTGGGTGGATTCCAGGAGTTGGTGATGGACAGGGAGGCCTGGCGTGCTGCCGTTCACGGGGTCGCAAAGAGTCGGACACGACTGAGCAACTGAACTGAACTGAATTGAACTAATGCATGTGTATGTGCACACATATATGTATTCATGTACACATGCTACTATTTATATACATACACATCTATATACAAAGGTATATATATATGAAAGTGAACGCACTAGTTGCTCAGTCATGTCCAACTCTTTGTGACCTCATGGACTGCAGTCTGCCAGGCTTTGCTGTCCATGGAATTCTCCAGGCAAGAATACTGGAGTGGGTAGCCATTCTCTTCTCTGGGTGATCTTCCCGACCCAGGAATCGAACCTGGGTATCCTGCATTGCAGGAAGATTCTTTACCGTCTGAGGCACCAGAGAAGCCCAGACATACATATATAGTATATCTAATTACTCTATATATACACTTTGTAAAACTTAAGAACTACTGGACCCATCCTTAGAGTGAATAATCTATTAAAGCATTATTTTAGGACCAAAGTAATAGCCATAGAAGAGAAGGAAATATTACCTGTGTCCCATGACCTACGAGGGGCTTCCCTGGTGAGCCATTCGCCTGCCAGTGCATGAGATTCGGGTTCAATTCCTGGGTCGGAAGATCCCCTGGAGAGGAAAATGGCAACCCACTCCAGTATTCTTGCCTGGAGAATCCCCACGGACAGAGGAACATGTCAGGCTACAGTCCATGGGGTCACGAAGAACAACAACAACAATGACACCTATGTGGGTTTTACTACTTAAGAATACATGTACTTGTTTGCTCAGTGGCTTTGTATAATTCCCAAAAGTAGGGCATCAGGTGGCAGATGCTAACAGGAAGCAAAGCTTTGTTCTCCTCTGTAAATGTTTCAAAGGGGACAGCATCAGTTCCCAGTCTTCAAATTCTGGTCCAGTTCCACCCCTGGGCAGGCACTGAATGGAAAGCATGTGCTTTAGGCAAAGAGCTGTCAGGGCCCTTCTCTGGCATCCAGGCAGCAAATGATGGCAAATGAGTCTGAGCAGTAGATCAGCTGAATCAGCTAGATCAGCAGTAGTTGAACATTCTACCCTCTGACCACTGTGGGACATCAACCTGCAGTTATCACAATAGCCTGGTCAGAAATGAATGGAAGCTGGTGCCTGTCTCCCAGAATTCCCTTCACATTGGAGATGTTCTGCGGTTTGCTCTCCCAGATACCCTACTGAGAAGATACGCAGTTCTCCTATGAAGGCCCAAGGGTAACTTAAATAATTTCTGAAGTTATAGCTTACTGTAAGCTTTCATGCACTTACTCTGCTGAAGAAAATGAATTTACTACATGGAATCACACTCCTCTTAAAATATCTGTGGCTATCCACAACCTACATATATATAACAAGGCAAAAACTACTGATAGACACTGATCTATTAAAGCAGTTTCCTAAAACACCTATAGTCTTTTCCTATGAAACAGAAAAAAAAATCATTAAAGCTATGGTTTGCCAGACAATTACTTTGTCAAATCTCAAGAAATTTCATAATAAATTGTATACATGCATCAAACATGAACAGCAGAGTATAACAAGCTATGTCTTTCCGGTCCACTTGCTCTTTCATTCAAACAGTAGCTTTTGTTTTCAAGAACAATTCTATATCCTTTTTGAAGGCTTTCATAAAATATGGCTATACATTTATCTATCAAACTAAGTAGAAATAATTGAAACACTTAATATGCACAGTAATAGGGAAATGCACGAATAACTTCATTATTAATGTCTATTGATTATTTATGCTTTCAAATCAGCAAATGTAGCTGCCAGTATTTTGATCATGTAAATCTCTATGTGTATTTTGGTTTTACCTGTTTATTGGCAAATTTACAATCCATGTTATGGGCAGTTTTATTGCTTTACACACTCATCTGACATGTGCATGACCCAGGTTAGGTTACCAACGACTAGTGTTTACTCAATTTGATTACTATGTTACATTTCTGAGCTTATTTCCCATTTGGAAAATTAACTGTACAAGGAAGCCCAGTAAATCTTTACTTAAAAATTCCAAACTTTAGATTGATTTCAGCAGTGAGTTTGTATTGATCTCAAAAGCTTTGCGTTCCTAACTAAAAACTAATCTTTATTTCACCCTTTAGTGACTGCAGTCATAAATATGCTCACTCCTACCCGGGAAGAGTGGATTAATGGTTATTGGAGATTGGGGGCTTCCCACTGAGTCTGGGAAACCTTAACCTTTGGAGGACAACATGAAAGCACTTACCCCTTGTCAGCTATAATCCCTAGGTCCATTTTTGACATTTACCTGAGTGTTAAACAGGAAGCTGAGCAGGGACTGGGAAATAAAGCTCTAGAGATCATGCTTGGCTATTAATCACTCACAGTTAGATTGACTACCGTGCCTGATCCAACTGCTTCCGGCCTCTAGAGTCACCCAAAGGCATGGCCTTGCCCCTCCACTTTGGGACCCAGCTTAACTCCTTCTGGGGGAGACTTTTACCACTTGCCTTTGAAGAGGGGTTTTGCATTGTTAAAAACCCATCTGTTAATATCCTTCCAACTTGGCTGCACTGTTGGATGAAATATTTGGGGGAGTCTGTCCAGCCTATTTGTAAGAGCTAATTCTAGAGAATAAAAGAGTTAAAAGGGAACAGAACAGAATTTGTTATCAAGGGATGGTCAATAAGATTTCAGGCAGTAGTGGACAGATAGCTGACAAATGGTAAGGGGCTGGAAGGCAGGGTTTCTCCAAGTGTGGTCCTTGGTACCTCTTGAATCACAATAACCAAATCAGAGGGCCAACTTAAGAGTCTCCTGGGTGCCAGCAAGTACTCTAAGGAGCATTTATGTTCCAAAAGTGTGAGACTCACAGCTGTGAGGTGGGTGTGTAGTGTGGGTGTGTGGCCATGTTCAGTTGCTCAGTTGTGTCTGACTCTTTGCTACAGACCCATGGACTGTAGCCCGCCAGGGTCCTCTAACCCTGGGATTTCCCAGGCAAGAATACTGGAGTGGGTTGCCATTTCCTCCTCCAGGGGATCTTCCTGACCCGGGGATCGAGCCCACGTCTCTTTTATCTCACATATTGGCAGGTGGATTCTTTACCACTGAGCCACCTGGGAAGCCCCAATGTGGATATGTTTTATGCCTTTACCACTTTCTGTGGTGGAAAGTAGGAATTTTGATTTTCTGGTACTTGATGGCAAAAATTACTCTGAGCTAATCCAATATCCATATTTTTCTCTCTCTTTAATGATGAAGCCTTAATTTTCACCCATGCTCCTTGCTGCCCAGTTATCATTTCCCAGCCTTCCTCAAGCTAGGTGCAAGAGGGGCTTTTGTGTAGGGCTTATAAACTGTCTCCTTTAAAAGATGGGGGTACGCCCTTTTTCTTCCTTTTCTCCATCAGCTGCCTGAAATGTGCCTGTATTCGCTGGAGCCTCAGCAGTACAACCTGGCCCCTGATGACAAGGCAGGTGGGATTGGTAAATCAGATAGCTTGCCAGAGCCTGCATCTCTGATGGTTCTATGAAGTCAGCACACTGGTTCAGGACTGTCTGTGATGGGATCCCTTTCATATGATATTGAGTTGACCAAAAAAGTTTGCTCGGCTTTTTCTGTACCATCTTGATCACTCAGCAGAATAAAACCTGCATGTTCAATCCCTCACTGTAATTCATAGCTGAATGAGATTACTAAAGGAAACAGACCCCATTTAGGATTAAGGGTTAACTTCAGGCAGAGTCTTCCCACTTGCAATGACTCCAATTTCCCCCCTAAGCATGACTTTTGACTGTGAGGATAAAATTTGTGTCTGAATATTAATAGTGACTTTGTTATGTTTGTATGAGTTCAGGAATGAGAGGAGATATCCCTGGTCCTGCTCAGAATTTCTTAAAGGTATGGGTATTCCTGCTTCTTGTCCACAGAAAGGGGAGAGGTTTGCAGTGGCTAGTTGGCCACAGGGGTTCTAAGGAGGGTGGCGGCCCCAAGGACGGATGTGTGTGCAAGAAGCCAGATTGTCTGTTAAAGCAATTGATCACTTAGTGGTGCCCTCCATGCTCCATGAAGCTAACCTTTATCAGACTTAAGGCTAGGACTGTTACATATGGATGAAATGCAGTGTCTTAAAGACATTCAAAGCTTACAAGTGTCCCTTTTACCTTGAGGAAGAAGCGATTGTATTTCTTTCCTCCTGTTAATGTGTTTATTTTTTCTGTTTCCAAATCTGATGCTATCAAGTCATTATCTTTGAGTAGGGTTGGCACTTCCAACACTCAATCTCATGAGTCTTCAGACAATGTGCAGATAGAGCAGGCAATGTAAGCTTCTCTTTCACTGATGCTGGCTCAGCTACTGAAATCATTTATTACAGGGTTTACCCTGTTTTCCTTTTCTCTCTCATTCTGCTACAAATGCAGCTGCAACTTTTAACACTTATTACTTTTATAGATACATTGATTAATGGGATGGCTACAGATTCACTTGGGCTTCCCTGGTAGCTCAGCAGTAAAGAATCCCCCAGCAATGCAGGAGACGCAGGAGACCCAGGTTTGATCCCTGGGTTGGAAAGATCCCCTGGAGAAGGAAATGGCAACCCACCCCAGTATTGTGGCCTGGGAAATCCCATGGACAGAAGAGTAGGCTACTGTTCATGGGGTTGCAAAAGAGTTAGATGCGGCTTAGTGACAACAGTAATAGATTCACTTGCAAAATCATTTGTTATTAAGTTTTACTCCTAACATCTAGTGTGACGCTGGTTATGCCAGGACAGGGATTCTCAGAGTGCAGTCCCTGGGCCAGCAGCATCAGCATCACGTGAGAACTTGTTAGAAATGCAAATTATTGGACTTTGACCCAGATCCACGGAGTCGGAAACCCTGGAGGTGGGCTTGGCAACTGGCGTTTTTATAAGCCTTCTAGGTGATTCTGATGCTCATTCAAGTTTGAGAATCATGTTTCAGAGTGAGCCGTGATGTCTTCAAATCCATACACTGAGAATGCTTAGAAGTTAATATTCCTTAATTTTTCCTCACAAGTAAAATCAGAGGGACTCCTATGTGTTGACTGGTTAAACATTTAATTATATTTCTTTTATCTCATCTATCTTCAGTCTACAGACAACTGGACCAGGCAATAAAGTGACTCAATTTGTACTAAAATAGCACTAATAATAACACCTTACATTGTATAATACCTTTTCAGTCTTCAGCGAGCTGACATAAAATATCATTTGAGTATGTAACGGATTCAAATATACCATACCATTCAAATATACTACATACTATGGTACCAAATATACCATCTGAGTTGATGCAATTTAACTGCAGGTAAAAAAAGAATAAACACAACCTATCGCAGGACTACATTTTATTTTTTTCTTTGTCTCTATACCTTTGGTTCTCTGGCATTAGAAACTATACTGGAAAGCAATATTATCTAATGAATGAACACCTAAGTGAACAATATTCAAGTATGATTTGCTAAGGAATTAGGGAGAAAAATCTATGGAGTTTTAGCGTAAATTCACTTGAATGAAGAGGAAACTTTATGAAAAACATTTCCATTTTCTGATTATTTATTAGATGCTAATAAATAAACATTTGACAAAGGTTAATACCCACTGACTTACAGATGTGCTCCAGAGATTGACTTACTGTCTTCATTTTAAGAGAAGACACAAACTCAACATAGTCATTGTGTCATAGTCATGAGACCAATCTTCCTGTGTTATTATTAACTACTATTAGATGGGAGAATATAATTTTTTAAGAATGTAAATAGAATACTTAGCAGTTATTTAAATAATTCTTAAATCCATTTTAAAATTATACTTATAATCTAAGTAAGGATATTATGCTTCATTAGTTTACTGAATATAGCTTAAATATTATATTTTAAATTATATTAAAAATAAAATAAAAATTATCTTTAGAAAATGGGAGAAAATAAAGAACCTCTAAAAAAACCTTAGCACCCATATAAGTATTAAGTTTATTAAAGGCATTAACCAAATACTTTTACTAATATTACAGGATTGTCATCATAACCAAATATTTCAGGGTTTGATAATATTCTCTCTCAGCTCTGAGACTTTTAAAAAATAGCATCAACCCTAAGACTCTTAATCTTTTCATAAGCTTTCCAAAAAAGGAAAATCCGAAACCACAGTGTTTTCAAGCAAATTTTTGATAAAGAATTTGGAGTATTTTCAATAAGAATAACTTAAAATTAAATTTCCAGGAGTATGCTTTAGTGGAAAGGACTCTGAAGCTTTGGAGTCAGAAAATCAGGCTCGAGTTCTACCTCTGTAATTTACTAGCCATAAAACCAAGTTATTTATCCCGATGAGCCTCAGTTTCCTCATCTGTAAGTTGGGAGTGATTTTAATACTTGCTTCATAGAGTTTTGTTAACATCAAACAGGACTATGTGTATTGATTTTCCAGCCTGTGCCTATGCTAAGTTGCTCGTTGTGTCTGACTCTTTACGACCCCATGAACTATGGACTGCCAGGCTCCTCTGTCCATGGGATTCTCCAGGCAAGAAAATTGCAGTGGGTTGCCATGCCCTCCCTCAGAAGGTCTTCCTGACCCAGGGTTTGAACCTGAGTCTCTTATGTCTCCTACACTGGCAGGTGGGTTCATTACCACTAGTGCCACCTTGGAAACCCTGATATAGATCATCTTTCATTATTATGAAAGAAAATGCAAATGTGCATGAAATAGTTTGCAAAACATAGTATAATGGATATATGTTGGTTAGTATATTAGTTTTTGCCAGAAATAAAGTAAAACAATATTAGTTAGAGGAACACTCTTTTCAAGGATATAGTTGGGGAATTCAAACCAGTTTGATTACATGACTTTCCTCAGTTAGTGCACTAAAAACTCACACCAAATCTTAGGAAATACCAAGGTCCTATATCACCTGGTAAGAGAAAGTAAGTCATTACACAATTCCCTAGTAATTCAAAGGAAAGCCGTTCTTGAATTCTAGTATGCTAAAAGACAAGTAACTAGACAGGTACATTCAGACAGCCTGTAAGCTCAGCAACATGAATGCGGCATTGAGTTTTTTAAGAGAAAAATAAAGATGACAAAAAAAAAAAGTGAGTGACAGTGTCCAAAACTGATCCTGCCTTAGATAATTTCCATATCACCATCCACTACTCCCCTAAAGAAACAATAATAAAACCCATATCACCCTGGGAGACAACTGCCCTGTCATCCTTCAACTCATCAAACCTTCCCTGAACACTTCCAAAGTATAGTACGCTAGGAATTTGAAGATGAAAAAAAAAATACATCTGCTCTGGAATTGTTCAACAATCCAACCTGCACGACTTAAGAGAAGGAGGGAAAATTTTTGAACTGAGTAATCATTAAATATAGAGCCAAAAATCAGGTGAGTTAAAACAGCCAGCAGACAAAGCACTAACTGAAACACACTCACCATGAAGAACTTTCATGACAAACTCATACAGTTATTCATAACTTATAACACCATCACAGGTAAGCCATCAGAGAAGATTTGAAGGCAAGGATGCAGAGTTTCTAATACCATCAAAGTCCTCAAGTTTTTCATAGTTGTAAGCACAAGAGATTAACTCTGTAGAGTAGCAGTTCTTAAAATGTGATTCATAGATGCATGGGAGTGCCTGAAGACCTTTCAGAAAGCTCATGAGGTCAAAACTAATTTTATAATAATAAAAAAATGTTATCTGCATTTTTCTGTGTTAATATTTGTACTGATGGTGGAAAAGCAATGTGGGTAAACCTGTTGGTGTCTTGAACCAAGGCAGTGACATCAAACTGAACTAGCAATTATTATAATCTTTTTATTTATTTATTTATTTTTTGCCACACCACATGTGGCTCGTAGGATCTTAGTTCCCTGACCAGGGATCAAACTTGTGCCCCTTGCACTGGAAGTGTGGAGTCTTAACCACTGGACTGCCAGCGAAGTCTCAGTTATTATATTCTTAAATGCCATGTACTTCCAGTTTAAAAGTATTGTCAGTTTCACTTACAATATTTGATGAAGCAATAAAAAATTAATTGTACTACATCTTTACCTTGCATACATATCAAAGATAATATATATGACAAAATGGGAATTTCTCCTGTATACCAAAGTATAGTGGTTATCTTAAGGAAACATCCTTGTGCAACTGTTTGGACTGCAAGCTAAACTAGCCTTTTCTTTTTCATGAAACATGATTTGATTTGACAGAATGACTGACAGGTATTTTCAGACTTGGATATATAGCAAAAATTCTCTAGACAATTAACAACATAAACCTGTCACTTCAAGAAAAACAACTGACTATTTACTGCCAAGGGTGAAATTTGAGCTTTCCGTGAAAAATAGAATTTTGGAAAACCTGTATTGACCATTATAAATTTAATTTAAGCACTTACCTAATGTAATTGATTGTACTATTAATGGATAGTATTTTAAAAAATATTGTGTAATGATATGTGTCAACATTTAGAAATTTTGTATAATTCAGTGAGGCAATATTTACCCAATACTAATATTTGATGATACAAAATCATACACGGGTAAAAGATTCATGAAAAATTTGAGACTGGCCAATGGATTTCAATGTAACAGAATACAAAAATTAATCAGTATAACTTCATATACTGTAACTGATTACAGGGAACTATCACTTGTCAAGTTTTGATGTAATATCAAAAAAGAATATTCGGGGCTTCCCTGGAGGCTCAGTGATAAAGAATCTGCCTGCCAATGCAGGAGACACGGGTTCGATCCCTCAACCAGGAAGATCCCACATGCTGTGGAGTAACTGGGACCTGTCTGCCGCAACTATTGAGCCTGTTCTCCGAAGCCAGGGACACACAACTACTGAGCACATGTGCCTCAATTACTACAGCCTGCATACCCTACAGCCTTTATTCCACGACAACAGAAGCTACCAACAAGAAGCTGGTGCCCGGAGACTAGAGAGAAGCCCGTGCAGCAACGAAGATCCAGCACAGTTAAAAATAAAAATAAATGAACAAAATTATTTTAAGGAAAGAATATTGAAATGGCCACAAAAATGCCCTCTCTTTTTAAATTATGTGTCTGTGTAGGTCTGGATTTTCATATGTTCCTATCAGAGCAACACATTACAACAAGTTGAATGCAGAAACAGTCATGAGTCCGGTTGTCAGCTATTAAGCCAGACATTAATATCATTTGCAAACATATACAAAAATACCACAATTCTCACTAATTTTTGTTTGACTTTGATACTACAATTTCTTCTCCTAAATTGTGATTTCTTCTAATATGTAGCAGGCTTATCTTTTTGAATGAATTGACATATATTTTTAAGTGTATGCTTTTTCATTTCTAATTATTGATAGGTATAAGCCATGTAACTAAAATCTCTTTGGAGTACTTAATATTTTTTTAAGAGTGTAAAAGTCTCCTGAAGCAAAATGTGTGAGAATCACTAAGGTGGAGTGTAAGAAAATGACTCTTGGTAACATTTTAATTTCTCACTCACATTCTCTGAGGACGATCTCACAATCATAGCCAAATGTCACGTTGGAACACGAAAGACAAAGGTTAACCCTGCTGTGTTGAATGTCTCTGGGAATCCCTGTTGATGATGGTGGGGATCATTAATGGACTTCCTGGAGATCCACAGGAAGTGACTCTCCCTTTGCAGCAAATCCTCTGGTAAAATCCTCAGGGCATTTATTCTCTGAAGGCCTAAATACTTCTAGAACTGGCGCATAAGGTACTTTGATTTTGTGATACTCCAGGATGTCAAAAAAAGTCTCAATGGATGATTATTAAAAAATGAACTTTTCATCCATTAATTTGCTTCAGTTTTTCAGAAGTTTATAAATAGTGAACTCATGATTCCTTTTTAGAGATGTGTGTATATGAGTACATATATGTATGTGTATAAATGTGTCTAAAATTTACTAGCTGAGGGGTATGAACCTTTAAAATATTAAAAGGCCTCCCAGGGGAAAAAAAAAAAAAGAAGCCTTCCCTGACTGTAGGGACAATGCTTATGATAGGAACTAATATAATCATTACCGAAGCATATCTGTTATACTTTCCCTTCAGTTCTACCACTTTATTCTTTTGTTTTTCCTCTTCCTTCTCAGTGAGGTTCTAGCTCAGTACCCTTATTGTAACTGACCTCCTCAGGCTCTGTCCATTTTTATTAAGCGCCAAAATGTCAGCTGGTTAGCCAAAAGATGTTGCTGAACTCGGCACGGAGCATCGCACACACATATGTAAAGGTATTCAGGAGGAAGGGAAGCCTCATACTGAGCCAGGAGCAGGTCACAAGGAGTCAGAAAGCCTCTCTTTTTGTCACTCCCTGCAGACTCCTGCATTTCCTTTTAGAGAAAAAATGCCTTCAGTTTCAGGGTGAAAACATGGGAGGGTGGAGAGTGGAGATTCAAATACCTTCCATGTGATACTAGAGCGTTGGGATCTTACTGTGAATGAAGAAATCCAGGATCAGTTCAGTAGGGATCAGGGAGAGGCTGGCAGAGGCCCCTTCCGTGGAGAAGGGAGGTGAAGGATTCAAGGGCCAGAGACACCAACATCAGTTTGCCCAGGCGTCCGTGTAGGGTGGAGGCAAGTGTGGTGCCAGCTAGCAGTGGGTTTGAATCCCCATTCTCCCACTCACTTACCAACTGGGTGACTCGAGGCGATCTACTTAATCTCATGAAGCATCAACCTGCTCATGTAGTAAATGAGGACAGTCGTACCTCCCTCGCAGGGTTGAGTGAAGATTCAGTGAGAGCAAGCGTGTGACATGCCTGGAACACAAGCAGTGTCCAATAAGTACCAATTTCCTTTCTCTGTTTTAGCGGTTTTCACATATGTTTTTACATAAGTTGCCTTTTGAATGAACAAATGGGCCCATTTTAAAATTTTTTTATTAAACTTTTTATAAGATCCTCTGGAGAAGGGCGTGGCAACCCAATATTCTTGCCTGGAGAATCCCATGAACAGAGGGGTCACAAAAAGTTGGACATGACTTAATGACTAAACAACAATAACAACATAGCTGATTAACAATGTTGTTAATAGTTTCAGGTGAGCAGGAAGGGACTCAGCCATACCTACACATGTAGCCATTCTCCCCCAGACTCCCCTCCCATCCAGGCTGCCACATAACATTGAGCAGAGTTCCCTGTGCTATCCAGTAGGTCCTTGTTGGTTATCCATTTTAAATATAGCAACGTGCACATGTCTATCTCAAACTCCCTAACTATCCTTTCCCCCGGCAACTATGAGTTCCTTCTCTAAGTCTATGAGTCTGTTTCTGTCTTGTAAATAAGTTCGTTTGTATCATGTCTTTTTAGGTTCCACCTATAAGAGATGTCATATGATGTTTCTGCTTCTTTGTCTGACTTACTTCACTCAGTGTGACAACCTTTAGGGCCCATTTTATCAGGGAATAATTGGACATTTTCTAAACTCTTCCCCACATCCTAATGAATTTACCTGTTTGAAGACGTTTCATGGTGTCAAAGAGAGACCACTATGAAAAGCTTTCTTTAAAAAGCGGGTAAAGAATAGAGTGTCCATTCTCTTCTCCTGTCTTCACGGTCAGTTGTGTCTTCCAGAAATTCCAACAAGTTAGTGAGGCCTGACCTTCCTCTTTTTCTTCTTCCCTTTTTGTAAAGCATGCCAGCAATCTTTAATCATGCTGCGATTTCTAAATGCCACCCAGGTTCACTTCAGAAGCAGTTTCAAACAAAGATTTAACCCACAGACACACAAATGGCTGATTTGTGCGTTCCAGAGACTCAGAAGCTTTTTGTTTTTTAAAAATTAATATGTTTCAGTTTTCTCTTTTTACTTTCATATTCATTTCCAGAGAAAGAGAGAAGCATTTTCTTTTGTTACAGACTTTCATAAAAATTCAGTGCTAATTATAGGGGGTTTTTGGTACTGACTCTTTGTTGAGGTGATTAACATGCAAAGCATTTTACAACACTGTTTTCTCCTAAAAGAAGCGTGGATATGTAAAGTAAACAGAGTTGACCTCTTAGCTCCTTCCTAGGTCACCCAGTTTTCCCCTGATTAAAACTAATTTGCTGGAGAGGTTCACTGTTGGAAATGAGAAGATTTGGAAAGGAAGATTAGTAAAGAGAAAAGGAGCTGAAATATTGCTCTAAATACTATTAGAGATCTTGCTGTTCTCCCACCTTCTTCCCACATGCTGAAAATAAGCCATCCAGTCACTTTTGTTAGAAGACGAGGACAGCTAAGAGAGTTAGAACCAGTCAAATGCATATGGACACAGCCAAGACAAAAACATCCAACAATCAACCCCCAAAAAGTCTAGAGGAAGGGCTTTCATAAGAAACATAAGGAGAACTTAGAAAAGCAATATGCCCATTAGATTGTTTCTGTCAACATTTCTCTGCCCTATCTGCTTTGATGTGACAATGATGATACCAGAAGTGATGGTGAGGAAAGACCACAGCACTGTGAACCCAGCAGGTAGAGATGGTGGCCCTTCTTAGGATGAGTAATATAGTAAATTGAGCTGCAGAATAAATACAGCAACCCCAGAGATGTATAGGAAGTGAAAAATGGTGAAAGTATCACTGAAATGAGTTCTCTATTTTTGAATGGTATTTGTTGATCAAAACAAACAAACAAACAAAAAACCCCAAAAGCAAAAAACAAAACTGGATACTTTTATTTGATGAAATATTTACAGAGAAGCTCTTTATCATTGAGACCCAAGATGGCTAGTCCATTTTGCTTTACACACTCCCCACCCACCCCCACCCTGACATCACTTTCCTGAGCAATGGTCAGATGGAAATGCTGGAGTGAACTGAAAAGTATGATGCACAATCAGACAAAAACATTCAACGCAGCATTTGATGATGAAGGCATAATCAGCTGGACTTGGTGCCTGATGTGGCCAATTTGCTTTTACATTCTTTTCAGATCCCTAGTGCTTGCAGTGAAAATACCCCTCAAGCATTCCTCTCTCTTTCTCTTTTTTCCTCCCAGTAGGTTGCTTGCCTCTTTCACCTTGTGAGAAAAAGGCCTGTCTGCTTTGATGTGGCTTCCCAAAGTGTAGTGGGAATATCCTTTTATTTGTTGAACTTTCAGGGTTTCTTCTTCATCCCGCCCAATGCGCTGTGTGAAAGAACATACTGCAAATAGCCATCCATCACTTTACCTCGTCATATCATTGTGCCTTATTTCTTGTCCTCTAGGTCAGTGAAAATGATGATCTGACCGAGACCATAATCATTGCTGATCAGTACTTGGCCTCCTGCAGAGGTCCATGCAAGCACATGGGCTTTTTCTAAGACGCCACTGAGCAGATATCAGATGGAGCTCCCTCCCCCATCACCTTCTCGCTGCTGAAAAACTTAATAACCTGGTATTGTTCAGCGAGTCATTCAAGCGAGCAGAGTGGAATTCTACCTGTTCCTCAAGGTAAAATATCTGCTAGGCTGCTGCAAAGACTGTTAGCCATTCACAGCTCTTGCTGTGTGTAAAACTCACATGGTTAGGTGAATGCAAACCTTGAGTGAAAGCCTGGTAACTTCCTGTGTTTGTCTGAAACCAGGCACAAATGAAGCCAGTGCACAAAGCAGAGCTCTGCAAATACACTCCATTTTTCAGTGGCCATTTTCTAATGCTATTTTTTTTTTCCCCACCAGGAGAGAAATGATTAGAACAGATTAGAAACACAAAAAGCTGAAAACTTTAAAGGAAACTTTCCCAGATGCTACACAGTTTCATAAAGGATCACAGAAAGGTTTTTTGCAAACATTGGTTGTAATTTCTACCAGGTGTCACAACCCAGTGAACCATTAAAAGTGAACCGGTTCACTGAACCGAACTGAACAGATGGAATTCCACCCTTGCTCTGCTTGAAAGGCTTCACGAACAATACAAAGTCTTCTTTTAAGTCCCCTCCTCTTAGAGGCCCACCTCACCCATGAGAACATGTGGGGAGCACTCAGGATGGGACACAGCCTCTGGGCTCTTAGTTCAAGCAGAAGGGGAAGCAGTCCATTTTAAAACCCTCGGGGCCACCCCCATCATTTTCAAAATCCCAACGCTGCCTTCCGTTTGTCCCCAAATGTATGTCAGTAGTTGAATGTTTTGTTCTCTTTTAATTTTGTCCTGAGTTGTCATTTACTTTCCTCTGTCCAGATATAGATATACCTTGAAAGGCTGTGTGTGTGTGTGTGTGTGTGTGTGTGTGTGTGTGTGTGTGAGAGAGAGAGAGAGAGAGAGAGGCCTGAACAACATGGACTAGTGTGTTATTCTCTTTGCCTGACTTTATTATTTAATTTTCATTTCTTTTCAGGAAGTGAAGATGCATTCCAGACCACAAAATGGATTTCAGTCCTTTCTTGGCTTCTCGAATCCTGACAGTACAGGCAAGGGAAATTGATATAGATGGTTATAGACATGCCCTGCTAGTCAAAGTGCCAAAGATCTGCTTAAGGGACCAAGAGATCAAAAGACCATTTGCAGTCAATTCATTAAGCATTAGTCAATCAATTAGTTAATTCAATATATATGTATGAGGACTAACTGCTGTCAGACATTATATTGCATGTTGTGTGGGATCCAAATTGGAATGAAGTGTTTGCTTTCCAGAATATGGTAATTTAAAAGTGATAAGCTAGTCAGAGACCCTTATGCATTTGAAAATACATGCCATCCAAGTGGCTCCTTGATTTCTATACTCCTGCTTACTGTTCTCTTTCGAGTCATAACTGGTGCCATGGTCTATTGACATGTGATCAGCATGTCAATATCTTTAGTATTGGGATTTCGTAGTTAACGCTATTTTTCAAGGCTCATGTTTTGTAAAGCTTTGAACTGATTTTGCTTCTTTGAAAATTAGACCATTTCTTCAAAGCATGTTCTAATAGGGTTGAGGAGACAATGGACCAGAGATAAAGCCAGAGGGGCCAGGACTGGGAGTTTGGGTAAGCACAAAAGGTACTGGCAGGTGGATTGTTGATTAATTCCAGAGAGGTCAGCTGAGGGAGAGATTTGCAAGTAAGAGGACCAGAAACCAGGGAGATAGGCATTAGCGATCAGAAACTGAGGTTAGGATTCCGGAACACACAAGGTCAGGGGGTGAAAAAGAAGTTTTTGGCAACATGGGGTCATGAATCCAGGTCAAAACCCCCCAACAACAACAGATTAGGAGCCATTCAAAAGGTCTGAATAATAGGCATAGGATGTAAACAGAAAGCATGAGTATGATGCTGAATGAGTCTGTGTCTCTCAGCTCTTTGCATGGCTCTGAACTAAGGCTAGAGTTGGTTAGAGGGATAAGCATGTCTGAGATGAAGATAAAGAATAGAGCTGAGAATTAAGTATTTTGTGAGAGCATTAAAATCCAGTGTTGGGAAGCCACTGGCAGAAATGAATTTCTGAGTTTACATATTCCTAGAGATTAAATCTACCATTTAATGTTTATATAGTAAAACACAGTACTGAAGTGCAGTCTTTAGCATTTGTATATTTGAGTTTCAGTCTCTTGTGCTACTTATTAGCTACAATAACTTGTATGAAGTACTGAACCTCTCAAAGCCATGGTTTCTTCAAGTGTAAAATAAGAATGACTCCTAGTTTGAGTGTAAAATATTCAGCATTGAGAAATAACAGATGCAAAATGATTACTTGTAGACATTATTTTTATTATCACAATCCTTTTTAATATGGACCTGGATTTTTTTATCCAGGAATTTAATCCTTTTCCCTTTCAGAATGCAATATATATTCTACATAGTTAATAGTTTGACTATTCCTGTTGATTTTTCTTCCCAGTGACGTGATCTTCTTCAGAAAGTTTTTGATTGTTTTGTCTATTAGGCCTGAGAAACAGCAGTAATACTTATGAGGAAATATATTTAAATGTACTATATAAAATGTATAATATACTTTAAAAACTCTGTGTAAAATCCTTCTAAGTTCACACTGACCGGTGCCCATCTAGTAGCATTGACTAAAACACCAGGAGTTGGACAGTAAGTCTAGGGATAAGAAAATCTAAATCTTTCTCTATCTTACTCTAAGCATGACTCATCGTGAGGCAAACATTTTACATAGTCACTACCCCAACACTACACAAAAACGCTTATAGGATTCTATGGATTTCCTATGTAGAAACAAAATTAATTAGGTTTTCTTCTGTGTATGTACATGGTCTGGACTTAAAACAAACGGATGCTCAACTGTAGAATAGTTCAGAATGTATTCTGATTTAAATCCTATTTTAACTATCCCCATGAATTATTATGTGCTTAGTCATTCAGTCGTGTCTGACTCTTTGCAATCCCATGGACTTGTAGCCTGCCAGGCTTCTCTGTCCATGGGGATTCTCTAGGCTAGACTACTGGAATAGATTGCCATGCCCTCCTCCTGGGGATCTTCCCAATCCAGGGATCAAACCCAGGTCTCTCGCATTGCAGGCAGATTCTTTACTGCCTGAACCACCAGGGAAGGCCATGAATACTGGAGTGAGTAGCCTAGCCCTTCTCCAGAGATTCTTCCTGACCCAGGAATCAAAACAGAGTCTCCTGAATTGCAGGCTGATTCTTTACCAGCTGAACTACCAGGGAAACCCTGGTAAATTGAATTGTTACAGGGAAAAAAAAAAAAACAAAAAACCCCCCCCCACACACGAACAACAAAGCAGCCCAAAGTGGAAGACTCCTGAGGCAGAAACTGATGGGTACCATTATAAAGAAGAAAAAAATCAGTTTTCTTCCCTCTTGTTATTGAGCTTCCATAATACTCTAAAATATTAAAACCACATTCAATAAAGGGCAACATCCTTGATTTCTAGCCTAGATCTGAGTCTTCATTTCTTGAGGGGAAAAAAAATGCTTTTTTGGTTGCACTAGGTCTTCCTTGTGGCTCACGAGCTTTCTCTGGTTGCGGCTCACGGGCTTAGCTGCCCCACAGTATGTGGGAATCTTAGTTTCCCAACCGGAGATCAAACCCGAGTTGCCTGCATTGGAAGGCGGATTGTTAACCACTGGACCACCAAGAAAATCCCCTTGAGAAATGGTTTTGAATGAGACTGTCTCTTTTTCTATCATGTTTGCTTGCATTCTCATTCTTGCTACTTATCCACTTCCACTGCCAGATCTTCAATAGCAGTATTCAAACCCAATTCAGAAATACATTTCTTATTTGTATTGCCTATAAGTTGGTGTTGACATGGCATGTGAGATTAACTTGGATGCTGGTGACCATTGTCCTGAAAGGCCATTGTCATGAAAACTTCCATTGGTCTGTGATTGGTTCCACAATCAGGCAGAGTTACAAAATTCACTCATCTGTTAATTAACTAAGGTGATCTCAGAATTTTCTACTTAGAGCACAAGGGAGCTGTAGTGAACTGGTTGCTTGGGTTTGTTTTCAGTGCTTGAGTTGGCAATATCTTGGCAGTTGTAGATTTTCCCCACCCCATGGACTTGGAACTGAAGGGTAGACTTAGTGAGAAGTCTCAGGTCTACATTCAGGTTTGGTGCTGCTGCTGCAAGGTCTAAGGGTGGATGGCCATCTATGAGGGAAGGAGGCGGCTGTACTGTGCTCAAGCCACACTCTACTATGCAGTGTTCCTTTCTCCACACATCTTACAGATGCAACAGTATGCTAGACCCATGGCGTTGGTTCTGGAATCTCTACTTCTTTTTTAAAATGTTTATTTATTTAATTTCTGGCTGTGCTGGGTGTTCATTGCTGTGCAAACTTTTCCCTAGTTGCGGCATGTGGGGGTTACTCTGTAGTTGCGGTGTGCGGGCTTCTCACTATGATGACTTCTCTTGTTGGGGAGCGCAGGCTCAGTAGTTGTGGCACATGGGCTTAGTTGCTCTGCAGCATGTGAGATCGTCCCAGAACAGGGATTGAACCCATGTCTCCTGCACTGGCAGGCGGATTCTTCACCACTGAGCCACCAGGGAAGCCCCTAGAATCTCTACTTCTAATTCCTCATTTGCTTTCTTCAAGTTCAGTTATTGTCTCTCTTGCAAGACTCTCTCATGCACCCATTTGTTTCAGCTCTGAACAAATTTAGTTGCACGTTTCTCTGTACTTTCATAGCAGTTATTTATGAGTCTTTCTCCTCCACTCATCCGTAAACCTCTTCACAAAAGGTTCTATCTAATCTTATTCATCTTTGGAAGGCAAAGTAAGTTAGTGGTTAAGACTATGGACTCTGGAGTTACAAGGTTTGGGTAAAACTTCTGCTTTCTCCACCTACTATGTGATCTTGAAAAAGATGTTGCAGCAACTCTGGACGATAGTTTTATTACCTGTAAAATAGCTGTTTGTTACCCTATAGAAGTTGCTTTCATAATTTAAAGAAATCCACATAAAGCACCTGGTGCATAATGGCTCAACAACCATGAGCCCTGATCCACCATATTGTTTTACATACTTGGCTCTCAGCCATGTCTGGCTTTCAGCAAGACTGTAGTGCATGTTTGTTTCCCTTAGCTTGTATCATCCTTAAACTACAACTTCAAGAGGCAGCTGAGAACTTCCCTGGTGGTGCAGTAGATGAGAATCAGCCTGCCCATGTGGGGGACATGAGTTTGATTCCTCAAATGGGAAGATTCCACATGCCATGAAGCTGCTAAGCCAGTGTGCATAGCTACTGAACCTGCACTCTAGAGCCAGGGGGTCACAACTACTGAGCCCATCTGCTGCTACTACTGAGCCTGCAAACCTAGAGTCTGTGCTCAGGAGCAAGAAAAGCCAGTGCAATGAGAAGCCTGCGTACTGCAGTGAAGAGTAAACCCCACTTGTTGCAACTAGAGAAAGCCCAAGCATAGTGATGAAGACCCAGCACAGCCAAAAATAAATAAATATTTTAAAAAAGAGGCAGCTTATGTATGTATTTCACCAAAGGATGGCAAGGACTGAGGACAGAACCTTCCTGTGAAAGACAGTGGAAAGGAAGTGAAAACTGAGCACTAAAATTGAACTCATATTTAATACTGCCATGAATATCACCAAGCTAAGAGATCGGGGAGTTATAGACCCTCAGTCCTAACTTTTGGATGACTTCTCATTAACTATAGGAATCTAGAATCATCTTTTGACTTTTTTTTTTTTTTTTGGTATCTCAGTTTTAATACACACAAAAACAGACAGTGACTGCCAACTTGTCTTCTCTAGATGTAAGAAAATAGAGCACCACACTCAGGCACCTTTATTATCAGGCCATTCTCGCTCCTGCAGCAGGGAAACTGAGATACAAGTCTGGGGACTTGATCAAGGTCACAGCCAGTGGCAGAGCCAAATTAAAATTCATGTTCTCAGAGTCCTTTCCACGCCATTGCTTCACCTACTGACCCATGGTGCTCCACCAAGAAGTACTTCTGATTAAGTGAACTTTCAGGTTTCAATAACACAAAACCTTGGCAAGGACTTTAGGTAACAAGCTCCTATCATAGACTCTGGTTACTTTTGGGCAAGAACTGGCTGTCTCATATATACGTTGACTTGATTGCCTCATACAGGCCAACACAAGAGAGTGGTGTGTTTTCAGTGTTGAACCAAGACTACAAGAGCTTAATAAAATCTTTCTTTGAAAAATAAGGAGGGCAAGTGAAAATGGGGACAGATGACTTCCTTATCAACTGTACCATCTACTATCAGGGAACAACTCTTTTTGGTTATTGCTGTGGATTCATAGCCTAGTACAGTGCCTGTGTATGATAATTGAATTGATATGGAATAAACGAATGAATACACGGAAACCTTAATACTTCAGATATAGTTAAATAGCTTCCAATACTCTAGTACAATATTACTCTAATGCTAATATGGTGGATTTTCCTGTATCCATTGTTTTTTAAAAAATCTGGTGTGTTTATATGTAACAGGGTGTTAAAATTTAAGTTTTGAGCAAGGCTCCACAAGACAATAGATGTGGCATAGCAAAGTGAGGTGCTGATCAAAATGTGTATGTATTAAAGCAGGAGGTTAAGAACTGGTTTCACAAACTTGGAACCTGTACCTAGCGGGACACCGACCTGCATGGAGGATGTAACAATCTTAAGAGAGAGGATAAGAGAAAGTATTTTGAGGACCGTTTCTCAGGGAACACTTCACTGACAGCCACATCTTTCTCTAAGGGAAGATGGTTGGAGACACACCTGCCCTCAAGCAAACAGAGTAAGGGATAATGTCCAAGGATTACTTGGAAAGCTTGCTATGCTTCCTCTGGGTTTGAGCTCAGAGTGGACAGAATCTGATTTAAGCTCAGGAAATTGGAGCACAAACAAGATGTGTTAGAGAGACTGGTTGGCAACTGAGCAGAGCTGTCTCTGCTATTTCCAGAAAGTAACTTCTTTCTCTTGCCAGAAGTTCTAAGAGGCAAACCCCAGGGTCCAGAGAGGGATTAGATGTAGGAATGACCTGAAGCCATTTTATGTCTTGACAAAGAAGCTGGCTTATAAGAGGCAATGGGACTCCAGCAGAGAAAAATCTCTCTAGAATGGACCTTCTGAGAACTGGGGCCCAGGTGGGGCATTGAGGGAGAGGAGTTCAAGGCAAAGCATAAAGCAGAGTTAGAGCTGGAAGGGAACAGCTGGGGACTTGCCAAATTTAGTTACCATTGCCTCCATGAGAGAAGGGCTTTGCTTAGACATCTTCCAGACAAAGGTAGCATGAAGTCAGATTTATAGCAACTCTCATTCATGTAACAAACTTCCCTACTACTTTTCTGCTTTTAACTCCCAATATTTCAATCCAAGAGGGGTTAGAAACCATAGCTAATGAGCAGGTACAAGAGTAGAAGAGGTATTATAGGCGAGGAAGAAGAGTGTCCTGCCCTCCAAATGGAGCTTCCCAGGTGGCGCTAGTGGTAAAGAATCCTCCTGCCAATGCAGGAGACACAAGAGACTCAGGTTTGATCCCTGGGTCAGGAAGATCCCCTGGAGGAGGATACAGCAACCTGCTCCAGTATTCTTGCCTCCACAGAGAGGCCTAGGGGCTACAGTCCATAAGGTCGCACAGAGTCAGATATGACTCAAACAACTTAGCACACAGGCCCTCCAGGTGCAGGCAGCTCTCCTAAGACTGGCGGATGGGAGAGAATTTAATTCTAAATCAAGTTCAGAATTTTTCTAACTACCACTGATGGGCATCTGACTTTTGTTTTGAGACTGTTTTTTGAAGCTAAGATGCATCTAGAGGCATCTATTTCTAAACAGCAAACACAAAAGTAAAGGGAGGTATTGAAGACAGAATTTAATGGCCGGGGAAACTTCCCTGCTTCAAGTACATTTTAAAGAAGAAGGGAAGATCAAAATAAAATTACTCTTTGGTTATATCAAGCTGAGCATGGTAAAAATAGCAGGTAGAGTTCTCTTCATTTCATTTTGTATATCCTTGTGTAAGCTTGGACAGACCCTTCATATTAAACATACACAATTTTAGTAGCACCCATGGGGGCGCTGCCTACCTTTTGAGGGCACAAATCTGAGAAGGCTGCCATGGTTTACCCATGGTGTATCTGGATGCTAGATTAGTAAGAACATATCAGTTTGGCTAGAATCAGAAGAAAGGCTGGGAAGAGAATTAGAAGTCATTTGGTCTTACCCATCTGATATCAGCATTGTTGCCATTATACATTGGAAAAAATGAGAGCTGGTACCATTCTTGGACACAAATAAATATCAAGATGAAACTGACTTTTGTATGAGTACTCCTTGAAATAAATCAAAGGGATTTAATTTGTAAAAATCTTTTTTTGCTCAAATCTCTATTTTACAAAGTCAATACTCCTTTTGAGTAGTGACTCATTTTTTTTTTTTTTTAGACCATGGAACATGACAGTCTTCTTTCTTCCACACTGATTGAATCATACTATTACTTTATTTTTTTCCTTAACTTTGTCACTTTCATTATCATGACTTAAGAAAATACTTATATCAAAATGATTTTTCATTTATGTCAATGTCCTAATTTGCTTTAACAAGTATTTCCTACTGTGAAAACTTTCTTCCCAGTTATTATAGAATGAACAACCAAAAGATAATTTGGTTCATAAAAAGGTCAGGTCCACATTAAAAAATCGCCTTTATCATTTTAATAAAATGAAAAACATGTATTAAGGAAACTTGCTGAATATCTCTGACTTAGTGTTCACTATGTTTTCTATTGGCCAGAATAAATTTTCAAAAATCTTAAAGTAATGTTTGCACGATTCATATTTGTATTACACTTTTTTTCTTTGTAATTGTACTTCAATACTAGTGTTATATTAAAGGTATATATGTTTAAAATTCATGTAAAAAAAAAGAGGCCAATCTGCAGCTGATCCTATTTAGTATTTAAGTGGTGCCCTACCTAAGCTGAATCAATGCTTACCAGTTGGTGAAAAGCACTTCCTATGATGCAGTTCATGATATGTCTTATTAACTGAAGATTTCTCAAGTCCATTTCTATTCCTCCATCTTTCCCACTGGCCCATCAGACTTTAAGAGCTGACCTGTCAGTGGGGATACTGTTATCTTGGTAGAAGTAAAAAGAAAGTGAGAAGGGAAAACTAACATCTCATACACCATTGGTCATGGAAATGAAGAGGGATCAAGGGAGTGGAGGTGAGGTTTACTGAGCACCTACACAATGACATGAAGTGTGCAAATGCTTTCATGACTGATCTGACTTTCTATGAACAACAGTTCCTTGAAAGTAGGTATTCTCACACCTACTTTAGACAGGAAACAAGAGAAGTGACTTGCTTAGCACTGTGAATTCAAGACAGACCCCAAATTCCTAGACTTTCTGCAATTCAATACATCTTTCATTGATACTACATTTTAAAATACATTTTGAAATTGGCTTGTGACTTATCTCATTCTTTTTAATCTCCCGAATCTAATCCCATATCAAAGCTGATAGTATTTTTAAACAAAGGAATTGTTTTTGATTTCCATTACTATATTTTTTGAGACTACATTGACTTCTGTTATTAGATTTGAATTTCAGGATAGATAATGTCATATGTTCTTTCTCAACACTGTATACCTTCCCATTATAGTGCACAACCATTGATTCCAATCAACTTTTTAAAAAACTCATTCCACATTTCCAATATTTTTAGACTTCTATTATCATTCACAAATATCCTCAGAACTGTGTTCCAATCTTATGTGTGTTTCGATATTATGATAACTTTCCCCTAGGGGTTTATTAACTTCCATGTTGCAGTATTCATTTTACCTATTTTCATTTCCTTGGACTAAGTCCAGAATAGCCTCTGGTCCTGTTGATTGCTTCACAAGCTATGTGAGGGAACATTTTTGCAATGCATTCGGAGACAAGCAACCATCTGATTCCATTTCTGTGATCTATCAGTCATTGTCAGGGGATTGAAATCATATCACGTTGAGTACTTTTATTTCTCTAACACCTCCCCCTTCTTTTTCCTGTTCATTGCCTAGCTTTCTGTTATAGGAAAACATCTCTCGTTAGTATATATTTTTATGAATTTGATTCTTTTTAGAAAAGTGGCCTTTTTAAAGTGGAATGATTTCTTCTTTTTTTTAACCAACTGAAACCTCAACTTCACAACAGTGTTCACCAAGTTTTTGACATGCCTCTGCGGATGTCAAGGGCTTCCCTTGTAGCTCAGTTGGAAAAGAATCTGCCTGCAATGCAGGAGATACGGGTTCGATTCCTGGGTCAGGAAGATCCCCTGGAGAAGGAAATGGCAACCACTCCAGTATTCTTGCCTGGAGAACCCCATGGACAGAGGAGCTTGGCAGGCTATGTGCATGCGGTCACAAGAGTCGGACACTACTTATCGACTAAGCCACTGCGGATGGAGCTGCCGAAAGCTGGGCTATTGGCTTCTAAGAAGGATAAAGTAATTCTCAGGGAAGAACTCTTCTTGAGGAAGTTCAACAGCAAGAGGTAAATTTCAAGTCAGAGAAGAAAATCCAAATATGGCAATGCTGTCTGTCATGTGAAAGGTTCAACAGCCCAGCTAGGGACATAAGTTTGAGTCCTTAAGATGAGGGACATGAAAAAAGAAGACCAAGGGAAAATAAAACATGTAATCGCTCTACTTCCAAGGGATAATAAGAACACAGGCTGTCAGCAGCACGGACATCAGTGGCCGTGGTGTGGACAGCCATGTGGTGAAGGAGGAGAAGTCGTACTGTCTTAGGAGTGACGCCGCTAGGGACAGTAGTACAGTGGAGCTGGCGGTAGTGGCGCTGATAACAGAAGTCACAGTGTCCTTTTAGAGCTCTCAGAACTGGATACTGGAAACAATGCCACACACACAGGCGTCAGTGATGGCAGAGCCTCTGATGGGCAGCCGTGAAACTGGAGGTGATGCCATTAGAATATTAAAAACCTTGAGAAAGGGAGGGCATTGGATATCCTGATTACCCAATGTGAGAGTATCTGGCAATTTCCAGAACTAGTTGGGAGCTTGAACAGAGAGGGTACAATTACTGAAAAGCAGGTGGGGTAGAGTCAGAGAAGCACTGTTTTGTAGGTTTATGGCCATTTTCTCAGCCCTAGGCTTTAATGTTTAAGAAACACAAGAGAGAATAAGAGTAACCACAACAAAAATAACACTTTGTTTCAGGAGCTGTTGCACTCCTCACAACAATACTTCCGGGTGATACTATGATTGCCCCCATTTTAGAGATGATACATTTGAGGAACTGAGAAATCAAGTAACTTTTCCAACCAGCTACAAGGCATAAGGCTTTCTTGAGGGTTAGTGAAATTCCTTTCAGAAAAACCACTGATTCAAGAAAAAAAACCTGATTCAAGATTGGAAAAGGAATATTAAACTTAAATAAGAAATATTGCATTTAATAACTAAAATATCTTTATTATAAAATAAGATTCTTTCTCCTCCTATTTATCTTAGCCTTCCAATTATCTTGCTTTTTTTTTTCCCTTTGAATTTCTGTTAGATTTTTCTTTTATTATTGTTGCTGCTGCCCTAGACCAGACCCTCATCACATCATGCTTGGACAATTATAATGATACCCCAATGAGATGCCATGACTCTTGTGTCTCACTTCTCCAGTTTATTTAATACTACATTAGATAAATATTTATAAAACAGCAACCACATGTACCCTGTTCAGAAATATTTGTTGACTCTGTGTACGTGCGTGCTAAGTCGCTACAGTCATGTCTGACTCTTTGTGACCCCATGGACTGTAGCCTGCCAGGCTCCTCTGTCCATGGGATTCTCCAGGCAAGAATACTGGAGTGGGTTACCATGCTCTCCTCTAGAGGATCTTCCTGACCCAGGGATTTAACATGCATCTCTTAAGTCTCCCTCACCGGCCAATGGATTCTTTATCACTAGTGCCAACCGGAAAGCCCATTTGTTGACTCTATGTAGCTATAAAATAAATCCTATACTTTTTAGCCCAAGTACAAGACTGTTCATGTATACATCTTCCCTATATGCTTCATTGGCTCAAAATACTCCCCCCACACTAGTTGTCCCCAAACCTAGCCCCGGTACATTTCATCAGCTGAATTACAGAAATTATGGTCAGACTCCAGGACTTCTGTTCAAATCTTATATCTTTATAAAATGCCACTCAATTAGAGCCTCTTGACACTTACTATATATCTGTGTGAATTATAAAAAAAAGCCTCTCCTCTGGTCTGAAGCAGGCTGCAGTGAGGGCGGAGGGCTTGGTGAGTGGAGCTGGGTCAGATTTGCGCTGCCCTGCCCCTACTCCACCTGGGCTTTTTAAGCAGAACACAAATGTCCTTCCACTAGTGGGGGCCCTGCCTATCGCTTCCCCTCCTTTTCAGGCAGGGCTCACCCTGCCCCCAATTCCTAAGGCAGTGATTGCCACTACAATTCATTAGGCAATTAATCATACATTATTTGGCGACATCTCTTCAATTACAATTTTTAAAATTCCTTTACCAATATTTTAATGTTTAATGTGTTACTGTCTTAACTCTTTAGAAAATTCCCTCTTGAGGGCAGGATTAATATATTTCTTTGTGGTTGTCAAAATATACAACACAGCGTCTTACATTGTAGGAACTCAAACATGATGTTTGTTGATTTTACTTGAACTGTTTTTATGCAAATACACATAGCTAATTACAAATGAAGCATGAATTTGTTGGAATTAATGATCAACAATTGGCTGTCCATTTTTAGCTGAAAAGGGTTATATTTCCACCAACACACACCTCCCCCCCCCAAATTGTAGTGATTACAATTCACCTTTATTTTTATGAATCTTCTAAATTTTCATATATTGAACTATTCACAACTACAAATGGAGAGAATTATTCTTGTTCTTTGATTTACATTGAATGCCATATGGCCGTTCATTATAGTTAGGCTTTTCAACATAATTATTTTGCCAACAACTATTTATAAGCTCAAAGTACTTCAGGGGAAACAAAGATGAAAACATTTCTGTCTCTGCCATCAATGAGATTTAATTCCGAGTGGGAGAAAACATTTATTAAAAAGTACAATGTTAGTAAAACAGATGCAAGTTTCATAAAAAGCAGTACCAAAATTGTGAATTAGGGGCTCAGAGAAGTCAAGGGGCTCTAGAATTTCCATTTGAACTGACCCTTGCAGTAGGGCAGACGGGTTAAGCACTCCAGCCAGAGGCAAGGTTTGGAAAAAGGTAAATTGAAAAAGTGTTCCTGGAATCACAAAACTTTTTGTTTGGTGTGAAGTATCATTGTATACCACTTACACAATGCCATCTATAGTCTCCAGTTCCTACATCTCTAATTTATGAGGTCTGCCTGAAGTGGATTATCACAGAAATACCTATTTCAATGTTCAGCAATGATTCCTGCAGAATTAGAAGCATTATATGCTAGCTATATGTTTTCTAAAACTCATTATGCTTTAGAAGCAAAATCTCCAGATGGAAAGAGATGGCTATGACATCAATAGTTCAGTTTCACTTAAGAGATTTCTTTTTAGTTTTTCTCACTTGAACCGAATTTTTCATCACCTTAGCCAGATTTTCTGCAATACTACTGGAAAAAAAATGTTGTATTTTTCACTCACTTTAGCACAGCTAAAGGAGTCTGGAATTTTCTGAAGGAATGTTATTTCAAAATAGTGTGAGTGGTATTTCTGCCTCTGGTTATAACAGACTGCCTTGTATTAAAATAGCCCTCTAATGAGGTACAAATAGAAAAGCTGGAAGGGGCTTTAAAAAAATCTCTGATTGGAGGCAGTAATCTGCCAACTGGAAGGTAAGAGTTAGTGTCTAGTGTTCAACAACAAGAATGACAAATGGCCAAGGAGGAAAAAAGCAGGAGGCAATACCAAATTGCAGAAAACCAAGAGAAAACAAGAAACAAAATAGGAAGACCGACAGGCAACTTAGATAATGAGAATTCAGGACATGGACTTTAAAATAAATGTGATTATTACACCATGCCAGTTAATCAAAAAGCAAATAAAAAAAAGCTACAGTGTCTATATTAATATCAGCTGAAGTTGACTTTAGGATAAATACTAGGGAGACTTCAAAATCAGGATCAATTCACCAGGAAGAAATAAGAGTTCCAATATGTATGTGTTGGATAGCAAAGCCTCAAATTACATAAAGTCAATTTCACAAAATTAAAAGGAGAAATTGATACTTCTGTAATCACAATGATAGATTCAAACATGTTTCTTTTAATAATTGAGAGAACAAGCATAGAGAAAACTTAGTGAAGATATACAAACATTGAATGACATAATTAACACTCTTAACCCTTATGGCAGAAAGCAAAGAACTAAAGAGCTCCTTGATGAAAGTGAAAGAGCAGAGTGAAAAAGTTGGCTTAAAACTCAACGTTCAGAAAACTAAGATCATGGCATCTGGTCCCATCACTTCAGGTCAAATAGATGGGGAAACAGTGGAAACAGTGACGAACTTTATTTTGGGGGGGCTCCAAAATCACTGCAGATGGTGACTGTAGCCATGAAATTAAAAGACGCTTGCTCCTTGGACATTGCACAGGAGACAGGGATCAAGACCATCCCCAAGAAAAAGAAATGCAAAAAGGCAAAATGGCTGTCTGAGGAGGTCTTACAAATAGCTGTGAAAAGAATAGAAGTGAAAAGCAAAGGAGAAAAGGAAAAATGTAAGCATCTGAATGCAGAGTTCCAAAGAATAGCAGGGAGAGATAAGAAAGCCTTCCTCAGCGATCAATGCAAAGAAATAGAGGAAAACAACAGAATGGGAAAGACTAGAGAACTCTTCAAGAAAATTAGAGATACCAAGGGAACATTTCATGCAAAGATGGGCTCAATAAAGGACAGAAATGGTAGGGACCTAACAGAAGCAGAAGATATTAAGAAGAGGTGGCAAGAATACACGGAAGAACTGTACAAAAAAGATCTTCATGACCCAGATAATCACATGGTGTGATCACTCACCTAGAGCCAGACATCCTGAAATGTGAAGTCAAGTGGGCCTTAGGAAGCATCACTACAAACAAAGCTAGAGGAAGTGATGGAATTCCAGTTGAGTTATGTCAAATCCTAAAAGATGATGTTGTGAAAGTGCTGCACTCAATATGCCAGCAAATTTGGAAAACTCGGCAGTGGCCACAGGACTGGAAAAGGTCAGTTTTCATTCCAATCCCAAAGAAAGGCAATGCCAAAGAATGCTCAAACTACTGCACAATTGCATTCATGTCACGTGCTAGTAAAGTAATGCTCAAAATTCTCCAAACCAGGCTTCAGCAATACATAAACCGTGAACATCCAGATGTTCAAGCTGGTTTTAGAAAAGGCAGAGGAACCAGAGATCAAATTGCCAACATCCACTGAATCATCGAAAAAGGAAGAGAATTCCAGAAAAATAGAAAAATCTATTTCTGCTTTACTGACTATGCCAAAGCCTTTGAATGTGGAAAATTCTGAAAGAGATGGGAATATCAGACCACCTGACCTGCCTCTTGAGAAATCTGTATGCAGGTCAGGAAGCAACAGTTAGAACTAGACATGGAACAACAGACTGGTTCCAAATAGGAAAAGGAGTACATCAAGGCTGTATATTGTCACCCTGCTTATTTAACTTATATGCAGAGTACATCTTGGGAAACACTGGGCTGGAAGAAGCACAGGCTGGAATCAAGATTGCCGGGAGAAATATCAATAACCTCAGATATGCAGATGCCACCACCCTTATGGCAGAAAGTGAAGAAGAACTAAAAAGCCTCTTGATGAAGGTGAAAGAGGAGAGTGAAAAAGTTGGCTAAAAACGCAACATTCAGAAAACTAAGATCATGGCATCTGGTCTCATCACTTCATGGCAAATAGATGAGGAAACAGTGGAAACTGTAGCTGATTTTATTTTGGGGGGCTCCAAAATCACTGCAGATAGTGATTGCAACCATGAAATTAAAAGACGCTTGCTTCTTGGAAGGAAAGTTATGACCAACTTAGATAGCATATTAAAAAGCAGAGACATTACTTTGCCAACAAAGGTCCATCTAGTCAAAGCTATGGTTTTTCCAGTGGTCATGTATGGATGTGAGAGTTGGACTATAAAATAAAACTGAGCACTGAAGAATTGATACTTTTGAACTATGGTGTTGGAGAAGACTCTTGAGAGTCCTTTGGAGTGCAAGGAGATCCAATCAGTCCATCCTAAAGGAAATCAGTCCTAAATATTCATTGTAAGGATTGATGCTGAAGCTGAAACTCCAATACTTTGGCCACCTGATGCAAAGAACTGACTCATTGGAAAAGAAAAGACTCATTGGGAGTTGGTGATGAATAGAGAGGCCTGGCTTGCTGCAGTCCATGGGGTTGCAAAGATTCAGACACGACTGAGCAACTGAACTGAACTGAACCTAGCTGACATAAATAAAACACAGCTCAAAGCAACTGCAGAATACATGTTTTTTTTAAAGTGTATGTAGAGCATTTACCAAAATGGAACATATGTTGGGCCTTAAAGCAAAACTCAATTAAATTGAAAAGTCTGAAAATATATAGAATATATTCTATGGCTAAGTTTTAAGTGTTAAAAACATATTTCTTAAGAGGGTAGATCATTGCTAAGTGTTCTTACTACAAAAACAAATAAAAAAAAGAAAGGATAGCAAGAAATTTTGGAGGTCGTAGATTATATTTATAACCTTGATTGTGATGATGACTTTATGGATGGATGTTAGAGATCCAAATTCAGTAACTTGTTTACATTAAATATGCCCTTTTCTGTGTATCAAGTATCAGTTCAGTTCAGTCGCTCAGTTGTGTCTGACTCCTTGCGACCCCATGGACTGCAGTACACCAGGATTCCCTGTCCATGACCCACTCTCAGAGCTTGCTCAGAATCATGTCCATTGAGTTGGTTATGCCATCCAACCATCATCTCATCCTCTGTCATCCCCTTCTTCTCCTGCCTTCAATCTTTCCCAGCATCAGGGTCTTTTTCCAATGAGTCAGTATATCAAGTATACCTCAATAATATTTCAATAATGGTTTTTGGAAAGAAAATCTCCAATTGTTGAGAAATTTAAAAATCTCTTCGATAATAACAAGGAAATACTTAAAGTGGAAATTGGAAAATATTTTAAATTAGTGATAATACAAATATGATATATTAATATATGGATTGCAGCTAAAGCTGTGATGATGAGAGGGAAATATTAGTCTTAAATGCATGTTATAGAAAAGAGGAAAGGTTACAAATTAATGATCCGAGCATCTATTTCAAGAAGTTAAAATATTGGCAAATAAAACATAAATAATACAGTGAAGATAAAGACAAGAGACAGTAAACAAAGGTACAAATAGAGAAATCAAAGAAGTGAAAGGTTGACTATTTGAAAGACTAATAAAATTGATAAAAATCTAGCAAGACTGATCAAAAGAAAAAAATGGAGAATAAATTCAAACTATCAAAATAGCATTTTGATATCAATGCATCACCTTCAGACATTAAAAAATATAATAAAGATATATTAAGCAAAGTCTAAAGCAATGAATTTTAATATTTAGATTAAATATGGACAGAACCTTTGAGGAATACATTTTAATAAACTTGATGTAAGAAGAAATAGAAACGTTAAAGAGTCCTACATTTACTAAGGCTGATAAATCTACAAAAATCGTCTTTTCATAAAGAAATGTCAGAAAAAGATGACTTTGTCAATAAATTCTTTCATACATTTATAGAAGAAATAGGATGACTTTTATTCAAAAAAGAAAAACTTTCTCAATTACTTTTTACTAAAAAGCAATAATTGCAGCAGATATTTAAGACAGCTGTATGTGAGACAGGAATTTCTCAAAAGTCTTTTTTCAAGAACAAAGGATCCTCCTGTGTTTTCCTTATGTTTTTCTCAATATAATCTTTTTCTTTTTTTTGAAAAACTAGTTTTTTGTGTTTTTTTTTGTGACAGAAGCAAGAGTAAATCTTCTCTGGAAGAAAATAGCACTCAAAACTTCAAACTGTCTCTATTATAGGCCAGGGTAATTTTGATACCAAAACTTGACAAAATCTTTACAAGAAAGGAAAATTGCAGACTCATCTTTTTCATGATCAGAGGTGCAAAGATCCTAAAGAAATGATTGACAATTTAAATTCTATGACACTTAAAACAATAATACATCAACAGAAATTAGTGTATTCCTGGCATGCAAGATTGGTTTAATGTTTTAAAATAGATTTGAACAATAATAAATAAAATTACATTATCATTGGAAGGGATATAAAAAAATCTGACAAAATTCAATATCATTTATGACAAAAATCATATCAAACTAAGAATAAAATGAAATTTTCTTATTTTGATACAGGATACCAATAAAAATCTACATTAAATATCATCGTTAAAAATGAAATGCTTTCCCTGCTGAGATCAGAATAAGATAACACTGCGCTTTACTATCATATCTGTTCAACTTTCTACCAGAAGTTTTAGCCAATGTAAATGGGAAAAAAAAAATAGCATTAACACTGAAGAAAAAAAATTGCCATTACTTACAGGACACTAAGCATTCAGAAAATATAACATATTTTTCAAAAAGTATTAGAATAAATAAGTGAATTTATCTAGGTAAGTAGTATAAGCTCAATATAAAAAAGATCAGCTGAATTCTTGTATAGTAGAAACTACTTTAAAAAAAAGTTTTAAAGAAAAGATATTGTTTACAATAGCATCAAGTCAAATATCTTTAACTAAATCTAAGATATAAAAAAAAACTACACTGAAAATCATAAAAGAGAAATTAGACTTAACCACACGTATACACAATATTATAGTTAAGAATTAGAAGACTAAATATTACTAAATTGTCAATATTTTCCAAATTGGTTTATAGACTTAATGTGATCCAAATCAAAATTTCAGTGGGTTTTTTAGAGGGGTGAAAATCAACAAACAGATTCTGAAATGTGTACAAAAGTTCAGGAACAGTAAAAAAAAATCATGAAGAAGAACAAAATTGGAATACATATAGTGCTGATATCAAGACTTTATTAGAGTAGCTTCGTAACAAGAAAGTCTGGAATTGACATAAAGATGAACTCAAACCAACAGTACAGAATAGAGTTCAGAAAACTCTATATTCTCTTGATAACATACGGCCTCTTCATTCGTGACATTTGATGACACTGGGACTGTGGAGAAAGAATGTTTCTCCGATAATCGTGCTGGGCTGACTGGGGTCATCTCGATCCTCATTTAATACGGTAAATCAGCACTTCTTGGTGGGAGTGATTTTTGACCTCTCTGCGGTGCCCAAGGACGTCCAGAAACGTCTGGAGACGTTACTGTCACGGTCGGGGAATGCTAGTGGCATCTCGTGGGTACAGATTAAGGATGCTGCTAAACGCTCTGTAATGCATAGTATAGTCCTAAATAGCAAGTAATTATTTTGTTCAAAATGTCAGCAGTACCAAAATTGAGAAACTCTGTCTTAAACAAACAAAAATCAATCTCCAGAGTATTGTAAGCTTAAATATGAAAGAATAAGAGTTTCTTAGAGGTAAGAAGAAAGAAGATACTCATGACCTTGGCATTGGTAAAGATTTCTTAAATGTGACAAACAAAAAGCAGTAAGCAAAAAGAAAAACACTGATAAACGAGATTCCAGTTTACCAAAACATATCACCAACACAGCAAAATGTTAAGCCAGAGAAAAGAAGAAATTTGAAATATATATAACCAGTAAAGTACTTATATCAAGAATATATAAACATTGCCTGTGAATCAAGAAGAAGGAAAGAGACAACTCATTGGGGGAAAAAATGGGCAAAAGAATCAAACTTGTGCTTCATAGTAGAGAATACCCATTTGATACTACATGTATGAGAAAGTGTCCAACATCATTAGTCATGAAGGAAATTAAAACTACTATGAACTAACTCCACATAGTCTTGAGAAAGGTGAAAAGTGAAGAGACTGAGAAATGAAATGCTGATTAAACTGTGGAGCCACTGGAATTTTCATACACCGCAGATGGGAAAGTAAATTGGGACAACCTCTTTGAAATACTATTGTGAGTATCAACTAAAATTGACTATATTCATAACCATATGACTTAGCAATTCCATTCCAACAGAAATGCATATATATATTCACTAAAAGATATGTATATACACCAGATACTTATACATCCACATACAAGTATAGGATCTATGTATCCATATATACATGAATGCTTACTGCAGCATTATTAATAACAATTCATAACAGTTCAAAACTAGTTACAACCTAACTGTCCATCAAAAAAATTAAGTAAATAAACTCTTGTATATTCAAACAATGGAATTCTTCACAGCAATGAAAATCATTGCTATATGCAACTATGTAAATAAATCTCATAAACAGTGTTGAATGAAAGAAGTCAGACATGGAGGGAACATGCCATATAATTTCATGTATATAAAACTGCAAATCAGGTGAAACTAATATATGGCTTCTAGGTCAGGATCAGGCTTCCCTGGTAGCCTAGCTGGTAAAGAATCCACCTGCAACGTAGGAGACTCCGGTTTGATTCCTGGGTCAGGAAGATCTTCTGGAGAAGGGTTAGGCTACCCACTCCAGCATCCTTGGGCTTCCCCAGTGGCTCAGATGGTAAAGAATCCACTTGCAATGTGGGAGACCTAAGTTCAGGCCCTGAGTTGGGAAGATCTCCTGGAGAAGGGAATGGCTACCCACTCCAGTATTCTCCAGTATCCAGTACCTAGACAGCATATTAAAAAGCAGAGACAATACTTTGCCCACAAAGGTTCATATAGTCAAAGCTATGGTTTTTCCAATAGTTATATATGGTTGTGAGAGTTGGGCCCTAAAGAAGGCTGAATGCCAAAGAATTGATGCTTTTGAGCTGTGGTGTTGGAGAAGACTCTTGAGAGTTCGTTGGACTGTAAGTAGATCAAATCAGTCAATCCTAAAGGAAATCGATACTGAATATACATTGGAAGGATTGATGTTGAAGCTGAAGCTCCAGTATTTTGGCCACCTGATGTGAGGAGCCAAATAATTTAAGACCTTGAGGCTGGGAAAGATTGAAGGCAGGAGGAGAAGGGCCTGACAGAGGATGAGACGGTTGGATGGCATCACTGACTCAATGGATATGAGTTTGAGCAAGCTCCGGGAGATGAAGGACAGGGAAGCTTGGCGTGCTGTGGCCCATGGGGTTGCAAAGTCGGACAACGACTAAGTGACTGAACAACAATGAAAGGTCAGTATGGTGGTAACTTTGAAAGGGAAGTAGGGATGGGGATGAAGAAAAGGTTCATGGCAGGCTTCTGGAGTTTGGTGATATTTATTTCTCTATCTCATGGTGTGTTTATTGTATAAAAATCCATTGAGCTCAACATTTAAGATTTGTGCACTCTTCTGACATCTGCATTGATCAAATATTTATTTAAATATGTATAAAAGTGGGGTGGTGTGAAGGAAAAATTGATGTAGAAATAAACAAAATATACTTTCTAAAACCCACATTAGCATATGAGCTCTCAAGATAAAGATTTTGGCTCCTAAGTTTTCAGTACAAAATATTAGAGAATCATAGTGGTTCCCTCAAATTCTCTTATTATAAAATAAGTTGGCCCCAACTGTTAGGTGTTCTTTTCTTGCCAGGTTTACCTAGTTATTTGGATTTTTTTCAATGTGTGTGTTTGTTTTTAAAATATGAATATGGGCCTGAATTGTCTTCCCAGGTGGTGCTAGTGGTAAAGAACCTGCCTGCCAATGCAGGAAACAGAAGAGACATGTGTTCGACCCCTGGGTTGGGAAGATCCCCTGGAGGAGGGCATGGCAACCCACTCCAGTATTCTTGCCTGGAGAATCTCATGGACAGAGGAGCTTGGCAGGCTACAGTCCATAGGGTCGTAAAGAGTCAGACATGACTAAAGCGACTTACCATTAGCACTAAGGACCTGAATTAGACAAACTTTCGTTTTCTTTTCCCTCCCTCAAATTTTTCCATTCTGCCCTCAGAGCTGAGTCAGAGCTGTTGAACCAGAGTCTTGAGAGATCCGTCATGGCTTCAGCCATGTTTTCCTCCTGAGAGAACCACTGGCAGAGCAGGGAACTTAGCAGAGATTACACACCTGAGTGGCAAAGGAAAGTCACATTCCCATTTCTTAGGGTACAGTTTGGCACTTATCAGTTATTTCTTGGTGCCTAACAATAGATGATTTCCAATATGTACTGTTTCCGCTTAACAGCTGTATTAATTTCATCAGTGCCCATTTATGTGACCTTCACAAAGTAAATTTTCTGTTAAATCTGTAACCTATTCATCAAGAATTATTATTGTACTGGGTTCCTTTCTTTTATGCAATAGTCACATTATTTCAAGATAAGTTCAACACGGTACTTCTAATTCACTAAAGGAATTCTTTATCTTAGAGAATACAAATCTGAAATTAACAAGGATTCTAATAATAATGATAATATACTCAAGTTAAAGTCTGCATTTTCTTGAATTGTTGGATGGCAAAATGTAGGGTCTTTAGGGTTTCTTGTAGTCATCTATAGGCTAAAATTTAGTTTTTAAAACTAAACTACAAATTTTTATATAACTATATAAAATATTTAACTTTATATATATGTTTACATATGATATATAAATACTTTATATGTTTACATATAATATATAATTAGAGTGTCTCAAAAAGAATAAGTGGTATCTTTTTGAGACACTACAGTTTATTTTTTTAAAAGGGAGTCTAGAGATAAAAATGGAAAGGAGATCATGGGAGGAGCCTTTGCACCTTAAAAGAGCCTTTTGAGAAACTCCTGTCTGGAGATGACATACTGTTGTTTTAAACAAGTCCTGCTGGAATTACTGCTGCTGGTCCAGAGGGCAGAGAAGGACTGTCCCTAAGGATGAAATAGTATTCACAATTCTGCACTGCAGCTGGAGTTGTGAACGCTGTGGGAAACCAGGGCAGAGGCGACGAGGAGGAGCGAGGCGCAGAGAAATGAGCAGAAATGAATATTCAACTTTTTTTTATAAGGTTGTACACTGTATTTGCACTCTATTTTCTGTATGTTGTACTTTAATTGCAGAAGGACTCCAGAAAAAATAGTATTTCATTATTTGGATGTATTATTCTGCCTACACGGAAGACCGTGGAAATAAGGTAAATCAGACCACTCTCTGAGAATCAAGCTAAAAAATCGGTGCACATGGAATGAGGCAGCCATATTCCATCACCTGAAAGAGACTGGTTTCTGTATCCGAGAAGGGTTCCCAAGATGCTGCTTCATCTGTTCTCTGTATGCTTGTATCTCAGAGTCCTCTACCCCGGCCATCTCATTGGCTACCATACAACGACCTCTTCCATGACCGTCTCTCATTGGACAGTACATCCGCTAATGACTGCTAACTTCATTGGAGGCTACTCCACCCATCCTCAGGGGAGGATCATGGTTTTATTCTGTACCACAATGGGTATAGGCTTCCTATACTTCCTATAGTATTGTTGTTCAGTCGCTCAGTCGTGTCCAACTCTTTGCCACCCCATGGACTTCACCACGCCAGGCTTCCCTGTTCTTCACCATCTCCCAGAGTTTGCTCAACCTCATGTCCATTGAGTCAGTGATGACAGCCAACCATCTCATCCTCTGTCATCCCCTTCTCCTCCTGCCTTCAATCTTTCCCAGCATCTGGATCTTCTCTAATGAGTTGGGTCTTTGCATCACGTGGTCAAAGTATTGGAGCTTCAGCTTCAGCATCAGTCCTTCTAGTGAATATTCAGGACTGATCTCCTTTAGGATTGACTGGTTGGGTCTCTTTGCAGTCCAAGGGACTCTCAAGGGTTTTCTTCAACACCATCGTAGGAAAGCATCAACTCTTTGGCACTCAGCCTTCTTTTTGGTTCAACTCTCACATCCATACATGAACACTGGAAAAACCATAGCTTTGACTATATGAACCTTTGTGGGCAAAGTAATGTCTCTGCTTTTTAATATGCTGTCTAGGTTTGTCATAGATTTTCTTGCAAGGAACAAGTGTCTTTTAATTTTGTGGCTGCAGTCACCATCTGCAGTGATTTTTGAGCTCAAGAAAGTAAAGTCTGTCACTGTTTCCATTGTTTCATCATCTGTTTGCCATGAAGTGATGGGACCGGATGCCATGATCTTCATTTTTTGAATGTTGAGTTTTAAGCCATCATGTTGGAAATTGAATGAAGATATACTAAAGGTTTAGGAATAAAGGAATGGGGGTAAAATAAGGGGAAGAATTCATAACTTGTTCCTAAACCCAGACTCACTCCAGGTAAAGCTTAGATGTGATCCCCCTTTCTCTCTCAGGCTACTTAAAGGGGCTGGGGTCACTCATGTCTACTCAGTCCCTGGCTGGCCATTGTGGGTACTCACCCTGACACTTCTCATATTGGCATTTCTTCTGTAATTTGTTTCTTTGCATTTTTAAGAAACAATGGGTGTGAAAGACTGGGCTTAAAAACAGTCACCTTCTGCATGGCTCTCTTTTCTAGATCTTTCATGGAAGATTGCAGAATAGCATTTTCAGTACATTTTCATGTTCTTTCTCAAACATGTTCATACTACTCCTGACAGTTTCCAGTTATGTTTATTTTATGTCTGTTGCTTTTAATGGGCTTTCAATTCTGTAATATTTTAAAGTTTCCCTTTTATTTCTTTCTTATTTTTCTGCCAGCTCAGTTTTAGTTGATCTTTCTCTTAATAATATCTTATTTGAATGCCTGTAACTTTTTTTCCAATTTTGTTTTTAAATATACAATGATATCTCTAATTTCATTTAGCTTGTGATCTTTTAGTTCTTCCATTTTCCTGACTGATTTATTTTTTGAGGTTATTCTTTGTATGCCCTTTGCTGATATTCTGTTTTTTTTTTTTTGCAGTGTCTATGCTTATATTCCATATTGTCTCCTGTCTGATTCTTAGCTCATATTTGAATGGAATCTAATATTTGTTATAAAATATTCTAAGAAGGGCAGAGATTGAGGATGGAATAAAGGCAGGGGGACAGGGGAGCATGAGGTGAGATAACTCCAAATTTCAATTCAAACTTCCTTTTACACATAACCTTCCACCAAATCAGTTATGTCCTTTTTCTGATGGCTTGTTTCTTATCTGAATTTTAGCATCCATGAGATTGCTTCCTCATGTTTCACCTCACACTGTCCCCTGGATAGGAGTCCAAGCTGTCGACAATCAAAGGGATGGGTAGGATAAATCTCCCTTCATGATGGCCTTCCTACGGCTCCCTGACACAACTATGGAATGTACACTGGTTCTCCTAGCTCATACTTTCCTATTCAAACACCCACTTGATTAGTATTTGAGGGTGTGATTATTCTTGATCAATTGATTAATTTAATAGAACTCAACTGACAGTATTTGGCAGGGACATTTTGTACTTCGGGCTTTGGCACTGGGACTATTTCCTTGTTTCAATGAAGATTAATTTCTCCTTTTCTATTATTTAGTAACTTTTGAAAGGTGTCTTTACTCTGGCATCTTTTCCCATATCCTCTGACTATGCTTTTTTTTTTAAAGAGGTTTCAGTGGTGCTTTAGAAGGAAACCAAATAGTAGATCAACATGGAGAATAAGATTCACCTCCTCAACTTGGGTCATCCCTCGTGTCTTGTAGCTGGCTGCCCTGTCCCTCACTCCCAGCCTATCTGTTGGATAGCATGTGCCAACCAGTGGAAAGAAGTCACTCTGTCCCATTCCACAACACCACCCTCCTCTCAACCAAGCATTGCTGCCTACCTCTCCAGGATCATATTTAGAATGAATAGCCAAGAAGAATCCATTCCTTTCAGAGAGCAATCTTGCTCAGACATGTAGGTTTATGGTTTAGCCTGAAAGTTCAACAAGGCAAACATAAAATAGTGTAATGCTGATACATCTCCAAATTTCTTGCTTATTCATTTGCTTCTAAATTTCCATACTGCAGAAAGAAAACATAGAAGGAATACCTTTCCAGCAATAGAAGGACAAAGAGAGGACAGTCAGAAAGAAAGCTTTTGTTTTTGGCCACGCCCTCGGCAATCAGGATCTTGGTTCTGGGACCAGGGATTGAATGTGAGCCCCAGAAGTGAAAATGCTGAGTTCTAACCACTGGACTGCTAGGAAATTTCTGGAAGGGCAGCTTTATTAGGGTACTCTGGGCCCTGCCCATGAATGGTGCTCCCTTCGATTAGGTAGCTACTTTGCTCCTCTCTCAAATAGCCATCTGCAACCCCCAGAACCGATGCTATTAAAAACTAGAATCATATAACCCCCTTATTCTGATTCCATTTCAAGTTTTTCACAATTCGATTTCTTATGTGCTTTGTCTATAGGGGAAAACATGTGTTTGTTTAGCACTATTGATATTGAAAATTTCCTTGACAGTTAACTCTTAAATTAAAAATAAAAATCTGGAATTTTACAAGTGAATCTGTTAGAAGCTTTGATGTATGGTTTAGTGTTCCAAAGTTAGGTGATCTCTAGAATAAATATAAGATGGAATTTTCGGGCATGAAAAGCTGATGACAGCCCCTGGACTGTGGTCAGTGCACAAGGACATGTATCTGGAGGCAAGACTTGCTTCCCCAGAGAGTCTAGTTCAGAGGACATGGGGTTTTCATTTGAACCCCCAAAGTGTGCACATTGCTGACCAAGAGGAAATCTCAATCTGACAAATCCACACACTGGTAAAATTAGACACATTTAATGAATTTATCGTTACAACTCAGCCTTCCAAACAACTCCAAGAAGGTTCCAAGCCTCAAATAATTTTAACCGATATAACATCACTTGTAGAGGTCAAACTTTGAAAAATTACATCACAGGTCACCAAGCAGAAATCATTTCTCATCCTAGGAAGGTAAGTAAGTGTTTATATGCAAGATTACTTTTGCCTATTTAAGTGAGTGTCAAGTGTAAGATACTCAAGAATATCTTAAATTTTAACAAAACTTGAAATAATTTCCTAACCTTTGTAAAAATAATCTCTTTACCCTCTCTCACTGGAGTAAGAAGGAAACACATATAATGAGCATTTTCTATGTGCAAGGGAGTATGATTAGTGATTAATATACATTATCTCATTTAATTCTTATCACTGCCTGATAAGTTATGATATTGTCCGATTTCACAGATGAGGAGATTGAGGCACTGAAATTTTGCTGTTAGCGAGTCATAGAAGTAATAGTAATACATTTCAGAGCCAGAATTATAATAACCTAGGCCTCTGTCCCCACTGGAGAAGAAATCAAAGATAATTATTACTATGCTAATACTTTTTAGCCAAAGACCAGCAGGAACATACCTGTAGTAGAAATCTGGGTTTATTACTTCTCACATAAAGGGAGAACACATACCATGGGGGACTGTAAGGTGTCTCGATAAGAGGGATTAGAAAGAGATTATTGGAAGATCTGGACTTTCATTGGGGGATTTGGGCTTCCCTGGTTGATTGGACAGTAAAGAATCTGCCTACAATGAAGAAGACCTGGGTTCAATCCCTTGGAGAAGGGAATGGCAACCCATTTCAGTATTCTTGCCTGGAGAAATCCATGGACAGAGGAGCCTGGTGGGCTACAGTCCATGGGGTCACAAAGACTTGGACACAAGTGAGCGACTAACACTTTCACTGGGTGATTTGGGGAGGGCTCTAAAGTAAGGCAAGTTCACTCTGGACTGGATAGAAAGCAGGAGTAGTTCTATAACTGGGCAACTCAGTCTTACCTAGAAGTAGGGCACCCTGAGTCAGGATAAAGCCATCAGTTCAGTTCAATTCAGTTCAGGCACTCAGTCATATCCGACTCTTTGCAACCCCGTGAATCGCAGCACGCCAGGCCTCCCTGTCCATCACCAACTCCCGGAGTTTACCCAAACTCATGTCCATTGAGTTGGTGATGCCATCCAGCCATCTCATCCTCTGTCATCCCCTTCTCCTCCTGCCGCCAATCCCTCCCAGCATCAGGGTCTTTTCCAATGACTCAACACTTCGCATGAGGTGGCCAAAGTATTGGAGTTTCAGCTTCAGCATCAGTCCTTCCAATGAACACCCAGGACTGATCTCCTTTAGGATGGACTGGTTGGATCTCCTTGCCGTCCAAGGGACTCTCAAAAGTCTTCACCAACACCACAGTTCAAAAGCATTAATTCTTCGGCGCTCAGCTTTCTTCACAGTCCAACTCTCACATCCATACATGACTACTGGAAAAACCATAGCCTTGGCTAGATGAGCCTTTGTTGGCAAAGTAATGTCTCTGCTTTTTAATATGCTATCTAGGTTGGTCATAACTTTCCTTCCAAGAAGCAAGCGTCTTTTAATTTCATGGCTGCAATCACCATCTGCAGTGATTTTGGAGCCCCCCAAAATAAAGTCTGACACTGTTTCCACTGTTTCCCCATCTATTTGCAATGAAGTGATGGGACCAGATGCCATGATCTTAGTTTTCTGAATGTTGAGCTTTAAGCCAGCTTTTTCACTCTCCTCTTTCACTTTCATCAAGAAGCTTTTTAGTTCTTCTTCACTTTCTGCCATAAGGGTGGTGTTGTCTGCATATCTGAGGTTATTGATATTTCTCCCAGCAACCTTGATTCCAATTTGTGCTTCTTCCAACCCAGCGTTTCTCATGATGTACTCTGCATATAAGTTAAATAAGCAGGGTGACAATATATAGCCTTGGCACGGTTGGTAAAGAAAGAATAGTTATTCATATTAGCCTATAGAGGGTTTGTCTGGTACTTCATGGGTGGCACAGTGACGTTGCTTTTATCTGTATTTAGACAAAATTATGCAGTGGTCTTGTTTTATCTAAGTGACCTTGTCAGATGTTGGTGTTTTACAAGATAATCTATATTTAATAGAAGAATATACATGGTCTGGCTATGAGCACCAAGCCACCTTCAAACAATGCTACGTACTTGCTGTTAGGAGAAAAGGAAAGGTATACCCATTTGAATGCAGAGTTCCAAAGAGTAGCAAGGAGAGATAAGAAAGCTTTCCTCAGTGATCAATGCAAAGAAATAGAGGAAAACAATAGAATGGGAAAGACTAGAGATCTCTTCAAGAAAATTAGAGATATCAAGGGAACATTTCAGGCAACGATGGGTTCGATAAAGGACAGAAATGGTATGGACCTAACAGAAGCAGAAGATATTAAGAAGAAGTGACAAGAATACACAGAAGAACTGTACAAAAAGATCTTCATGACCCAGATAATCACAATGGTGTGATCACTCACCTAGAGCCAGACATCCTGGAATGTGAAGTCAAGTGGACCTTAGGAAGCATCACTATGAACAAAGCTAGTGGAGGTGATGTAATTCCAGCTGAGCTATTTCAAATTCTAAAAGATGATGCTGTGGAAGTGCTGCACTCAATATGCCAGCAAATCTGGAAAACTCAGCAGTGGCCACAGGACTGGAAAAAGTCAGTTTTCATTCTAACCCCAAAGAAAGGCAATGTCAAAGAATGTTCAAACTACTGCACAATTGTACTCATGTCACACACTAGCAAAGTAATGCTCAAAATTCTCCAAGCCAGGCTTCAACAGTTCATGAACTGTGAACTTCCAGATGTTCAAGCTGGCTTTAGAAAAGGCAGAAGAACCACAGATCAAATTGCCAACATCCAGTGGATTGTAGAAAAAGCAAGAGAGTTCCTGAAAAGCATCTACTTTTGCTTTATTAACTATGCCAAAGGCTTTGACTGTGTAGATCAAAACAAACTGTGAGAAATTCTTCAAGAGATGGGAATACCAGATCACTTTACCTGCCTCCTGAGAAATCTGTATGCAGGTTAAGAAGCAACAGCTGGAACTGGACATGGAACAACAGACTGGTTCCAAATTGGGAAAGGAGTACGTCAAGGCTGTATATTGTCACCCTGCTTATTTAACTTATATGCAGAGTACATCATACAAAATGCTGGGCTGGATGAAGCACAAGCTGGAATAAAGATTGTCAGGAGAAATATCAATAACCTCAGATATGCAGATGACACCACCTTTATGGCAGAAAGCGAAGAAGAACTAAAAGAGCCTCTTGATGAAAGTGAAAGAGGAGAGAGAAAAAGCTGGCTTAAAACTCAGCATTCAAAAAACAAAGACCACAGCATCTGGTCCTATCTCTTCGTGGCAAATAAATGGGGAAACAATGGAAACAGTGACAGACTTAATTTTGGGGGCTTCAGAATCACTAGAGATGGTGACTGCAGCCATGAAATTAAAAGACACTTGCTCCTTGGAAGAAAAGCTATGACCAAAGTAGACAGCATATTAAAAAGCAGAGACATTACTTTGTCAACAAAGGTCCATATAGTCAAAGCTATGGTTTTTCCAGTAGTCATGTATGGATGTAAAAGTTGGACTATAAAGAAGGCTGAGCACCAAAGAATTGATGCTTTTGAACTGTGGTGTGGAGAAAACCCTTGAGAGTCCCTTGGACAGCAAGGAGATCCAACCAGTCCATCCTAAAGGAAATCAGTCCTGACTATTCATTGTAAGGACTAATGCTGAAGCTGAAACTCCAATATTTTGGCTACCTGATGCAAAGAACTAGCTCACTGGAAAAGACCCTGATGCTGGGAAAGACTGAAGGCAGGAGGAGAAGGGGACAACAGAGGATGAGATGGTTGGATGGCATCCCTGACTCGATGGATATGAGTTTGAGCAAGCTCCGGGAGTTGGTGTTGGATAGGGAAGCCTGGCATGCTACAGTCCACAGGGTCTCAAGAGTTGGACACGACTGAGTGACTGAACTAAACTTGCTGTTAAGTTTCAGGCCAGTTCCTGGATGTAGGGCACTCTTTCTCTTCTAAAACCATGATATCACATCAGAGTGGTAACAGTAGCTGAGCTGTGAAATTATGAAACCACAGATTCTCTGACTATTGGCTAGAAGGGTTTCTAGGCTTTGGGAGGCTCAAAATGGGAAGGTTAGGCAGAGGCAATATAATTTTGATAGGGCTGCTAATAGGACATGATTTCCGAGAAAGACATGAGAGACAGAGAAGAGAAGGAGAGAGAGAGAGATCATATTCAAGATGGAAACTGCAATCTGCCAAAAGCCCATCTCATCATATTTATCATATACTATTTATTAGAAATGTGTTGCTAAGTTCAGTCCACACATCAAAGGGAAGGGAATTAGCCTTCAACTCCTGAAAGGAGGAGTATGAAAGAACTTGTGAACATATTGTTTAAAACACCCAATGTATATTTATTGTTTTAATCATTATTGTTCCACAAAATTTTATACTATATTTTACTGACAGGTATATCATGGTCTTTTTATTGTCATTAAGACAAATTGCATATTACACATTTTAACTTAATAAAATTTACTTAAGTGCACTTCATATGAGACAGAAAGAGAGAGAGGAGAGAGAAATAATACCTATCTAAATAGTGTAGGAGAAAGAAAATACAATGCATGCTGCTTAATTGGATTCAAATTCAAGTTAACTAGCTATAGAAGATCTTTTGAGGAATAAGCACTACAGGAAATTTGAATATGGACTGGATGTTAGATGATATTAAGAAGTTATAACTTCTGCTGGTGTGATACTAAAATTGGGCTAGGAGAGAAAAGTTCCTTTTTCAAAAGGGATATAGAAGTTTTGGGGAAAATATAGCTTTGTCATTTGCTTTGCATTTTCAATCCACACTGCAAAGAGGTGAAGCAAATACCCCAAGATTAATGTTTTTCACAACTTAGTAAATGTCTCATGGATGTTCAGTATACTATCCTTTCTACTCTTATGTGTTTGAATGCTTTGATAATAGCAAGTAAAAATAAAGCCAAAAATCCCCCTGAAACATCAGTGCAGATGACCCTGGCTCCACTCAGACGCAGGTAGAGAATGAGGATAAGGAGAGTGAGGGCTTTCCATTTGGTCACCTTGTCTGTTGAGAGAAATTCTATTACAAGATGATATTACATGTGGAAATGATATTATAATATTCTGTTATATGTTTGTATGTACAAAGGTGGGCTTCCCAGGTGTCACTACAGACACAAGAGATGCAGGTTCAATCCCTGTGTGGGGAAACTGCCCTGGAGGCATGCCTGGCAACCCTCTCCAGTATTCTCACCTGGAGAATCCCATGGATATAGGAGTCTAGTGGGCTACAGTCCATAGGGTTTCAAAGAGTCAGACACAACTGAAGCGACTTAGCATGCATGCATACATGTACAAAATTACCTGTATTATGCTTATGGGCTATTTTAGGGATTTAGGGAGGTTACTTGGACCTCACTGAATTTTGCCCCTTTCGTTGCTATCAGAACCGAGCCTGAGGTGCCTGTCCTCATGGGGTGTTTGTGAATGCCACCCAAACTTGCATGGTTTTTGTTTGTACGTTGCAAGCAACAGCAACCCAGGATACCCTCTGGTTTTCCACACGTGTGATCCAGTCTGGTGTAGAGGGGGTTAGAATGTGTGCAAAAGGATAGCATCCAAGTTGGGAGTGTGTCAAAGTAATAGCTTGAGCTTCACAACGTTCTCAGCTTAAATCTCCCACATTGGAGATTTATCACTAAGTCCTTTCAGCGAAGGGAGCAGATTTACCAGGTAACAGTATTTGACACTGACAGTTTCAGTTTGGGTTGGGAAGGCTGAGGACTCTGGAAGAGGAGAGCCTGTTAGAAAAAAGTGTGTCAGACGGGGAGTCGCAGTGGGGAGACTGGGCTGGAAAGGAGCAGAGAAGGAGAAGGGATGGCAATTGAGGGTGGAGCCAGAGACCATCGATGAGTTTAGGGTCAGAAAAATCTGTTGTCTAGATAAAGAATTAAATAGAGCAAAGACAATGGTTGCCCCAACTCCAGGTTTCACTCATAAAACAACGTGAGGTAGGTCTGCAGTTACCAAGTGAAGGAAGCCTTGTGTCTAATTGATCCTTTTGAACATTTACCTGTAATGATGGAATTAAAACATGATCTGTACAGCGCTCCTGCTGAAATGCTTCGAGCATGCCATGCAGGGAGTGGGTGGGGGGTGGCCGTCGGATCTCATGCCCCCTCCACCCAAGGCAGCATTCAAATCCGTCATAACCACCCTCTGAATTCCGTTGTGGAGGGAACCCGTTCCATCTGTTGGTCACGACGGCCCATTTGCAGCCAAGTGGATTTAAGCCCTCTAAACATGGTTTCCCCTCAAAAGCCCTGTCTTTGTGTGTGCTTGTGTGCGATTTCCCTGCAAGTCTCAGATGGAAGTTCATCTCGCCAACATTGCCACTTACTAATGAACGCTGTGCTTAAATTATGCTTCAAAATGCTGCTTGTGACAAAGCTGTTTTGCATTCATTTTCCAAAATGCCATAAGAGTCACCAGAATCTTGCAGAGGCCTTGCCCCCTCTGCAGTGCTCGCCTTGGATTTTTTATCAGTGTCTGCCGGAGACCCAGGGTTCAAGCTATTGGAGGTCCAGATGACATCTGGCTTCCCAGCTCCCCCAGAATACTGGCTGCAGTATTTATCGGTGCATTATTCATCAAAACTGATGATGCAAGGTACAGCATGCTGTCTGCCGTTCAGTATGTGAGCAGAAGAGAGTTGGCAGAAATGCCTGGTGTTCTGTGAGCAGCATGTAATCAATAGTCTGGGTGCTTGTTCACTTCGTGTTGATGACTATTCCCTCTGGTACATCTCTGTATATTTTTGGGTTCACTGTACTACCAGCTGTGCAATTTTTCTTCCTCCTCTGTTCCTCCCATCAGCCCTGATAGACGGAGCAGAAGGAACCACCTTGGTGTGTGGTGGGTTTCAAATCCAATCATCTAATGACCAAAAACAGGGCAACAGACATGGGCAAGAAAAGACTGAGCTAATAATATCCAAGTGGACTCGGTAATGAACTCAAAGGAGCTGAGTTTAAATTCAGACTTTCTGCGACTTGACTCAGATGAAACAATACCAATCATCCCATGTGCTCCATTTCAAATGGCAAACAACTCCTTGGTGCCCCCTTCCCATTTTCCCCTCTAAGTGTGTGCACATGTGTGTGACAGTTGGGAAATCCTATTCTGTCTGCGTAGAGGAACTTTGTTCCCTCTGTTAATGACAAATGCTCAACATGGTCACTGAATTGCAGAATCTGAGAGTTAGCACCTCCACCCCTCCTCCACTGATGATGTTACTAGAAATTGTAGAGAATGTGCTCAAATCAGTACTGAAATCCATCCAGTTACTTCTGAGATGAAGAAATTAATTTCCACTTGCAAGTTAAGAAGCAGTTACCCATCTTGTACAGCTTTTAAAATGTGATTATTTATTATTATTAAGAGAAAAGATATCTGTCTTTTTGAAGCTATAGAAAAAAATATAGACACCCAAATGGAAAAAAAAAAAGCTAGTTTTAAATGTTCATATTAGTCTCAAGTTTTTGTCAACTTCTCAGCAATCACCTTAGAAGCTCTTTAAGATATAATACTTGCTGTAAGTTCAGGTTCTTAAGAGTTTCTGTTTTATGCAGCAGTGAAATCTGTTGTCTGGTAGGTGAATGGAAGACTGGATGGCCAGGGCTGGTATGCGCTATGATGGTGGTCCATGTCTAAGATTTGATAGCTACATCTATCACTTGAGGAGGGAAAGGCTACCCGCTCCAGTATTCTGTCCTGGAATTGGATAAGACTGAGTGACTTTCACTTTCACTTCCATCAATTTTAATGATCCCTGTGAGCCAAAACCATGGTCACTAAGAATTTAACTGGTCACCTGACTTTCCACATATCTTCAGCATTTTGAAAAAAGAATTCTTAACTTTAGGATGAGTAAGTCCGGTTAGACTGATTCCTAGTGGTCTGTGGTATTATGTAGATGCGGTGAAGACCACAAATGGAAATTTCATTCTGGGACTTGCTTTGGATGTAGACCTGTGGCCCACACTGCACACATATAACATCCAGCTCTTGACAAAAAGAATCTCTCTGGCTTCTAGGTCCTGCCCTGAGAGAAAGTGTTAGTCATTCAGTCATGTCTGACTCTTTGCGACCCCGTGGACTGTAGCCACCAAGTTCCTCCGTCCACGGAATTCTCCAGGCAAGAATACTGGAGTGGGTTGCCATCCATTCTCCAGGGATCTTTTTGACCCAGGGATCACCCCCAGGTCTCTTGCATTGCAAGTACAGCTTAAAAATAGGCAAGGACAGAGACAATACAGCATCATATAACACAGTGGTGGGCAGGACTGGAATAAGAGCAATTGTGACAAAAGTTATAGTGGTCACAAAATTCAGTGTTGGATAGTGTGATGGTTCACTCATGGGGCTGTGTCAATTCAGATGGCCCAGATTCAAATTATGTCATTTCCTAGGGCTGTTCAGTTCAATTCAGTCACTCAGTCATGTGCGACTCTTTGCAACCCCGTGGGCTGCAGCATGCCAGGCCTCCCTGTCCATCACCAAGTCCTGGAGCTAGCTCAAACTCATGTCCATCAAGTCAGTGATGCCATCCAACCACCTCATTCTCTGTTGTCCCCTTCTCCTCCTGCTTTCGATCTTCCCGAGCATTAGGGTCTTTTCTAATGAGTCAGTTCTTCGCATCAGGTGGCCAAAGTATTGGAGTTTTAGCTTCAACATCAGTCCTTCCAATGAATATTCAGGGCTGATTTCCTATAGGATTGACTGGTTTGATCTCCTTGCAGTCCAAGGGACTTTCAAGAGTCTTCTCCAACACCACAATTCAAAAGCATCAATTCTTTGGCACTCAGCTTTCTTTATAGTCCAACTCTCACATCCATACATGACTACTGGAAAAACCATAGGTGTGACTAGACAGACCTTTGTCAGCAAAGTAATGTCTCTGCATTTTAATATGCTGTCTAGGTTGGTCACAACTTTTCTCCCAAGGAATAAGCATCTTTTAATTTCATGGCTGCAGTCATCATCTGCAGTGATTTTGGAGCCCAAGAAAATAAAGTCTCTCCCTAATTCCATTGTTTCCCCATCTATTTGCCATGAAGTGATAGGACTGGATGCCGTGATCTTTGTTTTTTGAATGTTGAGTTTTAAGCCGGCTTTTTCACTCTTCTCTTTCACTTTCATCAAGTGGCTTCTCTGTTCCTCTTTACTTCCTGCCATAAGGGTGGTGTCATCTGGGTATCCGAGGTTATTGATATTTCTCCCAGCTATCTTGATTCCAGGTTCTGTTCATCCAGCCCAGCATTTCTCATGATGTACTCTGCATATGAGTTAAATAAGCAGGGTGACAATATACAGCCTTGACATACTCCTTTCCCAATTTGGAACCAGTCTGTTGTTCCATGTCTAGTTCTAACTGTTGCTTCTTGACCTGAATACAGATTTCTCAGGAAGCAGGTAAGGTGGTCTGGTTCCTAGGGCTGAGGGCACTGATAAATTAACCTCCCTGTTCAGTTCCATTCCATGTTAAATGTGAATAATAACATTTCCCAGGTCAAAGGTTTCTTGTGATGAATAAATTGAGATAGATCATATAAAGGATTAGCAAGTACCTGGCACCTAGTGATCAATGAAAGTTAGTTGTTATTACCAATGACTAGCAGACAAAGACCTGGTAGCCTTATCTCCATTGAAGTCTCTTCAACAGCAACAATATTGGTGAATATCTAACATGTGCAAGGCACTGTTCTGTGTGTTGAGGGGTAAAAATATGATGAAAATATGGCTCTGAACTCAGTTGCTTAGAATCAATGGGGTAAACTTAGACACCTATAAATATAACAGCAATGAGGGTACAACAGGTACACAAGCCCCATCCACAAACCTTGAGGGTGAGGAGGAAAGTCTCTCATCTTTACTTGAGATGGGGGGGAGGGTGGCCCAAGAAAGCCAGGTGATCATTGCAGCTGGTCGTGGAAGTATAAGTCAGAATTTAAGAAGAGATTGGAAGGGTGACGGAATATTCTGATGGAATATCGTAAATAGAGAGGTGGGAAGTTGGGATGGAAGCAAATGGTCTTATTTACTTGGGAGATGCATGCAGGAAGAGGAACATGTGGATTCTGAAAAGTGGCTCAACCTGGGCTTGGGTCTGCCCTTATTCCATGGCTGTGTGACATGGAATCTTACCATAGGTGAGACACATGAATTGATGATAATAATCATGTATACCCTGTGGTATTGTTGTGGGGACTTAGAAAAATAAGTTATGTAAAGCACTTGGTTTGGGGAAGCCAACAGTAAATATTTCCTTTGAGGGGCAGAGAGTGGGAGGTTTATTCACTGTTGTTTAGTATAGCTCAGCTGGCAGAGGGAACTCCCCAGTGCTTTGAGGCTTTAGGAAAGTTGACTCAAACCCCAAATCCACTTTCCATGCTGTCTGTGCATCACTAGGTCCCTCCGGGCTCTGTGCTTCCTCTAATTATCTGCCCTGCTCTTGCTTCTCTTCCAGAAGCAGCATTTGTTCTTCCAAGAATGGCTGGATGGATTGGTCCATGTAGAAGGAAGAGCAGATGCAAAGACCCTGATGTAACAGTGAGCCTGACTTACTCAAAGAAGAGCAAGGAAATTCTAGGGCTGAAACAGAATGAGGGGGAGTGGGGAGAGACAGTGACCAGAGATGCAGTCAGAGCATGCATCAGGGCACAGATAATGGAAAGCACCACAGACCACAGCAGAGAATTCAGATCCAGAATGAGAAGACAAGTCTTTGAAGAGTTTCGGTAAAGGAAAGTGAAAGTCGCTCAGTCATGTCTGACTCTTTGTGACCCCATGGACTATACAGTCCATGAAATTCTCTAGGCCAGAATACTGGAGTGGGTAGCCTTTCCCTTCTTCAGGGGATCTTCCCAACCCAGGGATTGAACCCAGGGCTCCCACATTGCAGGCAGATTCTTTACCAGCTGAGCCACCAAGGGAAGCCCTTGGTAAGGGAAGTGAGATGATATATCTTATGTTGAAAAGGACTGATCTGGCAGCAGAAAAGGAAAACTGATTGAAAAGGTAAAAGAAGCACAGAGACCACACAGAAGCCTCTTGAAAGAATGCAGGTGAGAGCTGGTGGTGGTCTGGGTGAGAACTGTAATGGCAGATGTGACTGGAAATGCTCTAGGGAGAGGGGAGATGATTCATTCATGGATGGGATACAAAGATGCTAAAGAAGAGTCAAGGGTGAGTCCAGAGTTTTTTGTTGTTGTTTTTTAAACCAGAGCAACTAGAGGTTAGAGGTAGTTTACCAAGTGGGAAAGGACTGAAGGGTCTTCATTTCCCTCAATGGTGAACCCCAACTGCCAGTGCAAGAGACACGAGAGATGTGGGTTTGAGCGTTGGGTTGGGAAGATCCTCAGGAGGAGGAAATGGCAATCCACTCCAGTATTCTTGCCTGGAAAATTTCATGGACAGAGGAGCCTGGTGGGCTACAGTTCATCAGGTGGCAAAGAGTTGGATATGACTGATTTACAAAGCGCATACACAGAGGACTGAAGGAAGAGTAGGTTTGGGGAGGGAACATCGAGAGTTCTGCTTTGGACATGCTAAGTCTGAGATGTCTTTTTCTATTAATCACCCACCAATTGGAAATGGCAATCAAATACTTGAATATATGATTTTTGGAATTCAGGGGCGGGCGAGCTTAGGACTCAAGATTCAATTTGGAAATGCTTCATCCTCCACTGTTACATGAATGCATTACATTTATGGCTCAAAACTACAGCAATAACATGAATTTTAATTTGACCAAGAGAAGTCAGTTTGCCTTCAACACCATCAAGTACCCAGTGGTGAGGGCTGACACCAGCGAATGTCAAGCACACAGGCTCAGCCCAGGAAGAGGAACGCAGAAATGAAAGCGGCTCCAGAACATACCAGAGTAACAAGCAAAACGCATCTTTCCTTGATTTTCTGTTTTATATCACTGAGCAATTTGATTAAAACAAATCAGCAGGACAAAAAATGAAGCTGCTTTTCTGTAGGGAGACAAAATCAATGAGAAGAATCAAGGTTGAGTAGATGTCCTATGGATACTCAGGGGAGAGAATTCATTTTCCAGAATAAGAAGGGAACACGTTAGAATTAGAATTAGTTGTTTTCTAAAAAGAAAAGTTACTTTCAGTTAGTGCTTCCAATGGGGTTGGGGTCAAGCTGAGGGGTCAGGTCACATCTAAGGAGAAATAGTCCATGAGCTGAGAGGGTTTCTTAAGTGTTTATGATATATTAAAAAAAATTTTTTATTGAAGGATAATTGCTTTATAGAATTTTGTTGTTTCCTGTCAAACCTCAACATGAATCAGCCACAGGTATACATAATAGCCTCCCTTTGAAACCTCCCTCCCATCTTCCACCCCACCCCACCCCTCTAGATTAATACAGGGCCCCTGTTTGAGTTTCCTGAGCCATACAGCAACTTCCTGTTGGCTATCTATTTTATATATGGTAATGTAAGTTTCCATGTTACTCTTTCCATACATCTCACCCTCTCTTCCCATATCTAAAAGTCTATTCTCTGTGTCTGTTTCGCCATTGCTGCCCTGAAAATAAATTCTTCAGTACCATTTTTCTAGATTCCATATATGTGCATTAGAATATGATATTTATCTTTCTCTTTCTGATTCACTTCACTCTGAATAATAGCTTCTAGGTTCATTCACCTCATCAGAAGTGACTTAAATGTGTTCTTTTTATGGTTGAGTAATATTTCATTGTGCATATGTACTACAACATCTTTATCCATTCATCTGTCAGTGGACATCAAGGTTGCTTCCATGTTCTAGCTATTGTAAACAGTGCTGCAATGAACAAGGGGATTCATGTGTCTTATTCAATTTTGGCTTCCTCAGGGTATATGCCTAAGAGTAGGATTGCTGGGTCATATGGTGGTTTTATTCCTAGTTTTTAAAGGAATTTCCATAACATCTTCCATAGTGGCTATATCAGTTTACATTCCCACCAACAGTGCAAGAGTGTTCCCTTTTCTCCACACCCTCTCCAGCATTTATTATTTGTAGACTTTTTGATGATGACCATTCTGACTGGTGTGAGGTGATACCTCATTGTAGATTTGATTTGCATTTCCCTATTAATGAGCAATGTTGAGCATCTTTTCATGTGTTTGTTAGCCATCTGTATGTCTTCTTTGGAGAAATGTCTGTTTGAGCCTTTTTCTCATTTGTTGATTGGGTTGTTTGTTTTTCTGGTATTGAGTTTTATGAGCAGCGTGTATATTTTGGAAATTAATCCTTTGTCAGTTGTTTCATTTGCTATTATTTTCTCCCATTCTGAGGGTTGTCTTTTCACCTTGCTTATAGTTTCCTTTGCTGTGCAAAAGATTTTAAATTTAATCATGTCCCACTTGTTGACTTTTGTTTTATTTCTGTTACTCTAGGAGGTGTGTCATAGAGGATCTTATTGTGATTTATGTCATTGAGTGTTCTGCCTGTGTTTTCCTCTAAGAGTTTTATAGTTTCTTGTCTTACATTTAGATCTTTAATCCATTTTGAGTTTATCTTTGTGTATGGTGTTAGGAAGTATTCTAATTTCATTCTTTTACATGTAGCTGTCCAGTTTTCCCAGCACCATTTATTGAAGAGGCTGTCTTTGCCCCATTGTATATTCTTGCTGCTTTGTCAAAAAATAAGGTACCCATAGGTCCATGGGTTTATTTCTGGGCTTTCTATATTGTTCCATTGGTTTATATTTCTGTTTTGTGTGTGTGTGTGTGCCAATACCATACTATCTTGATGACTGTAGCTTTGTAGTATATATGAAGCCAGGAAGGTTGCTTTCTCCAGCTCCATTCTTCTTTCTCAAGACTGCTTTGGCTATTCGGGGTCTTCTGTGTTTTCATCTGAATTGTGAAATTTTTTATTCTAGTTCTTTGAAAAATGCCATTGATAATTTGATAGGGGGCACAGTGAATCTGTATATTGCATTTGGTAGTATAGTCATTTTTGCAATATTGATTCTTCCTACCCAGGAACATGGAATATCTCTCCATTTGTTTATGTTATTTTTGATTTCTTTCATTAGGGTGTTTTAATTTTCTGTGTACGGTTCTTTTGTCTCCTTTGGTAAGTTTATTCCTAGATATTTAATTCCTTTTGTTGCAATGGTTAATGGCATTGATTTCTTAATTTCTCTTTCTGATTTTTCATTGTTATTTATTAGAAATGCAAGTGATTTCTGTGTATTGATTTTGTATCCTGCAATTTTGCTAAATTCACTGATTAGTTCTAGTAATTTTCTGATACTATGCTTAGAGTTTTCTTTGTACAGTATCATGTCATTTGCAAACAGTGAGAGATTTACTTCTTTTCTGATCTGGATTCCTTTTATTTCTTTTTCTTCTCTGATTGCTGTAGCTAGGACTTTCAGAACTATGTTGAATAATAGTGGTGAAAGTGGACACCCTTGTATTGTTCCTGACCTTAGGGGGAGTGCTTTCAGTTTTTCACCATTGAGAATAATGTTTGCTGTAAGCTTATCATATATGGCATTTAATGTGTTGAGGTAGGTTCCTTCTATGCCCATTTTTTGAAGAGTTTTAATCATAAATGGGTGCTGAATTTTGTCAAAGGCTTTTTCTGCATCTATTGAGATTATCATATGGTTTTTATCTTTCAATTTGTTAATATAGTGCATCACATCAATTAATTTGTGTATATTGAAGAATCCTTGCATCCCTGGAATAAACCCAACTTGATCATGGTGTATGAGCTTTTTGATGTGTTGCTGAATTCTGTTTGCTAAAACTTTGTTGAGGATTTTTGCATCTATGCTCATCAGTGATATTGGCCTGTAGTTTTCTTTTTTTGTGTTATCTTTGATTTTGGTATCAGGGTGATGGTGGCCTTGTAGAATGAGTTTGGACGTGTTCTTCCCCTGCAATTTTTTGAAAAAGTTTTAGAAGGATGGGCATTAATCAGCTCTTCTCTAAATGTTTGATAGAATTCTCCTGTGAAACCATCTGGTCCTGGGCTTTTGTTTCTTTGGGAGATTTTGATCACAGATTCAATTTCAGTGGTTGTAATTGGGTTGTTCATAATTTCTATTTCTTCCTGGTTCAGTCTTGGAAGATTGAACTTTTCTAAGATTCTGTCCATTTCTTCTAGGTTACCCATTTTATTGCCATATGGTTGTTCATAAGAGTCTCTTATAATCCTTTGTATTTCTGCATTGTCTGTTTTAACCTCTCCTTTTTAATTTCTAATTTTGTTGATTTGATTCTTCTGTCTTTTTTTCTTGATAAGTTTGGCTAAAGGCTGGTCAATTTTGTTTATCTTCTCAAAGAACCAGCTTTTAGTTTTATTAATCTTTACTATTGCTTCTTTCATTTCTTTTTCACTTATTTCTGCTTGCATCTTTATGATTTCTTTCCTTCTACTAAGTTTGGGGCTTTTTTGTTCTTCTTTTACAGTTGTTTCAGGTGTAAAGTTTAGTTGTCTATTCAACGTTTTTCTTGTTTCTTGAGGTAGGATTGTATTGCTATAAACTTCCCTCTGAGAACTGCTTTCACTGTATCCCATAGGTTTTGAGTTTTGTTTACATTGTCATTTGTTTCTAGAAATTTTTTTATTTCCCTTTTTATTTCTTCAGTAACCTGTTGGTTATTTAGAAATGTGTTGTTTAATCTCCATGTGTTTGTATTTCTTATAGTTTTTTCCTTGTAATTGATATCTAATCTCATAGCATTGTGGTTGGAGAAGATGCTTGATACAGTTTCAATTTTCTTAAATTTACTGAGGTTTGACTTGTGGCCCAACATCCTGGAGAATGTCCCATGTGCACTTGAGAAGAAGGTGTTTTCTTCTGCATTTCAATGAAATGTCCTGAAGATATCAATGCAATCCATCTCATCTAATATATCATTTAAGTTTTGTGTTTCCTTATTAATTTTCTGTCTTGATGATCTGTCCTTTGGCTTGAGTGGGGTGTTAAAGTCTCCTACTATTATTGTGTTACTGTCAATTTCTCCTTTTGTGTCTGTTAGTATTTGTCTTATGTATTGAGGTGCTCCTATGTTGGGTGCATAGATATTTACAATTGGTATATCTTCCTCTTGGATTGATCCCTTGATCATTATGTAGTGTCCTTCCTTAACTCTTATAATATTCTTTATTTTAAGGTCTATTTTGTCTGATATGAAGATTGTTACTCCAGCTTTCTTTTGCTTCCCATTTGCATGGAATATATTTTTCCATCCTTTCACTTTCAGTTTATATGTGTCTTTGGGTCTGAAGCAGGTTTCTTGTAGACAGTATATATATATATATATATGGGTCTTGTTTTTATGTCCACTCAGCCAGTCTGTGTCTTTTGGTTGGAGCATTTAATACACTTACATTTAAAGTAATTATTGCTCCTATTGCCATTTTCTTAACTGTTTGGGGTTGCTTTGTAGATCTTTTTTCATCTCTTGTATTTCTTGACTATATAAGTCCTTTCAATAATTGTTGTAAAGCTGGTTTAGTGGTACTGAATTCTCTTAACTTTTGCTTGTCTGAAAAGCTTTTTATTTCTCCATCAATTTTGAATGAGATCCTTGCCAGGTACTGTAATCTTGGTTGTAGATGTTTCTGTTTCAATACCTTAAATATATCCTGCCATTCCCTTCTGGCCTGCAGTGTTTCTGTTGAAAGATCAGCTGTTAAGCATATGGGGTTTCCTTTGTATGTTACTTGTTGCTTCTCCCTTGCTGCTTTTAATATTCTTTCTTTGTGTTTAGTCTTTGTTAGTCTGATTAGTATGTGTCTTGGCATGTTTCTCCTTGTGTTTATCTTGTATGGGACTCTTTGTGCCTCCTGGACTTAATTGACTATTTCCTTTTCCATGTTGCACAAATTTTCAACCATAACCTCTTCAAAAATTTTCTCATATCCTTTCTTTTTCTCTTCTTCTTCTGGGACCCCTATAATTCGAATGTTGGTGCATTTAATGTTGTCCCAAAAGTCTTTGAGACTATCCTCAGTTCTTTTCATTCTTTTTACTTTATTCTGCTCTTCAGAAGTTATTCCCACCATTTTACCTTCCAGCTCACTGATTTCACTCTTCTGCTTCAGATATTCTGCTATTGGTTCCTTCTAGAGTATTTTTAATTTCAGTGATTGTGTTGTTTGTCTCTGTATGTTTATTCTTTAGTTCTTCTAGGTCTTTGTTAATTGATTCTTGCATTTTTCCATTTTGCTTTCAAGGTTTTTGATCATCTTTACTATTATTATTTTGAATTCTTTTTTCAGGTAGTTTGCCTATTTCCTCTTCATTTACTTGGACTTCTGTGTTTCTAGCTTGTTCCTTTTTTGTGTCATATTTCTCTGCCTTTTCATTATTTTTTTAAACTTATTTTATCTGAAGTCTTCTTTTCCCAGGCTTCAAAGTTGAATTCTTTCTTCCTTTTGGTTTCTGCCCTCCTAAGGTTGGTCCAGTGGTTTGTGTAAGCTTCTTATAGGGTGAGATTTGTGCTGAGTTTCTGTTTGGTTGTTTGTTTGTTTTTCCTCTTATGGGCAAGGCTGAGTGAGGTGGTAATCCTGTCTGCTCATGACTGGGTTTGTATTTTTGTTTTGTTTGTTGTTTAGATGAGGTGCCCTGCACAGGGTGCTACTGGTGGTTGGGTGATGCCAAGTCTTGTGTTACAGTGGTTTCCTTTGTGTGAGTTCTCACTATTTGATACTCCCAAGGGAACATTTCATGCAAAAATGGGCTCAATAAAGGACAGAAATGGCATGGACCTAACAGAAGCAGAAGATATTAAGAAGAGGTGGCAAGAATACACAGAAGAACTGTACAAAAAAGATCTTCATGACCCAGATAATCACAATGGTATGATCACTCACCTAGAGCCAGACATCCTGGAATGTGAAGTCAAGTGAGTCTTAGAAAGCATCATTATGAAGAAAGCTAGTGGATGCGATGGAATTCCAGTTGAGCTATTTCAAATCCTGAAAGATGATGCTGTGAAAGTGCTGCACTCAATATGCCAGCAAATTTGGAAAACTCAGCAGTGGCCACAGGACTGGAAAAGGTCTGTTTTCATTCCAATCCCTAAGAAAGGCAATCCCAAAGAATGCTCAAACTACCACACAATTGCACTCATCTCACATGCTAGTAAAGTAATGCTCAAAATTCTCCAAGCCAGGGTTCAGCAATATGTGAACTGAGAACTTCCAGATGTTCAAGCTGGTTTTAGAAAAGGCAGAGGAAACAGAGATCAAATTGCCAATATCCACTGGATCATTGAAAAAGCAAGAGAGTTCCAGAAAAGCATTTATTTCTGCTTTATTGACTACACCAAAGCCTTCGACTATGTGGATCACAATAAAATGTGGAAAATTCTGAAAGAGATGGGAATACCAGACCACCTGACCTGCCTCTTGAGAAATCTGTATGCAGGTCAGGAAGTAACAGTTAGAACTGGACATGGAACAACAGACTGGTTCCAAATAGGAAAAGGAGTACATCAAGGCTGTATATTGTCACCCTGCTTATTTAACTTATATGCAGAGTACATCATGAGAAATGCTGGGCTGGAAGAAGCACAAGCTGGAATCAAGATTGCTGGGAGAAATATCAATAACCTCAGATATGCAGATGATGCCATCCTAATGTCAGAAAATGAAGAGAAACTAAAAAGCCTTTTGATGAAAGTGAAAGAGGAGAGTGAAAAAGTTGGCTTAAAGCTTAACATTCAGAAAACTAAGATCATGGCATCTAGTCCCATCACCTCATGGGAAATAGATGGGGAGACAGTGGAAACAGTGTCACACTTTATTTTTCTGGGCTCCAAAATCACTGCAGATGGTGATTGCAGCCATGAAATTAAAAGACGATTACTCCTTGGAAGGAAATTTATGACCAACCTAGATAGCATATTAAAAAGCAGAGACATTACTTTGCCAACAAAGGTCTGTCTGGTCAAAGTTATGGTTTTTCCAGTGGTCATGTGTGGATGTGAAAGTTGGACTGTGAGGCGCCGAAGAATTGATGGTTTTGAACTGTGGTGTTGGAGAAGACTCTTGAGAGTCCCTTGGACTGCAAGGAGATCCAACCAGTCCATCCTAAAGGAGATAAGTCCTGGTTGTTCATTGGAAGGACTGATGCTGAAGCTGAAACTCCAATAATTTGGCTACCTCGTGCAAAGAGTTGACTCATTGGAAAAGGCCCTGATGCTGGGAGGGATTGGCGGCAGGAGGAGAAGGGGACGACAGAGGATGAGATGGCTGGATGACATCACCAACTCTATGGGCATGAGTTTGAGTAAACTCCGGGAGTTGGTGATGGACAGGGAGGCCTGTCGTGCTGCAATTCATGGGGTTGCAAAGAGTCAGACATGACTGAGCGACTGAACTGAACTGAACTGAGGGTTAGTTCTCTGGGTGTCTAGGGTCTTGGGTCAGTGCTCCCACTCCAAAGTCTCAGGACTTGATCTCTCTCCAAAGTCCAGTCTAGGCGCAAACTACCAAGAGGAATTTCACCTGAAATGAAAGGGCCTTTACTTGAGTTCCAAAAGCCGGAGCACAAGAACACAACGGAGATCTCTGACTCAGTGGAAACTGCCACCCTGCCCCCAGCCTGAGCCATGAGCCCTTAGAAGGTAAAGAGAAACACTGAGAAAGAGGAGTCTTGGAAGAGCTTGGAAACTCTATGATATGTTTTTTGACTTGTTAAGATATGTAAATTTTTCACAAAGGGATTTCTTTATGAATGTAACTGTGTAAGTCCTTGGGAAAGAGTGTGTATCCAAATTCAAGTTGGCAACACCTGATTGGCTGTTGTCAATTTCAGCCCATGGTACCACACTGGAAAGAACTCAATCAATGCCTGTAAGTGGAAGCCATGCTGGTACCACTCAGCCATCACTTCAAGGGAAGACCTGCTTCCAGGAATGTGTGTGGCCAATAGTCTCTAAGTATAAGTGACCTTGGGCTCTGCCTCAGTTTTCGAGTCAACGCCAAGTACTTCCCTGGCAGCCCCCAGCAGGCCACTGAGCAAAGCAGTGTGAGGGGACTTTCAACCTCTAGACAGTGGCAACTAGTGCCTGGAAGCTCATTGTCTTGCTGCCTGCCACTGGCTGACTGAGCTTCCTCAGAGCTGCCCCACAGGCTGAAGTTTGCCCCCTCGCCTTCCCAGCCCTTTCTTCCCTCCTACTTCCTCAGTCACCACACCTCTACATCAGAGTCTGAAAACTTTCTGGAGCTGCTCTTGCTTCTTTCCCCTTTTATCTGTCATAGCCATTATCCCCAATTTATATCTTCCACTGCTAGCTCTGGTCAAGGCATCTGTTTCTGGGAAGACTCACCTGACGCACACCACCATTTACTTCATTATATCAGGAGCTTTTGGAAAATATATGGGAAAACAATGGAAAAAAAAGTCTACTTGTATTTTTTAATTTACTCATATATTCCCTATTTACAGCAATTCTTGCCTAATATAAAGGTATGACAAGACTTCCCTGGTGGTCCAGGGGTTAAGAATCTGCTTGCCAATGCAGGAGGCATGGGTGGGATTCCTGGATCCCAGGAAGATTCCACATGCCACAGGGCAACTAGGCCCAAGCACCGCAACTACTGAAGCTCATGTGCCTAGGGCCTGCACTCTGCAACAGGAGAAGACATTGCAATAAGACGTCTGTGCCCCACAACTAGAGAGTATCCTCTACTCACTACAACTAGAGTAAGCCCACAAGCCACAACAAGCTCCAGCTCAGCCAAAAATTAATCAATTAAAAATGAAATTTAGAAAAAATTAAATGTATGACATACTCTGGGATATTCCTTGTCTCTGATCCCTGATTTACAGGTCTCTACTCTGGTTGGGTCACATGGACTTTTTCTGAGACAGAATTTAGCATTTTTTGAAAGAATGCTAATATTTTGGAAGAATCAACATTAACAAATATGTACATTATTTAAAAGATAAATTTTTCTTGGACAACTAAAAATTTTAAACTGGTATCAACTATTTTGCAATTTTCCTTGCAGCTGGTTGACACAGAATTGTTCTATCAAATCTAAATAGTCTCTAATTGTAACAGATTTGGGGACGGATGACTTTGATGGCAGATCTGAAAACAACTGGGACCAAGTTGAGATGGGCTGAATCAAACCCAAAACTCCCTCAAATGAGCACTCTGGTGTGATTCCAGCAAAGTGTTCATTTTCAACGCATGCTCACCATTCCTAACTCCTCAGAGCCATGTGTGCTTTCTGTGTGAGAAAGTCTGTGAGGTCAATTATCCATCTTTCTTATTTTACTACCAAACTGGACCCTGATGTGGGTTTTGGATCAGGTGCCCATGACCATGTGTGACCTTGGCCAATTTACCCAAGCTTCCAGGATTTTTTTTTTTAGGGTCCTTTCACATGTATGGAAGGAGGGGGCTGAACCAGAAATTCACTATGATCACTTTCAGTTCCTAATGTCTATAATCTTACAAAATGAAAAAGGAATAAAATGTGCCAAAAAAATCTTCCTGTGTTACTTCTTCTTCTCTAAGATACAAAATCCTAAAACATGTTCAGTTTTTCAAAAACATTCTGCTTTTTTCAATCCTCTTTCCCTGCTTTGCAGGATGATCTCAATGAATTTCAGAGGAATCGAGAGGACCAATTTCCAGATCATCTGGAGTAATTAATTCCAGTGGTTGGAGTTAATTATGATGAGGCAATTCATAAAGTATACAGTAGAAAAAAGCAGCAATTGATGAGACAGTGGGATTTTTTTTCAAAGGCATTCTTCTGGCAAAACATTTCAAAGTTAAACATATGTGTGCTTCAATGGTGGGAAAACAGTTTATGATGTTTTCATTAGGTTTGGGTGTGAATTATATACAAATGGCCCTATGTATATTTTTGCAGATATGATGCATCAGGCCTAATTGGTGTATTACATGGGAGAATTAACAGCTATAGCAGAGATCTCAGCTCCATCATGCTTTTTATGTAGAAACTATGGTATATTTACCAAAAAAAATCCATTAGTAAAAGTGACATGATATTGTGAAATAATATTAATATCAACGGGAATGTACTGGGTATAAAAATAATGATTTGGGAAGCACTCTTAAATCTGTATTATAAAAATAAAGAATTTTCAATAATGCAATTGCAGAATGTATTTCTGTTTTATGATTCTGATAATAAAACACTTAGATTTCATTTTCCTGGTTTATGCTGTTATCAGAACCCCCTGATATAATTAGATAGCTTTGTTTTAGATAATTATTTATATTTTCTTCTTTTATAGCAAAAATCCCTCTTGTTAAAACAAAAAAACCCTTCAATATCTTAAATCTAAGAGCTATGTTGCTGAAATAAGCCTTGAAAACCCAAAATCAAGTTCCTTCAAAATAAAAGATCCAGGGATTTCTGTAAACTGATTAATATCGATAATACCACTACCTTGTATTTTCAAATATTTAAATAGTTAACAAATCAATTTCACTTTCATAATCTCTCTCATTTTATTCTCTGAATGCCCCTGTGAGGTAGGTTCTATCATTCCCATTTTGCAGATGGAGAAATTTATAGTTGTATTAAATGGCAAAGCAGAGACTAGACTGTCTATCATGTTATTTAACAATTCCATTCTACTCAAAACCCTGCAAATTACAAGCAAAATCATCTAGCTAAGAAACATCACATGTGCGACGTGGTTTGCAATACTGTGTTTTAAAGCTGATTATTAAAACCTATTCCAGACCCTTTCTCAGAAATGCCAATGTTTCACTTTCTACCTTAAAGCTGGGCGCCTGAGTTTTAAGCCAGGTTTTTGTTGTTAAGTGGCTTTGACTCCTTAGCTAGACAGCTTGCCATTTCTGAAAGGAGAGGGTGAAGTCTTCTAGATCTAAAGCACTTGTTTCAAATTTTGTTAACTAAAATAAACCTATTTCTGATTGATTGACCATGTCATTATCACTTACGTCACCATATTGTAATGGTTGTAGGATGAAATCAATGGCTCAGAAAGTTTTGCTTCTGTAAGAACAAGCTTAAATAAGCTTACATAAGATATTTTCTTGAAGATTATTATACCTGTTTCTCTAAAATATCTTATATGAATAAGGCAAAAACTTAACCTACTTTGTTGAGGTAAGAAGAAAAAAAAGAAAAGGAAGAAAAATTCACAAATGGAGATTAGCTTAACAGTATCTTAATAATTTTCCATTCTTTACTGATTTAGATACTAGACTACAGAAATGTTTTAGTTGTTGTGAGGAGGAAAACAATCTCACCAGTCTTTTGATATTAAGATAAGCATGTTGGGTCATATATGTTATGTTAAACTTATAGAGTTGTCTAAAAATGGGACAAACATACTTGCCATTGACAATGTGAGAGGAGCAAAATATCAGATTGTTAAAATGCTGGCCACATCTGATGAAAATATGAACTTGAAATGAATTTTCAACTTGATTATAAATAGAAGTATCTAAATTTTGTTTTGGATTTTTGTGGCATTTTGGATAAAGTTGTCACCTAAAACATTGCTATTATAGCCAAAATGTGGGAGCAACTAAAATGTCTATCGACATATGAATGCATTAAGAAGATATATAATGGAGTATTACTCAGGTATAAAAAAGAATGAAATAAGCCATTTATAGTAACAAGGATGGGTCTAGAGATTATCACACTAAGTGAAGTCAGAAAGAGAAAGACAAATATCATATGATATCACTTATACGTGGAATCTAAAAAAAATCATACAAATGAACTAATTAACAGAACAGAAATAGACTCACGGACATAGAAAAACAAACTTATGGTTACCAAAAGGGAAGGAAGGGATGGGATAAAATAGGAATTTGAGATTAAAATACACACACTACTATATATAATATAGGTAATGGGCACTTGCTATATAGCACAGGGAACTATGCTCAATATCATGCAATAACTTATAATGGAAGAGAATGTAAAAAACTAACATGTATATTTATATATATGTTTAATGCAATCACTTTGTTGTACACCTGAAGCAAACACAACATTGTAAATCAACTATATTTCAGGTAAACCTTTAAAAACTACTGCCAGTGTATTGATGTACTTCAGCTCAAGTTACATGTGCTTTGAACAATGCAGAGGTTAGGGGCAATGATCCTCCATGAAGTGGAAAATCAACTTGTATCACTTAGGACTGACCCTTGCATCCACAATTCCACATCTGTGGATTCAACCAACCATACACCCGTCTAGGGCTTCGGTACTCACTATTGAAAAAAAAAATTCCTTGTATAAGTGACCTGCATAGTTCAAACCCATGTTGTTAAAGGAGCAACTATATTTATTGTCTTACACATTTCCAAGTCCTCCCCAACTTCCCCCTCAAATCATGCCTCAACGGTAGCTATTGTTTATTATGGACTAGGCATTTATGAGTATTATTTACTTTTACCTTGTAAACAACTGCGTAAGTGAGGTATTGTTATCTCAATTTTGCATGTAAGGGAAATGAGTTCAGTGGTAAATCCAGGTATACCTGCTTCTCAAGGCAAGTTGGTTTCATTAACCACAAAACTTTCCGTCCGGTTTGTAACCGACTGCTACAGCATTCTATACACCCATGTGTTAGGAAATATGAATACTAGCGTGGTGGAAATTTCTATGTAATGATTTTTCTGGAACATAGAATAATTCTGGAAGTGTTAATGTGCAGTCCTCGGAAATAACAAATTTCCCCATAAGAAGACAACTCCTTTTTCAAAAAAAACTTTTATTGGAGTATTGATGCTTTTCAATGTTGTGTTATTTAGTTTCTACTGTATAGCACAGTGAATCAGCTATATATACATATATCCCCTCTCTTTTGGATTTCCTTCCCATTTAGGTCACCACAGAGTACTGAGTGGAGTTCTTTGTGCTGAACAGTGTACATACACTAGTTATTTATTTTATATATCAATAATATATATATGTATTAGTCCCAAATGGGATGAAGAGGACAATTTCTTGATGGCTGGGGAAAGGCATCAGTTTTCCAAATGTATGTGCTTTTGTGTTGTGTTATGTCTCCATATCTCTGTCCATTGGCAGACTTTTCCAGGCTTCCTTTCGCTTACCAGCACGTGATCATTTTTTCCTGGGAAGAGGCATGACCTAGGACACTTGCCTATTTTATATATAGAACTATAAAGATAACGATACCCTCCAGCAAATGAGGAAAACTGTGAGCAGTAAATGCCTGTGTCTCCAACTAATTCACAGAATTCCCTCCAAGAGAGGGACTTATTTTGCATTTGAACTCCAAAACACCTTTCAAGATTGTTAAACTTAACACCAGCTTGAAAATCCCAGTCATGCTGGAGATCAATTAACTGCCTCCAGGGTTCTGCAGGCTCCCCTTCAAGGTGTCTGCATTTGAGAGTAATTTGGCAATTACCACATTTGCACCAAATAAAAACCCATTATTATTTTGTATGATATCAAGTTGACTTATAATACTCACATGCATTCAGAGTTTGCTCCTTGACTTTCTTATCTGAACTAATAGTCAATACCATCCTTGTCCCTCTTTAGCAGTTTCAAATCTCAGCTTGTCTTCCTGGGCACACTTGTTTTACTTGAAATCCTTCTTTCCACGACATGGCTGCTTTCCTCATTCTTACCTTGGGATTGCAATGCACCGATACTCCCCTCTTAAATATTTCAAACCAGCTTTCTCATATTGCATCAAAATTCATTCCTGTACTACTTAATTACCTATTTGTCTTTAGCTTTAATATTTTAAAATAATAATCTCTTATGACAGCAATCAGTGTTCACTGTAGATTTATACAATTATAAATAGACAAGGGATAAAGAGAAAATAATAAACACTGTGGGACTATCAGTCAGAAATAACCTTGGTTGTAGTTTTTCTTTAGTTCCATGTATATGCTTATTTTAAAATGTTACAATCATGAATCATACCTTATAAACAGTTTTGTAAGCTTTGCCCCCAATAAAACATGACTATATCTCTCTTGCTAGATATTATTTTTCAATCTGATTCAAAATGGTTTCATAATTCCCATTACATGGGTATACACAGTTTATTCAACCAATTCCCTAATGATAGGCTTGAGGTTATTTCCATGTTTTGGGCTATTTTAAACAAGGGTGTTGATAAATAACCTTGGTAAACAAATCTTTGTTACATATATAATCATTTTCTTAGGGTGAATTCTTAGAGGAAGAATTAATGTTTGTGAACAATTTTAGGATTAAAAAATGAATATATTTTTCCAAAGTTACATTCAGCACAGCTGTATCAATTTATACTAAGATTGTTGATGACTGCTAGTACACAAGTACTATCAATTTTAAAGTAAATTTTCTAGGTAACAACTCTGATTCAACCAGCTTTTATTTGACCAGCTGAAAGAATTGAACTTAAAACTTTCCTGGTCTATATTTGGTTACATGTGTGCATCTGTGTATGTCTGTGTTTTATTGCCAGTACATGTTCTTGGTTCATTTGTTTACTAGACTACATACTCTTTTTAAAATGTTAATTTATAAGAACTCTCCATGTATTTAAAATAGTAAAACTTTAATGTCATATATGTTATAAATATTTTTCCAGGTTTTCAAAGTCTTTCAATGACTTTATTTGCTTCAGACAGTTAAAAAATGTGTAGAGTTCATTTTTTCCTTTAAAGTGTTTGTCCCTTTGATGTTATCATATACATTTTCAGTTATAACACAGTTCCTAGTATTTTTATGATTTTAGTTTAAAATTTAGATTTGCACTACTTAAAAGAGTGAAGCATCTAACAACAGACTAGGAAGATCCTACAGGGAGAAGCAGAGGAATTTCCCTACCACTCTCCATCCCCAGGTCCCAAGGCTGGGAGTTTGGGCGATGGTGGTGGCACAGGAGGCCAGGATTAGATTCACCTGTGGGGTCTCATGGAAAGACATGCTATCAGCACCTGGAGAGGACATGCCAAGGGTCGGAGGTGAACCCTGGCTAACACCACTTTCTCTGCTCCCTTGACTGTGCTTTAGCACAGGGGGACTATCCATCAACAGCATCCCTCTAAGGCTTACCCCAATCCTTTAAGGATCATCTCACATGCTCCAAGTTGTGCGGAGCTCCATCCAAACGCAGCATGAAGACCACACTTTTCAAAGGCCCCACTTGGAAAAGAAGGGACCTGACACCCAGAGGTACCGAGTGGTATGAAAAGAAAAACAAGATGTTAACTGGGCCAGGGTAAACCCATCCGGGACCATCTGTGTTCAGCGCGTGTCCCCTTAAACCTCTTCTCGAGAATGATCCTATTCAAAAAGGCTTGAGACTTCTAGTGGTTAAGTGGCAGTCTAGTGGTTAAGAGTCAGAGTTCCCAATACAGGGTTTGATCCTTGGTGGGAGAACTAAGATTCCAGAGCATAGCCAAAATAATAATAATAATAATAATAATTTAAGTGCCTTTAAAACATAAATAAAAATAAAAAAATTTAAAACTTACCTTTTCTCAGCTGCCCTAAGATGCTTAGTCCTTGCCAAGAAGCGAGAACGCATTGGGATGAGGCCCCCACTTCATCCAGAGACTAGCACCACACCATAGCCTTTGCCTGGCACTCCAAGATGACCTCTGTCTTGGAGCTTGCCTGCATCTATTCAGCCCTCATTCTGCAAGGTGAGGCCCATGGAGGATAAGATCAATGCCTTCATTAAAGCAGCCGGTGTAAACGTTGACTCTTTCTGGCTAGGTTGGGTTGCACACGCTCTGGCCAGTGTCAACATTGGGAGCCTCATCTGCCATGTGGGGGCCGGTGGTCTCTCAGCAGGGGTCCGGCCCCCTCCACCACTGCTGTCCCAGCTGGGGAGAAGAACACAGAAGTAAAGAAAGAAGAATCTCAAGAGTCTGATGATGACATGGGCTTTGGTCTTTTTGACTAAACCTTTTAAGTAACACATTCAATAGAAAGCTAAGCATGTTGCTGCAAATGGCTTGTATGTGAAATCTACAAAATGATACAAATGAACTTATTTACAAAACAGAAATGGAGTCACACATGTAGAAAACTAATTTATGGTTACCAGGGGGGAAAGGAAGGGTGGGATGAATTGGGAGATTGGGATTGACATAATTACACTATTTTATATTAGTTCAGTTTAGTCGCTCAGTCGTGTCTGACTCTTTGTGACCCCATGAACCGCAGCACTCCAAGCCTCCCTGTCCATCACAAACTCCCGGAGTCTACCCAAACCCATGTTTATTGAGTCAGTGATGCCATCCAACCATCTCATCCTCTGTCATCCCCTTCCTCTCCTGCCCTCAATCTTTCCCAGCATCAGGGTCTTTTCAAACAAGTCAGCTCGTCGCATCAGATGGCCAAAGAACTGAAGCTTCAGCTTCAACATCAGTCCTTCCAGTGAACATCCAGGACTGATCTCCTCTAGGATGGACTGGTTGGATCTCCTTGCAGTCCAAGGGACTCTCAAGAGTCTTCCCCAACACCACAGTTCAAAAGCATCAATTCTTTGGTTCTCAGTTTTCTTTATAGTCCAACTCTCACATCCATGCATGACCACTGGAAAAACCATAGCCTTAACTAGACAGACCTTTGTTGGCAAAGTAATGTCTCTGCTTTTTAACATGCTGTCTAGGTTGGTCACAACTTTCCTTCCAAGGAGTAAGCATCTTTTAATTTCATGGCTGCAATCACCATCTGCAGTGATTTTGGAGCCCAGAAAAATAAAGTCAGACACTGTTTCCCCATCTATTTGCCGTGAAGTGATGGGACCAGAAGCCATGATCTTAGTTTTCTGAATGTTGAGCTTTAAGCCAACTTTTTCACTCTCCTCCTTCACTTTCATCAAGAGGCTTTTTAGTTCTTCTTCACTTTCTGCCATAAGGGTGGTGTCACCTGCATATCTGAGGTTATTGATATTTCTCCCAGCAATCTTGATTCCAGCTTGTGCTTCCTCCAGCCCAGAATTTCTCATGATGTACTCTGCATATAAGTTAAATAAGCAGGGTGACAATATACAGCCTTGACATACCCCTTTTCTTATTTGGAGCCAGTCTGTTGTTCCATGTCCAGTTCTAACTGTTGCTTCCTGACCTGCATGCAGGTTTCTCAAGAGACAGGTCAGGTGGTCTGGTATTCCCATCTCTTTCAGAATTTTCCACAGTTTATTGTGAGCCACACAGTCAAAGGCTTTGGCATAGTCAATAAAGCAGAAATAGATGTTTTTCTGGAACTCTCTTGCTTTTTCGATGATCCAGTGGATGTTGGCAATTTGATCTCTGGTTCCTTTGCCTTTTCTAAAGCCAGCTTGAACATCTGGAAGTTCATGGTTCACGTACTGGTGAAGCCCGGCTGGGAGAATTCAGAGCATTACTTTACTAGCGTGTGAGATGAGTACAATTGTGCAGTAGTTTGAGCATTCTTTGTCATTGCCTTTCTTTGGGATTGGAATGAAAACTGACCTTTTCCAGTCCTGCGGCCACTGCTGAGTTTTCCAGATTTGCTGGCATATTGAGTGCAGCACTTTCACAGCATTATCTTTTAGGATTTGAAATAGCTCAACTGGAATTCCATCACATCCACTAGCATTGTTCATAGTGATGCTTCCTAAGGCCCACTTGACTTCACACTCCAGGATGTCTGGCTCTAGGTGAGTGATCACACCATGTGATTATCTGGGTCGTGAAGATCTTTTTTATTAGTTAACTATATATAAAATAGATAACTAATAAGGACCTAAGGTCTAGTGCAGAAAACTACTCAATACTCTGTTATGACCTATAGGGAAAAGAAGTTGAAAAAGAGTATACATATGTATGTGTATAAGTGATTCACTTTGCTTTACACCCAAAATTAACACAACATTGTAAAGCAACCATACTCCAATAAAAAATAATCAAAACAAACAGAAGACTGAGCTCTTTGTTGCTATTGGTCTTACTGATAATAAATAAATAAATAAGCTTACTCAGAATTCCTAGCAGCAAATTTCTGTTTATATATTATTGCTCAGCAGTAGAACATCTCTCACTACTAGAGAGGATGGAAATGCAGGTTTTTAGATGGGCACTTTGGCACCCATAATCCAATTAGCATTCTCTTCATAAAGAAAGAAGGAGAGACACACTGGATGAAAAATAACAGTCTCTGTTATTTATGGGGGAGAATTTGACAAACATAATTCAAATAAAATGGGAAATTTCTAAATAATAAAATACTGGTTAGAATATCAGTTATTGACTTCATTACTTTATAGGGTTATTGTGAGCATTAAATGAGGAAAGGCCCAAGAATTCTTAGCCATGATTTTTATATTTAAATTGAATGAGGTAACGCCTGTAAAGTGCTGGACAGAGCAAAGTCTTGAGAAATATTAGCCATGATTTTTTGCTGTTACAGAAACATTTCATTCTCTGTGATTCTTTATTTCTGCTTCATAAATGATATGAATATGATTCTATGCAGAGGTTTTTATTTCCTATGTATATACATGATGATCACAAGTTTAACCTTAAGGGAGATGGCAGTACTGTCTAATCACGTTGCATAAAACATCACTTATGAAGAATGTTTTGGGAAGCTGTAGCAGATGATATTATTTATCTGCTGTACTGGAATGCTCTATTTTGTAACAGGTTGATTCATGAAGGTTTGTAGGAGTCAGGCTTGCTATAATGAACATCCAATGTTTGTGAGACTATTTGAGTATACTTGGTTAATAGCAACTGTCATATTCTGAATGACATAACAAGAATAATGAATATAAAAGAAAGAGTACTTTCAAAAAAACTGCATAAACCAATACAGTTCTGTAAAGTAATTATTCTTCAATTAAAAAATAAATAAATTTAAAATAAACTGCAGTGACTTAGACTTATAGGCTCATTGAATTTTAGAGCTGGGAAGATTTTAAAAGGGAAACTGAGACTGGGAGTGTGTAGAGTGAATAAGGGGATTGGAGAAGTTCACAGATAGGTAGTAAAATCTATTATGTCTTATCTCATGAAGTCATATCAAGTAGAACATAAAAAATCCCCTTTACAAGGGATAGTGCTTATGCTTTATTTTTCTAATGTGATCAGTATTGTAACAGTTTAGTTGTGATCTCCACTACAGTAATGAAAATATATAGTTTTTGTTGGTGAATTGATAAAAATAATGATATAATATCAATAGCTAGGATATAGGGCTGATTTTGTATTTGTTGTCTTATCTCTGACCTTATGAGATTCCACTCCTTACTTTTCTTTCAACTAAACTGATAGAAGAGCATTTGTGTGTGTGTGTGTGTATGTGTGCAGTCAGTTATATCCGATTCCTCACAATCCTATAGACTACACCCTGCCAGGCTCCTCTGTCCATAGGGTTTCACTGGAGTTGATTGCCATTTCCTTCTCCAGGGGTTCTTCCTTACCCAGGGATTGAACTTCCATCACCTGCATTAGCAGGTGGATTCTTTACCTCTGGGCCACTTGGGAAGCCCAGAAGAGTGTTTACTTTCCCTTATTTTTGTACTTATAGTCTAGAAATAAGACTCTGAGAAGTAGTGACTAACGAATGATTTCATTGTGACTTCAACTTAGACCCCATGCGCTTTGCAAATGGCTGTGACACTAGCAGATAATTTAACCAACCCAAACTTTGGTTGTGTTATCCTTCAGTCAGTTCAGTTCAGTCACTCAGTCATGTCCGACTCTTTGCGACCCCATGGACTGCAGTATGACAGGCTTCCCTGTCCGTCATCAACTCCCGGGGCTTACTCAAACTCATGTCCATCTAGTTGGTGTTATCCTTACATGGGAATAAAAGTAGTACCCAACTCATCACGTTGCTGAGCTTTAAATGTGGTAGTATGTTCAAAAAATATTACAGAATGCACACATTTTATGCATTCGCTATTACTATTATAAGTAGGATTGTGGGTATAATAAATAGCACCTGCCTGAAACTTACAAGGGATTTTCTTGAGTTGAAAAACAATGGATTTGCCACAGAAGTCTTCATGTTCTGGGGAAGTAGTCATTTTATTATTGTCTAATCTTTCAAACATCTTACTGGCTTCAAGCACAATTTCTCTCTCAAATCCATTTTTATGTGGAGAGTCTCAATATATGAGTGATAGTAGTAGAACACACTCTCATGGCATCTATAAGAGTACAACTTACAGAGGACCACCTTAGCCTGCAGATCACTGATAAAAACAGCTGGAGCTAACATCTGTGCCTTACAAATCTTTTCAAGTCATAACAAAACGAGCCTGATTTCATAGCCACAGTATGAATTTCAACACTAGTATAGAGAAGATGCCTGGGAAACCTGATAATGCTGGGCACCTAAGATACAGGTCTTGTCCTTCAATTCCACATTGAGAAGCACCGATGAATGGACATAAAATGTGCACTTGACACTTTCCTAAGTGAGCATGGATTTCACAGTTCTAGGTTGATTGTAATTTGGTGAATTCATGAGTTTTTAATGATTCTCATCACTTTCAAATCACAAGTAAGAGTATGTTTGAAATTGATCACTCTGATTTATAGTCATAAATGTACAAGGATAAGTCAGAAGACATAAGGCAGGATTCTTTCTAAAATGTATTTTGTCTCTAGTTCCTTTGGCCAACCTGTAATTGTTAATGAGCTCTTCTGCCAGTTGCAAGTCACAGGTCCCATGACAGATTTTCCTATATGACTTTCATTAAATGCTTTGGAATCCTGGGGTAGAAAGAAATTATGTAAATATAAGTTTTTATTACTGTTTTGTTTTTATTACTTTCCTCCTCTGGTTTTTATTGCCTCGTATAATACAGGTAAATATGGCGATCCCACATGGAGATGGAAGTGTCTCATGCCTCTGCTCTCATAGTTTGCATTCAATCCATGTTAATTTAATTATCCATGATTTCTTAGGCAAAGAGAGGAATGTAGACTTCATGCTGTCTGCAACTACTTCAGTCATTCCTTTACTGCCCGTGACACCATGTGAGACCTGCAGATGCTAAAGAATCTCTCCCTGCACCAGCTCAAACAAAAAATGTTAACCATATGCAACTTCAACCTGTTTATCCTTAAGCAATGCAAAGCCATGCAGCGATACAGATGGGCAGTGGGGGAGAACATAGAGCTGACACTTCACACATGGTTGTTTTGTGAAACAGAAGAGCTCAGAATCACAAGAATTTAGGGCAGAAATAGTTGAGTTGGGCTCTTTCTTCCAACTTTTATCACTGATAAAGACAAGGGCTCCTCAGAAATTCTGTTCATGCGAGTAGAATTGATGAACAGCTACTTAAGTATTAGCTCCTGGAGTTCGGAGCTGTTAAGAACTGAGACATTCACCAGGAAAAAAATAAGGAGTTTTAAATAATGTTAGCTCATTTTGTTTAATTTGAATGATAATTTTCCATAGGATATTTTTTTTTGGTGTAGATATTTTCAAAGCTCTCTTCAACTTGGCAGCTAAAATTTCTTCATACTTTCTAAAACAACCCCAGAAGACTATTAAATACAAAAACGTAAAGAGCATTGGGAAATATAAATCAGGAAACAGAAAAAAAGATTCAAAATGGTGTTTTAATATAAGTTATAATCTCAGTCTCTTTTTTCTTTGAAATAAGCTTATTCACTTATTTAATGCTTCTCCTTCCATGAATTTTAAAATAACATGATCACACTAAAGAGTATTCTGGAAAAAGAAAACAATGTTCCATCAATCCAACATATTATTTCATTTATCTTTATGGCTATACATGTCTTGCATATTCTCTTTAAGACTTTGAGCCTCTGAAAACTCCTTATCATTAATACATTCTTTACCTGAGAAACTCAAGCACATCTGGCAAGACAATCTTAGAGAAGTCTTTCTAAACATCCTGACCAAATAATCATGCAAATATTAAAGACAGTGAGTTAGGTCTTAGTTCTACACTTTAGAGAAAAGAGATTGGACATTTTCTAGTCAAGTCCTGTGTGTATTTGTGATCTAGTTTCAGTTATCCCACACACTCTCATCCCTTATAGATTATGGTGTGTGGGTGCCAAACTGAATCTAAATTAAATGAACCTCTGCCCCAGAAACAGCTTTGTCAGTCAGCGCTATTAATTCATCTTCAATGACTCAAACCCTGAACACAACAGACGATGGAAGTGAAAATCCAAGGAAAGATACAGTTCTCACTTTAGGAAAGAGTATGGTTACTTCACCTGAAGGAGTAAATGGCAACCCACTCCTGTATACTTGTCTGGAGAATCCATGGATGGAGGAGCCTGGCAGGCTACAGTTCATAGGGTGGTAAAGAGTCAGACATGACTGAAGCAACTTAACACACACACAGGCATTCACACTCCTGGAATGTGGTGGTCAAAAACTCAGTTATGGAGTCAGACTGTGTAGTTTAGAACATCAGCATCTCTACCCGCTAGAACTATGATCGTGGGTAGGTTACATAACTTCTCTGGGAATCAGGTTTATAGCCTGTAAAATTAGGATAATATTAAAATCCAATTCATTGGGGTGATATGAAGACCAAATGAACCAATGGATGTAAAAATGTCCAACACAGAGCCAGGCAAGCATATTATTATTGCTGCCATATTTAGTGTTTCACATTAGTGAAGTGAAAGTCGCTTAGTTGTGTCCGACTCTTTGTGATCCCATGGACTATAGAGTCCATGGAAATCTCCAGGCCAGAATACTGGAGTGGGTAGCTGTTTGCTTCTCCAGAGGATCTTCCTAATCCAGGGATTGAACCCAAGTCTCCTGCATTGCAGGTGAATTCCTTACCAGCTGAGCCACCAGGGAAGCCCTTCACATTAAGTTACCATTTTTCAAATAGTGTGCAGAGTACTGATCAGAACTAAAGTCCAATTTGTAATCAACAATGTACAAAAAAGATTATACATGATGGCCAAATGGAGTTCAACCCAGGAATGCAAGGTTGGCATAGCATCTGAAAATCAACCAGTGTAACACATCATGTTCATAGAGTATAGAACAAAAATCAACGTGATTATCTGAATGCATGCGAATGTGCACGCTCAACTGGTAAGTTGTGTCCCACTCTTTGTGACGCCATGAACCGTAGCCTGCCAAGCTCCTCCATCCACGAGATTTCCCAGGCAAGAATACTGGAGTGGGTTGCCATTTCCTTCTCCAGATTACCTCAATAGATACAGTCAGTCAGTTCAGTTGCTCAGTTGTGTCTGACTGTTTGCAACCCCATGGATTACAGCATACCGGGCTTCCCTGTCCGTCACCAACTCCCAGAGCTTGCTCAAACTCATGTCCTTCGAGTCGGTGATGCCATCTGTCGTCCCCTTCTCCTCCTGCCTTCAATCTCTTCCAGCACCAGGGTCTTTTCTAATGAGTCAGTTCTTCGCATTAGGTAGCCAAGTATTGGAGTTTCAGCTAAGCATCAGTCCTTCCAATGAATATTCAGGACTGATTTCTTTTAGGATGGACTGGTTTGACCTCCTTGCAGTCCAAGGGACTCTCAAGAGTCTTCTCCAACACCACAGTTCAAAAGCATCAACTCTTTGGTGCTCAGCTTTCTTTACAGTCCAACTCTCACATCCGTACATGACTATCAGGGAAAGTATTTAAAAAATCCAAGACCCTTTCATGCTAAAAAAAATACTCAGCCAATAACAATAGAAAAGAACTTCTTCAACCTGATTTAAAAAAGCATCTAGGAAAAAATGCACAGCTAATATAGCTCTGGTAAATGACAGTATGCCTTCCTCTAAAATTAAGAATAAGACAAGGATGTTTGGTCTAACCACTTCAACTTAACATTGTAGTAGAGGTCCTAGATAGGGCAATTAGTCAAGAATAAGACATAAAAGGCATATAGACTCTAAAGGAAAAAGCAAAATTATTTCTCTTCACAGACGACATGAGCTTATAGAAAAATTCCTGGGATACACAACAAAAATATTAGAACTAATAAATGAGTTCAGCAAGACTGAGGGACAAAAGATAACTATACAAAAATCAATTTTTTTTCTATATATTAGCAAAGAACAATCTGAAATGAAGGTAAGAAAACAATTCCTTCTAATGGTTTCATAAGTAATAAAATACTTAGGAATAAATTTAATGAAAGTGCAAGATGTGTACCCTGAAAACTGAAAAGTATTGCCGAAAGAAATGAAAGCAGACCTCAATAAACAGAAAGAAAACCTACGTTTGTGAATTGGAAGACTTAATGTTGTTAAGACGGCAATACTCCCCAAACCGATCTACATATTCCACACAATCCCCCTCAAAGTCTCAGCTGTGTTTTCTGCAGTATTTGAAAAGAGGATCTTAAGATTCATATGAAAGCATAAGGGACCCAAACAATTTTGAAAATGGAAGAGTCACACTTGCTAATTTCAAAAATTGCTACAAAGCTATAGTGACCAAGACACCATCGTACTGGCTTAAGAATGGACATATAGTTCAATGAAACGAAACTAAGAGCCCAGAAATGAACCCTGATTACAAAAAGACTTGCATAGACATTTCTTCAAAGAAGATATACGAGTGGCCAATAAGCACAGGAAGAGATGTTCAGCACTACTACTCATTAGGGAAATGCAAATAAAAACCATGGAACACCACTTCACATCCATGAGAACCATTTTAAGAAGGGCAATAAAAAGTGTTGGTAAAGTTGTGGAGAAATTGGAGCCCTTCTACATGACTTGTATTGTAAAAGAGTACAGCCATTTAAAAAAAACTGTTTGGCATTTTCTTAATATTTTAAATCTTACAGATTGCCATTTCACTTCTTGGAATATACATACCCCAGAGAAATGGACACTTAGGTCTACAGAAATACATGGATGTTCTTAAAAGCGTTAATTAAAATAAACAAAAAGTTAAAGCAATCCAAATGTCTTTCAATTGATGAATAGAAAAAGAAATGGTATAGCCACACAATGAAATGTTACTGGTGACAGAAAGGAGTGAAATAGTAATCCATGCTATAACATGAATGAACCTTGAAAACATTATGCTAAGTGAAAAAAAAAAAAAAACAGAAACGAAAGGCCAAATGTTGTATGAGTCCATTTATATGAAATGTCTAGGCAAATCCATAAAGACAGACAATGACTGGTGGATACCAGTGGGTGGGGGAATGGAGAAAGGAGAGTGACTGTTAAGGGGTATGGAGTTCCTTTTTGAGATGATTAACACGTTCTAGATGAAGAGTGTGATGACTGCACCTCTCTGAATATACTTCAACTCCCTGAATACTATACTTAACAGGGCATATTTTATTTTATGTGAATTATATCTCAATAAAGCTCTCATAAAACAAACAACAAAATCAAAAGCACCGGTAATAAGTGTTCCCTTGTTTTTACCTGCGCCTTTCTATTTTATTTTTGCCAACAGTTTTTTTTTTTTTTTTTTTTTTTTTAGTCTGTGGAGTCCTGGGGAAATCTCCAGTGATTACTCCTTTAGAACAGTGTAACATCCTCCAGTGAATTCATTCCCAAGAGCCACCAGTTTCATTTGGCTTCTGAAATTTATCAAGGCAACTTGTCAGTGTTATAGCTTAAACTGCTTATCACAGAGCTAAGGACAAGCTGAGATTTGCCATATTAGCGTTGCTAATTTTTTAAAAACAATCTGTGGTCAGTCAGAGAAAAAAAGCTGCAAGAGGAGATCTTCTTCCTTTTTGATGGCAAGATCTTAGCATGAACACTTCAGTGCCCTGAATCTCAGTGAGTACAGGCCAGGCTGACCAAAGCAGGAGAGAGGTTCCATGGGGGACTTGATCTCATCTCATCAAGATCTCTCTTGATCTCATTGTGTAGTCTGGTGATAACTACTCCTGGGTCCACACAGGGTTTTTCAGCTAGACAAGTCAAAGCAGTCTCCTATCAGAATGCTTATTTAACTTATTTTAATATGGCTTTTCAGAACTAAGGTGATAGATATTTATGAAGCTAAAAAAATTAACTAAAAACCTCATAATACAAAAGATCCTATTATTTTACAGAATGAGGAAGAGACTTCTTCATAGAGCCAAGGTAAAATATTTCCCTGATGATCTGCATTAGCTTGAATTCAATAACTGACCAGTCATTTGTACTGTAATCATGAAAATACAGAACTCTCTTATTATTGTCACTGCTTGTAAATAAATGCTTATGAGGAACTGCTCTGTTAGGGATTATTTTGTTTGAAACCAAATCAAAACAAATTTGTTATTTGTCAATAAGGAAGTCTTAGAAAAAATATCAAAAAATGTTTAAAATAAAAATCACAGCTATAGATCAGAGATGGTTGTCTGACGATACTATCTCCTCTCTCTCTAGGTCACTTCTAAAAAAGATAATAAAGGAATAAAATAGACTCATAAGAGCAGAGATAAAAGGAGAGAAGATAGTAGCAGAGGAGGGATTTTAGTATGTTTGGGAACATGTCAATCGATGGGGTTATGAACATGGAAAAAACTAAAAACCTAAAGGTCTTGGACAGTAACAACAAGTGAACTGATTTGCATTTCAGAAACTCTTGGGACTTGAGAGTTGGAGTTTCCAGTCTACTGCAGGGCATGGCTAAAGACAATACTGAAAGTCAGGGGTGGTTAGAAGTATATTAATTTTTAATAGTGTCAGATCTCAGAAATAAACCCTGAGTACACTCAGCATCCTTCACCCTCAGACCAGGTGGAAGACTGTGAGCTATTCTCTGAAAAAAGGGGAAGCGGATCCTCAGGATTCAAGAATATTGCTTGCAAGTCAACAATCTTGTCTAATGACATAAAATGTCTAAACACACTTTACTACATGAATCTTAAGTATGAGAAACTGAGATAAGTGTAAGTCCATTTCTTATGAAAATATGAAAGACAAACTTTAAACATGAAACAAAAAAATAAACTCAAATGAAATAGAATTCTGAGAAGAGAAGAAAATACTGCAAATCAACCGATTAACCAACCAACCACCACCACCATCACCACAACCGCACCACCGCCACAACAACTACCACCATTACCACTCCAAAATTAAAAATAAAGGTTCCCAATGAATATCCTCAGACACAAAAAGGAGAATAATGAAGTATCTATAAAAAAGGTGAAATATATCCAGAAGAAGAGTTAAAGATAAAACAAAAGAACCTTCAAAAGCAGGTTGAAAAAATCGAGTATGAAAATATATTTGGATCAATCCAAAAAGTCTAAAACATCTAGAAAAGGAAGGCAGAAAGAGTAGTGTAATTAAGAAAAAGACAGTTTCTCTGCCCTGAAGAACATGAAATTGGAGATTCAAGGCACTCAGCACAACGGCTAGAAACGAAATCACCATATTGGGCTAAGCAATGGAAATGGCAGAGCCCCCAGGATGGAAAGACTTCAAAATCTTTGCACAGACACATAATTTTCAATCCAGAATTCTCTACTCAGTCAAATCACCAATCAAGAACTTGAGCATGGTCATTCCATTTTTCATGCATCTCCTGTGTATCTTGGTAAAAAAATTAATTAACTAGTGTTTTAAGCAAGCTACAAGAGGATATGCTTTGGCAGAACCAAGAAATCATTGAAGAAAAGGAAGACGTAGGATCCAGGAGCAAAAATGTACATTTAACAAGAGTTGGGAAGGGAAATTCCAGGATGCTATCTGTCCCATGGGCCTGAAGAGCAAACTAGACTCAGAATGAAGAATAGGTAAAGGGTGTAGGAAGAAAATTCTGAGAAAGAAAAGTGGGGCAGGGCAAAAAATGATGCTTGAGCTTGAACATTTGAAAAAAATATATAACTAGTTATAAATGTATGGTGGTTCCAAAAGAGTGTGCTGTGCTGTGCTTAGTCACTCGGTTGTGACTCTTTGTGACCCGTGGACAATAGCCCGCCAGGCCCCTCTGTCCATGGGATTCTCCAGGCAAGAATACTGGAGCGAGCTGTCATGCCCTCCTCTAGGGAATATTCCCAATCTAGGGATTAAACCCAGGTCTCCCAAATTGCAGGCAGATTCTTTATCATCCCTCTTCCCTGGTGGCTCAGTCAGTAAAGAGTCTGCCCGCAATGCAGGAGACCCAGGTTCAATCCCTGCGTGAGGAAGATCCCCGGAGAAGGAAGTGGCAACCCACTCCAATATTCTTGCCTGGAGAAGTCCATGGACAGAGGAGCCTGGGGGGCTCCAGTCCATGCGGTCGCAAAGAGTCGGACATGGCTGAGTAGCTAACACTTTCACTTTCCTTAACATCTGAGCCACCAGGGAAGCCCCAAAAAGGAGTAGTGGAACTTTTTTGTAATTTATTTGATTCTAAAAATCTATTTAGGTAAAAGACAAAGACAAATATAAATTCCAGAAAGGAGCAACTATATAAGAAAGGGAATGTAATCATAATAATGATTACATAGGATAGTGACCATCCTATTTAAAATCACAAGCCCCCCCTCTCAGAGGCATTCCCATCCTCCTTTCCTGCTTTATTTTCTTGAAAACATTTACTACTTACTTTACTAGATTTTAATCTTTGTTGTTGCTATTTGTCCATCTCTTTCAACTGAAAATGTATGCTCCAATGGAGACACAGGCATAGGGAACAAACATTCAGTAAGTAGTAATGTGAACACTGAATTTTTTTATTTAACTATTTTTCTGCTTGAATTATATTAAAATAGGAAAAAGAGGCAGGTATCAGAAACTCAAAAGTGAGAGACAAAGACATGGTACCTTCAGTTCAGTGCAGTTGCTCAGTCGTGTCCGACTCTTTGTGACCCCATGAATCGCAGCACTCCAGGCCTTCCTGTCCATCACCAACTCCCAGAGTTTATTCAAACTCATGCACCTTAGCAAATTATTTATAAAGATAGATGTGAATGCCAAGAAAAGCAGGTAAAAAGGAGAGAATGATATTTTAAGAAGAACTGGGGAGAGGTATGGCAAGTTTCTGCTGGTTTTTATTAAAACTTATTTAGTATTATTATTGGATTAAAATTCATGACAATATCAATAGATTTTTTGGACACTGAAAAAATGGTCATTAAAGTCTAAAAATATCAAGAAAATTTTAATTTGTGAAACTATAGAGAATTAAGTTTAAAAAATTAACAACTTAGACTTTTACCTCAAGCTGATCATATCCTTTTTTGTTTTGTTTTGACTGCACTACAGTACATGGGCTTTCTCTAGTTGCAGCATGCAGGGGCTTCTTGTTGGGGTACGCTCAGTAGTTGTGGGGCAAGGGCACTCTAGTTCCACGGTATGTGGGATCTTCATTCCCCGACTAGAGATCCAACCTGCGTTGGAAGGTGGATTCTTAACCACTGGACCATCAGGGAAGTCCCTGACCATATCCTTTTAATCTGGTACATGATGAACAGTCTGATTATCCTGGCCACACATAACAGACTTGGGCCACATGAGAGACACAGAAAAAATCTATGTTAACTAAAACATGAGCATATTGAAATTTTTTCCCAAGTCCTACGTCTATGGGAATATTTTAAAGCCAAAGTCATGTCAAATGTTTTTACGTGCCTCCGGGCCGCCCTCCCCAGGCAGTTCCTGTTGCCTGAAGACCCTCACATTCAGCTACAACTCCTCTCCCTTGCTTACTCTGCTCCACTGACCTCTGCGGCTTCTTCAAAATGCTACGCCTGCTGCTGCCTCTGGACCTTGGCATCTGTGGTTTCCTTCTGCCTGGAGCACTCTTTCGTTGAATATCCATGGAGCTTGCCACCTCACCTTATCTAAGTGCCATTTTTGTGACCATCCTATTTAAAATCACAAGCCCCCCCTCTCAGAGGCATTCCCATCCTCCTTTCCTGCTTTATTTTCTTGAAAACATTTACTACTTACTTTACTAGATTTTAATCTTTGTTGTTGCTATTTGTCCATCTCTTTCAACTGAAAATGTATGCTCCAATGGAGACACAGGCATAGGGAACAAACATACAGACCCCAAGAGGAGGGGGAAAGGGGGGTAGGTTGAATTGGGAGGTTGGGACTGATGTATCTACACTGCCTGCCTGCCTGCTAAGTCGGCTCAGTCGTGTCCACTCTATGGACCACAGCCTACCAGGCTTCTCCGTCCGTAGGATCCTCCAGGCAAGAGTACTGGAGTGGGTTGCCATGTACTCCTCTAGGGGATCTTCCCAACCTAGGGATCAAACCTGCATCTCTGTAAGTCTCCTGCATTGTCAGGGGGGGTCTTTACAACTAGCACCACCTGGAAAACCCCGTATATACACTACTATGTATAAGATAAATAATTAATGAGTACCTATTGTATAGCACAGGGGACTCTACAAAATGCATGTATATTGGGGCTTCCCTGTAGCTCAGATGGTAGAGAATCTGCCTTCAGTGTGGAAGACCCAGGTTCCTTCTCCCCTGGTGAAGGAAATAGCTACCCACTCCAGTATTCTTGACTGGAGAATTCCCATGGACAAAGGAGCCAAGCAGGCTACAGTCCTTGAGTTGCAAAGAGTCGGACATGACTGAAGCAACTTAGCATGCAGGCATACATATAGATGATTCACTTTTCTGTACAACAGAATCTAATATAACAGTGTAAAGCAATTATACTCCACTAAAAACTTATAAAATAAAATAAATAAAATGTATGCTCCATATGGAGAGGTAATTTTTTAATCTATTCATTAAGTATTATGTCCTTAGAACAGTGCCTGTCACATAATAGATACTCTGTACAGATCTGTTGAATGAATGATGATAAATTTTCTCTTTTCTATCAAAAAAGCAGTAGCAAAGCTATCACCCAAAGTTTCTGTTTGGCCTCTATTCAATTTCATATGAAGAGATTTGTGTTTGCTTGTCTGAAGAAATCAAAGAGAAAGATATGGAATGTTGCATGAATCTGTCCTTATAAAAGCTTCCACAAAATGGCTTCAGTTAAAAAATGAAATTGACAAGTGATTAGTCTACATTATTTTTTTTTAGTTTACATCATTTTTTCCCCATTTTTGAGAAAGACATTGTGAAATTGGTTAAGACACTTCAGATTTGGCAAATATATCTCACAGTAATCACTATACATATGCTACTCTTTTCTACCTTTCTTAAGCTAGAGTGCTGGCAATTTTTGATGCATTTCTTTCAGTAAACCAATTGTATAGTTTAAGATATACACAAAATACTGAATCTTAGTATAACAATAAGCTTTCTAATTAAAAGTGTCCCCATTAACATTCATTTACTGTTTTATTTCTTTTCTTGTTATAGTTAAAATCTCTGATGTACAACTTATTTTACCACTTAATATATCATGATAGTTTAATAGGCAAAAATAGTGGCACTTCTTTATGGGGATTTAACAAATATTAAATTGATGATGTTAAATTGGTTTTTCTAGTAACCTAATGGGCTATACAACTTCAAATATAATAGTTCAATAACACAACACAACAAAAAAAGTCATAGAGTTGGTAAGGACATGTTATATCCCATATCCAGAGGTCCTAGGAAGAGCCCTTGTGGTTGAATCAGAAATGTGCTTAGAGCCTAGATTCCTTCCATCTTTCTGCTCTATGATTCTGAGCATAAAAAGGCTTTTCTCTTTAAGATAACAGATTAAAACCTAAGTATACTAACTACTAGACTTCCCAGGTAGTGCTAACGGTAAAGAATCCACCTCCCAATGCAGAAGACACAAGAAACGAGGGTTTGACCACTGGATCAGGAAAATCCACTGGAGGAGGGCATGGCAACCCACTCCAGGAGTTATACCTGGAGAATCCCATGGTTAGAGAGCCTGGTGGGCTACAGTCCATAGGGTCGCAAAGAGTCAGACACAATTAAAGTGACTTAGCATGCACGCACACACATACTAACCACCTCCCTTTAACCTTCGTAAGAAGGTTCTGTCTCATGTAGTTTCCTCCTGATTAGGGTTGTCCCTGGATAGGCAGCCCTTCTAAGCACTGATAGGTGAGCATCCCTAGATCAAAATTCACAAAGAGGCAGTTTACACAGAGGTGGGGAATACGTGTGATAGATTCAGTCTGTCAGAGTTCAAATACTGGACCCACTGCTCATTAACCACGTCATCTTGAGTAATTAACTTATTCATGTCTCAGGTTCCTTTATTTGTCAGAGAAGATAAGAGAATGTGGCTCAAATATATTTTAAGTGTTTAAAACTCTGCCTGGCATAGGATAAGTGCTCAATAAATGTGATCACATTGTTATTTGCCAGTTATGACAGATCTCCCAAGTCCAATATCATATTGATAATTGGCCATTATGTGGACAACACGGAAAATAGTTCAGGCCCAAATCATTACTTCCTCAATTATATGAAGCTTTTAGGGATTACGTATGTCATTTATTTAATTATTCTGAGTAGTACAATACACACTGCTATTGAATTAGCAATGAGGTTAAAACTAAGGAATAAAGATTAATAGGTATTTGGTAGACAAATGGATTGGGGTAATACCTAGAAGAGATACCTAATGAAACCATCAAATACTGTTCAACCCCACTACAAAGTTATGATACTTGTAGATCACATGGGCAGACTGACTTCAGAGGAAGTTTTATATTGTTTGGTATGTCATACGCTACTTGAATTTAAATTTCTTGCATGTACACATATCTGAATATGTGTGTTTAAATATTCATGTACAAGTAGTAAAATGAATGAGAAAGAAAATAATAGATCATAAGACAAAGATTATTGTTATTACATACTTTATCAGTTCTGGAGAGAACTACAATAGGTTAATATATTTATACAAAACCTCTGAAGCAATGAATTTTTTTTTTTTTAAGAAGCAATCCTGATCAAAGCAGCTTTGTCTTTTTAATTTATTTTTTCTGCTTAAAGTCCTCTACTTGCTATTCTTGTCCCTTGGACTCAGAAGTGGAGCTGATTTTACAAATGAGGATTGCCCACATGTTTTTTCAAAGCCACAAGACAATAAGTCAGCTTCTCTGCAGTTGACGCTAGAGCTTTCCTGAGAACAAACCCCACCTGACTATCTCTGATGAAGTAACTTTTCAAGCACTTTCTCTTCATTACAAAAGTGAAAGATGGTGTTATTATTACACACAATTATCAGGCTAGCTGCTCCCTTCTCCTATAAGAACAGAGAGCAGGGTATTCATCTTGCAAATACCATTTGGGTTTTAATAAAAAGAAAAGTTTCTTTTTAAACGTGTTGGTAGATCCGATACGTACAGCCTTAAAACCATTCACTGGGAAATCCCCCGAAACCTAAGGCAGTGTGAAAATGGGAAGAAGGCAGTATTTTTTAAAGCAGGTGGTTGGCTGTTTTGGCCACCTTTGTGCTGTGATCATGGGGAGAGAATGCCCCTCCCCCTACCCTATCTCCCCAAAAGATTCTAAGAAAACGGTCTGGGGTCAGTTTTCAGGGGACAAGTGGCACCAAGCCCTCTTCATTCTTACAAGAAGGATATTAGCAATCTAGAAGGTTGTGAAAGTGTGTTTGCTTTCATCCTGGGGCAAAGAGAGATAGCCATGCAGAATCTGTGTATGTGTGTGTGCATGTACATGGATTCAGGCAACCTCTGTGTGTGTCTGTGTGTGTGTGTTTGTGTGTGTGTGTGTGTGTGTGTGTGTGTGTGTGTGTGTGTGTGTGTGTAGAGATCGGATACAGAATTTGCCATGGCCTTTGTTAATCAGCAAATAAGCTGTGCCCATTTCGACATTCTATCAGAATTCTGAATTTCTGGCTAAAAATCTCTCTGCCTGAACGTGTCTGTCGGATATGAGGACCGTTGCTATTGCCAGGGGTCATTAAATGTACAGGGAAGGAGGCCAGGCCGAGATGCTCTTCCTTGTCTTAAATGAGCAAGGGTTAGTGCAGAACGCTGGCGGATGAGCAAGTTATATACAATCCCAGCCACTCCAGTCCCCCTCCTGGGGACTGCGAAATTCTCTGCCACTGTGAAGCGGCTTAGAAATGAGCCGACAAAGAAGTCCATTGACTTTAACACGAATAGGCTCGAATCACACAGAAGACGAGAATAAATCACCTTACCAATGTGTCTGGTGTAATTTTCTCGGATCCTTCCAGTTCCCCCACCCCCACCCCCTTTTGTTCTTTGTGGCTGTTTTTGTTATCAGCCGCATCTCTGCGAAGTCGCCTTTTCCTCCGCGGATTTTTCTAAGGGTGACTAGGAAGGGAGCTAGGTAGGGTAGGAAGCTGCGGCTGTATGAATCTTTTAAAAGCCGCCTAAGAAATATTTAAGACCTGGTCTAGGAGGAACGGTTCTCCCAGGCATAATTTTTGGTGCTGGTTGCAGCAGGGAGCGTATGCTGGGAGGAAAGTATTATTTTTCTAAATGGAAGGTGTCAGATGGTCACGCAATGTGACTGCATGTTCGAGATCACTGCCTCCCATCTGCAATTTGTGACGTGTGAAAGAGTCTGCCCAAATGTGCTCACCAACTGGAAATCCCCGGCACTTTTTTTCCTTATCAGGAGAGACCAAGATAACCAATGGTTTACAGATCAGGGATCCTATCAAATTAATATCACTGTAGGATAAAATCTGTTTTAAATACAACTCCTAAACTCCAGCAAAGTTAACTAGTACAAACAAGTTCATTCATCTGATTAAGAACGGATGCTCAGGAAACAACAACAAAATGAAATCTGCTTATCACTGTACCCCACTTCAAAAATAGGCTGGATCGCCAAACAGGATATATTTTTCCTTACTAATTAATGCCGGCCATTCGCAGGATGGAAGGAAAGCGTGTTTGAGTCAGGATCGGCTTTTCCTGATCTTACACGCCTGGGAGCCTCTTTCCAATTAACCACAGCTAAACTCGGGGAGGACAGGCTGTTTAGCCTTTGCCTAAACTGAGGTTCCACCTTTGGAACTGAACTTGAACCTTTGAGATCTATTTATTCTTAGTTAGGCATCATTCCCTGCTTCTCAGATAAAAGGGTCGTAAAAAGGCTCATAAGGTGCTCTGGACATCAAATAGCTCATACAAAACAATATCTTGATGAGTTAAGTGCAAATGAATCAGAAATGTAATAGGCTGAAATTCCCTTGCCACGCAGCAGGAGAAAAGTGCTCGATTTTGCAAAGCACATCTTGGCTTTCATTCCCACCAGACAGTTGGGTGGGGAGTTTCCACGTTTGGCCGTCAGAGGTGGGTTTCATTTGCTTTGCCGAACTCTCACCTGATGGACTGTGAAATGGGAAGGTCTTTCCTGGGTTTAGTTTCTCAGCCATGTCCCATGGGGAAGGAGCAAGGGCTAGAGGAAAGAAGCCCTCAGGTGAGTATGAAAGCCCTGTTCACCCCCACATCATTTTACACTGTATACTTTGCATCACAAAGTTCTTCACAATCAGTGACAAAATATAGAGGGATTACAAATTCAAGAAATGGATCACTATCACCTTTTTGTGTGAAGCTGCTGCTGCAGAGATGGCATGAAGGTCTGAAATCCCCTGAATCCTTTGTGCTCAGCACCAGTAGGAGTTCCAGAGGCATCTGGGGTGACACTGGTTCCCAGAAGAAGAGCCCTGGACCCCACTTCAGGGTCAGAGGACAACGTGGTCTGATGGTTCCTCATGCAAACCATCTCCCACACTGAATCCTGCCAGGCTTTTTATGGGGTAGCCCTATGTCCCCCATAGGGTTAAAGACCACTGAGGCACCATGTGGGAGGCATCACAGGTGAATTAACAGAACTAACAGAGGAGAAATTAGTACTGCTGAAAGAAACCCTTCTGACAGCCCCAACTTTTCTTACCCGGGACAGCCACTGCTGCGTACGCTGGCCCCCTCTGCCCAGTGATCCTAGTTGATCCTGGATCCCCTGGTCTGGAGACTCTCTCTGGTCTGGAGAGAGTGCTTCTGTGGAGTAAGAGCTTAGACAGTTGTTTCTCCTTTCATGCTATATTGTTTTGGGAAGCCTACTGGTGATGAAAGTGTGATTTGAGGCTGAACTTATGATAAAAACAATGGAGCAACACACCAGATATGAGTCTACATCTTGGCCTGAATCTATTTCAGATTTTTCAGGGCTCAGTGCAACAATGGGAGCTGTTACATCTTCCTACCTATTGTCTCAGAGACACTGTGCTTGCAGGAACCTTCCACCCCCCGTGCCTCTTGGGCCCCATGATTCTCCAGCCAACATTTCCAAACTCTCAGAAACTCAGCACAGAGGAGGGTAAGCTGATGTTTCATGTGGAAGCCACCTCTATAAGCTTAACACCCTCTTGTCTATAGAATGGATACTTTTGAACTGTGGTGCTGGAGAAGACTTGGGAATCCTTTGGACAGCAAGGAGATCAAACCAGTCAATCCTAAAGGAAAACAAACCTGAATATTCATTGGCAGATGCTAAGGCTGAAGCTCCAGTACTTTGGTCGCCTGATGCGAAGAGCTGCCTCATTGGAAAAGACCCTGATTCTGGGAAAGATTGAGGGCAGGAGAAGGGGGTGACAGGATGAGATGGTTGGATGGCGCCATTGATACAATGGACATGAGTTTGAGCAAACTCTGAGAGATTGTAAAGGACAGGGAAGCCTGGCATGCTGCAGTCCATGGGGTCGCAAACAGTTGGACACGACTGAGTGACTGAACAACTTTTGTCTATAGAAGTCTTGATCCATGATAGACCTGTATGATAGGGAAGGCTTTCAGGGCAGCTCACCTCCCTGCTAATGGGGACTTCCAGAACTTTTTATTTGACCCTTCTCCTCTCCTTTTGATAGCTTTTATTGGTTTCAACAAAGAGGAAGGTGTTGAGGTAAGAGGAGGCAGCAGGAGGAAAGGTTTCTCAACCCTAGAATCTGTACCCAGCCCATCAACTGTTGCATGTGATTCTTCTGAACAGTTATTGTCTTGCTTGCTTTCTTCTCTCCTTGGAGATGCCAGTGACTCTCAACAAGAGTACTGGTAGTGGCACTAATTGGAGGTCATACAGAATCAGTTCTTTTTTAAAGATCAGAAACAGGCTGAGTAGTTACTTAGTCCAAGCCACAGGGCAAAGACAAAGAAAGGAATCAGGAGAGAAATAATGGGGGTCAGTAGAATAAAAAAAAATATTTCCCCTGTCTCTTTAGAATCTTCAAAGCTTTGCCTGAACTTAAAACATTGATTTTCCTTTGTCCTTGGGCCTTATCTCATCTCATTTTCCATACCCTTCCTGGCAGATTTCATATACCTTTTAGTTCACAGTACCTTTCCTGAGCTACAGACGTGTATATTCACCTGGCAGTTGACAGCCTCACTTGGATTTCTCTGAGGCATCTCAAAATCAGCGTGTCAGAAATTGACCTCATTATCCTCCTCCAGCCAAATCTACTTCCCTGCAGTATCCTCTCTCAGAAAATGGACAGAGTTGAAAAGCTGGTAGTGTTAAAAAGCATGAGGTTTGGGACTTCCCTGGTGGTCCAGTGGTTAAGAGTCTACCTTGCAGTGCAACGGATGCTGGTTTAATCCCTAGTCTGGGAACATTCCACATGCAGAGCAACTAAGCCCATGTGCCACAAGTACTGAACCTGTATCCTAGAGCTTGGGAGTCACAACTACTGAGCTTGCACACCTACAGCCTGTGCGCCACAGTAAGAGAAGCCTCTGCAATGAGAAGTCTGTGCACCACAATTAGAGAGAAAGCCCCACTCCCTGAAACTGGAGAAAGGCATACAGCAGCAAAGACCCAACACAGCCATAAATAAATAAACTAATCTTTTAAAAAAAAAAAAAAAGAAAAAAGCATGAGGTTTTGTTCTCAGACTTCTCTATTTTCCAATATCCATAATCAACCAGTCACCAAATCCTAATTCCACACCTTGAATATCTCCGCAATCCAGCTACTTCTTCCAAGTCTCTTTTGGCTGCACATTTTAAAGGACAACATAACTCCACTCACAAAGATGTCCACGTCTTCATCCTCAGAACCTATGAACATGTCACCTGACACAACCAAAGGGACTTTGCAGATGTGATTAAGTATCTGGGTACGCACATTATATTCACAAGTCTTTATGAAAGGGAGGCGGGAGGGCCAGAGAGAGAAAAGGAGACGTGATGACAGAAGCAGATGGGAGTGAGGTGAGATCATGAGCCAAAGACTGCAGGAAGCTTTTAAAAGCTGGGGAAGGCAAGGAAATGGGTTCTCCCCACAGGTCCTCCAGAAGAAATGCAGTCTTCCTCATTTATTTTGTTTCTGAAATTCAGAACTGTACAAGAGTAAATTTATGCTGCTTTCAGTTACTAAGTTTATGATCATTTGTTACAGCAACAACAGAAACCTAAAACTGACATCAATGGTTTTCCTTCTCTCCAGTTATGCCTCTTCTAGCCAGAGGAAGTTTTCTAAGGCACAGATCTGATCATAGCCATTCCAAGCACAGGAATGCCCTGTGCTAGAATAAATCTCTTTTTCTTTCTTTCTTTCTTTTTTTTTTTTTGGCTCTACTGTGCTGCATGTTGGGTCTTAGTTCCCCAACCAGGAATCTAACCTGTGCTCCCCGCATTGGAAGCATGGAGACTTAACCACTGGGCAGCCAGGGAAGTCCCCCTCTTTTTCTTATATTTTCCTCCTCCTCATCTACATTCAGGGGCATACCACAACCCCAAATGCAGCAGCATGGGTTGTTTTCTTTTAATCATAAGCGTCTTCAGAAAGCATGAAACATGCACTCCCTTTTAGGACTAAACCTACAGGGATCACACAAAGGTGCCTCTGCTGAAGCCTCTGTAAGGACAGAGAAGGAGCAAAGGAACTCATAGCTCAATCACATTCATGGTGGTGCTGTGACAGTTTTCAGGATTTATGCCTTGTTTGGGGCCAGACCTTTGAAGAATGCTTTCTTCTCTGCTTCTCTTTCATCCATGAAGTAGAAGAGGTGGCTGAAGGAATCTAAGGGCTCCAGGAAACCTTAGATCTGGTGTCCTCATAGGAGTAGGACCAGGAGACAAGTAATTGGGAAGATAGTCCCTGTATAGTTGAGAAGCTGGTGGGGAAGATAAACAGACATCAGAAGCTAAGATAGACTCTTTAGACTGCATGGAATATTAGACCCTAAAATGAATATTTTTCTTGAACATTTCTCTAACAACCTGTAAGACACCGTGGTGATGACTATTTAAGTCCATCCCTCTCCCTTTGATGGTAAAGAGAGGATTAAGAAGAATCTTACTTTTTTAATCATGTAAGATCAGCACACAAGGCATTTCTCGTCTGGCTCCTGCTTATCATTCTCAAGCATTTTCTCACCACTCCTCAATTTTCTTCATCCTCAAAAATCAATCAAATATACAATTCTCTCTATTCCATGGTTTCAGATGAGACATCATGTCTTCTAATGCCAAGTTTGGCTGGTTTATTATTTAGCAGCACATGCCCACCCCTATCAAGGGGGAGTTGTGATTCTGTATTTTAATCATCTTTTTCTTTTCTGTCATTCTCACTAGACTTCAAACACTCTCAAGGGTAGGGAATGTGGCTTTCTCATTGACATATCAAACATAGCCCTATTTCCTGGGGAATATTCACCAAATATTTGCAGAATAAATAAATGCATGAATGCATGGAAGTAGGTCAGGATCTGGGAGGTAGGGAGAATGACAGCAGACCAGGGACAGGGCTCTATATGCTGAACAGAGAGAGTGGAAAGGAAGCCTGGACTAACCAAATTCCTAGAGGAAGACCCTCTATACTTTGCACAAAGGCTGAGATCTTGCTTTCCAAGGTTATGTGCTTTGTTAGTCTTCACTGAAATAATTTGACCCTCACTTGCATGCCCTTGATTCATGTGTGTCCTGTTTCTCCTTTTAGTCAATAAAGGACTCAATGACAGGAATGTATACTTTATGTTGTCTTTGAGAGTCTACTGCACTGTTAGTCTGATTTCCTGGCTGGATATAGACAGTGGTGGTTCACGATGAATGTGCTTAAGACCCAGTAGAAACCCTTCAACCATTTCCTGTGGTTTGGAAGATCATCCATGGCTAGTTCCTTGTTAACCTTATTATTATTTTTTTTAATAAAGACCATTTTTAAAATATTTATTGGATTTGTTAAAATATTGCTTCTGTTTTATGTTTTTGGTGTTTTGGCTTCAAGGTGTGTGTGTGGGATCTTAACTACCCAACTAGGGGTCAAACTTGTACCTCTTGCACTGGAAGGCAAAGTCTTAACCACTGGACCACCCAGGGAAGCCAGTCCTTGTCCTAATGTTTCTTTGTGACTGTCACATGTGGATGACTTCCCTGGTGGCTCAGTCAGTAAAGAATCTGTCTGCAATGTGGGAAGATTCTGACCCCTGAGTTGGGAAGATCCACTGGAGAAGAAAATGGAAACCCACTCCAGTATTCTTGCTTGGAGAATGCATGGATAGAGGAGCTTCATGGGCTATAGTCCATGGGGTCGCAAAGAGTTGGACACAAATGAGCGATTAACACATATAGCAGGTCACACATGGACCTTCTCTGTACCTTGGAGTCACCCTATGGGTCATACACACTATGGTTTCCATTTACAGAATTCCTGTATTTCTTTCATCATTGTTAGATACAATTTCAACAAACCATATGTAGTCTTTCTGATGTCTCTTTTGAAATGAAATGGTCTTTATATCTTTTTTTTCTGGTGCCCTAAACACTATTTTCAAGAAGTATTACTAATGCCAGTGCTATACTATTTGTGACTATAGTGCCTCGTTCTTCTGAGGGCCTAAATACACTGTTCCTGTTTCGACTATATTTAATTGATATAGATTGAGAGCTCTGACATGATTTATAAAGACTAATAATAGCCAGTTCCTGCTTCCTTGGTATTGTTTACAAGAGGAATCAGGATAAAGGATTGGGTTTTATTCTTTATTCAATAATATCGTCAAGAGAAAAAGAATATCATGGCTAGAAAAACTCTGTCCTGGGAGTGCTGAGTTTTAGAATAGTTTCTACCACCATTCAGCTGTGCAATGTTGGGATAACTATCACTTCATTTCTCTTGGATTCTATTTCCTCAGTAAAAATTAAAGTACTAACCCTCTTCCGGTTCTAACAATTTATGATGAAGATAATTGTAATGCAATATATGTAATACTAACCTTTTTCCGGTTCTAACAGTTTATGATGAAGATAATTGTAATGCAATATATGTAATACTTGCCCTGTATTAAAAAAAATACAGGAAACTGTATTACATTGCAATGCCCATTGATGCCCTCTGAATAGATGACCTTATATAGTAAAATATAGGAACCCTAAAACAATACTGGAGCTATAACACTCTCATGATAAAAACTGAAGCTATAATCCAACTAAACTCCTGTAAATAAGAGAGGGGCATCTACTCAGAGAACAGAGGAAAGCCAATTTCTCAGAACTATTTCCTGCAAGATTAGAACATGCTGAACTCAATTTGCTCTTGAGAACAGACTTTTAAATCAACACAATGGATTCCCACATAAATGAATGGGCATCTTCTGACCTAAGGTGAACACTGCAAGGGCCACTGTATGCTAGTTTCTCCCTAAGGTCCTGACTCCTTTAAACATTATTGAGTAGATGAAAGCTGGTAATCTTATAACAATCTTGAACCTACGTCTGCCAGGATTCTCTCGTTCTTAACCTTTGGGCATTTGGCGTTGTTGATCCCAGAAGAAGACATTTTTACAGCTTTAAGTCAAGATAGAGATTGAAGGCGCCCTCAATACGCAGGGCAGATGGTGAGATGTCATGGTGAAGTCAATTCAGCCTCCACATGGATTAGGTTGGATGCCACTGAAGCTGTGTCAGAGCTTCCCGGAAGATAAGGGTACTTGAAAACTGCTCAGTGAGAGAGAAAATGTCAACACACATTGAAGAGAGCATTTCAAGGTCTTGGGTGGAAATTATTTTATCAGTGGGAGTGTTTTCAACTCCATCCCACACTCCCCGTCAGCGGCAATCTCAAAATCCCTCCAACTCTTTATGAGGTGAGGAGAGCCATCAAGCAGATGAAAAACAACAAGGCATCTGGAGCTGATGGAATCCCTGCTGAAATCTTCAAATCGGCTGAGGAAAGCGCACACTATGGCTCCGCGCTCTCATCTTGAAGCTCGAGAATGATGAAGAAATTCCAGATGACATCAGTGATGCTGCAAGTTGTGACCATTTTGAGGCAAGGACACAAAGATAATTGGAAAAAGAACACCCTCACTCTTCTCTCTCAGGAAAGTTCTTGCTGAGAATGTCTTGCCTTCTTGCCACTTTTTGAAAGGCAGTCACTAGCTGAAAAATGTTTATTGCTTGGCTTCAGTTGTTTGGTAGGGAATCTTCTTATCTCTTGCTTCATTTTTAAAAATTGTTTTGAGTTGCATTGATACCAAACAGTGACAGTCATTGTAGATGCCCATTGCATCGTTCTTATTTTTCTTTCACACATCTGATGATCTCCGTGTGCTGTGCTTAGTTGCTTCCGTCATGTTCAACTCTATGTGACCCCATGGACTGTAGCCCTCCAGGTGCCTCTGTCCACGGAATTCTCCTGCTGAGAATACTGGAGTGGGTTGCCATTCCCTTCTCCAGAGGATCTTCCCAACTCAGCGACTGAACCTGAGTCTCCTGCATTGCAGGGGGATTCTTCACCTGCTGAGCCATCGAGGACGCCCCTGAACATCTTTTATTTATTTATTTAGTAAAATTTTTAAAAAATTTATTTATTTGACTATGGAAAGTCTTAGTTGTGGTACATGGAAACTTTGTTGCGGATCCCTAGACATTTTTTAAGGCAATGATTGCCTTAAATATCTGTATCCATAGAACCTACACAGAGTAGGTGTTTGATGAATGCTAAATAAATGAATGAATTCCTTGGAGGTAATGAAGAGTAAGGTTAACATAATAGTTAACCAATGAATGAGCACAATGTTATCAGACTGCCTCAGGCTCCTCTGGCCATGGTGTTGGAGTGGTCACATAGAGGATGAGGGCAGATAACACATGGGCATTCATGGCCACTTTCCTTGATGACTTTCATGAATGAAGGCAGGTGGTAGAAAAGCCTGGAGAGACTAGAGAGCTTGAGATTTGTAAAGGATGGGAAACCTTGAATGTCAACCTTTGCTTTGGCTGCTGCTGCCCTAGTTTCTAATCAGAATGGAGCAGTGAGTTTCTTCTGGACCATAATGAGCAGGACTAATATTCCCATCCTGTAGATGACTGAGCTGAAGCCACCGGTTAATTGGTCATTCCAAAATTCCGAGCCAAGCTCCCCTTTGGCTGAAAAGTTTGCATCTCTGTGTCCTACACCAAGGCCAGAGGCCAGACCAAACTGTCCCATGGATGCTACATGGGGACTGGGGTGAGGACAACGTGGGTCCTCGCTCTGCTCCACAGACACAGATAATGCAATGCACTATGTTAATTAACACTTAAAGCTGATACAGACGAAAATAAACAAATGCGCACCCATTCTGGTTCCACTTCTAAGACCTCATCCTGAGACCGTAACACAGTTTGTTTTACGGCTTCTCCAGTCACGTGAGCGCCAGCATAATGAAACCTCTCTAATCTCTATTTTTCTAAAGTCTGTGTAGATACAGATGGCTCTGTTTTGGTCTCTGGGTTTTATTCTTATTTTGCCACAATTTTAACCTTTTATGTATCTCTTTCTGTGAGATATTCTCTCTGTTTCCTCACCGCCTAGAGGCTCTGAGAGGCCTTGGTTTTTCATGTTCCAAAGGTTGTATCATATAGTTTTCCAAGATATTGGTGTTTTTTTTTTTTTTTTTTTTTTTTTTTAAGCCACAGAAGATATACTGCCATTGTCACTGCTGGATTTTGATCCAGAGGGATGCTGTTCTCTGATTCATGAGGAAGTTCCCATCAACTCCACTTTTTAACAAGAGAGGTTGAAAATTCGATGTTTAATTTTCCAAGTCTCCATAATCAGGTGTGTTTGAAAGGTTGCTAATAGAGACGGAGGACACAGGAGGATATAACCTCCAGTATGTTTGTGGGAAGAAAGGGAGAATACGAAGGGAGGAAAAGAGCCTGAAAATGTAGAGAGCTGGGGACTTCCCTGGTGGTCCAGTGGTTAAGACTTGGCCTTCGCATGCTGGCGGTGAGGGTTTGATCCCTGCTCAGGGAGGTAGGGTCCCCCATGTCTCATGGTCGAAAAACCAAAGCATAAAAAACAGAGGCGATATTGTAAAAAATTCAAGAAGACTTTAAAAAAATTGTCTACATCAAAAATAGAAATCTTAAAAATAGTGAAGAGAGCTGGATTTTACACAGGTTCTGAAAAGGGGGAAAAAAAATCAAGACTGTTGAGTTTCATATGCAGAGGCAAATTCAGGGAAAAAAGGATGACGTGTAGAGTCTGCGGAGCACAATGCTCAGGCCCATGGCTTCGGCATATTCTGAGCCCCAGCTTCCAGCTGCAGGAAGAGAACAGACACGGAAAGATGACCAAAGCAGACCCCCGGTTGCCTCCGCGAGGTAAGCAGCTCAGAGGAGGGATTTAAAAGAGGACTCTGCATTGTTCTTGGAGTCACTGAAGCGTAGAAAGGGTGGAATTCCATCTGTTCAGTTCAGTTTGGTTCAGTGAACTGGGTCACTTTTAATGGTTCACTAAATTCTGACTATCTAAAAATGACAGTTAATGTGTTTTAAAAAATCTCTAGCTGCATGAGAAGAACACCTTATTACTTGTTCTTCCTTGCCCTTGGGTGGCTCACCTCTGAGAATGGGTAAACTGGAGCGACTTTCCCGAGATGGGGGAATTAGGTCTAGGAATTAGGAATGAATCCCAGGTCAGGTCCCACCAATGGCTCGCCATGAAAAACAAGAAACAAAACCCTTTCTCTCTCCCTTCCTGGCCCTTCTCTCTGATTGGAGTTTGGAGGCTGGGGTGACTCTTTCTCACTCATGTGAGATCGAGCTGGGAACATCCTCTCTGAAGTAGAGAAAGGAGGCAAGCAGAGAAGTAGAAAAGCAGAACCATTATTATAGAAAAATAATTACATGAGGGAGAAAAATCATAATTCATGTTTCAGGTATAAGTTGGAAAGTCTCAAAGCATGGGATGCTGTCAGGAAGTATTCCCGGCTTGTGGCTTTTCAAGGAGGTGGTTTGTATCCAATTTCATAGGATGTAAAATTTTCCAGGCGCTAAGGAGCTGTGTTGCTTCTGTGGGGTATACCTAAGAAAATAAAAGAACTGCATCTCCTGGGTTTGTGATGAGGGTGTTGGTTTTTCTCTGCCTAACAAAACAGGCCTCCTATCCAGAAACCCAAGATTTTTTTTTATCATGGGCATTATTGGGGCGGGGGGTGTGGGGAGAGGACTGAGCTATGAAGGAAATACCTTTACAGAAAGGACGAAGATATCAGGAATTAGAATGAGACAGAAAAGGGGAATAGATTTTTTTTTTCCTACCATTGGATTTGGGTAGCCTTGTTTTATTCTTCATGACATCTTGCATATTAAACATTTATCTTTCCCCTCCTGGTTATTGGTCTTGATGGCCTCTAGTTGTCAGAACCTGCTTGATCTGCCAGCATGAGACATCAGGACAAGAACGGCAAGAATTGAAAGCCACACCTGAAGTTTTCAAATAGGAAATGACACAAAACCAGACCAAGGACAGCTGCGAGTCTAAAAACAACCCTTTGTCCAAACACGTTTTTTATTTTAAATAAAAATACAGACCCTGAAACTGGGACCACAGCTACTGAATAATGAGGAAGATGAGTAATTACGTCTTTAATGCTGATAGTATGTTTACCTTCCTCCTCAAACATAACCAGCTTAGAGTTATTTGTTCACAATGAAATTCAATTTGGGGAGGGCTAGGTACACGTGGGATTAGAGGAAGCGTGCCTCATTTGATCTTAATGGCACAGGTGTCTTTCCGAGGCATGGCGAGTGGGATTCGTTTCTCATCCGATAAGTGCCAATCACAGAGAGCCCTGAGCAGGTGAGGCCATTTCTCCTTCAGGCTTGTGTCTGCACAGGGCGGAGGCAACAGTGATTTGAGGATGTAGGTTCAGTCTTTTGTGGAAGGGCCTGTCCCCACCTCTCGCCTTCCTGTGCCATAGTTTTCACACCTGCCAGCCTGGGAGGGCATGCCCAAGGCCCCTAGAGATGGCCCATCGACCTCTGAGCAAGGGCTCTGTACAGCTGTGGTCTCTTGTATAACCCCCTACTTGGGCTAGTAGGAGTAGAGACCCTGGCTTCCCAGGTGGCACTAGTGGTAAGGAACCTGCCTGCCAATGCAGGAGACGTAAGAGTCGTGGGTTTGATCCCTGGGTCAGGAAGCTCCCCTGGAAAAGGAAATGTCAGCCCACTCCAGTTTTCTTGCCTGGAGAATTCTATGGACAGAGGAGCCTGGTGGGCTACAGTCTATGGGGTCACAAAGAGTAGGACACAACAGAAGCAACCTGGCACTGGGGCTACCAGGAGTAGAGAACGTGGTGGGTAAAGGGCTTCTCTCCTGTGACCTGATTACTTCTTTCCTCTTATTATTTGGTTGCACCGGGGCTTCATTGCTGCAAGTGGCTTTCTCCAGTTGCAGGGACCCGGGGCTCCTCTCTAGTTTTGGTGTGTGGCTTCTCTTTTTTCGGCTCATGGGCTTTAGGGCAGACAGCCTTCAGTAGATGTGGCACATGGGCTTAGTTGCCCCGAGGCATATGGAATCTTTCCAAACCAAGGATTGAACCCATGTTCCCTGCATTGGCAGGTGAATTCTTAACCACGGTACCACCAGGGAAGTCCCCTAATTACTTCTTAACTCCTCTCCCTGACTCTGTTCCTGATGGATCTAACCAATTTTCTGCACTTTCTTCATGGAGATCTTTCTCAAACATTTATGTCATGGAACCCCTCCTCTGCATACAAGTCACCGTAGCTCCCCATTGCCTGTGGGATAAAGTGTAATTTCCTTAGCAGATATGCATCTCTTCATAATAATATTATTCCAAGTTTCTTTCCAGACTCTTGGCCATTTGCTAAGCTTTTGCTTATCCTTCAAGGCCTAGCTTCCAAGTCTCCTCCTTGGAAGATTGATTACTCAGCCCTTCCAACCTCTTCCATGCCATGTATACCTTTAAGGAACAGCTATCTTAGTTCATTACCATGATGTGACCATTAGTCTTCCTTTTTCTCCATCTAGACCATCACGATCAAAACCAAGAATGTCCTCGTGCCTAGCACAGTGTTTAATGCTTGCTGAAAAAAAAAATTAATTGAATGAGAATTTCTGATTTTTTAATATAGTTTGCTCTGTTTTCTATTCCAGCTGTCCAATTTAATATCTTGTCCCAAGGTATTATTCCCATTTCTTTTATCCTCTTTTCTATTACTTTCATAATATTGATGAATATAAATTTATTTGACATGTATTTGTGTATTGATTTTCTGTGTCAGTAGGATAGGAAATCTCTAAAGGTGAGAATGTCATCTTTTCAGGAGTATACCGTGTGCCTGCTTGGTAAATATTTATTGAATAAAACAATGAATAATTTATTGAATAAAAGAATTAACAATTGATAAAAAAAAAATTAATGAATTTTCCAGCAAAGGCACTGCAGTTACAAATACCTCCCTCCAGTTTTTTTTTTTTTTACATAATGACCAGACTTATTGTTTTTCCCTTTATTCACTTTCTTCTTGATTTTGATGATTGTTGTCTACAGTTTTCCCACTGTTGAAAAATCTCATGACAAGGATAGAAAAAAATGAGTGGGAAATTTACAAAGAGCCCCTTTTACATGTTGACTAGGGAATCCTTTTGTGAATGGCTGACTTCCCTCGATTCATGCACCACTGATTCCTCCTTCTCCTTCCTCTGGCTTCTTCTTTTTCCTACTCACAGGTCTGCCCAAAGCTGCTGGCTAAGCCGCCTCAAATACAAAGGGGAATTAATACTGTAGGATATTTAGAATTCAGTGCCCACTTCACTGTGACATCTTAGAAAATCAAGGCAGGGTTTTAACCCTAGTTGCAAGTGGAAATCTTAGCATCTGTGGACTTAAACTCATCAGAAGCAGAGCCTGTTTTATGAATTATTATTTGATACTGCTGTGCAAATTGAAACTTGAGCAAACGGGGGACCTGAATTTTTGCTTTCCACTCTAGCTCTCCATCAAATCAGTTTTAGCAGAGAGAGAGTTGGGGTACCACACTGAGGGATGTGTGTGTGTGTGTGACTGCCTGCCTGTCCAGGGTTGCACCTCAGGGAGGTGAGTGGCCACAGACACTTAATTGTAAGAGTTAAGGGGCTCCTGTGAGTGAGTGTATCACCCACCATCATCACACCCCCAATGATTCTGTCCCCTCTAGTTTCACTAGTTTTCTCAAGGTGCGCTAGATACTGGAGTTGGCCATCAGCACTGTCCCGTCTCAACCCAGACGCTAAAATGACCCAAAACCAGGAAATAGAAGGGAAAAGATATATTTCACTTAGTGTCGGTACAAATTTTTTAGCCTTTTTATGCGCTTACAGTTTCTTTACTGAATTTAACTGGACAGTGACAGCTGTGTGGGCTGTTGAGAGGATTGGTGTGTTGGTGTTAGTCACTCAGTTGTGTCCAACTCTTTGCGACCCTGTGGATGGTAGCCTGCCAGGTTCCCCTGTCTGTGGAGTTCTCCAGGCAAGAATATTGGAGTGGGTTCCATTCCCTTCTCCAGGGGATCTTCCCAACCCAGGGATCAAACCAGGGTCTCCTGCGCTGCAGGCAGATTCTTTTACCATCTGAACCATTAGGGAAGCCCAGTTGAAAGGACCGAGTACCCCGTAAAGTGTTCAGTGGGCTCCCTCGTGGCTCAGTGGTAAAGAAACTGGAGCCCGTTATACAGAGTGAAGTAAGCCAGAAGGATAAAGACCAATACAGCATACTAACACATATATATGGAATTTAGAAAGATGGTAACGATAACCCTATATGCAGAACAGAAAAAGAGACACAGATGTACAGAACAGAATTTTGGACTCTATGGGACAAGGCGAGGGTGGGATGTTTCGAGAGAACAGCATCGAAACATGTATATTATCTATGGTGAAACAGATCACCAGCCCAGGCTGGATGCATGAGACAAGTGCTCGGGCCTGGTGCACTGGGAAGACCCAGAGGACTCGGGTGGAGAGGGAGGTGGGAGGGGGGATCGGGACGGGGAATACATGTAAATCCATGGCTGATTCATGTCAATGTATGACAAAAACCACTACAATATTGTAAAGTAATTAGCCTCCAACTAATAAAAAAAAAAAATGGGGAAAAAAAAAAAAAAAGAATCTGCCTGCCGATGCAGGAGAGGAGGTTTCAATCCTTGGTTCCCTTCTCCAGGGGATCTCTCTGACCCAGGAGTCAAACCTGGGTCTTCTGCATTGCAGGCAGATTCTTTACTGTTTGGGCCACCAGTGGATAACTTGAGGCAAATTAGTTTGCCTCTTTGTGATTCAGTCTCCTCATTTGCAAAATGAAGTAAAGACTGCACCTATTTCCTTGGTATGTGTTCAGGATGAACGTACATGTTTGAAATAATAGTGTACATGGTAAATATGTACTGTGTTGAACTCAAAGGGACTTTTGTGCTTTATGCTATCAGCACTGAGGGAAATGAAAACATCTGAAATTTATTGGAAACTCAGTGTCTCAGATCCTTTAAATGTGTTTAAATTTCAGTAACCACAAATATACTTTATCAAATGTGGAAACTAGGTCTCAGAGAGGTTGAATGACTAGCCCAAAGTCACACAGTGGTAGAGATCGTATTTAAACTTGAGTTTGTTTAACTGTCAAAAACTGTGCTTATTTCTTCCATTATACATTATAGTCCCATTATTTTTTTAAAAATGATGTTCTTGTTTAAAATTTTTAATTTTAATGAACAATTCTAGTTTATTTCTATATGACTTATATACTATTCTCCTGGAGGTAAAATTATAAATGGAATGGAAAGGATTAGTACCATCCTATATTGAGTATTTTCTCTGTTTATCTAGTTTTTTCTTTCGCTCTCTCTCTCTTTTCTCTATTAATCTATCACCTATCTGGGAAGCTTCCCTGGTGGCTCAGGGGTAAGGAAACTGCCTTCCAGTGCAGGAGATGCAGGTTCAATTCTTAGGTTGAGAAGTTCCCCTGGAGAAGGAAATGGCAACTCACTCCAATATTCTTGCTGGGAAATCTCATGGACAGGGAAGTCTGAAGGGCTACAGTTCATGGGGTCTCAAAAGAGTCAGACACAAGTAAGTGACTGAAACAACAGCAACAGTAAAATCATAGCAGCCCAGTCAATGATAAAGCCACTATACTTCAAATTCCCAGTTTCCTCCAATGGACTTTCTGCTTCTAACAGCCCCACCCAACTTCCTCTTCTCCTCTATGAGAGAGTTTTTCCCCTTGTTTTACTAGGCTTGTTGTAGCACACTATAGTTACATATCCTGAATTGTACTTCTCTGCTGTTCCCAAATAAACTCATTGTACTGGTTAAAATAACTGGCTGTTTCATTGTTTTAGCATAACACTAGCTAGCAGCTTCCAGAGTTATCTTTTTACTTTCTCAGTTCCCTATTTTACCAAGGGCAGATGAAGTCAACCTGCAGGATATTTTACTCTGAAATTCAGATCTACTGTTAAGATTCCATTCATCAGAAGGTTGTTTAGAGAACATTATCTGCTGTTGAACTAAAGTCAGAGCTTCGTATTCCTTTTTTAGCAGATGAGCTGTTGGATCAGAAGTGACAAGGGCTTTATGGCAGTATTTATATGTATGGGGAAAACATGTACAGACCAAAGTACCTGACCTCCTCATTGCTTGTTTCCTGAAACATTTTGGTATTCTTAAAGGTTCAAGAGAAGCCTATAGGCATGTAAGTACATTTTTCCTTTAAGATGACATATATTCCACCTTGAGAGGTCAATACTATATCCAGAGCAACTATTTTGATCATTGCCTGCCCAAGTTTATGAAATTTTGAGAATTTCTAAGACTTGGGTGGTATTCACTTACCTTTCCTGTTACTTCTCTACCTCAACACATAGCATCCCCCTTCCTCCACTTTGATGGAGACAGAAACATCCCTTCCTGGGTGTAAAATGACAGGGATTTTAGACTTGTGAATATCTTGCCTATTGTGGTGTAAGCCATATAAAAAGTTGTTAGTAGGGAATACCCTGGTGATCCAGTGGTTAGGATGCTATGCTTCCAATGCAGGGGACATGGGTTCAATCCCTGGTCGGGGAGTTAAGTTCTCACAACCCACAAGTCAAGGCCAAATAAGTGTTGTTAGTAATTAAATTTAGACTTCCCTGGTGGACCTTTATTTTTCCATGGGGTCTCATGACTGGTCACGAATTAGAGACTAAACAAAAACATCAACTATCTATCTATCTGTTTATGTTCACATAGTATATATGTATGTATTTATGCTATTTACTAGATATGACCTGATGTTAATTGAAAATTTATGTGAAGCTGATGAAAATGTCTTCTTTATGCTTTTTCATTGCAACAAGTGAAACTCAGAAGCTTTGTCTGTGCCTTGGAATAGGCCGTGACCAACACTGAGAAGGACCAGCATTTGGCAAAGCCTCGCTTTCATACCTTCTTTCCTGGCTAGAACCCAAGCCTCAGTTGGCCTTGGAGTTGGTCCTTGTCTCCCTGAGAATGGTCCTACCATGCTCCCACTGGGGCTGGTGGGAGGATATCACCTCTGTGCTCAACAACACATGCTCCCAGGTGGAATTCTCACTGAATTCCCTTTTAAGATTTGACAGGTTATTGTAGTCTCTGCAGTTTGCAGAACTGAGATGAACTGTGCTCTGTACTCAGTTGCTTAGTCATGTCTGACTTTTTGCTACCCCATGGACTCTAGCCCATTAGGCTCCTCTGTCCATGGGTTTTCTAGGCAAGAATACTGGAGTGGGTTGCCATTCCCTTCTCCAGGAGATCTTCTGGCCCAGGGATGAAAGCCGTGTCTTTTGTGTCACATGCATTGGCAGGTGAATTCTTTACCACTAGTGCCACCTGAGATGAACTGATGAATATTAAAATCCTTCTTCCCTGATATTAGTCATTTCTGCCGATTTTCTCATTGGTTAAACAAATTGGAGAGATGCCCATTCAAGGACCCACTTATCCATAGATCTCAGATATCTGTCATGGCACCCTTCTCTCTATTGGAGTCATTTAGTTGCTTAAGGTGGTGTTTTTTCTTCTAAATATAGCTGAAAATTATAAAAAATTTTACACAAAAACAACATCAGTATGCTTTTTGGAAGGTTTGTACATGAACTGTGGTGTTGGAGAAGATTCTTGAGAGTCCCTTGGACTGCAAAGAGATCAAACCAGTCAATCCTAAAGGAAATCAGTCCTGAATATTTATTGGAAAGACTGATGCTGAAGCTGAAGCTCCAGTACTTTGGTCACCTGATGCAAAGAACTGACTCCTTGGAAAAGACCCTGATGCTGGGAAAGATGGAAGGCATGAGGAGGGGACGACAGAGGATGATATGATTGGATGGACATGAGTTTGAGCAAGCTCCGGGAGTTGGTGTTGGACAGAGAAGCCTGGCATGCTGCAGTCCATGGGGTCACAAAGAGTCGGACACAACTGAGCGACTGAACTGAACTGCATGAATGTGATGTATCAGTGTTAATTGCTCCATTGTGTCTGACTCTTTGTGACCCATGGGCTGTAGCCTGCCAGGCTTCCCTGTCCATGGAATTCTCTAGGCAGAAATACAGGAGTGGGTAGCCACTCCCTTCTCCAGGGAATCTTCCCACCCCAGGAATCGAACCTGGGTCTCCCCTGCAGGCATATTCTTTACTGTTTGATCCATCAGAGGAAGCCCCGAAATATCTGAGTACAGGTTAAAAACCCAAGAATCACTATGGGTCTGTTATGGTGACTTGGAAGCCTGATTAAGGAAAGTCAAGTCTGGTGTTTGGAAATAGGCAATTCATTAGGGATCACTATTATCCTTACATCTTCTTTCAGACTGTAAATTTCCTAAAGTACTAGAACAAACACATGGCTGAAACCATACACTTCTGATTGGGACTGAACCACATCCCAGGATTCAAACCCAGCCTAAACCCACATTAGGACTTGAGCCTATAGTCTTTTAGTTACATTCACCCGGTGTCAGGGCTTACTGAGGTTCTGTTCTTTGTGTCTCGGTGCAGAAGGAGTTCAGCAAGAGGCAGTGATAAGCACAAAGCAGATTTATTAATGTAGGATGCTTGTGAGAGATACAAGTGGGCAAATGAGGGGTCTCTGCTCTGAAGATTAAGTGAAGATTAAACTGAAGATTACATTTTTATAATCAAAGGACGTGGGGAAGGCCACCTTCTTCCTCATTCTTTGAGTAGACATCAGGCTTACATTACTAGCTCCTCGTTACTATCAAGTAGGAGAGCATTTGACCCTATGAGGTTAAACCAGGACTGTCTTAGGACTTATTCAAATCAGCAAAGGGTAGTAACATGTCCTAAAATATGCTGAATCATCTCAAGTTTCTGTATAATAAGGGTTTCCTACTTTGGAATATCACCTTTCCCTTAAATTCCAGTCCTTCATCCTAAGGATCATTATGTTGAACTTGACCAGCAGAATGCAGGTCTCATTTTTTTCTCTCACATAATGACCTGGGCATATCTCGTGATTTTATTTATGGCTTTATAGTTAAGCAAGTCTGCATCATTCCACAAAGTTTCAATAGTTTCTTGAGTGATCATTAACTTAACAGTGGTCTCCCAAAGTTCCCTAGGCTTCCCTCTCTATATATAATCCCCTACTGAGACTTCTACAACTACCTGTGGTGGTGGTGATGGTTTAGTCGCTAAGTCATGTCTGACTCTTTGCAACCCCATGGACTGTATTCCCCCAGGCTCCTCTGTCCATGGGATTTCCCAGGCAAGAATACTGGAGTGGGTTGCCATTTACCTCTCCAACAACTATAACTATCCTATTCTATCCCTATCATGGCTACCATGAAATGAATCTTAGCATAGTGAACAAAAATATGTGTGTGACTGTGTATGTGCATGTATATATGGAGAAGATATCAAAGATGGAATGTCTATGATTGGTTGAAGTAGCCTTGAATGAGTAGACTAGCTCCCCAGCCCCAACACACACTTTTTTGAAGTCATTAAAATAGAAAAAACCACTGAGCAGGATATCACAATATAGTCAGCAGTAAAGACAAGCAGGACTTCTGCAGTATTTCACTCTTCAATGAATATCCCCTGGTTCTGTCCCCCACACCCAGGGATTGTCCAATCAGATGAGAAAAAACAAAGAGGGAGAGGAGAAGAGATCAGTGAAGACAAAGGGCTTTAGTATCCATCAGTTCATCTCAGTTCTGCAAATTGTTGTGATGAGAATCAACTCTCAAATCTAAAAAGAGAGTTCAGTGAGAATTCTACCTGGGAGCTTGTGCTGCTGAGCACAGAGGTGGTCTCCTCCTACAAGTCCCTGTAGGAACACAAGCTACTGTAGGAGAGATTCTCAAGGAGACAAGGGCCAACTCCGGGGCCAGCTGAGGTCCGGGTGCTAGCCAGGAAAGCAAGTGTGGAAGTGAGGCAAATGGTGGTGGTGTGGATAGTGGACAGTGAGCAAGGGCGAGATGCTCAAGGCAAACAAACTCACATGTCAAGGATTGAAAAAAAAAGAAAGGTTTTATACAGTTGAAAGTGCAGAAGGAAGATAATTAGAGCAAGTATCTGGCAAGGGAAATGGGAGGAGGGGAAAGGAGAGACGTGTCCAACATGGCCACTTCATCTGTTGGTTTAATGTCAACTTTGTGTGTGCGTTTGGATGCATCATGTAAAAAAGAAAATAGAAATCATATTTATCTAATTTATTGTTGGATTTTAGCTTTGAGATCAAAAAGCACACATATCTGTTGTTATTTGTTGTTGTTTAGTCACTAAGTCATGTCTGACTCTTTGCGACCCCAAGCCTGCCAAGCTTACTGTCAAAAGCCCTGCAAAGCCCTTAACTGTGGCAGAATCTTCTGTTTTTGTTTCTTTGAGCACTGTTTGTTAATAATAACATCAACTTCACAGAACACTTTGGGAACAGGTGGAAAGTTTAACCCTTCAGCGACAAAGAGCCACACCTATGCGCCGAGGTTCAGGCTACCATTCCAAGTCACACAAGGAGGAATATTGTCAGTGGTGGGTGTCATGTCCTAGAAGCAGAGATGGGCTAATTTCCCTGTCAGTGTTTTTGAATATTCTGGAAGTGAAACATGATCAGGTCTGTCTATGTTTCTGTTTGTTTTTCACAGATTTCACTCTCTGCCCTTACAAAGAGGAGAAAGCTGTAGTCTTATCCTTCTCCCTGCAGCCACAATATGATTTCCTAAGAAAAGCCAAAAGGACGATTCTTTTATAATTATGAAGTAGGAAGTTAGACAGCTTCTGAAAGTAAATGCCCATATTCCATTTTCTAGTAGGCTGCTGTGGCTTGTCTTCTGTCTGGGAACTGGATAAAAACATCAACGAATACGCCAAAGGTCAGAATTTCAGAACTGCTGCCACAACTGTATTGTCACTGGGTATTAATGACTCTCTCCCTTGTTCTCTTTTTTTAAGAGGCCTGGTCATGTCCAGGGGAATGCCAGGTACATTTTTCTTAATGTATGAGCACAAGTTACATATAACAACCTAACAACACAATACTGCCTCTTTAATGCTAATCTATTCCTTGCAATCTACTAGATACATGTAGAGTCATTGGTGTGTATCAAGAGAGCAAAATCAGATTCTGAAAATATCTGAAAGGATGCACTAGAGTGTACATAATAATGTATTTTAATCTGCCAGGCCTTAAAATTAATCATGAATTCCCACAGAGATTTTAATAATTTTGAGATGATGTTTTTTTTTATTTTTTTTTATAGAGTAATATTCTTGGACAGAGTTTTCTAGATGCTGCATGGGAAAAAAACTAGGTGGGGGAGGGTAGAGGGGGGAATTTCTCACTTGCTATCGTCAAGGAGATTTAAACGTTAGGGAATGTGTTTTCTTCTGCTCCTAACTAAAAAGCAAGGTAAGTGCTTCAGAAAAAGCCTTTTTCACTCCATAAAAGCTGGCAAATCACAGGAAGTTTATTAGGGGTAATAATGTGCATTTGTTAAGCGGTGGGAATAGTCCTGAAGGGAAGATGTCCATTCTGGCAAGGGCGTGGATGCCTCCAAAACATTAGGAAACTTGACTGTCAGCAGTTTTCAGAGTTGCATGGGAGGAAAGTCTTGGGAGTCAAACTACACTAGATTCTAAAAAGGGTGATCATACATTTATTGTCCAGGCAGGGACTTTTGAGGGGAGAAATAAAAGTCAGTCATCACCCTAGGGCATATGCTTGCTTGAATTTGTGGGCTTGTAACAGTGGTATCAAGATTTCTGACTTGGCATCTTTAGCATTGTCCTTGCCTTTCCAAGAGGGGAGATCTTGTGTGTTTCCCTCAGCTCATCAAATGTTGTAACTGTACACCATTTAGGTTCTTTCACTTTTATCCAACAAAGTTTACTATGTAAACTTAACAATATAGAATATTTCTTTTCTGAAAAATGAACAACTAAAAATATTATTCTCTAGACTGATGACCATTCCCAAGATTTACAGGGTACTAGAAAGAAATAAGATCTTAGAGGGTATGCTGAACTTTGTATATCTTTTTAACTCTCCCTGAAATATCCCATTCCAGTGTCCAGGTATAGGGAGAAGTGAATTGCTTTGGTGGCTGACCAAGTACTGGGTAAGTCTCTCTGAAATGTGGTTATTAGGACATGTATTAGTTTTTCTTCCTCGCATCCTCTAAAACTTTCCCCTCTCTCCATCTGAAACACTCTCTGAGGACTGAAGTAGAGAGTGTAATTTGTCAGAAGTAGTTGAATGCTGGAATTGACCTTATTGTTTTGGGGAGGCCCAACTCATTTTCCTTGGTCCATGTATTTATGGAGTGTGCTTAGAAATTTTAAGTAATGAAAATTATACAAAAGAGAAGGAGATAGAGATAAAACAAGGTCCAGGAAACAGATTTAGAAATAGGATTTTAACTGGACTATGTGCACTTAGTCACTCAGTCCTGTCTGATTCTTTGCGGCCCCATGGACTGTAGCCCACCAGGCTCTTCTGTCCATGGAATTTTCCAGGCAAGAATACTGGAGAGGATTGCCATTCTCGCCTCCAGGGGATCTTCCTGACCTGGGGATCGAACCTGGGTCTCCTGCATTGCTCTGCAATGCAGTTTCTTTGCAGGCAGATTCTTTATCATCTGAGCCACCAGAGAAGCCCCACCTCAAAAATCCTCTGGGAATTTTACCACCCCTCTAGGGAGAAAGGGAGTAAGACAATGCTGAGTTGACATCCAGCAGATTTCTTTAATTAAATGAATTGTGAGTTTCAAACTGGGATTTTATTGGACATGTAGAAAAAAGTGAAAAAACTTCACATTTTCCACACCTGAGTATTTCCTTGTAACATATCCAACCCACAGCACCAGAATTCTCGTTACTCAGCATCTTGCTGATTGCTTAATAGGCACCATGAAGACACATTTTTGTTGCATGCATGCTTAGTTTCTAAGTTGTGTCCAGCTCTTTGCAGTGTCATGGACTATAACCCTCTAGGATCCTCTGTCCATGATATTTTCCAACCCATGTCTACTGCTTGGCATGTGGATTCCTTACCACTGCACCACCCGGCAAGCCCCTGTCGTTGCATAAATGGGATGAAAACACCCCGTCTCTCAGAAACGAACACAACACAGCAAAACAAAGGAAATCCTCAGTAACAAGTACATGAATATCAAACTGCATCCTTGGCTTAAAGATGTAGAGAGCTTTCTAGGAAAGGGTTTATTAAACTACCATGCCAACCGTTACTGGCAAAAGGAAAAACAGTAAAGGATCTTGAAGCCTGGCACAAACTGAACTCATCCCAAAGCTGAAGGTGCTCTTATGGGATGCTAACAGAAGGAGAGAGACTGGAATTGCTGAAGCTCTTTCAATATGGGATAGACTAGAGGCCATCTGAAAATCGCTTATATACTCCTGCTTAGAAATAGGGTAATGATGATTCCTTGATTTGTTTTTCTCAGGAAATACAGCTTCAGCTCTAGGATAGGATTTGAAATCTAATCAGAGATCAATTTATATTTTAGAACAAGAGCTACAACTTCCCCTGAAAATATTATATTAATTTTTGATCAATATTTTGTGTTTGCTAACCCATCTGGTATATAAAGCTAAAAAATGCCACATGCCCTATAGGGAACCCTTTATTTCTAGTGACATATATTGGAGTTATTCTTCTTTGTTCATATGATTTACCTTCAAAAATCTATTGAATGTGCCCCCAGAGAAGTGCAGATAGCTGTTTTAATGATCATATCGGTATTCGGGTGGAATGGAGTGGGGTGGAACTGAAAGAACTTGCAGGGAATATTGTTTCTAGAATCTTTCTCTGGTTTCACCAGCCTGCATTTAATATTTAAAGTGCAGCAGTACAGCTAGAGTTTGCAGAATAAAGTTAGCAACTCTATCCTTGTAAATATTGATCTCTTATCCTCCTTCCGAGAACCCTTAGATCGTATTAGAAGTGGTACAATATGCTGCTAGGTCAACAGATGGCAGGGTTACACTATCTCTGTCTCTCACCCACCATGGACAACAGGAATTTACCTGGACCATTTGACTGTCTAGCATCCAGCATAGAACTTAGTAGAGCTGGCACTCAGATCTCCAAATTCTGCTTCTGACCGCAGGTGTTCTGTGCCATCAGAAAATACAGGTGGACTTGGATGGCCCTTCGACTTGACCCTCACTGGCAACATATCCACCATCATCAAGTAGCAATGGAGGGCTGGATTCTTTAAGGACAGCATAATGGGACTTTCTCGATGGCTCAGTGGGTCTGCAATGCAGGAGACACAGGAGATACTGGTCCAGTCCCTTAGTCTGGAAGATGCCTTGGAGTAGGAAATGGCAACCCACTTCAGTATTCTTGCCTGGAAAATTTCATGGACAGAGGAGCCTGGCGGTCCATGGGGTCACAAACAGACACAACTGAGCACATAACAGTAATATATAAAGTGATAGAGTAACAGTCTGTTTTTATCTCTTGCTTATGATATTCTTCTTGGGATATTCATATCACTGATGACAATATGGGTCCTATATTGTGCTTTTGGTAGATATGTACTCTCAATTTTTAACATGGTACAGGTATTATGCCCATTGCACAGGTGATAAAACTGAGGTCTAGAATAGATCTCAATAAAGAGCAGGTCAGAGAGTTGAAATCAGGTATGTTCATCCCCAGATCCTGTGCTTTGCCTCTGTGTGTGAAGCTTTCCCAGTGTAGGAGCTACACATTGATATTTGCTAACTCTTAAAAGGTGGCAGAGTTTAGCTGTGGCTTGATTAATGTGACAGCTAACTTTTTGGTATAGCATTAAAAGGTCTTGCCCTGTTTACTTTTATGGAGACCTTCCAGTTCCTGTGAGGAATAGTGTGAGGCTTTCTCCACTAAGACACAAGATGTCTCAGGAAGACTGAGGGCAGGTTTAGAAAAGGAACCCTGGCCCCAGAGTCCCCCGTTTACTGTATCCTCTCCAGTTCACATGATCCGAAAGGCAATTTTAAATTCACTTGTTAGCCCGGGTCCTTGTGTGGGAACAATGGGTTTTCCCAGGCACATCTCAGCATTTTCCAGGCACCTTCAGAAACCAACCTTGTGATATTTTAATTGAACCATATAACTTGTGTTTCTAACATTGATCTGGATTTTACACAGCTGTTTACACTAATATGTGCTAAAATGCCTAATTACCGCTACAAACACAGCCAGGTTCGATAACGCTGCCAGCTCTTAAATATATAGCTGTGTCTTCATCAAACACAAAGGTCGGTGAATATCCCGAACTCCTGCAGTTTGTAAACTGGATTAAGGGCAATAAATGCAACCCTTCAAACAAGAACACAGAGTTTTGCATATTTCATGCTAATAGGCTCATCTGTTTGTTTTGTTGTTGTTTCCCATGTTTTCAAAAATGCTTGTTGATAAAATGAGGTCAGAATGTGTGATTAGGTGGATATTTAGAGTGGGACTGAGGCTTGAGAACACCTGTAAAAGGCTATGTATTATGTCTATCTTAGCATTTTTATACATGACAATAACAGTAAATCATTGGCTGATGATTCTTTAGCTGATTGAGCAAACTTGCTATTACTTATTTTTTAGCAAGTATTTGAGCACCTACCTAGGAACTATGATAAGAGCTGGTGACTGCAGTACAATGTCCACAGAGTTAGAGTTCCCCATGTGTAAATTTCTCTGGGAACGTAGAGTAGAGAGTGGTGGTTTGCACTGAGAGTTCAGGGAAGACTTTATACATATGTTTGTGTTGGAGGATTTTCCAGGAGGACAGACAAGGAGAAGAAAGACAGACAGGAAATTTTAAAAAAGCAGTTATGGTCACCAATCAAGTGGAAGTTCAGTTCAGCCACTCAGCTGTGTCCAACTCTTTGTGACCCCATGGAGTGCAGGACTCTAGGCTTCCCTATCGATCACCAACTCCCAGAGCTTATTCAAACTCATGTGCATCGAGTCTGTGATGCCATCCAACCATCTCATCCTTTGTCATCCCCTTCTCCTGCATTCAATCTTTCCTAGCATCAGGGTCTTTTCAAATGAGTCAGTTCTTTGCATCAGGTGGCCAAAGTATTGGAGTTTCAGCGTCAGCATCAGTCCTTCAAATGAATATTCAGGACTAATTTCCTTTAGGATGGACTGGTTGGATCTCCTTGCAGTCCCAGAGACTCTCAAGAGTCTTCTCCAACACCACAATTCAAAAGCATCAATTCTTCAGCTCTCAGCTTTCTTTATAGTCCAACTCTCACACTATACATGACTAGTGGAAAAACTATAGCTTCGATTAGATGGACCTTTGTTGGCAAAGTAATGTCTCTCCTTTTAAAATGCTGTCTAGGTTGGTCATAACTTTTCCTCCAAGGAGCAAGTGTCTTTTAACTGCATGGCTGTAATCACAATCTGCAGTGATTTTAGAGCCCAAGAAAATAAAGTCTGTCACTGTTTCCACTGTTTCCCCATCTATTTGCCATGAAGTGATGGGACCAGATGCCATGATCTTAGTTTTCTGAATGTTGAGCTTTAAGCCAACTTTTTCACTCTCCTCTTTCACTTTCATTAAGAGGCTCTTTAGTTCTTCTTCACTTTCTGTCATAAGGGTGGTGTCATCTGCATATGTGATGTTATTGATATTTCTCCAGGCAATCTTGATTCCAGCTTGTGCTTCATCCAGCCCAGCATTTCTCATGATGTACTCTGCATATAAGTTTAATAAACAGGGTGACAATATACAGCCTTCACATATTCCTTTCCGGATTTGAAACTAGTCTGTAGTTCCGTGTCCAGTTCTAATTGTTGCTTCTTGACCAGATTCCTCAGAAGGTAGGTCAGGTGGTCTGGTATTCCCGTCTCTTTAAGACTTTTCCATAGTTTGTTGTGATCCACACAGTCAAAGTGGAAGGGAACATGGCAATTCTGGAAACTACAGTTGTTCAATAGGATGGAGAGGAGAATGCTGCTGGTGGAAACCTAGGAGATGCGACTTTAGGGACACTGTAAATCCTGTATATGATGGCATGAGTGAGGGAGTAGAGTTGCTAAGTCATGTCTGACTCTTTTGCAACCCTGTGGGTTTTAGCCTGCCAGGCTCCTCTGTCCATGGGATTTTTCAGGCAAGAATACTTGAGTGGGTTGCCATTTTCTTCTCCAGGTGATCTTCCCAACCCAGGGATTGAATTCATGTCTCCCACATTGCAGGCAGACTCTTTACTCTCTGAGCCACAGGGGAATCTCATATGATGGTATAGCCTATAATAATAATAATAATAATAATAATAATAATAATAATAATAATAATAAATAGATAGATAGATAGATAGATACACACACACAGATATATAGTATATACTATAATATACCAAGAAAAGAGAGCTAATTGGAGAGATGCCATTTGACTCTTGGGAGTTTTGCCAGCAGTCACTCAATCCATCTTTAAAGAATTACGTGCCCCCAATGTCTAGCCAGCTTATACTGCAGAAGCTCCTCTGGAGAAGGGAATGGCAATCCACTCCAGTATTCTTTCCTGGAGAGTCCCATGGACAGAGGAGCCTGGTTGCCTACATTCTACAGGGTCATAAAGATTCAGACACGACTGAGCAACTAACATTACCACTATTAGGTTTGGGGTTCCCAGGTGGTGCTAGTGGTAAAGAACCTGACTGCCAGTGCAGGAGATGTGAGAGACCTGGGTTTGATCCCCAGGTTGGGAAGATCCCCTGGGGGAGAATATGGCAACCCACTCCAGTCTTCTTGCCTGGAGAACCCCATGGATAAAGGAATCAGGTGAGCTACAGTCCATGGAGTAGCAAAGAGTCAGACATGACTGAGGCAACTTAACGCACATGTATTAGGCTGATTTATTGACTGAGTCATGTATTCATTCTTTCATTGATTTGATAAATGTCTACTTAGCCCCTACAATATTTGAGTTTTTGTGCTAGTCACTGAGGAAATGACAGGAATGCTCTCTTCTGTCTGAGAATCAGAAACAATGGGAAAAAAGCATCAGGAGATTTGGTGAAGAATGAGAATGACTGAATCAGTCTCATTGATTTCATCAATAGAAACACGCCACTTTCCTGACTTTAAAGATTTCCTAATTTCACCTTCTACTCACCTCATTTAAGAGAATATTTATTTTTTACATTGAATTCTCATATATTTAGAATGTAAATACAGGTTAAGACTAAAACAGCTAGACTTTTCAGAAGGGCTTCATTGTCTTGTGAGGGGGAGAAATGGTAAGGAATTGGGGATTTAGTCAAAATTGAAACTGAGAAGACATTATTACTGTATGGAATTATTGCACGTTCAATCAGTTTCTTCTATCTTCCTTATCGAAATATTGCACAATAAAAACATGCTAAGAATGGAGACTACTAACATACTTCAAGTGTATTTCAAAATCAACATAGGCTGAATTATGAATAATACAACTTTTGGACAGACAGTCACACAGTACACTGGCTTCCTGGTGGCTCAGATGGTAAAGAATCTGCCTGCAATGCCGGAGACCTGGGTTCAATCCCTGGGTTGGGAAGATACACTGGAGAAGGGCATAGCAACCCACTCCAGTATTCTTGCCTGGAGAATCCTGATGGACAGAGGTGCCTAGGGGGCTACAGTCCATGGGGTTGCAGTCAGACAGGGCTGAGCAACTAAGCAAAGCATACACATACACACACACACACACACACACACACACACACACACACACACACACACACACACTCACCTGTAACCCTCATTAAGGGCAGAGATTATGTTTGTCTTGCTTATAACTGAATTTCTAGTGGCTAGCATGTCACGTACTCGGTAAATAAGGTACCAAATGCATGATCATTCATGGTAGTTACCAATTGTGGAAGATTGTCTCATCGTTCTCCATTTTTCTCCTCTCCCTCTATCCACACCCTTTGCCGTGTGCCCTTGCAACCCCTCCCACCGCAGTGATGTTGGTCTTTGACCATGCGATTTCCTTTGGCTGATGGAAACTGGTTGGGAGGGGGAGGAAGACAATGTCGCACTGCCCTCTTGGAGGCATTACTGCTTCCATTGAGCTTCATGCATTTCTGTCCTGGCCATGAGGTGCACCTCTGCTGGACCTGTAATGGACAGCTTACACCCTTCAGCAGATGGAGCATGCACTACTCCTTTCTTTTAACCACAAATATTTCCAGGTGACTCAGTGGCAAAGAATCCACCTGCCAATGCAGGAGACTCAGGTTTGATCCCTGGGTCAGGAAGGATGAAGGAATGGAAACCCATTCCAATATTCTCACCTGGAGAATTCCATAGACAGAGGAGCCTGACAGGCTACAGTCCACGAGGTTGCAAAAAGTCGGACAGGGCTGAGTGACTAAGCACAGCACACACACACACACACACACACACACCTGTAACCTTCATTAAGGGCAGAGATTAGCGATTGAGCATGCATGCCCGTAACTTGTACATGCCATGATGCTTAGGGATTCTATTCTAGTAGTTAAAACTACACAAGATAACCTAGTGAGGTTACCTTGAAGCAGATTCTAAGTCAAAGATCTGGATGCAGGTGATTATTGGGAGGTGATCCCTGGAAGCAATCTTGATAGAGCAGGAAGAAGACTGGGAATTAGGAAAAATAATACACATGCACTGTGGACTGGTTCTTGCTGTGAGTGACTAGGTCTTAATCCCAACGGAGGGATGTAGAGAGGGCACACCTCAAAATGATCTCTCCAAAATGTGGGATGCTGGGGCATTTTTCCACTGATGCTGGTGTCTCTTTAGTTACAAGTTCTATTTTGCCCCAGGGTATTATTCCCCGAATCCACACCCATACTTCCTGATTATGACTGTGTAGTATGGATTTAGAGAAAGTTCCTAGGCAGAGAAGGAGAGAGAAGTTGCTGCTTAGGCTTGAGAAAGGAGGATGGCAGAATAAGTGCGTGGAAACACCTACTGCAGCTGCTCTGAAGTCATAGGTGGGCCAGGTAGATGTGATGTGGGTCAAAAAGAGGGTCTCTTGGAGATAATGTTTATGCAAAGTGCTTTGTGGACCATCAAATTCTAAACAAAGGTTGTTAGTTATTAATAGTGAAAATTTTGAAACATTCTTATTTATAATAAAAGTTTATCAAATAATATGATTCATCCTAATTAATATCTGTGATACTATTGTGCAGGGTTATACCAGTCATTTTTTTGCAAAAGGCCAGAGATTGAGTGGATATTCATACACCCCTTGCTACTTTCCATCCCTATTTTTCTTCTCTCCTAGTTACCACTGCAGTTAACACACACACACACACACACACACACACACACACACACACACACCAGTAATCGAGGCACCTCTTATGGCTCCCAGGTATCTTTATTCCAGTGAGCATGTGAAAAACACAGATGGGAGTACAGAAAGGGAATGGAGACTATTTAGTTCTTCTTTCCACCCTTCCTGTGGGTTGGAATTGAGAGGTGAAGTGAATACAGTCTTTGCAGAACTGCTCCCTCAAGAGAATATCTAGGCATCCCCCACACTTGCTATGACTGTGCTGCTGCTGCTAAGTCACTTAGTCGTGTCCGACTCTGTGTGACCCCATAGATGGCAGCCCACCAGGCTCCCCCGTCCCTGGGATTCTCCAGGCAAGAACACTGGAGTGGGTTGCCATATGCTACCAATGCGCAAACACATCCAGGCTGTACTCACCACAGTTCGGAATGGAGGCCTCTCAGAGTCTAACACATGTGATTATGTAATCATCAAGATATATTCAGTAATTCCTCAAAGAGTTCCGTGGTAATCTCATCTCAGAGAAAGTCTTCTAAGAAGACTCCTCGTGGCAAGGCCTCTAAGGGAGGGTGACTCTTAAGGAATGAATCCACACACATACCTCTCTGGAGAAAGACATCACTCAGCTGTGAAGGTCAGCCATGACTCTTGCTTTAAGTTCCATCAAAAAACTGTTATGCCCATCAGTTCAGTTACCTTTAACCTTGTGTGAGTATTAATACAGAGCTTCTGAAAGATTAGTATATAAAATGTTTAACTTCAGACTGTCATTTCCTTCCAGGGTTCCCTGGTGGCTCAGATGGTAAAGAATCTGCCTGCAAAGTGGGACACCCAGGTTTGAGCCCTGGGTCAGGAAGATCACCTGGAGAAGGGAATGGCTACCCACTTCAGCATTTTTGCCTGGAGAATCCCCATGGACAGAGGAGCCTGGTGGGCTACAGTCCATGGGGTCCCAAAGAGTCAGACATGACTGAATGACTAACACTTTCACTTTTCATCATTACCTTCAAATGAAAAAATCCTGAAACTCATTGGCAAAAAGGAACAAAACTCTCCGCTGCTACAAGTATTGTTAGAGTCAATCTGCTGTTCTACCAAATAGCTTTTCAATATAAATGACTTGATAGAATGAAAGAATATTTCTTACCCAGGTCGGTCCATTGGTTCTGTGGAGTTGTTGAGTTGCTTGTCTGCATAGTCACCCAAGGATCCAGACTTTTCTCATCATGAACTTCACTCTCATTTGGGTCCTCTGACTCTTTTCTTACTTCAGTTGATGGACAAGGGAAAGACACTAAGTTATTAGCTCCAGCTGGAAATGACTCATGGCACTTCCACTCATACACCTTTGGTGAGAAGTTAGGTATATGGCCACACGTACCTGGAAAAGAGACTGGAAGTTATAGTGTAACCAAGGAAGTAGAAGAGAACTCAGATGTGGATGAGATTTTGCTGTCTCTGCTAAACAGAGCATAAAGATGTGGGGCCTAATTGAACAAATAAACGACAAGGAGGCTTCATTTTCTTTGTGGGCTATTAATGCATTGAATATTATCACTTCCAAAGACAGGCAATGCTGTTAAGTTTCATCTCTTATATTAGATGGTCTGCTCTGGGCATGTGGACAGTTTCTGCTCATGTGAAGTTATCTCTCATTTCTGGTTTTTCCTGTTGCCTCTGGTCCAGCTTTGATACTGTGGATAGAATAGAAGATGAAGATAACACTCTATTTTCACACAACAAAGACTCATGGATGGCCTCCTGATCATCAGACAACTGCTGGCACCATCACCACCAAGGCAGTTCGATTTTCTAAGAATCCAAGGAGTTTGGTGATGAGGGTCTGAGCCAGAATGCAGGAGGGTGTCAGAGAGAGGGTGCTCATGCGTTGGAATCACTTAGGAGCATTTTCAGTATATTCATGCTGGTCTCAAGGTGAAGCAGCATTAGATGTATGTTTCTGAAACAAAGGAAGTAAGACGTAGATTTTTCAGAAGCCCCCCTTGTACTGGCCATGCCCTCCCCCTGCTGAAAATCACGACTTTGTGAATGAGTTGCTCTCTCTGTGGTTTTGTTCTCATAGTTGTGGAGGTTGGAAGTCCAAGATCAAGGTGTTGGCAGGTTTGATTTCTTTTGAGGCCTCTCTCCTTGGCTGTCAGATGGCTATCTTCTTCTGGTGTCCTCACAAGACCTTTTCTCTTATCAAGAACATCTCTGGTGTCTCTTCCTCTTCTCAAAAGGACACCAGTTATATTGGACTAGGATCTTACTCTTAGGAACTCGTTTAACCTTAATTACAACTCTACAGGCCCTTTCTCCAAATGCTATCACATGGTGGGGGCTGGGGGGAGGGGGTGTGTCAGGGCTTCAGCATATGAATGGAGGAGGGCCAAAATTTAGTCCTTAACATTCAGAATGTGAAAATATCTCTGGTGACATACTACCTTTTAGCTTCTTAAGACTCTATGTTTCAAATTTTCTTGAGTCTTCTGAGTCACACAAAAAATCATCAGTGGCAATAACACAAGATTCCAGTTAGAAAAGGAGAATTGGTAAATCAAAACTCATTGTGTAAAATTTAGACAAATTTAGTTTCAGGATGTTGAGTTATACCTAGTCCACCCTAAAGTATAATTTCATGTTTAGAGCTAGATAATTTGGATGATTGGGCAAGATTTCCTCTGCCCTTCTAACTCCATTTCTAAATCCCATTCCTAAAGCACCTCCTTACTTTTTTTCAGTATCTTTCTCATAAATGGGTTCTTTGCATTGCTTGTTATCAGATCTCACTGTTAGCCCCATCAAATCCTATGAATCCTTTTTCTCATTCTGTAAGGTAGCTACTCTGGGAAAATGTCAAAAATGTGGTGAACAATTCAGATAAATGTGCAGGGAAGAGATGAATATTTTTAAGCTGGAGAATGTCATGAAAATTTTTTTATTGAAATATAGGTGATTTGCAATGTGTTAGTTTTAGGTATACAGCAAAGTGATTCAGTTATATATACACACACATAAACATATACATATATATGTATATATACTCTTTTTCAGAATTTTTCCATTATAGTTTATTACAAGATATTGAATTTATTTCCTTGTGCTATACTGGAAATTCCTGCTGAACCTTATTGCTTATTTTGTATGTACTCCAGTACTCGTGCCTGGAAAATCCCATGGACAGAGGAGCCTGGTAGGCTGCAGCCCATGGGGTCGCTAAGAGTCGAGCACGACTGAGCGATTTCACTTTCACTTTTCACTTTCATGCATAGGAGAAGGCAATGGCAACCCACTCCAGTACTCTTGCCTGGAAAATCCCATGGACAGAGGAGCCTGGTAGGCTGCAGCCCATGGGGTCGCTAAGAGTCGAGCACCACTGAGCGATTTCACTTTCACTTTTCACTTTCATGCATAGGAGAAGGCAATGGCACCCCACTCCAGTACTCTTGCCTGGAAAATCCCATGGACAGAGGAGCCTGGTGGGCTGCAGTCCATAGGGTTGCTAAGAGTCTGACACGACTGAGCGACTGAGCGACTTCACTTTCACTTTTCACTTTCATGCATTGGAGAAGGAAATGGCAGCCCACTCCAGTGTTCTTGCCTGGAGAATCCCAGGGACGGGGGAACCTGGTGGGCAGCCGTCTATGGGGTCGCACAGAGTCGGACACGACTGAAGTGACTTAGCAGCAGCAGCAGCAGTAGTGTGTATCTGCTAATCCCAAACTCCTGATTTATTTATTCTCCTGTTTCCCCTTTGGTAATCATAAGTATCTTTCTATGTCTGTTAATCTATTTCTGCTTCTTACAAAAAGTTCATTTGTATCCTTTTTTTTTTTTTTTAGATTCCACATATAAAGGATATCATGATATTTATCTTTCTTTGACTTATTTCACTTGGTATGATAATCTCTGGGTTTATCCACAAATGGCATGATTTCATTCTTTTTTTAGGGCTAGAGCCCCTCTTACATCTGCATGAATGAGGCGTCTTCTGACAACTTAAAGTCTTTATCCAAGGGGCAGTGACTTTCCTGGTAGGAACTACATTGTTCATGAGGCTTGCAATACCTGAGGCCAGTGAGTGAAGGCTCTCAGAGTACCCTCTCTGGACAGCTCTGCTCTCTGAGTGTAGAAAATCAGTCTTGCATCTTCCCTCCAAAGAGCTGACCCGTGCAGTTATGTTCTTAGGAATAGACCATGCTTTTCAAATGAGTACATTTCATTATGATCTACAGGGCATGGTTTTTCACAAATGCATTTAAGAAAATCTCCAAGTTCCCCCTTCTCTTAACTCTTTCATGATCTACCCATGATTTCCAAGATCTGAGAGAGAGGGAAATGTGCTTTGTTTTCCTTCATGTCTTGAATGCCTAACATAGTATGAATATAGTTGATGCTCAGAAAATTTTTGGTGAATTTTTATACCCTAGTACAATTTTGTGGGTTGGGGACAAATACTACCTTCATGACCACGGTTTTTAAAATGTGGCACCTAAACCGAGAAGAGAATGAGTCAGATTTTGGAAGCAGATTTAAATTATATATATTAATTCGACACCATAGTTTTTCCCAACTTCAGTGTCTAAACCATGAGGGTTAAACTCATGCTATTTGCCTCAGCATCCCCTTTGAATGGCATTGCTATGATTGTTTATCATTGCCTCAGCTTTTACAATATGCTTGGTGCTGCGGAAGACATTAAAAAGACACAGTTCTTGCCTGGGGCGTGCACTCAGCTAGGCAAACAAACAAAATGTATTTAAGAAGAGGTAGATTGATTGCAGAGATGCAATTTCTCAGGTGTTTGTAGTTGTGCTTTGGCTTTGTTTGTGTTTTAACCAGCTGTGGGCTAAAGATATCTCAAAACTTTTCTTCAGAACAAGGACATAAATGACGTGGGTTTAGAAGAAAACAGCCTTGAAAGTGTAGAGCTCAGGGCTGAGCATCCAAACACCTGCATTTGGAGGAATCTGTGCACTTGAATTGCTGTCTCCCCTTCTGTCTCTCTCAGAGAAGGAAATGGCAACCCTTGCCAGTATTCTTGCCTGGAGAATTCCATGCACAGAGGAGCCTGGCAGGCTACAGTCCATGGGGTCTCAAAGAATCGGACACGACTGAGCAACTATCACTCACTTCTGTCTCTCTCAACAATTCTAGCTGCCTGTGGCCTCCTCACTGGAAACCAAATCATTAATTTAAAAATGGAACAGCAAATTTTATGGCCCATTTTCAAGCATTAGGCCAGTTCTTGGCTATCAAATAGTCTTTACAAAATTGACTAGCTCTCTTTACAGCCTGAGACATTTATTTCCACGAAATTTAGGGAAACTTTGATTCCAAAGCAATATTATCCTCAAGTTAATTTCTGAATTTAGAAGTTGAAGGGAATCAAAATGGAGTTCATACTTTTTACCTTCTTTGGGGGTGAATATGTAAAAATTTTTTTCATGTGGAATAGAGCAAAAACAAATATGTCTTTTTCACAAAGGGTCTTTGGTGTTTGTGGAAAATATGTGTATGCATGTATATATGTAGAAGGCATCTTCGCTTTAGAAATCGAAATACTGTGTATGTTTGCTATTGTGAAATCCAATGCTTGCTTCTGGAAGTAAGCCAGGATCAAACTTTAAGTCTCACATGTAAAATATGTGAGACACACAACCCGTGTGCTTGGTAAAGCTGTAGTGTTGTCCAGACTGCAAGGTAAAGATTGCATAACGGGTAGCAGTAATTCTCACTGCGCAGGGGAAGGTCGGGTTCTATTTCATTTGGTCACCATCGTCTCCAGCAGCAGGAATGTGTTTCTCACCAGGGTCGTGATCCACGAAAAATATGTAAACACCCCCACCCATGCATATTTAGAGCTTGGTTTCCAAAGTTTCTGTTTAATTCCACTTTCTCATCACACGCAGGAGCGTGCTATGCCCTTCCAGATGGCCCACACAAATGCTTTGTCGTACTCCACTCACTCCTTGCATGTCAAGCATCTCTGGGACTACATACATCACCAATTAGCATCTTATATTCATTTGAAAGGAATGGTTCTGCAACACTTTATACGGTTTTCTTTGATAAAATTTGCATGTTGTGATGTTCTTCCCTAAGAATCAAGGATGAGATTGTGGAATTTTCCTCTCACGGTCTCCCTCCCTCTCAACATTTTTCTCTGTGCTGCACCATTTGATCTGTGTTTTAGGAGAAATATCTTCAGCTTAATATTTCCGGAACCTGGTGAAACCATTCTGGCATGTTTATCAAGGCATACTGTCTGCATTTACTATGTCACATCACTCCAGGTGGCTGTTTTCCTGTTGGTCCATTCTCATTTATCAGATTCTAGATCATGAGACCCCTCATTGATTTATGGCTTTGGCACTTCCATCCCTTCTGCCTTTTGCAAAAGTCTGCCAGTCAGACATTCCTTATCTGAGCTCCATGATGAGCATTTATCACAGTAGACTTTGTGTGGTGGCCCTTTGTGTGCTGGTCCTTTCATCAGGAACAATTCTGACATATTGAAGTCATGTTGAGCCAACACACCAAGGAGATGCTATTTACCAAAGGGATCAGACTGTCACCAAGAAAATGGCGGCAGTTACTTTCAAGTTTTCCAGAGTTAGTCACATGGACACATCGGTGCCCAGACAAGTGGGACATACAGACGCTGTTGGGTGGTACCTCCTTGACATTTCCACTTGGATATCTCCCAGGCATTTTGCACTTTTCACACTTTCTCTCAGTCGCCAAACCTGTCCCTCCAAAGCCTCTCTCTGCTTCATAAACGATGTGTCATCTTCTCATTTACTCAGTCCAGAAAACTGGAGTCATCAGGAATTTCTTCATTTCTTTCATCCTTCCCATCCTCTCCACCCCTTCTTTCCAAATCTGTCATTAGGTTCTTTGAATTCCACCACCATATACCTTAAATTAATGCTGCTGCTGCTGCTAAGCCACTTCAGTCATGTCCGACTCTTGTGTGACCCCGTAGACGGCAGCCCACCAGGCTCTTCCGTCCATGGGATTTTCCAGTCAAGAACACTGGGGTGGGTTGCCATTTCCTTCTCCAATGAATGAAAGTGAAAGGCGAAAGTGAAGTCGTTCAGTTGTGTCCGACTCTTCATGATCCAGTGGACTGCAGCCCACCAGGCTCCTCTGTCCAGTCTTTGCCAACTCCAATGCTACCTCCTGCCCTGCCTCTAGTTCAGACCCTAGTCTTTGGAAATCTTCTCCAGTCTCCAAATTGGTCACTGTGCCACAAGTCTGATTTTTCTATATCCGCCTTTCCACTCAAATTTTAGAGTTCCTAATAAATCAGAGCAAGGCGCTCTGCTGTTTAATATTGTGTTTGTTTTCTGTCATGCTTAAAACATGACCCAATCCTTCTCTATCCACTCCCTCACCGCCCGCCCCCCACATGACTATAAGGCTGTGCATGTTCTCGCTTTTGGCTACCTCTTTCCAACATGTATGGCCTCACTAGACTGTAACTGATGCACTGATTTTTTTTTTTTTTTTCCTTTTTGGCAGGGCGCACATTTCTTGAAATTTTTCTGGTTCTTTCCTATGCTTGAGAATTTTGTACTTGCTGCGCCTCTGGCTTAGACAATTTTCCCCTCTGGTTCCTCATTTCCTTAGTTTCTCCTCATTTTTTGGATCTTTTGGTTTTTTTAATTTAATTTTATTTTATTAACGCCGAAAACATTTTGTACTGGGATATAGCTGATTAACAATGTTGTGGTAGTCTCAGGTGAAGAGCAAAGGGACTCAGCCATATATATGCATGTATCCATTGCCTCCCAAACCCTGCTCCCATTCGGGCTGCCACATAACACTGAGCAGAGCTCCATGAGCTATACAACAGGTCTTTGTTGGTTATCCATTTTCAATACAGGGTGTACATGACCTTTCCAAAGTCCCTAAATATCCCTTCCACCCTGCAACCATAGGTTGTCTTCTAAGTCTGTGAGTCTCTTTCTGTTTTGTAAGTAAGTTCATTTGCATCATTTATTTTTAGATTCCACATATAAGGGATACCATATGATACTTCTCCTTATCTGTCTGACTTAACTTCACTCAGTACTTTGGATCTTTTTTTTGAATATCTTTTCTTCAGCGAGACCTTTTGTGTCCATGACAAGAGGAGTTAATTCCCCTCTTTCTTCCTGCCTCAGCACCCTGTTTATCTCCTTCAAAGCACTAATCACAATCCTTTTAGATTTTGGTTACCTATTTATTTATTTGTCTGCTATTAATCCTCTACCATCTAGGATAAACTCCGTGTTCTCAAGGCCAAGTTCTTTATTTATATTCTTGATGCCATGCACAGTGCATTGCACATAAAGGCACTCAACACATATTTGCTGAAGGAATGTCTGTGCAGAGTTTTAATGACGAAGGTTGAGTGGTGTGTGGTGGGGGTTGGGGGGTACTGAGGGTGTGGTAATGATTTAGTTAAAGACAGTGCTATTGGCAGAATCTGTCTCCCCAATTTTATATGCTGAAACTGGGTCCCCAGTGTGATAGTGAAAGAAGGGACAGGTGTTCAGAGATGATTAGGACAAAAGGGTGGGGCCTTCATGAATGGGATTAGTGCACTTATAAAGGAGGTCCCAGAGAGCTCCCTCAACAATTCTGCCATGTGAGGACAAGGTAAAAAGATTGCCAGGCTCTCACAAGTCTGGCTGGTGCCTCGATCTTGTACTTCCAGTCTCTAGAACTATGAGAAATGAATGTTGTTTAGAAGCCATTCTGTCTGTAGTATTTTGTTATAGCAGTGTGAGTGGACTAAGACTCAAAGGAAGCATTTTCTAACTGGAAGAAGAGACAGGAAGTCTTGACATCAGCACTGCAGGAAGTCAGATCAGCTCAGGGGGTCCCAGCAGGAGACCCAGCGCCATGCAGAGCCTGGGTCAGTGCAGAGACCAGAGGCCTCAGCTCAGAAGCCTGGCAGTTTGCCAGAGACCAGTCAATTGTGTACTGATTGGCGCCTAAGAAAACAGCACAATGTACTCATTCACATAGAAAAAATAAGAGAACCACAGCTCCAGGGGAAAGAAGAGCACAGATTGTCAAAGCAGCCACATGACCTAGCTGAAGCCACATTGCATTCAATAAATGGAATGAACTTCCATTTCTACATGTAAACAAACATGGGAATGCTTTTAGTCAAATTCACCATCCCTGCGATCTGCAAAGTAATTTTACAGACAGGAAGAGAGCAACATGGGCCAAAGGAACACATGTATCAGATGGAGAGATATGGGTGAGAACTCTACAAGAGCACTTGGACCAAACTCTGATCCAACCAGAGGAAGACCCACATGCTGCAGTGAGAAGAAATTCACTGACCTCATCATCCTTGCCCAGCTCTACAACTACACAGTTCAGTTCAGTTCAGTCACTCATTTGTGTTTGACTCTAGGATTGCAGCACACCAGCCTCCCTGTCCATCACCAACTCTCAGAGTTTACTCAGACTCATGTTCACTGACTTGGTGATGCCATCTAACCATTTCGTCCTTTGTCATCCCCTTCTCTCCCCACCTTGAATCTTTCCCAGCATCAGGGTCTTTTCCAATGAGTCAGTTCTTCACATCACTCTAAAGAACTGGAGTTTCAGCTTCAGCATCAGTCCTTCCAATGAATATTCAGAACTGATCTCCTTTAGGATGGACTGGTTGGATCTCCTTGCAGTCCAAGGGACTCTCAAAAGTTTTCTCCAACACCACAGTTCAAAAGCATCAATATTTTGGTGCTCAACTTTCTTCATAGTCCAACTCTCACATCCATCCATGACCACTGGAAAAACCATAGCTTTGAATAGATGAATCTTTGTTGGCAAAGTAATGTCTCTGCTTTTTATATGCTGTCTAGGTTGGTCACAACTTTTCTTCCAATGAGCAAGTGTCTTTTAATTTCATGGCTGCAGTCACCATCTACAGTGATTTTGGAGCCCCCAAAATAAAGTCTGTCACTGTTTCCACTGTTTCCCCATCTATTTGCCATGAAGTGATGGGACCAGAAGCCATGATTTAGTTTTCTGAATGTTGAGCTTTAAGCCAACTTTTTACTCTCCTCTTTCACTTTCATCAGGAGGCTCTTTAGTTCTTCCCTTTCTGCCATAAGAGTGGTGTCATCTGCATATCTGAGGTTATTGATATATCTCCCGTCAATCTTGATTCCAGCTTGTGCTTCATCCAGCCCAGCGTTTCTCATGATGTACTCTGCATAAAAGTTAAATAAGCAGGGTGACAATATACAGCCTTGACGTACTCCTTTCCCTATTTGGAACCAGCCTGTTGTTCCATGTCCAGTTCTAACTGTTGCTTCTTGACTTGCATACAGATTTCTCAGGAGGCAGGTCATTCAAGTATTCCCTTCTCTTTTAGAATTTTCCACAGTTTGCTGTGATCCACACAGTCAAAGGCTTTGGAATAGTCAATAAAGCAGAGTATATGTTTTACTGGAACTCTCTTACTTTTTCGATGATCCAGCAGATATTGGCAATTTGATCTCTGGTTCCTCTGTCTTTTCTAAGTCCAACTTGAACATCTGGAAGTTCTCGATCCACTTACAGTTGAAGCCTGGCTTGGAGAATTTTGAGCATTACTTTACTAGCGTGTGAGATGAGTGCAATTGTGCAGTAGTTTGAGCATTCTTTGGCATTGCCTTTCTTTGAGATTGGAATGAAAACTGACCTTTTCCAGTCCTGTGGCCACTGCTGAGTTTTCCAAATTTGCTGGCATATTGAGTGCAACACTTTCACAGCATCATCTTTTAGGACTTGAAATAGCTCAGCTGGAGTTACATCACCTCCACTAGTTTTGTTCATAGTGATGCTTCCTAAGGCCCACTTGACTTCGCATTCCAGTATGTCTGACTCTAGGTGAGTGATCAAACCATTGTGATTATCTGGGTCATGAAGATCTTTTTTGTACAGTCCTTCTGTGTGTTCTTGTCACCTCTTCTTAATATCTTCTGCTTCTGTTAGGTCCCTACCGTTTCTACCCTTTATTGTGCTCATATTTGCATGAAAATTTCCCTTAGCATCTCTAATTTTCTTGAAGAGATCTCTAGTCCTTCCCATTCTATTGTTTTCCTCTATTTCTTTGCATTGATCACTGAGGAAGGATTTCTTATCTCTCCTTGCTGTTCTTTGGAACCCTACTTTCAAATTGTATATCTTTCTTTTTCTCCTTTGCCTTTTCCTTCTCTTCTTTTCTCAGCTATTTGTAAGGCCTTCTCAGACAACCATTTTGCCTTTTTGCATTTTTTTTTTCCTTGGGGATGGCCTTGATCACTGTATCCTGTACAGTGTCATGCACCTCCATTCATAGATCTTCAGGCACTCTGCCTATCAGATCTAATCCCTTGAATCCATTTCTCACTTCCACTGTATAGTCATAAGGGATTTGATTTCAGTCATACCTGAATGGTCTAGTGGTTTTCCCTACTTTCTTCAATTTAAGTCTGAATTTGGCAATAAGGAGTTCATGATCTGAGCCACAGTCAGCTCCCAGTCTTGTTTTTGCTGACTTTATAGAACTTCTCCATCTTTGGCTGCAAAGAATATAATCAATCTGATTTTGGTGTTAATCATCTGGTGATGTTCATGTGTAGAGTCTTCTCTTGTGTTGTTGGAAGAGCATGTTTGCTATGACCAGTGCATTCTCTTGGCAAAACTTTGTTAGCATTTGCCCTGCTTCATTCTGTACTCCAAGACCAAATTTGTCCATTACTCCAGGTATTTCTTGGCTTCCTACTTTTGCATTCCAGGGTACACAGGTCAAGCGCATAAGCACCTGGGTCTATGAACAATAGTAATCATATGGACTTTCTTGGCAGCTCATAAAAAGAATCTGCCTTCAATTCAGGAGACCCAAGTTCAGTCTCTGGGTCAGGAAGATCCCCCAGAGAAGGGAATGGCTGCCCACTCCACGGTTCTTGCCTGGAGAACTCCATGGACACAGGAGCCTGGTGGGCTACAGTCCATGGGGTTGCAAAGAGTCAGACACGACTGAGCGACTAACACTTTCACTTTCAATCACACTGCAGATAGCATTTCCTGAGCACTTGCTTTGTGCAAGGTGCTGTGTTCAGCTGATCACCCAGAACAATAAGCCTATGAGGTACGTGTGAATATTACACCACTTTCACAGAAGGAAAACATAAAAAGAAGTTACTGATTTTGTTCTTGATACTTAGCAAGTATAGGAGGTGGGATTTAAAACCTCTATTTATTTACATTTGGGTTTCCCTGGTGGCTCAGCAGTAAAGAAATTGAAAGTGAAAGTTGCTCAGTCGTGAAGGCAGTAAAGAAAGTGAAGGTCACAGCTGTAAAGAATCTGCCTGCAATGTAGGAGCCACAGGGATGTGGGTTCTATCCAAGCGCCTGGAAGATCCCCTGGAGGAGGGCATGGCAACCCACTCCGGTATTCTTGCCTGGAGAATCCCATGGACAGAGGAGCCCAGTGGGCTACAGTCCATGAAGTCGCAGAGTCGGACAGGATTGAAGAGCTTAGCAGGCATGCATGCACTGTTTACATTTAAAACTTGAGTTCCATTATCCTCTGTTGATTTGTAAAGAAACCTGATTACTAGGTCAAGAGATTGTTTCTACTAAAGTGTAAAAGTACATGAAGTAGTTCTAGATCTTACTGATCTTCAGGAAAAACACACCCTCTGCTTATATATAGTGAAAACACTTAATATATTGTGCTGTAATTTTTTCACTTGCCCATTAGATTGCTACCCAGCTTCACGGCCTCACGTTGGTCTCCTCATCCATCCGACTCAACACATTTCCTGTAGCCCAGGCAGAGGTCTGGAGTGTTTCCTGAAACCCTGGAAAGTTGTTTTTTATTTCATTGTTTCAGATTTCTGTTTACATGAGCTAGTTAAATAAAATAAGTTATAGTAATTTGAGTTATAAAATAAGTATAATTCTTAAATTGCTTGAACTTATTTTATTAAACTAGCTCATGTAAATGGAAGGCTGAAATAACCAAAACTGAAGAGTAATATTTTAAAGAAGAACTTACATTGTAGTTCTTAAACATTAGCCATAAATAGTAAACCTAATGGAGAATGTTACTAATTAAGAACAGCTTAAAAAAATAGAATCCGAAGGATACACAAAATTCCAAAGAGAATAATGTCAATTTTAAACATTTTTGACTTTAAAGTGTGGCCAATAAGGTAAAGATATCCCCAGAAACTGATGAAAAAAGAAAATAAAAACAAAAGGAGAGGGATAAATTGATTCCACTCTGGAACTGTTGCAGGAAAGGAGTTTCAAAACAGAATATGAAGTTTTTACAAAATCCATCATTCTTATTATTCCCATATTCAGGTAAAATGCAAACTAGGTGTAAGCAGTTTTTTAAAACACGGTGTTATGTGTCTCATAGGCCAGAACTATTGAAGCAAATCAGATCTCTCATTTTAATATGCATTTTCACACTTAAAAATTTATATTATTGACTATGTTGAATGCCGTGACTTCTGGAGAACCATTACGGCTCACAGGATGGCTTTTTATTTGGCATTGTATCAATTTGAAGCCCAGAATGGCATGATGTTAATGCAGACAGTGGATATGCATGTGTAAAATGGTATGAAGAGAAAGGTAAGGTTTGCAGGCAATAGGCAGTTTCCAAATGTCATCTTTTTAGCCCTTACAAGAAGAAGAGTAACACACACATTGGAGGGAACGTTTTGCTCCCTGATCTCTGGCTTCTGGCAGGCACTTTCTTTGCACACCTAGCATCTCCCTTCCAGGCCTGCCATGCGGTAGGACCATTTGCCCTTAAATATCACACGTAGCTAATTTACATTATAGACTATGGGCCCAAGAGGGGGAAATGCTTAATTTTATTAATCAAGTGGATTTTAAATCTCTCTACAGGATGCCACAGAACCCCGCAAAGGGCTAATTTATGTTATAGAGAGATGGCAAATCAGAGAAGCCCCAGTGCGTTTCGCCCCCCACCTTGGAATTTGTTCCCAATGAAAGCTACCACCAGGCCGATTGGCTGTATCTGTTTGAACACTGGAATTGTTCTCCACCTGATATAGAAATACCTAAGCCCCTGAAATTTACAATGGGGATGCGCATGCCTGGTGAAAGCCCCACCGAAACAAACAAAGCTAGGCTAATAACTCTGTAACCTCTGTTGACATAACCCACCAGCCTGCTGAAGAGTCTCTTCATGTATAGGAAACAGAGAAACTATAATGATTTTCAGATACAGTTGACAAGAGACCATTTAGTAAACTTTTATTTTTTTTTAACTAACAGTATGCGGGGACGTTGTATTCTAGGCTGCTACTAATAATCTCATCAGAATGCAAAAGCAGCGACTGTGTTATAAAACCAATGATCTGTTATATTCTGCAAGAATTTACAAAAGCCTAATGTCATTTACTACACCATGAGAACCATACTTGGATAAAAAAAAATAAAACACAACAGAATTCAAAAACTGATTACAGCTGGCAAAAAAAAAAAACCTGTTTGCCAATGCAATGCTTTAAAGGTAAAACATACAACAGTGAAAGACATGGTATCCAGTGATGACTTCAGAAGGGAAGAAGTATGTGTTTGGGTATGTATAGATGTCATATGTCATTTAGGGCCATGTTGAATCAGGGCATTCATTCAAGACCAGGATTCTCTGGTCTGCAGCTAACTGCTGAGTGTGTGTTGCTAGTTCAGGCTGCAAAAGAGTTTGCTTTTTTTTTTTTTCTTTCTCAGCAGCATTTTGGACAAAAGCATATCTGTGGCAGTCTTAAACTGCTGAAGTCCATGTTGCTGCAAATGGATGCTAAAAAAAATCCACGGGTCTACAATTTGACAATTTAGCCTAAAAGAGATTGGAATTCATGGGAGATATTTGAGAAGAGAAATGACATTCAGATGTGAGTTTGTGAAACAGTGCTTTAGCAATCGTTCTGAGGAGAAGATGTTGGAGGAGGGTAAGTGTTAGTGTGGAAAGTGAAGAGGCAAAGAATGGTTCCCATTGGTGTTGGTGGTAGTTGAAATAAGTAGAGGAAAATGGATGAATCAGAGGTAGATTTTAAAAGAATAATCAACAAATATGGGATGTGAGCAAGAGGGAGATGTCAAGAAGGATTGTGAGGTTTCTGTCCTGAACATGCAAGTAGATATTTGGCCAATTATTGAGGCAGAAAGGCATGGGGAGGAAAGGTTTGTGTAGGAAATATGGTAAGTTAAATTTCTGGAGCTCTGGTGTTCGAGGCACCTATGAAATATCCATAAAGTTTTAGGAATCCGAATAGGAATCATCATGGAAACAAAAATTTAGGGATCAAAGAAGAAACATTGATTGAAGGCAGGAAGAGAAGGGGATGACAGAGGACAAGATGGTTGGATGGCATCATCAACTCGATGGATATGAGTTTGAGCAAGATCCTGGAGTTGGTGATGGACAGGGAAGCCTGGGGTGCTGCAGTCCATGGGGTCACAAAGAGTCAGACACAACTGAGCGACTGGATTGAGAAGAAACCTGTGGACTATTGGTAAAGATTAGAGTAATATAGCACTTCCCTTCTGGATTGCAATATAGGTGTAATATAGTGTAATATATTGTGTAGTATAATATTGTAATATAGTATAATATAGGTCATGGGGAAGAAAAGAGTAACATCAGATGTACTCTAAGAAATGATAAAAGAATTTCTCTTTGCTTTTATACATTACCATATAATATTGCTGACTTTTTGTAGGAAATTTTTTGGGGGGCTTTTTACTATCTATTGTTCATTACATTATATTGATATTTACTATGTGTTTTGCATTGTACTAGACTAGTATGTATGAGACCTTCCCCTATATTCTGAATATCATCCAATACAGAAATTATTAGAAAATTGTCAAAGCTCAATTAAAAATGTTAAATTGTCTGATATACACAAATACATACCTACACATAATGTTTACACAATGTATTCCCAGTGAAATAGCCATTTAAAAGAGTTCAGAGAAGTGTCAGATTTCTCTCTTTATCTACCTCTATATACTTTATCTATTAAGACATGTACTTCTACAATGTGTATATATATGTACAGAATACATGCACACATGTGTATATCACTAAAGTCATATATTATCATTTTATAGACACTGATAATGAAGTTAAGAGAGGTTCCATGATGTCACAAAGTTAGCAAGTGGCTCAAGGCAGTTTGAAATCTCCACATTCAGAGGTCTTTCTCCTCTACCACTCCTTATTGTAACAGCCGATATTAACAAGACCCTGTGCTCTTCACTAAATACTTTCATCCTCATCACAGCTCCACTAGGTTAACAGGGGCATTAGTACATAAAGTGAAATCTTCTGACTCCTTGATGTATTCCCATGAACTTAAGTTCTTGCTGAGCTAGACTGCGACTTGCACTAAAACGATACAGGATAACCATGGAATTGATGATTCAGGGCAGGCCATCCGTGAAGTGCGTTGTAACGATGGCAAACACAATCAGCAGGACCTGGGTCAAAAGAATTAGCACAGAACCCATCCGAATGATAACCACCTTCTAAGGGCTCAACTTCCGGATGTTATATGCCTAAGTGAGGTTCATCTCCCTCTTCCCTTGGAGCTGAGTTTTTAAGAGTACCACAAATGTGGATGCTCATGAGTCTGTCATATAGAGTGAAAGAAGTCAGAAAGAGAAAAGCAAATGTCATATATTAATACATGTATGTGGAATTTAGAAAAATAGTACAGATGAACCTGGTTCCAGGGAGGAATAGAGACGTAGACATAGAGAATGGACATGGTGGACACAGGGGAGGAAGGGGAGGTGGGATTAACTGGGAGATTAGACTTGATGTAAATACACTACCATGAGCTTAATAGATAGATAGTGGGAAGCTGCCGTGTAACTCAGGGAGTTCAGCTCAGTGCTCTGTGATGATTTAGAGGGGTGGGATGGGGGTAGGCTGGGAGGGACGCTCAGGAGGGAAGGGATACATGTATACATACAGCTATCCACTCATTGCACAGCAGAAATTAACACAACGTTGTGAAGCAATACTTATTAAATGTACAGTTTCCGCTACCCATGGGAATAGGAAAGAAGACCAGAGGAAAAGGAAACAAAGAGTATTCAAATCTCAGGAAGTTTGCAAGGTGAGACGGTAGGGCAGGTGAGGGAATATTAATGATGATATTGATGGTGGGGATGATAAGCAAAATGTTTGCACATATGTTTCTCTTTTAAATCATATGCTCATTTCTGATCTAGAATTTTTCCTCCGGTAGATAAGACCCATTTATTCATTTAATCAATTCATTTTTAAAATTAACTTTTATTGGAATATGGTTGTTTTACAATGTTGTGTTAGTTTCTACTCTACACCAAAATGAATTAGCCCTATACATACATGTATCCCCTCTGTTTTTGACTTCCTTCCAATTCAGCTCACCACAGCGCATTGAGTAGAGCTCCCTGTGCTATATAGTAGGTTCTTGTTAGTTATCTATATTATACATGGTATCAATAGTATATGTGTCAAAAGGATTAACCTTTCATTTCTACATGGTACACAGCTGGCCCTGTGTGATTGTGGGTGTTTGACTCACCAGGATGAGAACAGGCCAGGGTACCCCTCATCCTCTATTCCCCGAAGGCAAGTAGATCTCGCTATCTTCCACTGGAAAACATATTCCTTACAGAATGAGTTCATCTTAGCTGTCAGCTCTGGAGTATCTAAGGAGCTCTGAATGCATGCAAGACTGCCAGCAGGAGGCTCACCCACCTCCACTGGGGATAAGAATCCCCAGTGGGGAGAAACAGGCTGCTTCCACGTGAGTGAAGCAGCTGTCGTTTAACATAGAAATGTCAGAAGCACAAGCAAATTTCTCATCACCAATTGGTGGTGTCATGGTCAGTGAAATACTTTGTGGTCTTAAAGTGGTTTGGGGAGAAGAAGATTTTATGAAATTGAAGTTACAGACAAAAATTTTATCTAGAAAGTGGTCTGGCTAAGAATCCTTGGCTAAGAATTCATTTTGTTGTGAATGATAGAACTGTGATGTGAAAGGTAGGATTAAATTAGTCACACATCTCTGAAATGTAAAACATTATTTTGTTATCTTTGAGTACATTTTCTTAGTAATCAAATGAAGATGACTACATTAAACCAATCTGAAGAAGAACATATCAAGATTTGTCATGACACAGTTCTACTACATAAAATATTGCCATTCCTCAAAATAAGACTCTAAAACTTAAACATTTATAAGTTTTCCAGTTGCAAAGAAATACAGACGATATGCCATTGTATTTATATTGACTTTCTATTTATTTTTATGTTTATTTCTCCATCTATCTGTAATCTTTCCATCCATCTATGCATTCATCCGTTATCTAACAGCTTCTATAGCTAATATATACTGTTTAGATGTTATAGGACATTGAAAGTGATGTAATTTCTACTTCTGGTCTTCTAGAATTTTCAAATTAACTTGATATTTCTTCAATGTCTTGGAAGAAAGGTGAGACACCTCATCATCCCAGCCGTCATCTTTAAAAACAAGGAAAATGAAACAAACACAGTCCCCCTCTCAACTCAAGAGACACAGACACAAAGTCTTAGCATGGATGTGGGGCCAGTCTTTAAATCCTTTTCAAGAAAAGCCCTGTTTATGCACCTGGTAAATGATAATATAATACATATAAGCTTGAGAGTATATGAAGACTTTAGTTGTAATTCAGGTTATGAGAAAATAGATTGTAGTTTAATATAAGGCAATCAAGTCTAACACAACATATGAATCACTGTGCAAATATCTCTGGCATTTGACTGATCGGCCTGGTTATGTGACTGAAGTAACTCAGTAGATGCCTTTCCATTTGGGACTTTTTTTTTTTTTTTGCTGCAGCAAAAACACTATAGACTGCGTGGCTTAAACAGCAAACACTTATTTCTTACAATTCTGGATGCTGACAAGCTCAGGATCAAGGTTCCAGCAGATTTGTTGTCTGGTGAGGGTCCATGTCCTAGTTCTTAGATGCTTGCCTTTTTGCATATGTCAGAATGGGTGAAAGAAAGTTCTTTGGGGCCTCTTTTATTTGGACTCTAATCCCATTAATGAAGGCTTTGCCCTCACCACCTAATCATCTTCCAAATACTCCGCCTACGAATACCATCACAATGTGGGTTAGTTTTCGGTTTCTGAATTTGGGGGCACTTCCCTGGTGGTCCAGTGGTCAAGAAGCTGTCTTGCAATGCAGGGGACAAGGGTTCCATCCCTGGTTGGGGAACGAAGATCCCAAAGCCTCTGAGCAACTAAGCCTGTGTGCCGCAATTACTCAGCCCACTCACCACAACTAGAGAGCTGCAATGCAATCAAAGATCTCACATGCCACAATTAAGACCCAACGCAGCCAAATAAATAAATATTTTTTTTAATTTCTGAATTTGGGAAGGCATCCATTCAGTCTATAGTGGTAGTAAGCATGTGTCACTGTAGTCAGTTATTAAGAACTTTTCCTTGAAATTGTGCCTGGAGTTGGAATATTTTGAGTTAGAAGCTTTCTCTGTGATCATCTGCTTCAACAGCCCACTTTGCAGGTCAGGAAACTGAGGTCAAATAGATGATAGAACTGGCTGGGAGAGGACCCCCCACCACCACCACCACCACTCAGGTCTTCAACCTCCAGGTCAGAACTCTTTTCCACCCTGTTTCTCAGGAGGCTTCTTTATGAGAGATGGCTCATTACCAACAGCAAATAATAGGACCAGGTTTAGCCTCAGCTGAGGCATAAGAATCTTGTTTTAAATTTATCTTTACAGATTTTTTCCACAACCCTTTCCTACCCTTCCCATCCCTTATCCAGTTGCTTTTTGCTTCCGAACTCTTATTTCCCAAATGAGACATCTAATACCTTCATGGGCTTCCCTGGTGGCTTAGATGGTAAAGAATCTATCTGTAATAGAGGAGATCCAGGATCAATCCTTAGGTTGGGAAGATCCCCTGCAGGAGGGAATGGCAACCCACTCCAGTATTCTTGCCTGGAAAATTCCTTGGACAGAGGAGCCTGGTGGGCTACGGTCCTTGGGGTCTCAAAGAGTTAAACACGACTGAGTGACTAACACATACACACACAATGAATTCATATCAATTTTGCATCTCAAAACTCTCTCATCTTCCATTTTATTATGGTTAAACAGAATTTTTTAACCCCAAATAATACTTCTGATAGGACTCACAGCTTCCCTTGAGATAAAGCAACTGTGAGGTTTGGCTAAGGGGATGGTGAACTTTTGGGGCTTGTTTTATTCTATCAGTTACATGTGTGTGGCTCTTTTTGTGATTTTTTTAAATAATAAGATTATTTTTTATTTTCAGCTGCACTGAGTCTTCCTTGCTTTGCATGGACTTCCTCCAGTTGCTGTGAGCAGGGGCTACTCTCTAGTTGCAGTGCTCAGGGTTCTCATTGCTGTGCTTCTCTTGTTGTGGGGCACAGTCTCTAGGTACAGGGGCTTCAGCAGTTTCAGCACACAGGTTTGGTAATTGTATCTCGCAGGTTCTGGAGCTTGAGCTCAATAATTGTAGCACACAGGGGCTTAGTTGCTTCATGGCATATGGGATCTTCCCAGGCCAGGGATCGAACCCATGTTCTTGTCATTAGCAGGTGGATTCTTATCCACTGGGCCACCAAGGAAATCCATGTGTGGCTGTTTATTTTACCTAGTCCATAGCAGGCCTTGAACTTTAAGCATGTGTGCATAAGGGTCAATGATAAATAGATTGCACATCAGATTTGCCAGAGTTCTGGGGAAAATCTTTCCCTCAGTTTCATACATTGTCAAAGCATTGACCCCCTTAGTCACAGAATCTCACACTCTGGACCCTGCACACACATAGATCACGAAGTTCATACCTGTCCGTCTCTTCCCTGCCTTTTGGATCTTTCACCACCCTGACGCAGTCCTGCCATCCACAGGTATGCATGTCCTGCTTTGCTGTTCACTCCACCCTAGGACCACAATCAAAAGGAAGATACTTTCTCAAATAAACCCTCATGGTGATGCCGTAAGATCTTCCCATTACACAACCATTGAGTGTTTTTCTTCCCTTAAAAAAAAAAAAATAAAAGGCGGGGCTTTTAATAGCTCCTTTATGTTTATTTTCCCTTTATTCTTAATTATATTAAATACCCATATATCCCTTCCCTGAGTATTCATTTAGAAAGAAGATTTTGTAATAGTCACATTTAATTTATCAGGGTGCAATAATTTGTGTTTCCCAATCATCTTGCCGACTTTGGTTCATTATACTATTGTTTCACATGAGTAAGTTAGCAAAGTTTGGATTGATTGACTCTAATTAACTAAAACTGGTTCCAGGCTGTGCATCTATTGTCATGGTAGCTAGTTGCAAAGCCCTAAACCAAGCACAATGGTTCTATAAGGTAATATTGATTTGAAAACTGGAGATAATATATAACCTTGAACTTATCACTTTTTGGGAAACAGACTATAACAAAAAAGGTGAGGGGAAGAGAAGGGAGCAGTATTAAGATAGTCTTTCAGGACACTTGGGAATATAAATTGGAGTTTTCAGCGGGTTTGTTTCATTTTTGTTTTTCCTGTCCAGATATAATCACAGATATGTTGAATTACAAAGTAATTCCAAGGTCAGCTGCCAGAAGAGTAAAGATCTCATGGTCTTTGAAACTGTAAAGACATGAAATACACTTGCTGAGGAATAGTCTGAGATCCACCAAAAAATTATGAGGAGACCTCCATTTTGGTAGAAGAAACCTTTCTAGCCATTAGTCACAGAGAAGTAGAATTGTTTGAAATTTAATCTCTTCTCTGTTGCTGATTTCTATAGTCAATAATGACCTCTGCTTGAGATTACACGGTTTTTTTTTACAGTATGACCAACTGGAAAAAATGATCACATTTACCTCTGATAAGCATGAACAAATACCACCCTTGCTCTTACTGCCAGACAGGAATCAAGTTAAAAAAAATTGCAGAGCAGAATGCCACAGTGAGCTCCATCAGTGGATTTTTAGCATCCCTGCGTAATATGCTACGACTTCTGTTTCTGCCCTTAAAATTCCAGTTAGGATAGAATTCGATTGCTGTTGCCCACATTTTCATTTCCATAGTCCTCATTTCAGAGCTTCAGGACCCCTGTCTTCCATGATACCCTTATCAACTGAGCTGCTTCCTCCTTCACTCTTTCACTTCTCTCCAAGTTCCAGAGAACAGCCTTTGTGTCTTGACAGACAGGTGATGTGAAAGTTTAGCTCCTGTGCTAAAAGAGCCTTGCTTGAGAAGTCTTCTGTCAGAAAGTAGAAAATACCAGAAGCATTTCCGGTTTACCCATATGCTTCCTTCCTTGGTCCTGTGTTGAAGTCTCTTTGGAAACTGTGTACAGGCAACTCTTACGTTGACCAGTATCTTCTCCATTTTATTACTTGAGTGTTTTTAAATGTTCTGTGGCTATTGTAGCCCTGTGAGAAAGGACCAATTTCCAAACATCACAGTGAAAGGAGCCTATATTAGTGAGTGTTTTCCAGAGAAACCAAACCAATATTGTGCATGCAAATATGGGGAGATGGCTCCGGTGATTATGGATGCTGGCAAGTTAAAAATCTACGATGCAGGTCATCAGCTGGAAACCTGGGAAGAGCTGATGTTATAGTTCAAATCCACGGACTATTAGGCTGGAGAACCAGAAGTTGACTTTGTAGTTCAAGCCCAAAGGCCTTCTGCAGCAGAGTTCTCTCTTGCTTGGGGGAGGTCAATCTTTTGTTCTAACCAGGGCTTCAACTGATTGGATGAGGCGCACCCTCATTATGGAGGATAATCTGCTTTACTCAAAGTTCACCAATTTAAAATGTAAATCTCACTCACAAACATTCTCCCAGAAACATCCAGCATCATTCTTGACCAAATATCTGCACACAGTGGCCCAGCCAAGCGGACACAGCACGAGGCTCACCCAAAGTCACGGGCTGAGGAGCCAGAGAAGACAAAGGGGGGGAAGGAAAGTGACATAAAGTTGCTTTGGAAGAGAAAGAGGACAAGACCACTGAGCCCTCACAGGTTTTGAAGCGGTTTAAATGGTCAACCACACGAACATGGTACACACAACACACACGAGTCTTTCTTCTCGAAAAGTTTAGTAACAAGAAGTCCTCACACCCTCTTGTTAACGTGCTGTGAGGGACCATGGTCCTTCTGAACCAGCAGACACCAGCCCTAATCTAGTAAAATGACAGGCAGTAAAGGCCCTGCTCAGACTCCGTCCTCTGACTCCCCCTACTGGCTGAGCAGGTGGCTGCACACATCTACCCCAGAGAAGACCTGCTCCTCCCACCCTTCTTTCCAGAAATCAAAACAATTCAAAAGGTCTCTGCCATATTTACAGTTCCCACTGCCATAGCACCAGTTACCAGTTACTGTGGACTCACTTCCTACCAAGAGGAAAGCAGGTATCACATCTCTTGCTGGTAAAATATCTGTCTTAACATCTTCAAATCAAACAACAGTCGTTCTGTAAGTCCCTTCCTGTTGCCCATTACAGGGGAGCATGCAAAGAAAGGATTAAACATAGGCCTTGCATATGAGAGCTGAATGGAGAAGGGAATGGCAACCCACTCCAGTGTCCTTGCCCGGAGAATTTCATGGGCAGAGCCTGGTGAGCTACAGTCCATGGGATCACAAAGAGTCAGACACAGCTGAGTGACTAACACTATGAGAGTCGACGCTTTTGAACGGTGGTGTTGGAGAAGACTCTTGAGAGTCCCTTGGACTGCAAGGAGATCCAACCAGTCCATCCTAAAGGAAATCAGTCCTGGGTGTTCATTGGAAGGACTGTTGCTGAAGCTGAAACTCCAATATTTTGGCCACCTGATGTGAAGAACTGACTCATTGGAAAAGACCCTGATGCTGGGAAAAATTAAAGGCAGGAGGAGAAGAGGATGACAGAGGATGAGATGGTTGGATGGCATCACCAACTCGATGGACATGAGTTTGAGCAGGCTCTGGGAATTGATGGACAGGGAAGCCTGGTGTGCTTCAGTCCATGGGGTTGCAAGGAGTTGGACATGACTGAGTGACTGAACTGAACTGAACTGATGAGAGCTTATAATTTTGTGCAGAAGTAAGTCTAACAATATGCAGCAAATAAAAAGGGGGGACAGTCTTCAGACAAGAAATTCTGTCAGAGTTCATAGGTGATGGCTCTTAAGTATGAAATGGAGTGGCCACTTTTCTACTTGTTGTTAAATGTTGCAAAATTTGTTTAGATTGATTGTGTCAAGAATTAGCTCATTCTAATTCAAATCATTTCAATTTCTCTCAGTGATTGTATGTTTTCTTAGTGTCTATTTATTCAATGTAGCAGTCAAGTTTATCAAAACCATATGGAATTTGGGGTTGGTAGATCCAAGTTATTAGAATGCATAAACAAGGTCCTATTGTATAGCACAGTAAACTATATCCAGTCTCTTGGGATAAAGCATAATGGAAAAGAACATTAAAATATATATAAACATATATATTTGTGTATAACTGAGTCACTTGCTATACAATGGAGATTGGCACAATATTGTAAATCAGCAATACTTCAATAAAAAATAAAATATTAATAGAAAGAATGGAGAAAAAAAACCTATGGCAACCCTAAGGAAGGATTTTTGATGAATAAGATGATTTGGAGTGTTTCCCTATAAAACGGAATGCATCTTTATACTTGTAAATTCTTAAGTTACCTCGTGAGGGAGGAACCCATTTTACCCCCTGCCCCCAAAATTATAAGTATCATTATTAGATGAATCTCTAATATGGTTTTGGGACTTTCCAGGTGGAACTAGTGATAAAGAACCTGCCTACCAATGCAGGAGATGCAAGAGATGAGGGTTTGATTCCTGGGTCAGGAAGATACCCTGGAGGAGGGCACAGCAACCCTCTCCAGTATTCTTGCCTGAAAAATTCCATGGGCAGAGAAGTCTGGCAGGCTACAGTCCATGGGGCTGCAAAGAGTTGGATACGACTGATCAACTGAGCACATAATATGATTTTATCAATATTCTCCTCTAACTCTTACTTATAGAAGAAAAATAGACCATGTTTAGAAATTATATTGGATGCCCTCTGCCCCTCTAGTGATTTCTGGAAATCTGAAATGATGTTGGGTTACTTGGGATGGCAAACTGATCTCAGCAGTCTTGATTTGTCCACCCCCTCCCTCTCAGCACTGGAGGAATCTAGAAACCAAAACAATTTCAGGGAGACCGATTCTGAGCTGAAGTGCAAGTGTGTTTATAGAGGAGCCTGGGTCCTCAGAATGAGGCTGGAAGCTCATCATCTCTGTACACTAGTGCCAAATCAAATCTCAGAGACAAGAGTTTTGGGTGGAGTAGGAAAGGACAGCTTTATTACTTTGCCAGGCAAAGGGGGAGTGAGGTTCTGCCTTGAGAGAGTAGGTGTCCCTATGTGGAGAGGATAGTGAGAAAGTTTATAGTATTGGTTCAAAGAGGGTGTGATCAGCTCTTGGACATTCTGAGGGGTTGGTGGCAAGGTAAGTAGGAGTCAACATCAATCAATCATCAGATTCTAACTGGTCTGGGGTCCACATGCTGTAGGCTGCACACCATTGTTAATCATTAACTTCTCCCACCTGGATGGAGTTTCAGTAACTGAAAAACAGTTCAAAGATATTGTGTGCATCTGTGATGGGGAACCAGGACTTTGCCCCAAGGCTACACTATTGTTTTTCTTGTTTGTTTTCCCCTGGTCTCACATCCCCTCCCTTCCCTAATTAACATTGGCTTGAATTTGCCCACTGGAACTCAGGGAAGGTCATGAAGGTTGAATGAAGGCTGTTTCCTGTAATCAAAGAAACGGGGGACACAGAGAGGCTTTGAGCCCAGGAACCCCACAGGGCCCTGCTCAGTATCAAGAGTGAGCGGATGTAACTGGGAAGATGCCAAGATTGTTGCTGAAATACTTGAAACTTGAACCTGGGAAAAAGCCCTAAATGTCATATCTGAAGGGCAAACTAAATAGTACTGAACAAAATCAGTGTTGGAGGATGAGCGTGTAGGAAGGGCTACAGCAGCATGGAATTCAGTGTGAAGGTAAGTCAAGGAGAGTAGGTCAGAACTAAAGATTTTGAATGAGGACTGCATGTTAGTGTATTCCTTTCATGCAGTTTGCTGTTTGTCCTAGCAGGATGGTCAAAGCAGCGTAATAGGAGGCAAAGCCAAAGTCCAAGCCAGCCCCATGTTCTCACCCTTCCAGTGACAGATACCCATCAGACAAGCCTGTGGCTTCTTTTTTTCTTTCTCTAAAATGTGAGACACTGAATCTGAGATGACACAAAATAGATCTGTTGATTCTCATCAAAATTGGAGAATGTCTGAGAGGTAGTGAACTTAACGCTCTGCTAAGTGTGGCTCAAGGACCAGCAGCATCTGAATCACCTGGGAGCTTGTTGGAAAGGCAAGCTCTCAGTCCCCTTCCCATCTGCTGTATTAACATTTTATTAAGATTCACAGGTAATTTATGTGTATATGGCGCTAGTTGTAAAGAACCTGCCTGCCAACGCAGGAGATGTAAGAATTTGGGTTCAAATCCTGGGTTGGGAAGATCCTTGGAGGAGGGTATGGCAACCCACTCCAGTATTCTTGCCTGGAGAATCCCATGGACAGAGGAGCCTGGCAGGCTACAGTCCAAAGATCTGGACACTCCTGAAGCGACTTAGCGCAGCATACATATTAAAGAACACAGACATTTTCCTTCTAAAATACCAGTGGTCCTCAACCTTTTTGGCACCAGAGACTGGTTTTGTGGAAGACAATTTGTCCACAGACTGGGGGTGGAGGGATGGTTTGGGGATGATTCAAGAACATTACATTTATTGTGTACCTTATTTTTATTATTATTACATTGGCCCCACCCCAGATCATCAGGAATTAGATCCCAGAGGCTGGGAACTCCTGTATAATAGCACTCACAGATAGCTAACTAGCATCTAATTACAAATCCTCCAGTTCACAATTTTTAAAACCACGATGTTTGCTAATAAATTCTTATTCAACTTTTAGAGCCTAACACAGTAACAGAAGAGCTTCCCAGGTGGTGTCAGTGGTAAAGAACCCTCCTGCCAATGCATAAGAAGTCAGAGACGCGGGTTCCACCCCCATGTTGGGAAGATCCCCTGGAGGAGGGCATGGCAACTCACTCCAGTATTCTTGCCTGGAAAAATCCCATGGACAGAGAAGCCTGGCTGGTTATGGTCCATAGGATCCCACAGAGTCTGACAAGACTAAAGTGACTTAGCACACACGAACAATAATAGAAAAATTATATTTGATCAGTAAATATTGAATGAATGAATGAATATGTTTCACCTTGAATTGAAAATGTTTGTCCACAAATTATTTGGACTAGCTAGATAATAAATCGATGTCTTCCACAGTCAGTCCTAATGTTAAATAAAAGCCTTTGGTATCATATAGGCCTCTGTTTTCTAGACTGAATGTGTCCGGCTCCTTCAATGACTTCTAGTGTGTCGAGGTGTGTAAGTTCCTCACCATCTGGGCACCTTCTTCTGGCCACAGGTTGGATTTGAATGCTGTGATCCGGGAGCAGGCTTGTCTCCAGATGAGCCTCTGCGCACACACTCCAGGGAACACGAGCTGGTGACATTTCTCTGCTTCTGCCCTAGGCTTTCCTAATTCAGTCAACTGGTTGTCATGTCACTAAAAATAGGAAGTTTGAACTTAGGCTCCTTTTTTTTTTTTTTTTTTTCTGTCTGAGGTTATTTTGCTTACCACAAATGAAGGCCACAGAAGCTAAATATATGTCTACTTGAATGATGACTTTATAGCAATAAAATGAGCCCACAGGGGCTAATGACTCTGTAATCAGCTTTTTCAACCACTTTTTATATTGGGCATAATTTTCTCTTTCTCTGAGAAATTCTACATCATTTATCACTAGACTAACGTGAGCGAAAGGGGAAAGGCATGAGCTGAGAGATTAGAGGCCACTGCCTGTCTGCTATTAAATCATAACAGTAAATCTGCCTGGAGGAGACTATTCGATTTTGGATACAAGTACAGCAGATCCACGTGTCCTTTTTTAGTTCAGAATTCTTACTTTGGCATTGGTTTTAAAAATTACGTTTTAAGAAGAATTTATTTTGTTTTTAGTTTAAAAATGATCAATACTATTCCAACTCAGGGCCATTTCTTCTTAAAAATTTTTTTACTGGTGTATAGCTGATTTATAATGCTGTGTTCATTTCAGATATATAGCAAAGTGAATCAGTTGCACATATACATGTATCCAGTCATTTTTTAGATTCTTTTCCCATGCAGGACATTACAGAGTATTGGGTAGAGCCCCCTGTGCTTTATAGGTGGTCCTTATTAGTTAATAATTTTTGATATAATAGACTGCGTGTTTCAATCCCAATCTTCCAATTTGTCCTTCCTCCTCCAACCCCTGGTAACTGTGTTTATCTTCCACATTGTAACTCTGTTTTGTAGATAAGTTCATGTGTGTGTGCATGCTAAGTTGTTTTAGTCACGTTCAACTCTTTGTGACCCTATGGATCTTAGCTTGCCAGGTTCTTCTGTCCATAGGATTCTCCAGGCAAGAATACTGGAATGGGTTGCATGCCCTCCTCCAAGGATCTTCATGACCCAGGGATTGAACCCACATCTCTTACTTCTGCATTGGCAGGCAGGTCCTGGCTATTATAAACAGTGCTGCGAGACTCAGGACCATTTCTAAAGTTCCTTATCTTGTTCTCTACCACCTCCTGGTTGCCATCAAGGGAAAGGGACCACACTCTCCCTGGTGACCTGCTTGCAAATTGATCTTGGGTAAGTTTGAAGTCAGACATTCTTTTAGGGGGTGAGGTTATTATTTAACTGATGATGTACCTGTGCTCTAGACGACACCTTCTGAGTACCACTGCCTTTCCTACTTAGTAATATCATCTTATGTAGACATCTTATGTAGACGAAGCTCCATGGGCATTCTGGAGTTCATTGCTCTTGGGCCTGGTTTACAGACCATTTTTACTCAATATCCTCTGCTTACTCTTCCAGATCTGCCGTCTCCCTTCCCTTCCCTGCTGTCTGCCTTAGGAGGTGGATATACACAGATTATGACAATTACAACAATGGGCTTCAATGCTCTCTCCCTCCGCTAATCCCTTCTGTCTAGCTCCACTTCTGTTAGCCTGGGATTGTTGCTCCATCCCTTGGTTCCTCTGTGTCTTACTCATGTCTTTATCATTAGTAATTTGTATATTAACCCTCCTTGAATTATTCTAATTTGACAGTATCACCTCTTTCTTTGTCCCCTTATCTGATTGCAACACCTATTCATTCATTCTGTCTTGTTTTTTATTATTTGTTATTATTTACTTATTTATGTAGCAAGCACTAACACATTATCTATGGTTTACCAATCATCCAACTACATTTCTTTAGAGTTCATTCTCTACAAAACTGTCAGTAAGCTTTAGATAAAGTTAACCCATGAGTTCTTTCTTTTAGTTATGCCATTTCCTTTTGGGAGAAAGGCCAGTAATTGGGAGACAAGTATTACCTGTCATCTTAAGAGATGTTTGTTACCCTTGACACTGAATAAGAGCCTCTTTTCATTTTGTGTGTGTGCTCAGTCATGTTTGACTCTTTGCAACCCCATGGACTGTAGCCCACCAGACTTCTCAATCCATGAAATTCTGCAGACAAGAATAATGGAGTGGGTAGCCATTCCCTTCTCCAGTGGATATTCCTGACCCAGGGATCAAACCTGAGTCTCCTGCATTGCAGACAGATTCTTTACCATCTGAGCCACCAACTGAATTTCAAAGTACAAGTAACAAACTTAATTGTTTTAAATCAAAAGACTCATATAAACAGAAGATAAGACTTGTTCTGTTGGTGCCAATAACTGAGCTGTCCACTCCCTCCTAGCCTCATTTTTTCCCTAGATCTGATCTTTGGCTAGTAACTTGGTTTTGATGGTGACATATAAAGGCAACCTCAACCACCTCTCAACAAAATATTGTCTGTACTCATATAAGTAATAGTTGCCAGCAAAAGGATAAGAGGATTTCACTCTTAGGCTTACCTTAAGAAGAGATATCCTTTACTAGGCCTAGAGCCCTTTTTCAACACTCTTTCTACAACTCCATATTTGTCTTCCCTGGCCATGCAATTTCCCTCACTCTGGACAAGGACATGGCCAACCCAACTGAGAAAGGTAGAGGCTGACCCCAAGCTGGAACCTGGGTGTTGACTGTGGAGTGACCTGTGATTCTGGGGTGACCGCACTGCCTGCAGCCATTGGGATCTGAACCTGCCTGGTCTGATTTGAGCAGCCGTTCTGTCCCACGACCACAGAAGGCAGAGACCATAGTCACATCTCTGTCTCCTCCAGAGCAGCTTCTACACATTGTTCTTAGTAAATATCTGTCCATGTTTTTCCAGCTGGTTCAATTTAATTCCAAGGGTCCCTTCCCCCCATTTTTTCTTTTTTCATGAAATATACATTTTCAGGTGGAAATAAATCAATGAAATGCAAAAACATCCTTCTCTATTTGGGTAAAGCCAGAGCAAAGATTATTTTCAGGATTGGAAAGACAGGGTCCTTTCATCTGGGGCTTCCTCAGGCTTTGGTTGTTCACGATGGTGAAGTGTTTAGTTTCTATTAAAGACATCTTTAGCTGCGTTAATAAAAGTTAAGTGACATGACCAAGGGATGTAGAAGTTTTGCTGTTCAATAAAGTGACAAGAATATATGTCTAGGGTTGTACAAAGTCACATAGGATCTACAAAAATTCTAAATAATAAAAGAGTTTTGAAAGATTTCAGGATAAAAGGTTTACGTGCAAATGTATTTGTATATACTAACAATTGATTCTCTCAAATTAAAATTTAAAATACCTCATGTGCTATAGTATACTATGAAAAATATAAAATACTTAAGAATAAACCTGAAAATATACACAAAAGACCTGTGCACTAAAAAATACAAAATTTTGCTGTGAGGAATTAAGGATGATAAGCAGGTGTACTGTTTTCATGGGTTGAAAAACAATATTATTTAGATATTAGCCCTAAAACTGATCTAGAGATTCAATTCAATTCCAATCAAAATCTCAACAGGTTTTTTCTTTTCTTCTTTTTTTTTTTATTTTTTTATTTTTATTTTTTTATTTTATTATTTTTTTAATATTATTTTATTAGTTGGAGGCCAATCACTTCACAACATTTCAGTGGATTTTGTCATACATTGACATGAATCAGCCATAGAGTTACACGTATTCCCCATCCTGATCCCCCCTCCCACCTCCCTCTCCACCCGACTCCTCTGGGTCCTCCCAGTGCACCAGGCCCGAGCACTTGACTCATGCATCCCACCTGGGCTGGTGGTCTGTTTCACCATAGATAATATACATGCTGTTCTTTCAAAACATCCCACCCTCACGTTCTCCCCCAGAGTTCAAAAGTCTGTTCTGTACTTCTCAAAAATATACAAGCAACTCCTGAAGCTCAATTCCAGAAAAATAAACGACCCAATCAAAAAATGGGCCAAAGAACTAAACAGACATTTCTCCAAAGAAGACATACAGATGGCTAACAAACACATGAAAAGATGCTCAACATCACTCATTATCAGAGAAATGCAAATCAAAACCACAATGAGGTACCATTACACGCCAGTCAGGATGGCTGCTATCCAAAAGTCTACAAGCAATAAATGCTGGAGAGGGTGTGGAGAAAAGGGAACCCTCTTACACTGTTGGTGGGAATGCAAACTAGTACAGCCACTATGGAGAACAGTGTGGAGATTTCTTAAAAAACTGGAAATAGAACTGCCATATGACCCAGCAACACCACTTCTGGGCATACACACTGAGGAATCCAGATCTGAAAGAGACACGTGCACCCCAATGTTCATCGCAGCACTGTTTATAATAGCCAGGACATGGAAGCAGACTAGATGCCCATCAGCAGATGAATGGATAAGGAAGCTGTGGTACATATACACCATGGAATATTACTCAGCCATTAAAAAGAATTCATTTGAATCAGTTCTAATGAGATGGATGAAACTGGAGCCCATTATACAGAGTGAAGTAAGCCAGAAAGATAAAGAACACTACAGTATACTAACACATATATATGGAATTTAGATAGATGGTAGCGATAACCCTATATGCAAAACAGAAAAAGAGACACAGAAGTACAGAACAGACTTTTCTTCTTTTTTTGAGGAGTAAAAATTGACAAATTGATTTTGCTACTTACATGAGAAAAAGAACAAGGCTGGCTTAACACTTTTGAGTTTAAGATTTAATTAAACAATTAAGACAGTGTGGTATTCTTATCAAAACAGACCATAAGCAATGAAACAGAGAGTCTACGGACAACTGGTTTTTGACAAAGGTATAATTAAGGGCAATTCAATGGAGAAAATATGTTCTTATCAATAAGTGATACTGGAAAATTAGATATCCATATATGAGAAAATGAACTTTGACCATATCTCAAAAGTAAGTCAAATGGATGATGAAACCAACTATAAAACCTAAAAGAGTAAAACTTCTGGAAGAACACGGGAGAAAAATTTTGTAACCTTGGCTTAGGTGAAGACGTCATAGACATGACCCCAAAAAAGGAGGACCCATAAAAGGACAAACTGATAATTTACATTTCATGAAAATTAAAAACACTGCCCCCTGCCCCGACACCAAAAAACACTGTTATGTGAATGAAATGTCACAGGCTGTCACTCATCACAGGCTGGAAAAAATATTTTCAAAGCTTCTGTTTGTTATAAAATTGTGTATAGGATAGCAAAAGAACTCTATAAAGCAACAATGAGAAAACAAACACCCCAATTAAAAATGGGCAAAAATTTAAATAGGAAGTTCACCAGGATATGTGGATGGCAAATAAGCATATCAAAAGAGGTTCAACATTAGACTTCAGGGAACTAAAAGTTACAAAGACTGCAGGGTGCTGTTATACAACTATTAACATGGCCAAAAGTTCAAAGACTGACCACACAGTGTAGACAAGGATATAGAGGAACTAGAACTTTCATACACTGCAGATGGGCACATAAAATGGTGCACCCACTTAGGACAAGAGTTTGATTGAGTCCTTAAAAAGTTAAATGCATACCTATCATATGATCCAGCCATTTCACTTGCTTTGCACATGGATATTCATTTGTAGCAGTCTTTTTTGTAATAGCCCAAACTGGAAATAACCCAAATGCTCATGAACAGATGAACACATTTTTCATCTGTATGCTAAGTCACTTCAGTCGTGTCCGACCCTGTGTGACCCCATAGACGGCAGCCCACCAGGCTCTCCCATCCCTGGGATTCTCAAGGCAAGAACACTGGAGTGGGTTGCCATTTTCTTCTCCAATGTGTGAAAGTGAAGTCGCTCAGTCATGTCCGACTCGTAGCGACCTGATGGACTGCAGCCTACCAGGCTCCTCCGTCTATGGGATTTTCCAGGCAAGAGTACTAGAGTGGGGTGCCATTGCTTTCTCCTTCATCTGTATAGAGCACATCTATACAGGGGAATTCTGCAATAAAGAAAAATAATGAACTCTTAATAAACAGAAAAACCCTGGATGGATCTCAAAATAATGCTGAGTGCAAAGCTAGACAAGAAAGGAGTAAATGCTGTTTGATCTATTCTACTTAAAATTCTAAGAAATGAAAACTAATTTATGGTGACAAAACAGATGAGTGGGTTTCTAGGGACAGGGTAGGGGTAGGAGGTGGGGAGGGACTACGGAGTTTACCTAGGGGCTGAGGAAATGCTGGAGTGATGGATGTATTCCTTAGGTTGATTGCGATGGTGGTTTCATGGGGGTATGTGCTCTGCTCAGTCGTGTCTGACTCCTTGTGACTGCATGGACTGTAGCCCACCAAGCCTCCTCTGTCCACGGGATTTCCCAGTCAAGAATCCTGGAGTGGGTTGCCATTGCCTCCTCCAGGGGATCTTCCCGACCCAGGGACTGAACCTGTGTTTCTTGTGTCTCCTGCACGGGCCCTGCAATGCCCTCTTGACCACTGTGCTACCTGGGAAGCCAGTTGATGGATATATATGTTATGTCAAAAAATTTTCTTGTGCACTTTGAATATGTGCTCTTCACATTGACTATATGTCATTAAAAGGAGAGATGGGGGAGAAGAGGATGATGTAGTTCTGAGACAAATGCAATTTCTCCGCATTCTTACAAAATAACCCTGGGCTGTGAGCAGCTTCCATACTGATTTCCTCTCATTTCCTCCATTCTTTCCCTTCTTTCCTTCTCGTCTTCCTGTCTCACTCCCTTCTTTCTTTCTTTCCCTTGTGATATTAAAAATTTATCTTAACAGTTATCTTCCTCTTTTCTGAAAAGAATTCTTGAAATCCCTTAGGATGGCAGGGGATATCTTAGCACCCGAAGTAGCAGGAGAAAAGGAAATGAAAGAAACACTTTGGTTGCTTTGCATCAGACCTGAGCACTTAGGAGTGGAGAGAACAGAGAATAGACAAGAGAGAACTGATAAGGGAAACATGGCACCACCATAGGAGGATTTTTCAGCCCTGGGGATGTCTGGGGCAGCAGGAAAAAATCTACCTGCCAATATAGGAGATGCAAGACATGCAAGTTCACTTCCTGGGTCAGGAAGATCTCCTGGAGAAGGATATGGCAACCCACTCCAGTAATCTTGCCTGGAAAATTCAATGGACAGAGGAGGCTGGTGGGCTACAGTTCATGGGGTCCTAGAGTCAGACATGACTGACCACACAGCAAGATAATAGTATATTTTAATTGTGTTGATGATAGAAAATCTCTCTGTGGAAAGGCTCTGTGAAAGATCTGGCTTTGTCCTCTCACAGCTTTCAGATATGTTAAATTTCAAAAAAATTCCAATATGATGTGACGAGTATGATGACAGTGGAAATACTTGAGGTTGGTGCATGTCCTGGCTCCAGCATTTCCACATGCCACCCATGTGGCAGCAATGGTTGTGACCTTGAAGCAAGCTCTCCCCCTTTGTCTCTCTCTAGCATTTTACCTAAGAGCTATATAAAAATCATAAAAAATAATAACATGAAAATAATAAAACAAAATGTCCATTATCAACATCAAATAATGTCAGACAGTGAGTTTTTGAGGATGCTGAAGCTCTGGCACTCCACACACACCTTGGTATCTCTATGCCCGATGTGGTATACCTCCAGGATGACTCCCCGAATGTCACCTTTGTTAGGTTATGCAGGATGTGCAGGAGCTCGTGAGGCAGATATCATGGGGTGAGATCTTCTCTACAGTTGTTGTTCAGTCACTCGGCTGTGTCCGACTCTTTGTGACTCCATGGACTGCAGCATATCAGGCTTCCCTGTCCTTCACCATCTCCTGGAGTTTGCTCCAACTCATGTCTATGGAGTTGGTGATACCATCTAATTATATCATTCTCTATCACCCCCTTCTCCTCCTGCCCTCAGTCTTTCCCAGCATCAGAGTCTTTTCCAGTAAGTCAGCTCTTCGCATCAGATGGCCAAAGTACTAGAGCTTCAGCTTTAGCATCAGTGCTTCCAATGAATAGTGAGAGTTGATTTCCTTCTAGTTTGATTGGTTTGATCTCCTTGTTGTACAAGGTACTCTCAAGAGTCTTATCCAGCATCACAATTTGTAAGCATCAATTCTTTGGTGCTCAATCTTCTTCATAGTTCACTTCTCGCATTTGTACATGACTACTGGAAGAACCACAGCTTTGACTATATGGACCTTTGTCTGCAAAGTGATATCTCTGCTCTTTAGTGTGCTGTCTAGGTTTGTCATAGCTTTCCTTCCAAGGAGTAAGAAATTTCTCTTTTGACCCATCTCTATAGCTTTGGACCTCATGTGAATAACTCATTCACGGTCTCAGTTTTTAAAATCTCTAATATAAGGTAAAATAACACTTGGAAGAAAGTGTAAGGTTCAGTTCAGTTCAGTCTCTCAGTCATGTCCAACTCTTTGTGACCCCATGGATTGCAGCATGCTAGGCCTCCCAGTCCATCGCCAACTCCTGGAGTTTACTCAAACTCATGCCCGTTGAGTCGGTGATGCCATCCAGCCATCTCATCCTCTGTTGTCCCCTTCTCCTCCTGCCTTCAATCTTTCCCAGCATCAGGGTCTTTTCCAAGGAGTCAGTTCTTCGCATCAGGTGGCCAAACTATTGGAGTTTCAGCTTCAACATCAGTCCTTCCAATGAATATTCAGGACTGATTTCCTTTAGGATGAACTGATTGAATCTCCTTGCAGACCAAGGGACTGTCATGAGTCATCTCCAATACCACAGTTCAAAAGCATCAATTTATCAATTGTAAGGTTAGAAACTGCATATATTTTAAAAAACACAGCAGCTGGTACCTAGTACCTATGTAATCATTTTAATTTATTTTTATTGCTGTTTTCCCCAGGGTTCAAATTATTACCTGAGATTAGATTTCAACACTTAGGGAAGGAAGGGTCATGGAAGTTCTCAGATAGGGATGCTATTCAAATCAAAAAAGAAAAAATATATATAGGTTTGATTCTTACTGGGTGTGCAGCTCTGTCACTGGCTTTTGGCAGATCTGTTGAAGATTTCAGCACACCTAAGAAGTGCCTGAGTTGGAGAAGACCAAACCGGCACATAAAGCAACTAGACAATGGTATCATACAGTCGATTACTGGTATGTGCTGCATAGGCAAGAGATGTCATAGGACCCTGATGTTACTAGCATCCTGTTGTCTTTCCAAGTCTCTGTATAGAATGATACAAGCAATGCAATGCAACGTGCAAAGTACTAAGTGGTCCCCTAGTGGTCAGAAAGAGTTAATACTACATCTACCATGAGGGGAACAAGTAAGAACATTATTTATTTTCTCTTGCTTCCCGGAGTATCTTCATTTGAGTTGATAAGAGTTTCTGACTCTAAATCAATTCATTATTCAACTGTAGGCAACTGAAATTATTTCCTCCAATATTATTAATCACATTGACCCTCCTGCTCCCCAGTACACTCCTGAACTCACATTTCTCATGGCTTATAAATTTGTACAGATTGTGCATTTATTTGTCAGACTTCCCATATTAAGATATAAACCTTTTTGAAGAAAGTAACTGAGTTACTGCTATCAGGGGGTGACGTGCATTCCGGCGTTCCCAGGACAGTCCTGGATTATGCTTGTTGGCCCGGTGTAATTTTAAATATTACCCTCTTTTGTGATCAGAATTGCTCCAGTCTCAGTAATAAACTGTATGGTTCCTCGAGTGCCATCCTTTGCCCCTTTCTGCTCTTTTGTGCCCCACTGAACATTTCAGAAATATCAATATAACTCCTGACCAAACGTGAGACCAGTTTGGATGTGATCTCTCACTCCAGTCAAATCATCAGCACTTATTTGGCTGATTTGGCTGGTTAGAAAGAGGCTCTCTTTTCTCTTAAATAGTCCCCATGTACCCAACTTGCAGTCTCAGAGATGAGGGCCACTGTTGATTGTTGGTGATGAGTGTGCTACTAAGCTCCCTTTTTTGCTTTTCCTCACAAGCTGTCAGTTTCTGAAAGTCACAAGTTGGTCTAATGCCATGACATGTTGGGTAGGACATGCAAAGCCTGGGTGAAACAGAAAACACCTATGTGTTTTCTGAAATATAGTCTATGAAATATACTATTCTGCATGCTGTGATAGGAAAATGAACGTGTTAAAGGTGAAAGACGGTGATCTAGACACCAACATTGAACCAGAGCAAGAGAAAACTGTGAACATTTTTGAGATACAGCACAAGGCTTATCCACAATGGCCCAAATGCCACCTTTTATCATAGTCAAAACAAAATGGGCACCTGTGAAACTCAAGAGACACTTTTCAAACTCAAATTCATGCTTGATGTGTTAGAACTAAATTGGTACATTTACAGACTAGTTGTGTGAATGCAACAGGATTGAATTGCTTTGGAATCCAGCAATGGACTTGTGAATGCCTTGTTAAAATGAAGTACACTTGTCTTACTCAGAACAGATTTCTTAGGAAGCATGTCTATCTCCTTACATGATTTGTTTCAAATGATTTAATAAATTCAACAGCTAAAATAATATCTTAATGAGTGATTCAATTCCAAATGCCAAAATACAGTTATTACAAATAAAGAGGCATATACAATTATGCTCATAGTCAGAAACTGCTTTGTGTTTTTGATGAAAAATCAGAAATAAAATATTACTCTAAATAGCTTAAACAATACATTTCCCTTTTTATTTGTTCTCTTTTCCTCCTCATTATCTCTGACCTCTTTCATGCTGTTACTCACATTTTTAACCACATACATTTTACATGTGAATGAGAGTTTGAATTTATGACTATAGGAGATAAATGTACATACATCTACTATAAGTGGTATTGCACTGTTTTCTTTTTTTTTTTAAATATTATTTTATTAGTTGGAGGCCAATCACTTCACAACATTTCAGTGGGTTTTGTCATACATTGACATGAATCAGCCATAGAGTTACACGTATTCCCCATCCCGATCCCCCCTCCCACCTCCCTCTCCACCCGACTCCTCAGGGTCCTCCCAGTGCACCAGGCCCGAGCACCTGACTCATGCATCCCACCTGGGCTGGTGGTCTGTTTCACCATAGATAATATACATGCTGTTCTTTCAAAACATCCCACCCTCACGTTCTCCTCCAGAGTTCAAAAGTCTGTTCTGTACTTCTGTGTCTCTTTTTCTGTTTTGCATATAGGGTTATCGCCACCATCTATCTAAATTCCGTATATATGTGTTAGTATACTGTAATGTTCTTTATCTTTCTGGCTTACTTCACTGTATAATGGGCTCCAGTTTCATCCATCTCATTAGAACTGATTCAAATGAATTCTTTTTAACAGCTGAGTAATATTCCATGGTGTATATGTACCACAGCTTCCTTATCCATTCATCTGCTGATGGGCATCTAGGTTGCTTCCATGTCCTGGCTATTATAAACATGCGCTGTTTTCTTTACACCTTGTGATCTTATGTGCATGCTCAGTAGCTTCAGTTGTGTCCAACTCTGTGTGACCCTATGGACTGTAGCCCACCAGTCTCCTCTGTCCATGGGATTCTCTAGGCAAGAATAGTGGAGTGGGTTGCCATTCCCTTCTCCAGGGGATCTTCCCGACCCAGGAACTGAACCCTCGGCGTCTCCTGCGTCTTCTTCATCGCAGGCAGATTCTCTACCATTGAGCCATCCGGGAAGCCCTGTGATCTTATATTTATGAAGAATAAACCTTAAAAATAAGGACATGCCAGATAGATTATATAATAATAAAATGCATTAAAGGTTATCATTGAAAAAATAAAATTTGGGGGATTTCAGCACCAAGCAGTTATAAAATACTTCTGGATGCATTTCATAATACTGAGTACAAACAATTTTATTTAGTAAACCAAAAAGAGGGCTTCACAGATGGTGCTAGTGGTAAAGAACCCGCCTGCCAATGCAGGAGACATAAGAGATGCAGGTTCAATTCATGGATCAGAAAGATTCCCTGGAGGAGGACATGGCAACACACTCCAATATTCTTGCCTGTAGAATCCCATGGACAGAGGAGCCTAGCAGGCTACAGTCCATAGGGTCACACAGAGTCAGACATGACTAAAGCAACTTAACACGTACACACACAAACGAAAAAGGTGGTCTGCAAGAGCCTGGATGGGAACCATTCTGAGTTTTGTTATGATCACAGAGAGGTAAAAGTCAAAGATCTTCAGTGTGACTGTGAGCCATCAATTCCACTAAAGTATTTCAAACAGAGATTCAGAGGTTATTATTTCATTTTTGCCATTCAAACTTTGACCTAGGATGTATATTTGTTCTTTCATGTAATAAATGCTTAAACTCTTCCTCTTTTGCCACCAATACAATATGCTTAACACTGGGTAGACAGTGTTGATCATGAAATGTGCTTAGTCGCTCAGTCATGTCCAACTCTTTCCAACCCCAGGGACTGTAGCCCACCAGGCTCCTCTGTCTATGGGATTCTCTAGGCAAGAATACTGGAGTGGGTAGCCATTCTCTTCTTCAGGTGATTTTCCTGACTCAGGTATCGAACCTGCATCTCCTGCATTGGTAGACAGGTTCCTTACCACTGAGCCACCAGGGAAGCCCTGAACATGAAATAATTACAGCCAAATAGTCAATGAGATAAAATGATTTGTCTTAATAGTCATGTCCAGGATTATGAACTTGGAATGACTGAGCTATTGCAATGGTTGCCCCTGTATTGGTTACTAGAAATCTCAGAACCTTATCTACAAATATATAAGGCTTCTGGATATATTTTGTGCTGACTTTGCTCTTTGGTCCATTTGATTCCTTGTTATGTTTTCCTTCTGCCTAAGATTTAACCTAATTTTGTTTTCTTACTTTAGCATATTAATCTTTGTAAGATGTGTAGAAAAATAATCATATCTAAAAATTTCCCCCAAAGTACACATGTTCTATAAGTGTCTCATAACACTTGGGCTTCTCAGGTGGCACCAGTAGTAAAGAACCCGCCTACCCATGCAGGAGACATAAGAGACGCGGGTTTGATCCCTTGGTTGGGAAGATTCCCTGGAGAAGGAAATGGTAACCCACTCCAGTATTCTTGGCTGGAGAATCCTATAGGAGCCTGGCAGGCTATAGTCCATAGAGTTGCAAAGAGTTGGACATGACTGAAGTGACTTAGCACACACGCTTAACACTTACCTTAGTCATCTCAAATTTGATTTCTTCAGAGTGGACATGAAACATTACGTATTATCTAATAGTGTAGCATAGAATCAATGATTTATAGAGTGGTTACTTGTTTTCCCCCCTTGTGCAAGTCGTTGTCTTTCTGCCAAAATGTCAGAATGTTTTACATAATCTACATCATCACTGTAGTGTAAGCAGAGCGAGAAGACAGAACCTTCTCTAAGGTTTTGTCTGAGGCTCACTCGTGCCGAAGCAAAAGGAGCTGATAGAATTTCAGCTGTGGAAATACAGTTAAAGGCGAACCTGCTTATTGTAGGCAGAGAGACTCCTCTGCAATTAGTTAAGAAAACCAACACATTTAAAGAAGAATTCATTCTGGTTCTGTGGTGGATCAGTATAGAATAACAATGGGAAACAGAAGACAGTTAAGTGAATAACTAAGAATGTGAGTGGGAAGATCCCCTGGAGAAGGAAATGGCAACCCACTCCAGTACTCTTACCTGGAGAATCCCATGGACGGAGGAGCCTGGTGGGCTACAGTCCATGGGGTCACAAAGAGTCAGACACGACTGAGCGACTTCACTTCGCTTCACTTCAAGAATGTGAGTGCAAGGACTTCCCTGGCAGTCCAGTGACTAAGACTCAGTGTTTCCACTACAGGGGACGTAGGTTCCATCCCTGGTCAGGGAATTACACTCCAACAAAAATTAATTAAAAAATAAAAAGAGAAAAGGTAGCCACTTTAGAAGGTTACAAAATTATCTAATATGGTTGAAATAAATTCACAGAAGAGAAATATAGTCTACTGAATCACCTGTATTGAATCTTCTTTTACACAGTAAACATAATAAATGTATGAGATTCCAAAAATGATTCCACATCCCTCATGCCATGTGGCACAGCCAAATAAAGACATAGTAAAAAATAAAGTAAATGCTAGCAACTAAAACAGGAGTTAAAAAAGAAAAAATAAAAGAATGTGGGAACTCAAGAAGGAGACCCTCCCCCCTTGGGGACAGTAGGCAGACAGAGGGGAATTCTTCCCTTGGCATGGAAAAATGGGAGCTCAAAATCTACCCTCTTCATTTATCACTTGTTTCATGATGTCATCCAGTCACTAACTCTTTCTATTGCAATTATTATTAAATCATGGTCCCCAGGAAACATTTGCTATTAAGACTCTCCAGTTCAGAGCAGAGAGTCAACTTCCTTGAAGAATGATGCTTTCTACTAGCTACAGTGAATGTTTGCTTTTCAACTTCCTCTGTAATTTTACTTGGAAAGCTCTGAAAATGAAAAACAATTCTTACTGTGTAAAGAAGATTCAATACAGGTGATTCAGTAGACTATACTTCTCTTCTGTAAATTTATTTCAGCCACATTAGATAATTTTGTAACCTTCTAAAGTGACTAGGTTTTCTCTATTTTTTTAATTGATTTTTTTTTATATTCTGATATATTCTGCACCCACTTTCTTCCTCTTTTCTATCTCCTTGTCTTTCTCTCATCTCTAGTTCTTCTACAGTGTTCTTGACTACAGTCAGAATTTTGTGTTTTGAGATTGGTTCAAGATGGCAGAGTGGAAGAATGTGTGCTCACATCCTCCTGCAAAAGCATGGAAATCAACTAGATGTTGAGCAACCATCGACAGGAGGATGCTGGAACCCACCAAAAAAGCTAACCCACATCCAAAGACAAGGGAGAAGCTGCGACGAGACGGTAGGAGGGGCGCAATCAAGAAGTTTGTGCTGTGACTGAGGCCTGAGGTCAGGTACTGGTACAGTTACAAGCCAGAGTCTGTGGTTGAGGTTTTCGTTCCGAGTCAAGTGATGAGTTGAGCAGAACAACTTATTACATACATAGCCCCATAGATAGTAGAGAGGATCTTCCTGTGTGTCTCCACTGGAGAAGCAGAATTGGAAAGACTACTACTAATCTCAGGTCCTACAGGGTTCAGGAGGCCGGGTGAAGGCCAGAACTGCCTTGAATTTCAGTCTTATTGCATATTAAAGACCACATTTATTAAATATTATAGGGAAAAGCGCTTTAGTTTCATTTCTCTAAATTTAATCTTTAATTCATACAAAATGCTCTCCATTTGATATGTTCTAAGAAGATGACCCACATTGTTTCAGTGTGATCCACTGATGTCTACCAGCTTAAGAAAATGCTGGATCAGACTGTCAGCTGACACGTGGGCCTAGAGTTGGGAGTAACTTTCACACCTGCGAGCTCTTGCCCAGACCTCTGCTACTCACTTTCATTATATCATGAGGGATGTTACTGAAATGACTTCAATGATTTGAAAGACAGATGTGGAGGCAGGCTATTGATTTCCTACTACACAATTTCCTTAATATTTGATTGGAAATCCTAAGTTTAACCCATATATTGATGTTGCCAACTTTTTTTCATGATAGAAAACATGGAAATGTCACTTTATGATAATTCTGGGTTTTATGTCTTTTTAACGACAAAGTCATCTAGTATGTATTTTCCTTTCAAACTACTCTAGACATATAGATTTTTCAATTTAGCATGCAGAGTCACCAAAATTTTAAGTGTTTATAAAGAGAGACCATTCAGGAACTGAAAGAGAATTTGATAAAATACACTGCATTTTCTATTGAGAGCCATGTTATGAGAAATCGAACATTGTAATGATAGA